>NW_027361690.1:13145000-14345000 GCF_039654945.1 Dendrobates tinctorius
CCTGTTTAGCTCACAGGACCCGGCCACAGAGCGCACAGAAAGCGGTCATAGAACTCTGCCCCAATGACACTGGGTCAGAGTCCTTCTAGACCTTCTGAGCACGCAGCGTCGCACCTGCGGATGCCACTATAGACGCTGACCATGGAGTGTCGAGCACGTGCACCATGGCATGCCAAGCCACTGGTGGACACTGATGCCTGTCTCAGACTCTGTCCTACCTACAACTAAGCCTCGGCGCTTAACAGGCTAGGCTGCACAACACATGCGTACCAAGGGTAAGGGTTTCTTAATGAGTCACTCACCAGAGACATTCATACCTGCATACAACACTCACTCCTCATAGTCTGATAATGCAGTCTATACTAGCGCATGACCGAGCGACCATGCAAACCTTTTATAGCCGTGTCCTTCCGGGACCTTCCTGACCTTTATGATGGTCCAATCTGAGCTGGAGAAAGACCTGAGCATGTGACCTCTGATCTCTAATGAGAGATCGTCCCACGGGCATGCTCAGTGGACCAAAAGGAGGACTTAGTCCCTGGAGTAGCTCACTGCTGACCAGCATGCGTTGCTATAGCTGGACCAGAGTTGGCAGCAGCAACCAAACCCACAGAGCTGGTTTGAGCGCCGGGATCGACAAGTCTGCTGAGCAGGCTCCTCTGCAGCCAAAGAGGAATGGGAGACCGCCCGATGCAAGGCTTGGGATTCCTGCTGTGCAGCAACAGGAACCCGACGCCTAACACCCAGGTGATGCAACTTTTCCAGCTTTATAAAAACCCAGCTTTCTCTAACCTTGTGACAAAAAGCAGCAGCCATATGATCTTCTTAGCAGCTGCATAGCACTCTGAAAATGAAAATGGTGGAGGCCCTCAAAGAAGGAAAAGATAATAAAAAGATATCAAAGCATTTTCGAGTTGCCTTTTCCTCAGTTTGAAATGTAATTAAGAAATGGCAGTTAACAGGAACAGTGGAAGTCAAGATAAGGTCTGGAAGACCAAGCAAAATTTCAGTGAGAGCTGCTCGTAGGATTGCTAGAGAGGCAAAAGACCTTCAGAAAGATTTAACAGAGTCTGGAGTGGTGGTACATATTTTCTACTGTTCAGAGCCACCTGCACAAATATGGTCTTCATGAAAGAGTCATCAGAAGAAAATCTCTCCGGCATCCTCACCATAAAATTCAGCATCATCAGCAACCCGGAAAAGGCATATCTAGATGCGCCAATTCTGGTGCTTTACCTGGCTCTTTCCACTTGTCCTATAGCGGTGGCAAGTGGGGTTCATATTTAAGAATTTTTTTTTCTGGTCTTCTTCGACAGATCTTTGGTCTTCACCATAGTGGAGTTTTGAGTGTGACTGTTTGAGGTTGTGGAAAGGTGTCTTTTATACTGATAACAAGTTCAAACAGATGCTATTACTACAGGTAATGAGTGGAGGACAGAGGAGCCTCTTAAAGAAGAAGTTACCGGTCTGTGAGAGCCAGAAATCTTGCATGTTTTTAGGTGACTAAATACTTAGTTTCCATCATAATTTGCAAAATAAATCTTGGCAAATTAGACAAGGTGATTTTCTGGATTTGTTTTCTCATTTTGACTCTCACAGTTGTAGTCTATCTATGATGTCACTTACACTCCTCTCTCATCTTTTTAAGTGGGAGAACTTGCACAATTGGTGGCTGACTAAATACTTTTTTCCCCAATGTACATATGTTTACAGAATTGACCAATTAATTTTGAGGAATGTTTAAAGGATCGTATATAATCTATGTAAATCTGTTAGAAAAAGGAATTGTATCACAAAGTGCTTTCAGTGCATATAGTGCAAATAGCTATACTTGCTGCAAACAAATTAAATTAAATCTAGATAGAAAAAACCCTATAAGGGCAGTTAGCAGCATGTTATATGTTTTACCAACACAATATCACTAAATGTGAGCACATATAATAAAAATAAAATTAAAAATAAAAGCCTAAAACAATCCAAAAGAAAAAAAAGGGAGTCTCAAGGTGCTAGCAGTGCATAAAGTGCAAAAAATTTATACTTGCTGTAGTTAGACTGATTATAGGTAAAACACCTTATAATGATGTCTCATAGTGAGAGTGATTCACAGCACATCGCATAAATTATAACAGCACAGTATCACTGTAGGTAAACACACATAGTGGGGGTAGTGGCCTAATGCAAATAGAGTAAATAAGTACACAACCTGAGGATGCAGGAATGCTCCCCGACGCGCGTTTTGCATTGGCTTCTTCCTGGGAAGTTCCTTATCAGGATTGTATTAGGTTTTTATTTTTATTATATGTGCTCACCATTAGTGATATTGTGTTGCTAATACATATAACATGCTGCTAACTACCCTCATAAGATATTTTTTACCTATATTTAATTTAATTTATTTGCAGCAAATATATCTATTTGCACTATATGCACTGAAAGCACTTTTTCTAATATATTTACATAGATTATATACTATCCTTCAAATATTCCTCAAGATTAATTGGTCAATTATGTAAACATATGTAGTTATTTTTGATGAATGTGTAGTACACTTTGTTAGTGCAGTAATATTTTATATTTGTATCCACCCCCAGAATGTTATTTTTTAATATGTGTGTATATGTCTTAATAAGATAAGATAAGATAAGATAATCCTTTAATCGTCCCACCATGGGGAAATTCAGAGCATTACAGCAGCAAGGCAGGAACAAGTACAGATACAGATGCATAAAGGCATTACATTGACAGTAGGTAGGTACATATACGAAAAAAAAAAAAAAAAAAAGATATAACCGGGCAATCACAACTTTGGATCTATCAGTTCACTGTTTGGGTCGTTCTTCATTTTGGACAGTGCTGGTTATACAGCCTAACTGCAGCAGGAAGGAAGGACTTTCGATAGGGCTCCCTCTCACATTTAGGATGAAGTAGCCGGTCACTGACAGTACTGCACATCTTTGTCACGGTCTCATGCATGGGATGGGAATCATTCTGCACCATGTAGCTCACCTTGGCCAGTATCCTCCTGTCGCCTACTTCCTGAACTGGATCAAGGGGGCATCCCAGGACAGAGCTGGCCCTTCTAATCAGTTTGTCCAGCCTATTCCTGTCCCTGGTTGATATGCCACTACCCCAGCACGCCACACCAAAGAAGATGACTGATGCCACAACAGAGTTGAAGAAGGATGCAAGGAGTGCCCCCCTAACTCTGAAGGCTCTCAGCCTTCTGAGCAGATAAAGCCTACTGTGGCCCTTCCTGTACACTGCATCCAAGTGATGGGCCCAGTCAAGCTTATTATTGAGGATCACACCAAGGTACTTATAGGTGTCGACTATCTCAATGTCATTTCCCTGAATGT
Source organism: Dendrobates tinctorius (assembly GCF_039654945.1). NCBI lineage: Eukaryota > Metazoa > Chordata > Amphibia > Anura > Dendrobatidae > Dendrobates > Dendrobates tinctorius. Next base: position 13,148,357 of record NW_027361690.1, read on the forward strand.
TCACCACTACTGGTGGATTTTTTCCCTTGTGAAAGTCCACCACCAATTCCTTGGTCTTCCCGGAATTAATCCTAACGTGGTTCCTCTGACACCACTCCACAAAAGCTTGGTTAGTATCTCTGTACTCTCTTTCATCTCCTCCTGTGATGAGGCCTACTATTGCAGAGTCATCAGAATACTTCTGCAAGTAGCAGCTAGATGAGTTGCACCTAAAATCCGCAGTGTACAGTGTGAAGAGAAAAGGGGCAAGAACTGTACCTTGAGGTGCCCCTGTATTGCAGATCACTGTGTCTGACACACTGTCCCGAACCTTTTCAAACTGAGGTCGGTTCGTGAGGTAGTTAAGGATCCAGGTGGAGAGTTGGAGGTCCACGCCAACAAGTCCCAGCTTGTCTCTCAGTAGACCTGGCTGTATGGTATTAAAAGCACTAGAGAAATCGAAGAACATTATTCTCACAGTGTTCCCAGGTTTCTCCAGGTAACAGAGAGTCATATCTAGAAGGTGGATAATGGCATCATCCACACCAATGCCCGGCCTGTAGGCAAACTGGAGAGGGTCCATATCCGAGCTCACTAGAGGACGGAGACGTGTGAGAACTAATTTCTCTAGTACCTTCATCAGGTGTGATGTCATTTCTACAGGTCTATAGTCATTAAGGTCTTTCGGATAAGGTTTCTTCGGAACTGGTACCACACACGATAATTTCCACAGTTGTGGTACTATACATATTCTCAGGCTCATATTGAACAGATATGTAATGATCTCACTCAGCTGGTGCCCGCAGGTTCTGATTAGCCTTGCACTGATGCCTTCAGAACTGGCAGCCTACAAAACTTTGATCTTATCCAGTTCTTTTGCAACCTGGGTACTTGTGAAGAACAGACCCTGGCTCAGTTGACAAGTTGCAGCAGGGAGTGAGGTTATTGTAGCAGAGAGGTGTGAATGGTATGCAGGGGCAGGAGCAGCCAGTGTGTGATTAAATCTGTTAAAGAATAGATTAAGTTCATTAAGCCCCTCTTTATCTACAACCATCCTGGAGGCAGTCTGTCTATGCCCAGATATAGACTTTAGACCCTCCCAGACTTCATGAATCCTTTTCTGTGACAATTTCAGTTCAATCTTTCTCTTATAATTAGCCTTTCCCTGCCTGATTAGATTGTAATAAAGATTACAATATAATTTTATAACATTCTTGTAAATCACGATGACAAAAATTTTTTTTTAAAACCTATCATAATTTCTACCACTTCTTAATGGCGCAGCATGAAAAACATATAGAAAATATCTGTGTGAACATCTGTGAAATACAGTATGTGATGCCAATAGGGGCAACTCTTGCACAAGAATAACATCAGTTTTGACTAAACGACATCAATCCATATTAGGGACAGCTTGAATTGAGAATTTAGTCCTTTCACATTCAGCAAGGTTATTTTAATTTTCATATTTACCCTTTAAAAATATTTTTGTTCAGCAGGTCAAGTTCAGACAAAATTGTAATGGTGGCTTTTAGGAACACTTAAAATAGAGCTTCCTGTTTCCCAGGGCTCACACAACCTCCATTGCATACCTAATAATTTACCGCCCGTGATGATCCTCTATACCTTGACCTTTTGCAGTGAGGCAAAATGCCTCATTAGCATCTAATAACTTGTGTGAAAAGGTGAACTTTGCCATTTTCTCTTCTGAATGTGTAGTTCTGTCCCACAGCTTTTCCTTTGCAGCTCTCTTATCATGCTTGCTCTTTTCTACTCTAGTGAGTCCCTTAGAGTTGCAATAAAAGATGTAACTGTGTGTGCTGCTAGTGGGGTTTCTAAAGATGATTGAGGCAATGTTGTCTCAGATTTTGCAATAAGCAAGGACATTCACAGCTGAAGCAAGGTAAAGATGATGCCAAAGCTAGGCCGCTTTTGGCTAGAATAGGTCTTTGAAAGAATTTCATCACCTTTGATATTTCTTCACCTTCCTAATCATGAAGGTGATCGACGAGCTAGTGATGAGCGAGCATGCTCGATAATGCTCGTTGCTCGCCAGAGCATTGCAGTGCTCACAATGCTCGGCGAGCTGCGAGCATTTCCGGGGTTGTTCGGCAGGAGCTTGGTTCCCCACCCTGCATGTTTGGCGTTCTTTACAGCACCAATCAACATGCAGGGATTGTCTGCCACACACTGAAATGCCGCAGCCATGTTGGTTGTGGCATTACAGTGATTGGCTGACTGCAGAGCGTCATCAGGTCTATATCAGACCTGGCGCAGCCCTGCCCATCCCAGTCAGCTCCGGAATCAGGGAGAGTTGCTGCAGAGAAAGCGACAGAATAAGTGGTATATAAGTTAGTGTGGGCATACTATTATTGAATACACAAATCCAGCTAAACTAACAGACCTTCTAAGGACTAAATACAAGATATATAGATATCAGTGCTAGGTAGGCAGGGATTGTATGTGGGTCTATAGATATCAGTGCTAGACATGCAGGCAGTATATGTGGGTATATGGATATCCTTTTTAGGCAGGCAGGCAATGTATGTGGCATACTTCATTGCACACAGCAAGAGAGTCCATTCCATTACTGTCTGCTGCTACTGCTGCCTATTACAGATATTGACCATATATACATAGCCCCAGGTATCAGAGGCCAGGAATATTTTTTTTTTGCATCTTAATCCTGATTATTTTATTCAAAAGCAATCCAGGGCACTCATTTTTTTCTCTATTTGCTTGTTGGCACTGCAGAATACAGCCAGATCCTTTTCATAGTACAGCGTGAAAATCCAGCTATTTTAAACAGGGGTTTGGCCATCACAGGGATCACATCTGAGTGCGCAGAAAACTGCCATTTTTGTTGCACTGTAAAATTTTGTTGAAGTGTCTTATACAAGTTCTTGACACCAGTTTTGGGAGAAAAAAAATTACCTACATGGCAGATATTTTACACTGGGTTTTGTCCGCCACACGGATCGCAAATCATAGTCCTCAAAATTGTGGCATTTAAAGTCTCCATTTAATTTTTTTTGTTGTGTGTTAGCCTACTTATAAAGGCCAGATATTTGAAAGTGGGGTATCTGCAACACAGACATCACAAATCACTGCGCTCAAAATAGTGTGATTTCAGCCCTCTTTTTATTTGCTGTGTCTTAGCCTACTTATTGACACCAGTTTGCTGGCAAAAAATAAGAAAATACAGGCCAGATATTTTAAAGTCGTGTATCTCTGTCACTCGCCTCAGCTATCTGTGGGCTAAAAATTGTGGCATTTTTTGGGTCAAATTGCTCTCCTTCCCTTCTGAGCCCTGCTGTGCGCCCAAACAGTGGTTTATGACCACATATGGGGTACCAGCGCACTCAGGACAAACTGGACAACAACTTTTGGGGTCCAATTTATCCTGTTACCCTTGGGAAAATAAAAAATAGCAAGCTAAAAAATAATTTTTGAGGAAAAAAAATGATTTTTTATTTTCATGGCTCTGCGTTTATAAACTTCTGTGAAGCGCTTGGGGGTTCAAAGTGCTCACCACACATCTAGATAAGTTCCTTGGGTGGTTTAGTCTCCAAAATGGGGTCACTTGTGGGGGGTTTCCACTGTTTAGGAACATCGGGGGCTCTACAAACGTAACATGATGCCCGCAGACCATTCCATCATGTCGGCATTTCAAAACGTCACTACTTCCCTTCCGAGCCCCGATGTGTTCCCATGCAGTGGTTCCCCCCCACAGATGGGGTACATTCATCCATCCACTCAATGCCGACTTTTAATCCCCATTGACTTGCATTGGGGTCGGGTTTCGGACGAAACTCCGACTTTTTTGCCCTAGTTGGACCAGTTTCATCTGAAACAAATTTTGTTTCATGAAACCCGATCCAATCAAAGTCGCTCAACTCTAGTGTTTATGATGCCCTTAAACAAATCTTTTGACAGTGTGTTGCTCCATACCCCCCAGTGCGAAATGTGTGTTAGCCCATACACTTAATGCATGGTCATTATAAGTATAGCAGACCCTCTACTTTGTAATGGGAACAGATTTTTAGGATGCCTTCCTCCACGTCCCTCATTGACCACCACTAGAGCACCAGGGTTACCATTGTCCATGATGCAATACCCTTGTAATTGTAATTGTTTTAATGGTGTTTATGACGCCCAGAAATAAATTTTTTGACAGTATGTTGCTGTATACCCCCCAGGAGGAAATGTTTGTCAGCCCATACACTTACTGCATGGGCATTACAAGTATAGGCAACCCACTCCTTTGTATTGGGAACAAATTTTTTAGGAGGCCCTCCTCCAGGTCTCTTCATCCACCACCACTAGATCACCAGAATGACCATTGTCCATGATGCAACACCCACATTAGTGTTGTAGAGGGTGTTTATGATGCTCGTAAACAATTTTTTTTATACAACATGTTACTGTATACCCCAGGGGAAATGTTTGTGAGCCCATACACTTACTGTATGGGCATTACAAGTATAGGAGACCCGCTCCTTTGTAATGGGAACAGATTTTTAGGAGACCCTCCTCCACGTTTCTTCCAAGGGGTATTGGGGTGCATCCAAATTAGGGGCCCTTCACTTCATGGGCAAACAGTATGGGAGTGCAAAATTAATAATAATAGAAACTTTGGTTTCATGTTGCCATCCAGTACATCGGTTCAAAGGGTTTTTGGGGTGCATATAACTTTGTGGCAGGGCAGGCCTTGCATTAAACGCATAAGCAAACAGTATGGGAGTATCAAAATTTCTAATAATGGGAGCAATGCTTTCAGGTGGCTATCCTGAATGGCTCTTGAAAGGGGTATTGGGGTGGCTGTTCTAAGGGTTTTTGGGTGCATCTACATTTGGGACAGGCCTTGCATTCACTGCATAGGCTAACAGTGTGGGAGTACCAGCTTCCTAAAAATGGGAATATTGCTTTCAGGTGGCCCTCTTGTATGTCTCCTCAAATGGGTGCGTCAAAATTTTGGCCACCCCTGACACTCACTGTATATGCAATAACATGATAAGAGACCCACTATTTAATAAGGGGAACAACAAAGCATAGACGGCTGATGGCTCTCTAAGAATAGTGAAGGCCAACTGCTGTCCCTTTAAGAATATTACAGTCTGCCTGATTGCCCCATAAAAATAGGCTTTGTGACTTTGAGTCCCTCCTTTATAAATGAAACAGGATGTGTCGCACACCACAAGGCCAGCTAAGGTTGTAAAATGTTAAAATGAGATTTCCAGGTGAATGCATTTGTCTTCATTGAAAGCAATGCTAAAGTTGGAAAACGCATCAAAAACGCTGCGTGTGAACATAGCACAAGATGTGGAGGAGCATTTTTGTTTTTGGTTATTTATTTTGCCTTATATACAAGTCAATACCCTGGAAAGAATGTTCCTTAACATATTTCCGAGGAAAATCCATTTTGGTTTCATTTTTGTATGTTTTTTGGTAAGTGTGTAAAAGTGGAGTAAGACTTGGACAACTTTGTTCTCAGCAGTGACCTGGGAGTCAGAAATGCTTCCAGGGGTGTTCCCATGCTGTTCACATGTCATTTGAGCACTTTTCCCATAGATTTCTGCAGGTTTTAAACCCTCAAAAGACATCTGAGGGAGGGGATCATGGCATAAAAGCTTGGGTTTCCCATTGGGCTCGTTGCACGGGTCGAGCTCCCTTGCATTAAAAAATGTTCGACCCAAGCAACGAACACCCGAGCATTTTAGTGCTCCTCACCACTAACTGGAACCTATTTGAGACCAGGTAAAGCTGGGTTACCTGTTTCAGAAGCACTGGAGTGGTGATATGGACAGAACTCAGGAGTTATGTGACTGCAGCCTTAAGAGCACAGGCTATGCCCTTCCTGCAAAGTTATTTTCAACAGAGATGTAGAGGTGACCCTTGCAATGACTAATCCCCATGGCATTTCAAAATGCATCAAAATCCAATAAAATCCTTATAAAATACACACCAGATGGTATAGATGTAAGGGAGGTCCAGGACTGTAGTCATAGCAGACCACACCTGAGCATCTGTGCCCTGGCCTCCTCTTACATGAAAACAGCATTCTCTCATCAGCATACCTGGGTCTTCCTCTCTGTGCCATCAGGGATACCACTGTCTTTCTGCAATTGGTTCTGCAAGAATTGAGACACAATCTGGTTCAAATGCAACAAGTGAAACTTTACTTGAACAACTTGGCAACACATTCATGCCAGTAACAACATCAAAAGCAAATTCCATGCAGTTCTCATTCTGTTCTTTCCCTGTACTCAGTTCCACATCCTCCAGCACATTACGGGGTAATAGTGCCTTAGGAGATACCACAGCATTCTCCCTGTTCAGACTTCCTGTGCTTGGGGATTCTCTGGCCAATTTCGCCCCGGTCCTGAGAGCATCGGCTTATGCAACTATCTGCACCCTGTACTATTCCGGACCGCTTCTTTTCTCCAGCTATGAACTGCTGCAATCCTGCTGCTTTACACCATACTTCTGTCCTGTATACTCGGAATGGCTAAGTTTCTCTTCTTCATAAATGTTATGTGACTGCTATGGTGTCCTGGGCCTAGAGCCCATGTGGACTATTTGGGCTCCCTCGCCCTTCTCACTGCCTAAAGGAATATTCCTATCTTACCACACAGCAGTGCCTCCTACAGTTAACCCTTTCCTATACTATTCACTTAGCTGAAAGCTCTGTCCACTATAATGCCCCCATCTAGTGGCCAATCCAGTAACTACACTTACCCTATACACTATACATAGCATTACAACAGTATAATATTATACATATATACATTCAGCAAGACATGGTAATACACATAACAGTGTAGCAGTACCATTCTATAAGAGTGGTAATACACTAAATCATGTAGCAGTACCATTATATACATACACTACAATATACGGCATCGTGACGAAAGACAAAGGCAGAGGCATAAACAAACGTAATATATCATACCACCTACATAGAATCCCAAATTTTTCAATTGGATTTGGAGGTATCAATTTTAACAGCTGCTGGAGATGCATGCCCTTTAGGCCACGTTCACCTGTTTAGTATTTGGTGAGTATCTTACAATAGTATTTATAAGCTAAAATCAGGAGTGGAACAATCAGAGGAAAAGTATAATAGAAACATGTCACCACTTCTGTATTTATCACCCACGCTTCATTTTGGCTTACAAATACTGATGTAAAATACTGACCAAATACTGAATGTGTGAATGTGACCTTAATCCAATCATTCTGCAAAGAAGCACATTAATTTGTAAATAAAATTGGTGTTAAAAATACTACAGAGAATGGAGAGGTCTCCAATTTTTTATCATAGCTATACTTCAACTGTGAGAAACGGAATCTTAAAAAAAAATCCAGAAAATCACATTGTGTGATTTTTACATAATTAATTTGCATTTTATTGCATGAAATCAGTATTCGATACAACAGAAAAACAGAACTTAATATTCTATAAAGAAACCTTTGTTTTCAATTACAGAGTTCAAATGTTTCTTGTAGTTGTTGACCAAGTTTGCCTACACTGCAGCAAGGATTTTGTCCCACTCCTCCATACAGAGCTTCTTCAGATATTTCGGGGGTTGCCGTTGCGCAACATTGAGTTTCAGCTTGTTAGAAAGATTTTCTATTGGGTTTTTGTCTGGAGACTGGCTAGGATAAAAGCTTCCCTGGCCATGTGTTTCATGTCATTGTCATGCTGGAAAACTCAGGCATGACCCATCTTCAATGCTCTTACTAAGGGAAGAAGGTTGTTGGCCAAAATCTTGCGATACATGACCCCATTCATCCTCCCTTCAATCCAGTGCAGTACTCTTGTCCACTTTGCAGAAAAGTACCTCCAAAGTATGATGTTTCCCTCACCATGCTTCATGTTCAGCACGGTGTTCTTGGGATTGTACTCATCTTTCTTTTGCCTCCAAACACGGCTAGTGAAATTGATACCAAAACGTTATATTTTGGTCTCTTCTGACCACATGACCTTCTCCTATGCCTCCTCTGGATCATCCAGATGGTCCTTGCAAACTTCAAACGGGCCTGAATGAGCTTGCTGGAATGAGCAGGGGGGACTTTGCAGGCCCTTAAAGATTTTAATCCATGACAGCGTAATGTGTCACTAACGTTAATGTTTGAGACTGTGGTCTCACCACTCTTTAGGACATTGACCAGGTCCTCCCATGTAGTTCTGGGCTGGTTCCTGACCTTTCCCAGAATCATCTCTACCTCACGAGGCAAGATCTTGCATGGAGCCCCAGAGCGATGAAGATTGACAGTCATATTGTGTTTCTTCCATTTTTAAAAAATTGTGATAACAGTTGTTGCCTTCTTACCAACCTGCTTGCCTACTGTTCTGTAGCACATCCCTCCCTTGTGCAAGTTTACAATTTTGTCCCTGTTGCCCTTAGACAGCTCTTTGGTCTTGGCCATGGTGGAGGGGTAGTACAATTATTAAGGAACAATGATTAATAGTTGAAATCATCCAAGGAGACCAAAGTTTGACAAAATATGCACTTCTGTTTCTTTTGGAATAGACTACTTTTTCAACCAAAATAAGAGACTTCACATATTTGATATAATCACTGTGGGGTGGAGATCTCTCTGATATCTAATTTTTAGCAATTATTTTATTGGCGACAAACAGTAAGTATGCAATAGCAATTTTTCTTAGCTCATCCACTCTTAACTCATCAATATATCCCCCATATCAGGGTATATTTATGCACTATACACTCATATGCCAGCTCTAAAACGTTGAGAAGCACAATCCCAAATTAACATAAGTAATGACCATAACCTGAGAAATATTTTTGCTTCCTCCACACAGCAGCAGCAATTAAAGTTTTGTTTGAAGGAAGACTTCTTAAGGAAAAACTAACAGGTCGGTGAAATCCAGAATTCTTGCTGGTTAGTAGGTAATCAAATACTTATTTCATGCATATTAATGCAATTTAATTATTTAAAAATCATAAAATGTGAATATCTGTATTTTTATTTTTAGATTCTGTCTCTCAGTTGAAGTGTACCTATCATAAAATTACAAACCTCTACATTCTTTGTAGGTGGGAAAACTTGCAACATCGACAGTATATTACATATTTATTTTCCCCACTGTATATTGTTTTTACTATTTTATTAATAAAGGCACTACCCTTTGCGAAATGGAGATTTTAGTTGCTTAAGACAAGCTCTCCACTTTCTCACTATATTATTACTATACATTTATATAGCACCATTTATTCCATGGAGCGTTACATGTCAAAAGGGGGCAAATGTAGACAAGTACAATAAACATGAGCAAAACAAAACCAGAAGGGGAGAGGACCCTGCCTGTGAGGGCTCACAGTCTACAGGGGATACACTAGAAAAGGGTGTAGCTGATTGTGCGGCAGTTCAGTAGACTGAGGATCACTGCAGGTTGTAGGCTTGTCGGAAGAGGTGGGTCTTCAGGTACTTTTTGAAGGTTTCCGTGGTAGGTGAAAGTCTGTTGTGTTGGGCTAGAGAGTTCCAGAGTATGGGGGAGGCATGAGAGAAGTCTTGTATGCAGTTGTGGGAAGAGGGGATATGAGGTGAGTAGAGAAGGAGATCTTGTGGGGATCGAAAGTTGCGTGTAGGTGAGTACTGGGAGACCATGTCACAGATATATGGAGGGGCCAGGCTGTGGATGGCTTTGTATGTAATAGTTAGAGTTTTGAACTGGAGCCTCTAGGCAATAAGAAGCCAGTGAAGGGCTTGACATAGGAGAGAGGCTGGGGAATAATGGGGAGACAGGTGGATTAGTCGATCAGCAGAGTTTAGGATAGATTGGAGTGGTGCCAGAGTGCTAGTGGGGAGGCCAGAGAGTAGGAGGTTGCAGTATTCAAAGCGGGAGATGATAAGGGCGTGCACTAGTGTTGTTGTGGTTTCGTGGTCAAGGAGTGCGCGGATCCGAGAAATGTTTTTGAGTTTGAGATGGCAGGAAGAAGCAAGGGCTTGGATATGTGGCATGAAAGAGAGGGCAGAGTCGAGGATCACCCCGAGGCACCGAGCATGTGGGGCTGGGGAAAGTGAGCAGCCATTGACATTGATGGATAGGTCTGGTAGAGGGGGAGAGTGAGATGGGGAAAGATGATGAATTCTGTTTTGTCCATCTTCAGTTATAGACGGCGAGCAGAGAAGAAAGCTGAAATAGCAAACACACATTGTGAGATTTTGGTCAGTAGGGAAGCGAGGTCAGGTCCAGCTAGGTAGATCTGTGTGTCATCGGCGTAGAGATAATACTGCAAACTGTGGGATTCTATGATTTGACCAAGGCCGAAGGTGTAGATGTAGAAGAGTAGGGGTCCTAGAACTGAGCCTTGGGGAAAACCAACAGACAGGGGGCGAGGTGAGGTGTTGGTGTGACATGAGATCCAGGATAGAGCCAAGTCTGTAATGCCAAGAGATGAGAGAATCTGTAGCAGGAGGGAATGGTCCACAGTGTCGAAGGCAGAAGACAGGTCCTGGAGAAGGAGGACAGAGTAGTGTCGCTTGCTCTTGGCAGTTAGTAGGTTGTTGGTGACTTTAGTTAGGGCTGTTTCAGTTGAGTGATGCGGTCGGAAGCCATATTGTAAATGGTCAAAGAGGGAGCAGGAGGAGAGGTGGGAGGACAGTTCAAGATATACATGCTGTTCTAGTAGTTTTGAAGCATAAGGGAGAAGAAATATTGTGCGATAGCTAGACACAGAAGATGGGTCAATGGAGGGCTTTTTGAGGATGGGTGTGATTGAGGCATGTTTGAGGGATGAGGGGAAGACACCGTTTGTAAGTGAGAGATTGAAGAGGTGTGTTAGGGTTGGGATGAAGACTGTGGAGAGGTTAGGGATCAGGTGGGATGGGAGCGTGTCAACCGTGCAAGTGGTGAGATTTGATCTTGACAGAAATGTGAAAAGCTGATCTTCTGTCATGGTGGAGAAGCTGGTTTTGGAGGACAGGGCTGAGTAGTTAAGAGGGGCATTGGGGGCTGCGGGTCAAAGCTTTCTCTGATCATATCGATCTTCTACTTAAAGAAGTAGGCAAAGTCTTCAGCGGAAATGAGAGTAGAGGGAGGAGGTGCTGGTGGATGGAGTAGAGAATTGAAAGTGCTGAAAAGCTATTTAGGGTTGTGAGACAGGGAGGATATGAGAGATGAGAAGTAGGTTTGTTTTGCGGCAGTGAGCTTGATTTTGAAGCTGTGAGGGACTGCTTGTATGCGATGAAATGCTCGGCAGAGCGGGATCTCTTCCATCTCTCCTCAGCGACACTGAAAGTTCGTCTCTGTTCTTTGGTCAGGCTGGTCAGCCCGGGCTGCCTGTTGATTGCATGAGTTTTGCTATGCATGAAGGGGGCAGCCAAATCAAAAGTTGCTGTTATTGTGGTGTTATAAAAAGTGGCAGCGGCATCTGTGTCATGAAGGGAAGCTATGTCAGTAAAAGGGAGAAGGGTCTCAGAGAGTGATTGTAAATTGAGATGTTTGAGATTTCTCTATTGAGATTTCTATATAGACAGATGTGTGATACTTTCTTCTTCTAAGCTATGAGATACCATAGTGTGAGGGTGTGTAAACACAAGGGACATTACTGAGCAGTAAGGGGAGGAGGATGAGGCTATAGCAAACAGTTATAAAGTTAAACGGAATCTATCAGCAGGTTTTTGTTATGTAATCTGAAGACAGCAGGAAATAGAGGCTGAAACAAAATTCATGGATGTTTCAATTGGCAAAGTGCGTATGATTGTTTACTAACTGTGAAGGATTTATCAATAAGAGATTAACGTTGCTGGAATACACTACTCCAGCAATAACCCCTCCATCTGTGATAAGCACCTCACTGCCTTTGGACTTTGTACACAGAGAGCGTGGTGTGGGTTGGGTCAGCTTTCTCAGCTCTGCTTCATTCTAAATCCAAAAGCTCTGATTGTGTTAGAATGGCTGCACCCAGTAACCTAAGTGATACAACATTGGATTCAGTTTCTCTTTGCCCACATTACTCTGCTCTCGGAATAAGTAGCAAAACCTGCTGACAGATTCCCTTTAAAACCTATCACAAGTGTGTTGTGGGCTTTGTATGTAAGTAGTGAGATGCTCAAAAAGCCTTTTAGAAGCTGCTATGTCTCCCAAGAGTAGATTAACCCTTTAGAAGCAAGTATATGCTCATCTACTACATTAAGGATATGTGTAGATGTTCAGTAATTGGCAGTGATTTGGACATACCACATGTTTTCAGCATCCAAAGCACTGCCAACTTTTGAACGCAGGTGATTCTGCATGTGTTCATTGAGCAAGTATGCAGCATCCACCCATCAGTGTTTACTGAGTGTGTGCACCTACCTTTACACCTATAAAAGAAACCATGTCCTTCTTTTGCAGATTAAGCTTTTAGAAGCAGTTGTATTTTGCTCTAGGATTTAGGCTATATTTTACACAGGGACATTTTATGACAAGACAGATAAATAATATTCTGTAAGAAGTAAAGTTCACAAGGCAAGTAGAAGTTGAACATGATTTGCAGCAAATCGGGAAGTATCCGTGAATTAATTTACCATTTTTCTACTTCACTTTTGATACAAATAAGTATGTAAACATGCAAAAAAAATGGAGTGCAAATCCACTAATAAAATCAAATCAATATATTTATTCATAATAATTTCATAAAAAAATTTTTTGAATCAGCAAAAAAATCATGACAGAATAATGATGAGACATCAGTGCAACATAATTACTGTACCATTCATGTGACAGCATGGTTCAAATATAATCTTAAATAAACATAAAGTGCCAGTGCAAAGATGAGGTAAAAAGGGCCCCAGAGATTATATCAGCAAAGACATGGTAAGTCCCCAAGTGAGGTGTAAAAATACAAACTGTCCCTCGTTGAAATGTCACCAGGTCATAACCCCATACATGTCTTACCCATAGCTGGCAAAGGTGCCGCACACTACGCCCCTACGTGCGTTTATCGCAGGCTTCTTCCAGAAGTAATTATTACAAATAAATATATTGATTTGATTTTATTAGTGGATTTGCACTCCGTTTTTTTTGCATGCTTACATATTCGGTGGGAGTTATCCATGGCTAGTGCTATTGGTGGTTTGGGAACTCATACCTAGGACCACTATTTGATATTATGGTCTCTGCTGTTGGGATTTTGTATTATTTTAATACAAATAAGTATATTGATTTTTACATAGTATTTGATAAAACATTGACAACTCACAATGTCCAAAACAGTCCAAATCATATTCGATATGAGCACAATACTCCATTAACCATTTAGATGCTCTCCAGATCTTATGATCACTCTGTTAAAATAAAAGTAATATGAAAGTAAAGAGCAACATTTATATAACAGTGTGTTGTGATCGCAGCCATCCAAGGGCTTATCTGCTCCACAGAAACAAGGCTGCAAGGTGCAGTGGAGTTAAAATGACAGCAGTTTTCCTAACGAAGGCCCCCATGGCTAACATTTTGGTATTTCTGCACTATAGTTATATAATTAATTGGAGACCATAAGTTTCACTATATACTGCATTGTTATAGTATTGAATTTTATAAAATAAGCAAATCAAAATGTACACCAGTTCAAGTCATCAAAATAAAAATAGGGAAAAAAATAAAAAAAGTTTTAAAAAATATTAAAAATAAAAACCATATGAAAGTTTAAATCATCCCCCTAACACCATCTTTAAAATAAATATACTTCCTGCATCCATAAAAGTCAGATCATTCAAAATATTAAAATAATTAAACCATACAGTAGATTGCCTAAAGGGAAAAAATCGACACAACAGAATTGCCATTTTTTTGTTGCCACACCTCCCTAAAAAAACGAAAACAAAAAAAGATCAATCAGTGTACGCACCCACAAAGGTTCATCGATGGGAAAATAAGAAAGTATGAGTCTCAGAAAATGGCAAAAAAAAGGTCAGTGAGCATTTTTCACCATGGTGAGTAATTGAAATAAGAATTTGTCGATTATATTTGTGGAAAACAATTATTATTATACTTTATTTTAAAAGGCAATGAAAACATAATTTGTTTTACATATGTAACCTATTTTTTAAACTCCCCGGATATTTGCATATTATTTACCGTATTGGTGACATTTTAAGTAACATGGTAGTTGATTGTTAAAACAGCTGGTTGTTCTTCTGTCTCATTCAAGGTGACATTTAACATTCTGTTGGGGTGCTCAAGTAAAAATAATGTAGTTTCATATCTACTGATTCAGTGCAGCTTGGAATTTGGGCTGGAACATTTGTGGGAATCCATTAACGCTGACTCACATTTATAATGACATTTGTGATTTATATCATTCATTTTCTTCACTCGGAATACAAATGAAAAATTAAACCAGACGTCTTGAAATATAATTATCCAGGATAAAATGGAGCAAACTAAAGTTGTTAAAGAATGTGTAATAGCGAAAATATATTGTTTGCTCTTAAACCTTTGCTGCTGCTTTGCTTAAAGGGAAACTATCAATATCATTCTTAAGTCGTGAAACTGTTGCTCTAAAAGTTAACTGAAATCCTCTCAGCAGCTGCAGGTGTTCAGTAATAGAGACACGGCTTCAGTGATCGCTCAGTATACAGTAAGAAGCATCTGTAATCATGCCGCAACACTGACTGACAACAGGCTCCGTACAAATGTACTACTGAGCCAGTTGTCAGTCAGTGTCAATTTGTGCTTACAGCCACTGCTCAGCACATGTCCGCTGCATTCAAAGCGCTGCAGTTTATTAACCTCTTCGCGACCACCCACAGTAGATAAACGTTGGCGCTTGCTGGGCTTTGTGCAGCGCCGACGTTTATCTACTGTCGGCGGTTTTGTGCCCCCCGGGACCCCCTCATACCTTATAACGCGGGGATCCCGGTGCACAATGCATGCTGGGACCCCCGACGTCATCGAGACCTGATTGGTTCAGGTCCTGATGACGTCGCGTCACAGCAGCCAATGAGAGAGCTCGCTGGGAAAGCTGCTTGTTTCCCGGCGATCTCCCTCATTATAACGCGACTTCTCCTCTGAGCTCATGCTGACAGATGAGCAGAGGTGAAGCAGCATTACAGTGTGACTAGATCGCTGCCTGGCACAGCTGATCGCTGCCTGGCACAGCTGTGTCAGGCAGCGATCTTGTCACACAGTAACGCTGCTTCACCTCTGCTCATCTGTCAGTGTGTGATCAGAGGAGAAGTGGCGTTACTATGTGCCGGGCAGCGATCTTGTCACATAGTAATGCTGCTTCTCCTCTGATCATCTGCCAGTGTGAGATCAGAGGAGAAGTGGCGTTACTATGAGTCAAAAATACAAAAAATAAAAAACACAAAAATAAAAAAAAGTAAAGAAAAAAAAAGCAGGTAGGCAGGCTAGGGGCTAGGTCTAGGGCTAGGGCTAGGGCTAGGGTTAGGGCTAGGGCTAGGGTTAGGGTTAGGGCTAGGGTTAGAGCTAGGGCTAGGGCTAGGGCTAGGGTTAGGGTTAGGGTTAGGGCTAGGGTTAGGGCTAGGGTTAGGGCTAGAGTTAGGGGTGTGTTGGGGTTAGGGTTGGAATTCGAATTGGGGGTTTCCACTGTTTAGGTACATCAGGGGCTCTGTAAATGCAATATGACGCCTGCAGACCATTCCATCAAAGTCTGCATTCCAGAACGTGACTACTTCCCTTCCGAGCCCCACCATGTGCCCAAACAGTGGTCCCCCCCACATGTAGGGTACCAGCGTACTCAGGACAAATTGGACAACAACTCTTAGGGTCCAATTTCTCCTGTTACCCTTGTGAAAATAAAAATTGGGAGCTAAAAGATTATTTTTGTGGAAAAAAAATGATTTTTTTATTTTCACGGCTCTACATTATAAACTTTAGTGAAACACATGGGGGTTCAAAGTGCTCACCACACATCTAGATAAGTTCCTTGGGGGGGTCTAGTTTCCAAAAAGGGGTTACTTGTGGAGGATTTCCACTGTTTAGGCACATCAGGGGCTCTGCAAACGCGACATCACACCCGCAGACCATTCCATCAAAGTCTGCATTCCAAAACGTCACTACTTCCCTTCCGATCCCCACCGTGTGCCCAAACAGTAGTTTTCTTCCACATATGGGGTACCAGTGTACTCAGAACAAATTGGACAACAACTTTTGGGTCCAATTTCTCCTGTTACCCTTGTGAAAATAAAAAATTGGGGGCTAAAAGATCATGTTTGTGGAACAAAAATGATTTTTTATTTTCATGGCTCTACGTTATAAACTTCTGTGAAGCACTTGGGGGTTCAAAGTGCTCACGACACATCTAGATAAGTTCTCTAAGGGGTCTAGTTTCCAAAATGGGGTCACTTGTGGGGGTTTCCACTGTTTAGGCACATTAGGGGCTCTCCAAATGCGACATGGCGTCCTATCTCAATTTCAGCCAATTCTGCATTGAAAAAGTCAAACGGCGCTCCTTCCTTTCTGAGCTCTGCCGTGTGCTCAAACAGTGGTTTAGCCCCACATACGGGGTATCGGCGTATTTGGGAGAAATTGCACAGAAAATTTTGTGGTTCATTTTCTGTTTTTACACTTGTGAAAATAAAAAAAATGGTTCTGAAGTAAAATGTTTGTGAAAAAAAGTTAAATGTTTATTTTTTCCTTCCACATTCCATTCATTCATGTGAAACACCTGAAGGGTTAATAAACTTCTTGACTGTGGTTTTGAGTACATTGAGAGGTGCAGTTTTTAGAATGGTGTCACTTTTGGGTATTTTCTGTCATATTGACCCCCCAAACTCACTTCAAATGTGAGGTGGTCCCTAAAAAAAATGGTGTTGTAAATTTTGTTGTAAAAATGAGAAATCGCTGGTCAACTTTTAACCCTTATAACTTCCTAAAATAAAAAATTATGTTTCCAAAATTGTGCAGATGTAAAGTAGACATGTGGGAAATGTTATTTATTAACTATTTTGTGCAATATCACTCTCTGATTTAAGGGCATAAAAATTAAAAGTTTGAAAATTGCAAAATGTTCAAAATTTTTGCCAAATTTCGATTTTTTTTTAACAAATAAGCGCAGTTCATATCTAAGAAATTTTACCACTATCCTGAAGTACAATATGTCATGAGAAAACAATGTCAGAATCAGCAGGATCCGTTGAAGCGTTCTAGAGTTATGGCCTCATAAAGTGACACTGGTCAGAATTGAAAAAATTGGCCTGGTCACGAAGGCAAAAACAGGCTCAGGCGCGAAAGGGTTAAACATAGGTGAATCTACATGTGTTCACCAAATCATGTGGAATTAGCTTGTCGAATACATTTTATGGGTTAAATTTATCTTGCAGAGGCTCAAGTGTCCACAAGATAAATAGACATGCTGTGGTCTGGAAACATACGCCGCATGTCTGTCTCCGCAGTTAAGCCATGGGCGTCTGTGCATGAATAGTGGGCATGGGAAATCCCATCCACTATGCTGTAACACCTGGACACTGCGCAAGTATGCAGCATCCAACCTACAGCGTTTACTGATCTAGGGCACATCTAACCATTTCAATAAAGATAAACTTAAAAAGGACCCTTAACCAGTTTGAGCATGCTAAACTGGCCAGATCATGGAATAGTAGTGTGTCGTTCTCATGTGGTGTTTGAATGAGGGTTATACTCCTGACAGGGTATGATATATCTTACGGTGGCCAAGCTTTCTGTCAGGAGAAAAGTCTTTCCTTCTCAGATTGCGCACACACACAGGAAACTCCACAATACAATGTTTGCACAGTAACTGCCTCTAGGCAGAAAATGATGATAGTGGTAGTAGTTGGTTCATTTGAGCCCCAGTTATGAAGCAGCCGTAAGAATTTGAAACAGAAGTCTTTCTACTGAAAATAATGGGGCAAATTATTTACAAATAGCAGTAAACTGAGGTACAGGATTACACTCACAGTTGATGATTGCTGTGTACCTGCAGACAGGCAGATCTTAGTAACCTCTAGTTTTATTAAATATATATCATTAGTGTTAGGCGTCGGATTCCTGACACTGCACTGCAGGAATCCAGAGCCGTACATCCAGCGGTCTCCCATTCCCCTCCGACCGCTCAGGGACCTGCTCAGCAATCCCGGCGATCCAGACGTGTTGCTCAGACTCGCTCTTTCAGTCTGGATGTTGCAGCCACCTCTGGTGCAGCAATGGTAGTGTAACCTGCTTTGCAGGGAACCACTCCAGAGGCTAAGTCATCTCGCCGTCCTACTGGGCATGCCCGCAGGATGACCTCTCTGTGGAGAGCAGGGGTCACATGCTCAGGTCCTGTGTAAGATCTGATTGGTCCTTCCCAGAGCACTGGAAGGTCCCAGAAGCGCATGGCTATAAAAAGCCCGCATGGCGGCTCGGCCATGCGCTAGTGTAGACTATTATGCTGTGTGTGAAAGGTGATGGATGCATGTGTCTGGTGACTGACTTATTTGAAACCCCCTTCCCTCTGATATTACAAATGGTGACAGAGTGTTGGTAACAGTCAGTACCAGGTAGTGGCAAGTTAGGCGCCACTTTGCTACCGCACCTTACACTAGCGTCCGTTGGTGTCCAGCTCCCCAGCACCGTCGCTTAGTGGCTACAGTTACCGCCGTGCTGCAGTAGCAGCATCTATTGGCGTTCGTGGTTGTGACGCCACATGCTGGCTGGCCTGTGGAATAACAGGTCCAGCACTCATTCCTAATTTATATTAGGGCGTCTCTTTGGCTTAACAGAGGCCGCCGTCATTCCTCGGGTGACGTTAACCCGAGTGCAGCACTTCGCCAGCTAGCGAGTCTGCCATTGTCCAGCAGCGGTCTTGTCACCTACTGCACGGTGGACCCCGGGTGGCGAACGCACCTCCTATTATTTATATTTGGTGCGTTCCGCCGTCCCTAACAATTAGTCCATATAAATTAATGAAAACCCATTCAATGCAAGATATAAACAAGGCTACCCTCTGAACTGGACAGAAACAGGAATGTTATGGTTTAGAAATATATATTTTATTATTTTACACAAAATGTTTTTTTTTTGATATGTTGACAAAACCAATTATAATGATGCCTCTAGCCAAACAGATCGCATTTGATTCCAGCTCTATATAGGTATAAATCAAAGCTACACAATGTACTAATTGGCTAATCCATATAGATATAACAAAGTGTTAATACAGACATACAATAAAGCAGTAATTAATACACTGATGTAAAAGTGCTATAATGCCTAAACAAATTATTAGTATATAGCAGCAACAAAATTAACAACTGAATTAAATTAAGGTGCTAGTGCTACAACACTATTATCAAAATGCCACAGCATATTCTCCAGATCATAATTTTATATAAATCAAAATAAAGTGCCTAGTGCCACATGTTCTATGAATCTTGTCTGCATAATAACGTTTAGTTTTTACATTTGTCTGTTTCAGAGGACCAAACCCAATAACCAAAATGCATGTGACTACTGTTAGACATTGCAATCAACTAAATGCCTATATAAAGATTAATTACCTGATTAGGGGAATTGCCTGGATCTGCCACCCACCCCAACGTACATTTCGATATATTCTTCTTCCGGGGGCGTGGTTGACAGGGTAAAATGGGGATGTATTTATCCAGCTCACCAACCAATCACTATGCTCACATCCTATATTTAAAATTAATCAACCAATCGTTATAATACATAACTATCCTAAAATAGGACCTTTCCGGTCATGTGACCTAATCTCCAGCATTGAATGTTTTGCAGAACAGGACCTTTCCAAACACCTGATTCAGCCTGCATAGCTGTCACAGAAATAGGACTTTTCCGGTCATATGACCTAATCTCCAGCATTGAATGTTTTGAAGGATAGGACCTTTCTGGTCACGTGGTTCAGCCTGCATAGCTGTCACAGAAATAGGACCTTTCTGGTCACATGACCCCTTTTCTATTGGTCTATCTCATTCCCCCAGCCTATATATGGAGCATATCTGATTATATTAATTTAATAGAGCATAAATTTAATGGCGCATAATCACTTGGTCACTAAAATACCACTATGAACCATTGTGTGTGAACCACACTAGCATACTATTAATCACTATCAAATGTAGGGACTTAAAAAAAAAAATAAAATACATGTGAACACCTTGATACAATGGCGCATGCCCGATGACTGCTATGGTCACAGGGGGTACTCCCTTCTCCGGCAGCAATGAGGCAGATGTATTCAGCCAGAGTGTACTGAACTATGTTACTAGGTTATGAACTGAAGTCACCGTCCCACCAGTTGCCAGAGATGGGAGATCACGACCACCACACCAATGTTCATGGGCACATCAAGGTTTATATATAAATACCTATTCCTGAGGTGATAATTAAAGTGCTTAATTTATACTCATTACCTGTTAATAAAATCCATAGATAAATCAATATCCTATATATATATATATATATATATATATATATAATTAGTGTTGAGCATTCCGATACCGCAAGTATCGGGTATCGGCCGATACTTGCTGTATCGGAATTCCGATACCGACTTCCGATATTTTTTCAATATCGGAATTCGGCATCGGAATCGGAAGTTCAGTTGATTGACGGCCTGACGTCATCATGATGCGCGGTGTGTGCGCATCATGATGCGCCGTCATTTCGGGCCTTCCGGGGGTCTCTGCCGGCCTGCCGGGGGGCTGTGCCGGCCTGCCGGGGGGCTGTGTGGACTGCCCGGGGTCTCTGCCGGCCTGCCGGGGGGCTGTGCCGGCCTGCCGGTGGTCTGTGCACCCTGTGGGGGTCTGTACCGGCCTGCCGGGGGGCTGTGCCGGCCTGCCGGGGGGCTGTGCTGATGTCCGGGGGTCTGTGCAAGCATCGTCCGATGGGACTACAAGTCCCATCGGGCGATGCCTGCTACCATGACAGTGATTGACACATTAGCCAATGATGGGACAGTAGTAGTCCCATCATCCGGCTAATGTGTTAAATGTTAAAAAAAAAAAAAAATACTACATACATACTACATGCATGCTACATACATACTACATGCTACATACATACTACATACATACTACATGCATGCTACATACATACTACATGCTACATACATACTACATATATACTACATACATACTACATACATACTGCATGCTACATACATACTACATATATACTACATACTACATATATACTACATGCTACATACATACTACATGCTACATACATACTACATGCTACATACATACTACATATATACTACATACATACTACATACATGCTACATACATACTGCATGCTACATACATACTACATACATACTACATGCATGCTACATACATACTACATGCTACATACATACCACATACATACTACATGCATGCTACATGCATGCTACATACATACTACATGCTACATACATACCACATACATACTACATGCATGCTACATACATACTACATATATACTACATGCATGCTACATACATACCACATATATACTACATACATACAATACATTCATACAATACATACATAGACATACAGTACATATAACATAGAGTAACATACTTACCAATACTTGTCACATTGTTCCCCGAAGCCATTGTCTTTCCGGAATAAATATTAACATAACAAACCACAAAAATACTCACCCACGATCCGAAGCAGTCCACGAGTGTGTCCCACGACGATCTTGGGTAGAGAACTGCAGCATCAGATGATGCTGCCGTTCTCTACGGGCTGCAGGAATCCAATGACGGAAGGTAGGTATCCTTCCGCACTGTATTCCTCCGCCACTTAAAAAAAAAAAAAGTCCCTAGTCTCACTTTATGCCATTGCTGCGTGGGAATTTCCCACACAGCAATGGCATAAAGTGAGACTAGGGACTTTTTTTTTTTTTAAGTGGCGGAGGAATACAGTGCGGAAGGATACCTACCTTCCGTCATTGGATTCCTGCAGCCAGTAGAGAACGGCAGCAACAGCTGATGCTGCAGTTCTCTACCCAAGATCGTCGTGGGACACACTCGTGGACTGCTTCGGATCGTGGGTGAGTATTTTTGTGGTTTGTTATGTTAATATTTATTCCGGAAAGACAATGGCTTCGGGGAACAATGTGACAAGTATTGGTAAGTATGTTACTCTATGTTATATGTACTGTATGTCTATGTATGTATTGTATGAATGTATTGTATGTATGTAGTATATATGTGGTATGTATGTAGCATGCATGTAGTATATATGTAGTATGTATGTAGCATGCATGTAGTATATATGTAGTATGTATGTAGCATGCATGTAGTATATATGTAGTATGTATGTAGCATGTAGTATGTATGTAGCATGCATGTAGTATATATGTAGTATGTATGTAGCATGTAGTATGTATGTAGCATGCATGTAGTATATATGTAGCATGCATGTAGTATGTATGTAGCATGCATGTAGTATGCAGTATGTATGTAGCATGCATGTAGTATATATGTAGTATGTATGTAGCATGTAGTATGTAGCATGCATGTAGTATATATGTAGTATGTAGCATGTAGTATGTATGTAGCATGCATGTAGTATATATGTAGTATGTATGTAGCATGTAGTATGTATGTAGCATGCATGTAGTATATATGTAGCATGCATGTAGTATGTATGTAGCATGCATGTAGTATGCAGTATGTATGTAGCATGCATGTAGTATATATGTAGTATGTATGTAGCATGCATGTAGTATATATGTAGTATGTATGTAGCATGTAGTATGTATGTAGCATGCATGTAGTATATATGTAGTATGTATGTAGCATGTAGTATGTATGTAGCATGCATGTAGTATATATGTAGCATGCATGTAGTATGTATGTAGCATGCATGTAGTATGCAGTATGTATGTAGCATGCATGTAGTATATATGTAGTATGTATGTAGCATGTAGTATGTAGCATGCATGTAGTATATATGTAGTATGTAGCATGTAGTATGTATGTAGCATGCATGTAGTATATATGTAGTATGTATGTAGCATGTAGTATGTATGTAGCATGCATGTAGTATATATGTAGTATGTATGTTGCATGTAGTATGAATGTAGCATGTATGTAGTATGTAGTATGAATGTAGCATGTATGTAGTATGCATGTTGTATGTATGTAGTATTTTTTTTTTTTTTTTTTTTTACATTTAACACATTAGCCGGATGATGGGACTACTACTGTCCCATCATTGGCTAATGTGTCAATCACTGTCATGGTAGCAGGCATCGCCCGATGGGACTTGTAGTCCCATCGGACGATGCCTGCACAGACCCCCGGCAGGCCGGCACAGCCCCCCGGCAGGCCGGCACAGCCCCCCGGCAGGCCGGCACAGCCCCCCGGAGCCTGCACAGCCCCCCGGCAGGCCGGCACAGCCCCCCGGCAGGCCGGCACAGCCCCCCGGCAGGCCGGCACAGCCCCCCGGAGCCTGCACAGACCACCGGCAGGCCGGCACAGACCACCGGAGCCTGCACAGACCCCCTGGCAGGCCGGCACAGCCCCCAGAGAGGCTGTACAAGGGCAGGAAAGGGTTTTTCTTATTCCGATACCGGAAGTCCCATAGACTTGAATGGGACTTCCGGTATCGGAATCGGCGATACCGATACTTTTTTTAAAGATCGGCCGATACCATCCGATACGATACTTTGAAGTATCGGACGGTATCGCTCAACTCTATATATAATGCATGCAACAAGCAGAAGTGATGATATATAAGTGATAAAATATTTGACCACTAGTGAACCTAACTTATAAATAAATCACTATATGAAACATTGCCTTACATATTCTTACAAGGAATATACATAATTATTAAACAAAATATTACACATGTAAAAAGATCCTAACAATGTTTTCTTTTCAAAAATTTTATTGGATTTTTAGTAAAATAACAGGGGATAGGAAAAGGGGAGGGAAGGAAAAGGAAAGAAATGGAATAATATAGGGAAACCAAGGGAAAAGGGTTAAGGGGATAAAAAATAGAGAACTCAAGTCTACAGTATTTGACCATACCTTACTAGTAGTGTTGAGCATTCCGATACCGCAAGTATCGGGTATCGGCCGATACTTGCTGTATCGGAATTCCGATACCGACTTCCGATATTTTTTCAATATCGGAAGTCGGCATCGGAATCGGAAGTTCAAAGTTGATTGACAGCCTGACGTCATCATGATGCGCGGTGTGTGCGCATCATGATGCGCCGTCATTTCGGGCCTTCCGGGGGTCTCTGCCGGCCTGCCGGGGGGCTGTGTGGACTGCCCGGGGTCTGTACCGGCCTGCCGGGGGGCTGTGCCGGCCTGCCGGTGGTCTGTGCACCCTGTGGGGGTCTGTACCGGCCTGCCGGGGGGCTGTGCCGGCCTGCCGGTGGTCTGTGCACCCTGTGGGGGTCTGTGCCAGCCTGCCGGGGGGCTGTGCCGGCCTGCCAGGGGGCTGTGCTGATGTCCGGGGGTCTGTGCAAGCATCGTCCGATGGGACTACAAGTCCCATCTGGCGATGCCTGCTACCATGACAGTGATTGACACATTAGCCAATGATGGGATAGTAGTAGTCCCATCATCCGGCTAATGTGTTAAATGTTAAAAAAAAAAAATACTACATACATACTACATACATACTACATGCATGCTACATACATACTACATGCTACATACATACTACATACATACTACATACATAACACATATATACTACATACATACTACATGCTACATACATACTACATACATACTACATACATACTACATGCTACATACATACTACATATATACTACATGCATGCTACATACATACTACATGCTACATACATACTACATATATACTACATACATACTACATACATACTACATGCATGCTACATACATACTACATGCTACATACATACTACATATATACTACATGCATGCTACATACATACTACATGCTACATACATACTACATATATACTACATACATATTACATACATGCTACATACATGCTACATACATACTGCATGCTACATACATACTACATACATACTACATGCATGCTACATACATACCACATACATACTACATACATACTTCATACATACTACATGCATGCTACATACATAACACATATATACTACATGCATGCTACATACATACTACATGCTACATACATACCACATACATGCTACATACATACTACATACATACTACATGCATGCTACATACATACTACATGCTACATACATACTACATATATACTACATGCATGCTACATACATACTACATGCATGCTACATACATAACACATATATACTACATGCATGCTACATACATACTACATGCTACATACATACCACATACATGCTACATACATACTACATACATACTACATACATGCTACATACATGCTACATACATACTACATATATACTACATGCATGCTACATACATACTGCATGCTACATGCATGCTACATACATACTACATACATACTACATGCTACATACATATCACATATATACTACATACATACTACATACAATACATTCATACAATACATACATAGACATACAGTACACATAACATAGAGTAACATACTTACCAATACTTGTCACATTGTTCCCCGAAGCCATTGTCTTTTACGGAATAAATATTAACATAACAAACCACAAAAATACTCACCCACGATCCGAAGCAGTCCACGAGTGTGTCCCATGACGATCTTGGGTAGAGAACTGCAGCATCAGCTGTTGCTGCCGTTCTCTACGGGCTGCAGGAATCCAATGACGGAAGGTAGGTATCCTTCCGCACTGTATTCCTCCGCCACTTAAAAAAAAAAGTCCCTAGTCTCACTTTATGCCATTGCTGCGTGGGAATTTTTTAAGTGGCGGAGGAATACAGTGCGGAAGGATACCTACCTTCCGTCATTGGATTCCTGCAGCCCGTAGGGAACGGCAGCAACAGCTGATGCTGCAGTTCTCTACCCAAGATCGTCGTGGGACACACTCGTGGACTGCTTCGGATCGTGGGTGAGTATTTTTGTGGTTTGTTATGTTAATATTTATTCCGTAAAAGACAATGGCTTCGGGGAACAATTTGACAAGTATTGGTAAGTATGTTACTCTATGTTATATGTACTGTATGTCTATGTATGTATTGTATGAATGTATTGTATGTAGTATGTATGTAGTATATATGTGGTATGTATGTAGCATGTAGTATGTAGCATGCATGTAGCATGCAGTATGTATGTAGCATGCATGTAGTATATATGTAGTATGTATGTAGCATGTAGTATGTATGTAGTATATATGTGGTATGTATGTAGCATGCATGTAGCATGCATGTAGTATATATGTAGTATGTATGTAGCATGTAGTATGTATGTAGCATGCATGTAGTATATATGTAGTATGTATGTAGCATGTAGTATGTATGTAGCATGCATGTAGTATATATGTAGTATGTATGTAGCATGTATGTGGTATGTATGTAGCATGTAGCATGCATGTGGTATGTAGGTAGCATGTAGCATGCATGTAGTATGTAGGTAGTATATATGTGGTATGTATGTAGCATGTAGTATGTATGTAGCATGCAGTATGTATGTTGCATGTAGTATGTATGTAGCATATATGTAGTATGTATGTAGCATATAGTATATATGTAGTATGCATGTTGCATGCATGTAGTATATATGTAGTATGTATGTTGCATGTAGTATATTTGTAGTATGTATGTAGTATATATGTAGTATGTATGTAGCATATATGTAGTATGTATGTAGTATGTATGTAGCATGCATGTAGTATATATGTAGTATGTATGTTGCATGTAGTATATATGTAGTATGTATGTTGCATGTAGTATATATGTAGTATGAATGTAGCATGTAGTATGAATGTAGCATGTATGTAGTATGCATGTTGTATGTATGTAGCATGTAATTTTTTATTTTTTTTTTACATTCAACACATTAGCCGGATGATGGGACTACTACTGTCCCATCATTGGCTAATGTGTCAATCACTGTCATGGTAGCAGGCATCGCCCGATGGGACTTGTAGTCCCATCGGACGATGCCTGCACAGACCCCTGAAGCCTGCACAGCCCCCCGGCAGGCCGGCACAGCCCCCCGGCAGGCCAGCACAGCCCACCGGAGCCTGCACAGCCCCCTGGCAGGCCGGCACAGACCACCGGAGCCTGCATAGCCCCCCGGCAGGCCGGCACAGCCCCCCGGCAGGCCGGCACAGCCCACCGGAGCCTGCACAGACCCCCTGGCAGGCCGGCACAGCCCCCCGAAAGGCCCATACAGACCCCAGAGAGGCTGTACAACGGAAAAACAGGATTTTTCTTATTCCGATACCGGAAGTCCCATAGACTTGAATGGGACTTCCGGTATCGGAATCGGCGATACCGATACTTTTTTTTAAGATCGGCCGATCCATTCCGATCCGATACTTTGAAGTATCGGATGGTATCGCTCAACTCTACTTACTAGTACATGAATATACAAAATTAAGTTATCGTAACCGCATACACAATGTATATATTTGAAGTCAATCTAGCTAATTCAAACCAGACCAAATATGATTAAGCGTTGCAAAATTTAGTATTCCAAACCTTCCATTTGTTGGAGTATTTGCTTATTCCGTCATTTACAATTGCGAATCTCTTGTCTATGGAGCTGTGCTGATGGATCTTATCCAGAATTTCAGAAAATAATGGTGGGTCGGGTTTCTTCCACCAAAAGGCAATTGTATTTTTAATAACTAGAAAAATATGTATGATAGCAAATTTAACAGACGGATCAACTTGCTCCAGATCAAGAGATAACAGAGCCCTTTGAGGTGTAATTTTGAAATTTTGGTAAATGGAAGTAATATGCAGCGACACACTGTTCCAAACATCTTTACTAACAATGTTTTCTAACCAAAAGTGAAGCTGCCTAAAAGGCCACAATGTTAATGATAATATGATTGGAGTCCCATACAACATGTCTCAAAAAGTGAGATAATAAATGTGGCTTCATTATATAAATGGTCCATTGATAGTTGGTATATCCAATGACAGGTGATATTCATAGGATGGTTGGTAGAGATGGATGTGATCACCATATGAAAAAACATCACTATAAATTAAAACAAAATTGATTAAATATCAAAAAGCAAACAAAACACATACCCAACCCATAAAACTATATCAGAAAAAGCAGTGAACCAGATATTTGGAAAATTTAACTAGTCATAATGCTCATAAAAATGCCCCAAAGCCGAAGATTTCATTAAGACCCTGGGGAGCTAGAGTACCTAGTCTATAGATCCATCGGCTTTCAGACTGTGCAAGTTCTGAACCTGTACCTCATTCCAGTCTGAATTCAGGCTGGATGAGGTACATAGATGATATCTGGTTCATATGGGAGGGATCGGAAGAGGATTTAAATATGCTTATGGCACATTTGAACAATAATGAATTGAATATTAAACTTAGCTTCAACTACGGAAGAAGTGTAGAGTTTCTTGATCTCGCTATCAAAGTCGATAGTAAGGGAGATTTATTCACTAACTTCTACAGGAAACCAACCATCCTATGAATATCACCTGTCAGTGGATATGCCTATTAACTAGTTAAATGCCGCAGTCAAACGCTGACAGTGGCATTTAACCAGCGTTTCCTGATCGGGGGTCAGCAATGCGTTGGCATAACAACCAGCAGTCTCATAGAGACCTCTGTGGTTGTTGATGCCAGATTGCTATGAGCGCCACCCGGTGGTTGGCGCTCATAGCAATGCTGTAATTCTGCTACATATAGGCAATCTGCTCATTGCCTATTGTAGCAGAGCCGATCAAGTTGTGGCAGCTTCTAGCCTCCCATGGAGGCTATTGAAGCATGCCAAAATTAAAAAAAAGTGTTTTAAAAAATATGAAAAAAATAAAAAAAATATAAAAGTTTAAATCACCTTCTTTTCGCCCCATTCAAAATAAAACAATTAATAAAAATTCAGAATTGCCCGATCTATCAATAAAAAATGGATTAACCCGATCGCTAAATGGTGTAGCAGAAAAAATCAAATCGCCAGAATTACGGTTTTTTGGTCACCTCGACATTGCATTAAAATGCAATAACGGGAGATCAAAAGATCGCATCTGCACATAAATGGTACCCTTAAAAACGTCAGCTCGGCACACAAAAATAAGCCCTTACCAACCCCAAATCACGAAAAATGGAGATGCTATGGGTATCGTAAAGTGGCACAATTTATTTTTTTTAGCAAACTTTGGAATTTTTTTCCACCACTTAGATAAAAAATAACCTAGACATGTTGGATGTCTATGAACACATAATGACCTGGAAAGTCATAATAGCAGGTCAGTTTTAGCATTTAGTGAACCTAGCAAAAAAGCCAAACAAAAATTATGTGTGAGATAGCACTTTTTTTGCAATTTCACCGCTCTTGGAATTTTTTTTCCCATTTTGGAGTACATGACATGCTAAAACCAATGATGTCTTTCAAAAGTACAACTTGTCCCACAAAAAATAAGCCCTGACATGGCCATATTGACAGAAAATTGTAAAAGTTATGGCTCTGGGAAGAAGGAAAGCAAATAGTGTAAACCCAAAACTGAAAAATGCTCCGGTCATTAAGGGTCATTATTGTCCGTGACCAAATTGTATCTCTGTGATATATTTTACGTGCACGGAGAAAAAACAATCGTGATTCACAACACATTCACCAGTAGCAAATCTGTTTTATTGATCGGAAGGCACATCCTTTTATAAGTTATCAATTATCAATGTAAATCTGTGGCCAAACCCCCAAGTCATCCTTCTTTTGGTAGGGTATTTATTAATATTCATTAGTTTTTATGATTACCGTATATACTCGAGTATAAGCCGACCCGAGTATAAGCCGAGGCTCCTAATTTTACCACAAAAAACCTGGAAAACTTATTGACTCTAGTATAAGTCTAGGGAGGGAAATGCAGCAGTTACTGGTAAATTTCAAAAGTAAAAGTAGATACCAATAGAAGTAAAACTAACTGAGATATCAGTAGGTTAAATGTTTTTGAATATCCATATTTAATCAGGAGCCCCATATAATGCTCCATACAGTTCATGATGGGCCCCATAAGATGATTCATACAAAATACGCCCCATATAATGCTCCATAAAATTCATGATGGGCCCCATAAGATGCTCTATAAAAAATATGTCCCATACTATGCTGCACAAAGGTTAATGATGGCCCCATAAGATGCTCCATAGAAAATATACCCCATATAATGCTCCATGAAGTTCATGATGGTCCCATAAGATGCTCCATAGAAAAATATGCCCCATATAATGCTCCATAAAGTTCATGATGGCTCCATAGGGTGCTCCATAGAAAATATGCCCTATATAATGATGCATAAAGGTTGATGATGGCTCCATAAGATGCTCCACAGAAAATTTGCCCCATATAATGCTGCATAAAGGTTGATGATGGCCCCATAAGATGCTCCATAGAAAAATATGCCTCATATAATTCTGCACAAAGGTTAATAATGGCCCCATAAGATTCTCAATATTAAAATATGACCCATTAAATGCTGCTGCTGTGATAAAAAATTACATACTTACCTCTCATTGCTGAAGGCCAGGCGCCGGTGTCCTGAGCAGGTGGGGACACCGGTGTGCTATGGGGGCCAGGTGCCGTGTCCGCCGCTGGCTCAGGCTCCTGTCACTTGCGATATTCACCTGTCCCTGTTTCACCGCCGGACACCGCTGTGTCTTCATTCTCACTGCAGTGATTGTTCAGGCAGAGGTCACTCACTAAACACGTCATTGCACCCTCTGACCTGAAGGTCACAGCCAGAGGACACAGAAGACATCACAGCGCAGTGGTGGAATGGGGCAGGTTAATATCACATGGCTCATCCTCCCCCAGTCCTACTCACCCTCCTGGCACTGCTACATCTCAGCCCCTGCATCTCAGTCCGGGTGCCGGCATCTCTCTTCCTGTCTTCCTTCCAGTGCTGAGCGGTCATGAAAGTAATGAATATACGCTCCATGCCTATGGGAGTGGAGACGCTTGCATATTCATTACTTTAATGAGCGGTACCATGTGACCACTCAGCACTAGAAGGAAGAAGACAGGAAAAGAGATGCCGGCACCTGGACTGAAATGCAGGGACTGATATGCAGCAATGACGCCAGGAGGGTGAGTATGATGTTTTCTGCTCCCCCATTCCCCCTCCCCTCGCCAGCAATGACTCGTGTATAAGCCGAGAAGGGCATTTTCAGCACAAAAAAAGTGCTGAAATCTCGGCTTATACACAAGTATAAACGGTATGCTTTTCCCCCAAGCATTACTCATTTTTTATTAGCTGAGTGGACACTTTGTCATAACAGAATCAACTTGAGGTTTATATAACCTGCTCACAGGCATGAATTAGAGCATGTACACACATCATTTAATATCTGTGATTCTTATACATAGTCAGCAAAGGCGTGCATCTTGTCTATAGGGGTCCATTTTGACATATCTTCATAATCAAATAATTACCCTGATCAGTTCCCCCCTTTTGAGATATGCAAAATCAAAACCGTAATCTTGTCAAGCATATCGATCTGTTCTAGGGCACTTATAGCTTTCTTCACTGCTTACAAGATGGCTTATCTCTAGTAGATGGACCCCTTCCTAATGGACTTGTGAAGAAGGAAGTCAGATCCTACTCTCTCCCTCATTAGTGTGTTTTAGGCAGACATATTCAGGGGGAGTTGGATATGGCACTCCTCTCATGGTTTCACAGGAGCATCTTTCATCTAGAAGATCATCGAAGTCGGCGTGAATAGTCATCACTGTGGTTTCCATGGTTTTCATCCTCCTCCTCCTCCTCCTCCTCCTCCTCCTCCTCCTCGTTTTGTGAGTGCTCTTTGCCACCCATCTCACCATCCAAACCAGGTTTCCCATTGATCCTGTACCCCAGAGTTTTGGCTAATTTTTGTGATAGGTCAGTAAGGCCTTTAAGTGCTCTGGATATGCTCCCATGTGGAGCTGTGTTGTCAGGTATGTAAGTGCAGCAGCTAGTATCTATCATTTTGCAGACCCCACCTTTTTCTGCCAGGATTGTGTCTAAGGCCATCCTATTCTGGAAGGCCATGATGGATGTCGGGTCTAGTTGCATTATAGCATTTGTTAATTAAATCAAAAAACCTTTGCTTATAGTAAAGGTAGTTTATCCATTTTACATTCTTGTTTATTCCAGTCATGGGGATAATTGATTCAAATCCAGCTGCTACCTCATTTCTGGTTTTGAACTCGTTAGGTACTCCCTGTTGGACCCCAATGGCGTCTATGTAGATGTGAGGGTCAAAGAACCTTGTAGTTCCCTCTTTACCTTCTGGGGTAGGTGGCCATCTCGGAGTACTTGATCCCAGTGGAGAAAAAAAGTATTTAGTCAGCCACCAATTGTGCAAGTTCTCCCATTTAAAAAGATGAGAGAGGCCTGTAATTGACATCATAGGTAGACCACAACTATGAGAGTTGCCAACCCATGCTTCACAGTAGGTATGGTGACGCGTTTTGCATCTTGGAAGAAGCTCAAGTGAAACGTGCGTCAGGGATCTGCGCTGCCCTCATCAGATCACATGCTGTTTTTCTACTTATTTCATTGCAATAGTGTAGTTATGGTAATTTCTCTTTTGTCTATGTATGGTGCCTCAGTGGTGACTCTATAGGGATTGGTATCATTTCATTACTGTTATATACACTTTTTGTATTTTACTTACCAAATCCCCTTGTAGTCAGTACTGCTGCACAATACTGGGCACTCATCAGGTTTCTACTTATCT
Organism: Dendrobates tinctorius; assembly: GCF_039654945.1. Classification (NCBI taxonomy): domain Eukaryota; kingdom Metazoa; phylum Chordata; class Amphibia; order Anura; family Dendrobatidae; genus Dendrobates; species Dendrobates tinctorius. The sequence goes on from NW_027361690.1 coordinate 13,181,105, forward strand.
CTGTATCTTAGGCTTTTTTGGAGGAGCATGACTTTATGCACTATTGCACTTTATTTTATTGCTCACTCTTGCACTTTGCATAACTGCCTATCTCTGCACTTTGCAATACTGTTTCATTTACTCATGGACACATGCTTATAAGCAACTGCCCTCTGAAAGCAGGTGGATTTAGGGTATGAACCATTCAAAGAGAACTGTGTCCAGATATTAATAGATGGTATACCCTTCCTGATGTTACTTTTCAAAGAGTAGCAGGCACTGTTTCCACTCCATAACTTACCATACTTCTATTTTCATTTGGCATATGGGCTGTTTAGGCAGCTCTTAGATGTGTATCTCCTTTTAATGATATTTTAAATTGCATTTGCATTATAATAAAGTTAATTTGTTTTATGGCATATAGCTTCTGGTTTCTCTTCTGATGTTTTCAAATCTAATAGGGGTCTAGCTCCTGGTATTGTTTCATCTGCATATTCAGTTTGTGTGTCAGAGATGTGCCTGTAATCAATGTTTCTTAACCGAAATTTACCCATTTTGTCACCATCTCCCTTTCTACCAAATTTAGTACTTGAGCCTAGTACATATAACCCTTGGTCATTCTCTGAGGGGTTGTCAATGGTGAGGTACAGAACTATGAATCCCTCCTTGAGGCAATGAGTGGCAGAGATGGTGACTATTGAACCAGAAAGTCCCTCAGGCCCTTAAAAGGGGCTTTGGTCAGGGTCATGAGGGTTAATAGGCTGGCTCCCCATTTGTCTCTGCATTGCAGGGCCTGGACTGGTTGATATCCCCAGTTACTTTCACCAGTGTGCCACACAAGTGACCAATCCTCACAGTCTGACAATTCCCCTTTTCCAGCAGTGGTGACATAGACGAATTGTGTGCCTAATCCACTTTGCCATGGGACCTGGGCAGTCTACTATGAGCCAATAGTTAAACTGATATGCAACTCTTAGGGTAGAGACATTATACCAGAAGGTCACTATACCCTCCTAATGAGTGTCTACCCCATGGTGACTGGCTACACCTTTGGCTAGAAAAAGGATAAGTGTTAGATGGATGAAGAATGGCAACTGCCACAGGCCTCTGGATCTGGCACTTTTCTGCAGTGGGAAGCATGGATCCATGTGGGCTTTCCTTCAAGCTTGACTGCTGTGGCAGTGGTCAACAGGACTTTGAATGGGCCATCGTATCTGGGCTCGAGGGTACGTCTGTTGAACCTCTTGGTGAGGACCCAGTCACCAGGCAGGATCTGGTGGGCTCCTTCTAGGTCCTCAGGATCTGGGATGGATGAAAAAACTTGAGAAAGTTAGGTGTTTGGTCTGTCCAATACAAAAAAAATAGTCAAAGTGTCATATTGCATAGACAACTGCTTTGGGAAGTAAATCCTAGCCTGCCAGCACTTCCAAACAGGATCTCATATGGGCTAAGTTTTGATGGACCAGCTGGTGTGTGTCTGACACTAAACAGTGCAAGGGGAAGACACTCATACTATGGCTTCACTGTCTCTTGTGCTGCTTTGAGCATTTTACCTTTTAGTGTCCCATTTAATCTCTCAATCTTGCACTGTTCTGTGGATGATATTGTGTGTGTAGGGCTAACTTTGTCCCTAGGGCTTCCCATATCTCCTTTGTGAGATTGGCTGTGAATGCAGGTCCTTGGTCACTTTCTATGGTCTCTGGGAGCCCATACCTGGACACTATCTCTGAGAGAAGCTTCCTTGCAGTGGTTTTAGCTTCTGGCCACCCTGAAAAAATGTCCACCACCACTAAGGCAAACTCAAACCCCCTGAGTGCGGAATTTGTATGTGGTCTATCTGCATAAGCTGGAAAGGGTACAGGAGCCTGGGCGTGCACTTCTGGGGTGTTCCTTTCTATTTTCCCTGGATTGCAGCAGGCACAGAAAAGACATCCCTTTGGGACATTTGTGGCTACTGTTGAGAAGCCTGGTGCATGGTTGTATTGTTTCACAAGACTGTGCATCTTAATTTTTAACTGGTGGGTTGTGCCATTGGCCCATTTGGCCACCATAGCGTAGAGGACTCTTGGTAGGCAGGGTTTCCCTTTGTTCATCATTTGGTGTCTTTCATCCTGTGTGGCTCCATCTTGGGTCCATTTTTACTTTTCTTCTTTGGATGCTTGCTTCTGGAATGTTGAGAGCATCTTCTCAACAGGATTATTTATTTTCCTCTGTTTCCAAATCCATTAGAGAGTACAGATGAGACATTTCTGTCTCAAGTGGTAGCATTACTGCTTCTTTTGCTGTTGCCTCAACCAGTCTGTTGCCCACTGCTTTCCTTGAGGTTCCTCCAGTGTGTGCCTTCACCTTTACGACCGCAACTCTTTCTGACATCATTAAGGACTCCATCAGTTCTTGTATGGCTTTGTGGTGTCTGACAGGTTTTCCATTAGCCGTGATGAAGTCTCTTGCCCTCCAGATTGGTCCATAGTCATGACACATGCCATGACCACAGCGCGAGTCAGAGTATATTGTAGCTTTGCATTGAGCAGAAATCTTGCATGCTTCGGTCAAGGCCCGCAGTTCTCCCTCCTGTGCAGAGAAGAATGGAGGCAGTGGTTTTGCTAGCAGCACGGTATCTTCTGTGATTACTGCTATACCAGTGTGAAAGCTTCATTCTTGGTCTGCATACCTTCATCCATCCACAAAAAGAATCAGGTCAGCATCTTCCAAAGGTACATCAGTGACAAAGTCAAATATGGAGGTTTCTTGCCTCATGAAATCGAGAAAATCATGTTGAGCCATCTCAGACTCAACTACCTCTTCCACTAGTGTGTCAGAGATGTGATCTTCATCCCCTTCCCCCCTTGGAAGAGGTGGGAAAAGAAGCTGGGTTAAGGACAGCACAATGGCTATGAAAATGGCTATGTTGTCTGGGAACAGAAGAGAGCATTGTAGATGTAGGTGGCAGGCAGCAAACATGTGTTTTGGCTGTGTCTGGGCCAGAATGGCAGTAATGTTACGGGATGAAATTATCTTCAGCTGGTGGCCTAGAATGATGTCAGAAGTCTTATCCAGCAAAAACAGGTGGATTGGAAACACGACTTTTATGCAGGTTGGTGCTCCATGAGCAACTGGGTCAAGTCTGGCGGAGTAGTACTCAAGAGGGCATTGCCTTCCTCCGTGAAGCTCTCAGGCCTCCAGTTGCATGGCCTTGCTTCTCTATGACAAACAGGCAAAATAGTTTGTTGTAGTCTGGTAGTCTCAAAGCAGGAGAGGATGTGATTGCAGCCTTTAGCATGTAGAATCCATCACTGGCTTCCTTGGTGAGACTGAAGGGAGTGTCCTTGAGGCAGTCATACAGGCGTTGCATGTGTAGAGAGGCATCAAGGATCCAGGGATGGTAGTAGGATACAAGTCCAAGGAAGGACTGTATTGGCTGTGCTGGCTTGGTTGGCAGAGGTATGTTCTGTACTGCTGCTTTCCTGTCCTCAGTCAGGTGTTTTGTTGGGTGTGAGATACAGTGTCCTAGGAAAACAACTTTTTCCTGGAAGAACTGCAGCTTGTCTTTGGATGATTTGCATTTATTATGTGCCAGGAACTGAAGTAAGGAGATGGATTCCCTTAGCACTTCTGTCAGGGGGCCAGAGCAGAGGAGGAGGTCATCCACGTACTGTAGAAGAGTGACAGTGGGATGTGTCAATCTATACACTTGGTCTGGGGCAACTCATAAAGTCCCATGGATTCCAGTACCACCTTTATGCTGATGACACTCAGATCTACATCTCTGGCCCAGACATCACCTCTCTGCTGTCCAGAATCCCAGAGTGTCTATCAGCCATATCCTCCTCCTTCTCCTCTCGCTTCCTCAAGCTCAATGTGGACAAATCTGAACTAATCATCTTTCCTCCATCTCACAGATCTTCCTTACCCGACCTAGCTATAACAATTAATGATATCACACTTTCCCCAGTACTGGAAGTCCGCTGCCTCGGAGTAACCTTTGACTCTGCCCTGTCCTTCAAACCGCACATCCAAGCTCTTTCTACCTCCTGTCACCTCCAGCTCAAAAATATTTCCAGAATCCGTCCTTTCCTCAACCCTCAATCTACTAAAATGCTTGTGCATGCCCTCATCATCTCCCGCATCGACTACTGCAGCATCCTTTCCTGTGGTCTCCCTGCTAACACCATCGCACCTCTCCAGTCCATCATTAACTCTGCTGCCCGACTAATTCATCTCTCTCCTCGCTACTCCTCCACTTCTCCCCTCTGCAAATCTCTTCACTTGCTCCAATTCCCTCAGCGTATCCAGTTCAAATTACTAATACTGACCTACAAGGCCATCTATAACCTGTCTCCCCCATATGTCTCTGACCTAATCTCCCGATACCTTCCCTCACGTAATCTCCAGTCCTCCCAAGACCTACTTCTCTCCTCCACACTTATTCGCTCCTCATCCAACCGCCTCCAAGACTTCTCCCGAACTGCCCCTATTCTCTGGAATTCTTTGCCCCAACAAGTCCGACTATCAACCATATTTGGATCCTTCAGATGAAACCTGAAAGCCCACCTCTTCAAGAAAGCCTACAGCCTGCAATGACCCCGCTACCTCCATCTCTCACCAATACCGGTGATATCACCTCAACCGACACTGGAACTGCTGCAACCGATCAACCTACTGTCTCCTTCCCTACCATCCTGTAGCATGTAAGCCCGAAAGGGCAGGGTCCTCTCCCCTCTGTATCAGTTTGTCATTGTTAGTTTGTTTACTGTAAGTGATATCTGTAATTTGTATGTAACCCCTTCTCATGTACAGCACCATGGAATCAATGGTGCTATATAAATAAATAATAATAATAATCTTCCAGGGCTCCAGGACGTGGTCATGGCCTTGGTAAACATGGAGGGGCTGTTTTGTGCCTCTTGAGGCATCATAGTCCAAGTATATTGTTGGCCCTCATGCGTGAAAGCAAACGCAGGTACAGGCTGTCAGGGTGTATTGGCAAACTGAAGAAGGCATTAGTCAAGTCAATCACCGTGAACCATGGGGAGGTAGGTGGGATTGATGAAAGCAGAGTGTGTGGATTTGGCACAATTGGTGTGTCCAGTACTGTGGCCTCATTGACAACATGCAAGTCATGTACCATGCGGAACTTGGTAGGTTGCCCCTTAGGTGTTTTCTTTTTCACTGGAAACAATGGGGTATTGCAAGGTGACTTGGTTAGGATGAGTGTTCCATTCCTGAGGTAGATTTTGAGTTGCTGGATAACTGAAAGAGATTGTGGAATGGAGAGTGGGTATTGTAGTTTCCGTGGTAGCAGGGCTCCTGGTTTCAGTTCCACTTTCACAGGCTAGACCTGGAGCCTGCCAATATCTTCTGGGCCTCGTGAACACAATTTGTCTGAGATTTGTGTCATCAGCTTAGCAACTACAGGATCTATAGCTGTGCCTTGTAGAGAGAGGAGGCCATACACTTCTGCTGAGTGTTCCTGTGAGAGTGGAGTGGTAAGGGTGACAGTTCCGTCCTCATGAAATAGAATGATGGCTTGAAGTTTTGACAGTAGATCTGATTCTAGCAGATTGACAGGGCAGGTGGATGAGAATAATAGTTGAGACAGCATACTCTGTGTGGGCTGTAGGCCTGTGTGTAGGAGTCTGGTCAATAGAGTGTACCGTGTGTTACCATCCACCTCTACACAAGGCACCATTTCATCCGTGAGACAATCTGGGTCAGGTAAGTCAGTGTTCCTCATTACACTTCTTGCTTCTCCGGTATCCACCAGGAAATTGAGGGGTTTACCCTCAACTTCTATCTGGATGGTCGGTGTTGGTCCACCTGGCTGTTTTGTAGAGTGTAAGAGTATAGGTGGTCCTGATGTGTGTGGTGGATCTGGCTTTCCAATGTCCTATTGTGGCTGTGGTCCAGGTGGCTCCTGCGGCAGCTGCGGCTGCTGTCCTGACTCCCTCCTGAGAGGAGCTGATCTGCAGTTCCGTTTAAGGTGTCCTATCCTGCCACAGTTGTAGCATGTGATCCTAGGCCTTTGTGCTTTTGAGGAGTTTGAGGGGTCTTGTGACACCAGAAAATTGGTACAAGGCCTGGCTGGCTGATTCATCTCCAGCCCTTGTGCCACCATGTGGAGTACTTCTGAGCCTAGCCTCCAATACTCTTGCCTTGCTGTCTGCAGTTGTTTGCATATAGGTTCTTGGAGGTCTTGCACAAGGGCTTGTACCTAGATCTGATGATGGGCTTTGTCTTTGAGATTGAATCCCAAGTCTGGTTTAATCTGTTGAAAGACTTCTCCACAGTCTCACCTTTCTCTTGCATGGTATCCTGCAAGGAGGTGGCTTGGTCTGCTAGGCATGCCCCTACCTAAGATGGCTGCAGGTGTGGGTGTGGCCTGACTTAAGATGGCCACTGGGTCATGGGGTGTGCCATCTGCATTGTGACTGGATACAAGGAAGAAGAATTGTGCAGGCATGGTGCCCCACAAACAGAGCACTTGTCCCTTCAATCTGGGTTCTGGTTTTGGCAGACTGCACATATCCACTCTCTGGGGAGTATGGGGGTGGTCTGTTGGGTGTGGGTGCAGCTGCCAAAGTCAGAGACATTGTCGAGAGGTGGTGGGTACATATATTCACCAGTCAGAGAATCACATATTTCAATCGACATTTGTCTCTTATCTTCCTTTGATATTCTATACCATACTTCAGCATCCTTCAAAATTTTATTATCTGGTAAGCTGCCTTTTTTTGCTAATCAAAATGCATTTCCAATCTTCCTAATCAAGCCTCCCCCCACAGGTTGTAGTTCCCGTGAGCTTCAAGAGAACTTGAAGTATAATCAGTTGGAATCTGGGGAGGGGTGTGTCTTATACTTTGATAATGCGCCAACCTTGTTGGGATATGCTGAGCTCTAGGGTCTACACACAATCAAGGCCTGACATATGACCCACGTGGCCAGTAGTGAGATGGTTAATACTATAATAATAATAATAATAAATTTTATTTTTATAGCGCCGACATATTCCGCAGCACTTTACATTTCAGAGGGGATTTGTACAGACAATAGACATTACAGCATAACAATAATAACATACAGTAGATTATAACAAATACCAAGAGGAATGAGGGCCCTGCTCACAAGCTTACAGTCTATGAGGAAAGAGGTAGACACGGAAAGGTGGGTGGTAACAGTTGCCCTGATTGTATGGACCAGCCATAATGTTAAGTGTGTGACAGTACAGACACAGAGGGCTAATGGATGCATAAAGCATGTGGGAACATGATGCGGGAAATCTGGTTATGGTAAAACTTTTGGCTGTGCCACACAGGGATAGATTAGGTTAATGTGTTGAGGCGATAGGCCAGTCTGAATAAATGTGCTTTCAGGGCACGCTTAAAATTGTGAGGATTGGGGACTAATCGTATTGACCTGGGAAGTGCATTCCAAAGAATTGGTGCAGCACGTGTAAAGTCTTGGAGACGGGAGTGGGAGGTTCTGACTATTGAGGATACTAACCTCAGGTTATCAGCAGAACGGAGGGCGCGGGTAGGGTGGTATACTGAAACAAGGGAGGAGATGTAGGGTGGTGCTGAGCTATGGAGGGCTTTGTGGGTGAGGGTAATAAGCTTATACTGAGTTCTGGAGTGGATGGGTAGCCAGTGTAATGACTGGCACAAGGTAGAGGCATCGGTGTAACAATTGGCGAGGAATATGATCCTGGCTGCAGCATTCAAGACAGATTGGAGAGGGAGACCGATTAGAAGAGAGTTACAATAGTCGAGACGAGAATGAATAAGAGAAACTGTAAGAGTTTTTGCAGAGTCAAAAGTAAGAAAAGGTCAAATTCTAGAAATGTTTTTGAGGTGCAGATGACAAGAGCGAGCCAGTGATCGAATGTGGGGGGCAAAGGAAAGCTCGGAATCAAGTATGACCCCAAGACAGCAGGCATGTTGCTGGGGAGTAATAGTGGAGCCACCCACAGAAATAGCAATGTCGGGTATAGGTACGTTAGTAGAGGGAGGAAACACCAGGAGTTCAGTTTTTGACAGGTTCAGTTTCAGATATAGTGAGGACATGATATTAGACACAGCGTTTAGACAATCGCCGGTGTTTTCTAGAAAGGCTGGCGTGATGTCAGGAGAAGAAGCGTATAATTGGGTGTCATCAGCATAGAGATGGTACTGGAACCCAAATCTACTGATTGTTTGACCAATAGGGGCAGTGTACAAGGAGAAGAGGAGGGGGCCTAAAACTGATCCTTGGGGGACCCCAACAGTAAGGGGAAGGTGAGAGGAGGAGGAACCGGCAAAAGATACAGTAAAGGAGCGGTCAGAGAGATAGGAGGAGAACCAGGAGAGAATGGTGTCCTTGAGGCCAATGGAAGGAAGCATAGTGAGGAGGAGCTGATGATCCACAGTGTCGAATGCTGCAGAGAGATCAAAAAGAATTAGCATGGAGTAATGACCATTTGATTTAGCTGTTAGCAGATCATTAGAGACTTTAGTGAGGGCAGTTTCAGTGGAGTGTAAAGAGCGGAAACCGGATTGGAGAGGGTCGAGAACAGAGTTTTCTGAGAGATAGCGGATAAGACGGGAGTGGACCAGGCGTTCCAGGAGTTTAGAGATGAAGGGAAGATTAGAGACAGGTCTATAGTTAGCGGCACAGTTTTGGTCGAGGGATGGTTTTTTAAGTAGTGGATGTATGATGGCATGCTTAAATGAGGAGGGAAAAATACCAGAAGCGAGAGAGAGGTTAAATATTTTAGTTAGGTGAGGGGTGACAGCAGGGGAAAGGGACTGGAGGAGATGTGACGGAAATGGGTCACTGGTGCAAGTAGTTGGGCGAGAAGATGCAAGGAGCCTGCTTACTTCTTCTTCTGTGACTGGTTCAAAATCAGAGAGTGAGCTAGATGCAATGGGGGAGGGAGGACAGTGCGTGGTATGAGGTGATTGGGAGATAATTTCCTGTCGAATCTGGTCAATTTTTTCTTTGAAGTAATTGCCCAGATCGTCCGCTCTGAGCTCTGTGATTGGGGCCTGTACTCTTGGATTGAGTAGAGAATGAAAAGTGTCAAAGAGACGTTTTGGGTTATTGGACAGTGAGGTGATGAGGGTGTTGAAATAGATTTGTTTGGAGAGGAATACTTTTTCTTTCTTTTTCACAAACAGTTCATTGTTTTTATCTTTGCTGCTTGAGTACTCTACCTTCGGCCTGATAAAATTCACAATAAGAGGACGTCTGTTCTTAAACAGAAAACAACAGATAGATATCAACATGAGCGCAAAGTCCATATATACAGTATAAGGTTCAATTACAAACTACTAGAATCAACAAATGTGAACATGGACATGTACCATTGTCCAGTGCACAATATAAGAACCAAGATAACAATTGAGTTTGTTTAAAAATTCATATTTATTATTATATTTAAAATTAATGAACACATTTTACATACAATTATATAAGGTGCCTCACAAAGAATGGAAAAAAGCCACTTAAGCACAAAAACATAAATGGAGTTTTTTTTAGGAAAGTATCCCTGTTTGGACCACTAATAGAATTGCACTGTGCCCACTATAATAATCCTTCAGACATAAGTATAAAAAATGGGTGTTTCAATATAACATATAGATATGGGGGGAGGTATAAATACCTTAATCACAAAATCACATATGACTATTCATTGAAAAACCTATGAGAGTTACAATGTGCCCACTATAGCAATATGAAAACAAAATTCATGTTCCAATGTGACATATATATAGGGGAGGAGGTATAAATACCTCAATCAAAAAAGCCCCATATGACTATATTAGAAACATATAAATGGTACTAATGAAATATATTGCATATTATCTATGTGGAGATCAAATTCACAGTGGTACACAGGGGTCCAGTAAAGTGCTGTCGTGCTGGTGGCGTTCTTTCCCACCCCAACGCATGTTTCGTTATTCCTTCATCAAGGAGCGTGTTTAGACATGAGGAATCATGTGTTATAAATAGGGGTATGTAGCCAATTGCCTTTCAATATCATAATTAGCCGCAATGAACAGCTGCGTCGGCAAGCCGGCGATTAGGATATCTGTGGCGCATGGTTAGTTGTGTGCATGACCACAACGAGGGCCCTCCGCTCCCGGTATTTGGAGAGCAGGAGACCAGCGTCATCAATATTTTGATGGCGGTGCGTTCCAGCGCTCCGTGAAACCAGAAGTCGTCAGACCCTGGTCACCGCCCACCAGACCGCGTGCTCATCCAAAACAGCCGCTTGCCGTGCAATATCAGAGGGATACTGAGGAAAAAGAATGGGACTATCTATGAACATTTATGCATATCCCAAGTATATATATAGAAGAATAAAGTGCAAGAAGTGCATAATAAATGCAATATTGTGTCATTATTACAACCAATATAATGGGAAGCAATTACCATAATAAAAAGTTCCAAAGTGCAAACTAATACATAGTGTAATTAGCAATGGTATATAAATAATATATATTAGTGTACAAGAGTAAAATTTTTTTGTTTTTGTATAAAGATAATTGTAGTGCAAAGATATATATTATAGTAAATTAATTATGAGTGCAATAGTGCATGTTTAAAAAAACAGGATACAAAGCACAGATGATCAAATCATCAGGCAGACTGCCATACATAATGATCTAATAATGTCCATTATTAAATCATCATATAATTATAGTGCAAAATTATATATATATATATATATATAATTAATTATTTATAAATGTAAAAGTGCATATATAAAAAACAAAATGCAATGCACAAATGATAATACATAATAACGTGATAATATCCATTATTAAATTAACATATATTACAGTACAGATTTATATACAATTAGTTATTAATAAGTGAAATAGTGCATATTTAAATTAAGATGCAAAACACAAATGATTAAATCATCAGGCAGAATGCCATAAATTATAACATGATAGTGTCACGGTCACATGTGTGTCTGGACGCAGCGAGTACCGCAAGGCGAACCCATGTGACGCAGGTGACCCTGGATACACCGCCTCCAGTGGGGCGAATTTAAATAATAAGCAAGTGCAGCTGGATACACCGCTTCCAATTGGCGAATTTAGACATTACACGTATCTACAAGTCTGGAAACCCCGCCTCCAGTAAGGCGAATTTAAATAATAAAGGGGAACCTGGGAAACATTAACAATGGTGGGCCCTGCGATAGGGAATATGGAAGTGGAGACCTCCTGAGCTCCCCTGAGCCAGTGTCCCTGCACTCCTAACGTTCCCTATGCCGGTTACGCACCGGGCGCGCAACAGGAACCTAAAAACCCTAGCTCGCCCTCACCTAAACCCTCACTAGGGAATTGGTCGGTGAGGGAAACTAATCCCTCCACTGCACTAAAACACAAATGAGGAAAGATGACAAAACAGGGGAAACACCACTTAGCTTTGCTCTGTTGCGTACGGTCCTAGCAACAGAGCCCACCACCTGTGTGCATCTTCTCCTCCACCCGGATCCATCACCATAACTGGATCCTTCACCATAGTGCAGCCTTGGAGCAGAGTCCACCACCAATTGCAGCTGTCCAGTAATAGAGTCCCAAAGATGAGTTCAGCTTCTGCCAAAACGTCCAGCATGCTTGAGTCCAGCTCTCAGCAACCAAGTCCCGCATGCTGAATGCAACTCTCTCCATAGTTGTCATTCCACCAAGCCATGCAAGCACTTCCTGCCAACACCATAAACTGTGTCTCCACCACGCCATGCCAGCCCTAGATTATCCTCTTCAGCCTCCTGGCTTTGTAGAAAAGGGACGTCCAATGGAATATAATATGGGAAAACATCATCATCTGTATATAACAGTATATATCTAAAATGAAGACAATAAAATTTAGGTTCATAGAACACACAACTAAATAAAAAGCAAACATTTAAAATAACCCTAATAACTCCACCCATAAAAGATGCTACTGAAAAATTGCATATTTGCATGTATAAATAACCAAGTATATGTGCATCAAAGAAATGCACTGAAACAAAAATTCTCGTTCAAACCTATAGGGGCCAAGGTACCCAATCTGAATATCCTATCCATTTACTTTCTATTTGGGCAAGAACCTTGCACAAATCTCCCCCTCGCGAACCCAAAGAGACCATATCAATGCCTTTTACCTTAAGTAGGCTAGAGTTGCTCTGGTGATGGGTAAAAAAATGTCTTGGGAGTGTTTTTAAACCAGATGGATCTTCTACGGATGCACTTTTATCAATGTCTCTCATGTGTTCTCTGGTCCTTATGTGTAGTTCTCTTGTGGTCAATCCGATATATATTTTGCCACAAGTCATTGTGCATAATATATTACTCCCTTAGAATAGCAAGAGAGATGCTATCTGATATCAAAGACCCTATCCCCTTTGGCATTGGTAAAAGTTTTACTTTTCTCCATGTTACTGCAGGCATTACAGTGGCCACACAGGAAAAAGCCCTTAACCGCCAGCCAATTACAATCTTTGTTATTTTTGAACGGCTCGTAGTGACTTTTCACCAACAGGTCCTTTAGATTTTTTGAATGTCTGGCTGTCACCAATGGTTTCTCCGAAAGGCATTTTCTCAAAATAGGATCAGACATCAATATAGGCCAGTGTTATTAACAACACTGACCATATCAGACCATTGGTTTTTATATGTGGTTATTAATCTGATGTCATTAGATTTTTTCCTACATAGATTATTTTTTGTATAAGAGCTCCTCCCGTGTCGTATTTTTAGCATGATTATAACCTTTTTGAATCGAACGGCATGAATATCCTCTGTTCCGAAATCGCTGTCTCAGATCTGATGCTTGATTTTCAAAAAGCTCATCATTGGAACATATCCATTTGGCACGCAAAATTTGCCCAGTGGGAAATCCCCTAATAGTAGAGGGAAGATGGGAAGATGAGGCCACTATTAGAGAATTGGTGGCCGTAGGCTTTCAGTACATATCTGTGGTAAGTTCGCCATCAGATGTAGTGCTAATCTGGACATCCAAAAATTCCAGAGACTGACCCGCTTTGTATGTTAATTTGATGTTCTTATCATTCAAATTTAAATTACCCATCAATATTTCTAACTCAGCCATATTTCCCTCCCAAATGAACCATACATCATCGATGTATCTCATCCACTGGTGAACATGATCAATTCCAGATACCGGATTACAAACAAAAATCTCCCTTTCCCAGGCACCCATAATAACGAAATGTGCGTTGGGGTGGGAAAAAATGCCACCAGCACTACAGCACTTTACTGGACCCCTGTGTACCACTGTGAATTTGATCTCCACATAGCTAATATGCAATATATTTCATTAGTACCATTTAAATGTTTCTAATAGATAGTCATATGTATATGTCACATTGGAACATGAATTTTGTTTTCATATTGCTATAGTGGGGACATTGTAACTCTCATAGGTTTTTCAATGGATAGTCAAATGGGTTTTTGTGATTAAGGTATTTATACCTCCCCCCCATATCTATATGTTATATTGAAATACCCATTTTTTATACTTATGTCTGAAGGATTATTATAGTGGGCACAGTGCGATTCTATTAATGGTCCAAACTGGGATATTTTCCTAAAAATCCTCTATTTATGTTTTTGTGCTTAAGTGGCTTTTTTCCATTTTTTGTGAGGCACCTTATATAATTGTATGTAAAATTGGTTCATTAATTGTAAATATAATAAAAAATATGAATTTTTAAACAAACTCAATTGTTATCTTGGTTCTTATATTGTGCACTGGACAATGGTACATGTCCATATTCACATTTGCTGATTCTAGTAGTTTGTAATTGAACCTTACCTTCTGCCTGATAAGCAGTGAAATGTCCAGTGAATGCGCTTGTCCTCATGACAACTGGGGTTCAACCTTTGGTTTGGCCGGGTGACAAAAGCACAGCTAATGATTAACTATTGACCTGTTCGTAGGCTCAGGACTTTTCAATTGTGGTCAATTATTGTCCAGAGACGACAGCCAGGTATCTCAACTCAGCCCAGATGTGCAACAGAGAGAGTTTAGGTAAGGCTACGTTCACATTAGCGTATATATGCGCAGCGTATCAACTGGATGTGCAAACGCATGCCAAAATGCATGTAAACGCGTGCGTACGCTTCCTTTTTTATCCACATCAGCCTACGCATGACGCCAAAAAAATGCTGGTTGTGCATGCGTTTGTATGTGTTTTGGCATGCGTTTGCATTATGCGCATGCGTTTGATATTTTGGTAAGCGAACAATGCTTTTCCAGTCGCATTTTTTGTCACAAGCCATGCCCAATGGAAGCTGTGTGAAAAGCCACAATAGTTTTTTGACTACACAAGGATGTCGGAACAGAGCTTCAATGACTTGCTGCTATGTGTTCGAGGATCTATCACCAGGCATGACACGACTATGTAGAGCAATTCCTGCTGGGGAATGTCTGTTAGTCACCCTGAGGTGCGTAAAGAAACACATGTCATTAGTATTGCTATAAAAGTCATGTACTGTTTTTGTTTTCCATTTACTGCATATTTTCAATTCTGGATTGAAGTGTCCACTCTTTCTGGGATAGTTGCAGACACCTGCCATGCTTTATGTGACGTTCTGCGTGAAGAATTCCTCCCCCAACCCACAACAGAACTCTGGCTGCAAAAGGCTGCAAAATTCCAGGACATTAGTAATTTTCCAAACTGTTTGGGGATGTGGATGACAAACACATTCAGATTCTGAAACCTGCTGGAAGTGGATCCGAGAATTTCAATTATAAAAAATACTTTTCCATTGCTCTCATGGCGATTGGAGATGCTGACTGTCAATTTGTTGCCGTGGACGTTGGATAATTTGGGTGAGTAAATGACTTTCAAACTTTCAAAAACTCTGACATGGGCCAACGTTTATATTGGAATAATTTCAATTTTCCAACACCACAACCTCTTTCAAATGCATTGAATACAGCATGGTGCATTTTGTTGCGGACGCAGCAGCATCAAAACAACGCATGTGGATGCATCCGCATACATTCGCATGGCGTGTGTACCCAATGTTAAAGATAGGTACACAGGCTGCATGCAGATGTTGGCGGAGCTGAACGGAGGAGATGCGGCAGTGGGTGGAGCTTCATGGAGCAACTACGCAGCCCTCCGTAGCTCTGACATCTGTAAATTTGAACCTAGCCTAAGCCTGGTTTCCCATTAGTGTTTCTGTGCGCAGCGTATCATATGCATGTGCAAACACATTCAAAAACGCATGAAATTCATGTTTACACAGCGTTGGCATGCATTTTTGCATGCATTTGCATTGTTTATGCGCATGCGTTACAAATTTCCAATGTTTTGCAGTAGCTTCTCCTTGACATCAAACACCCAGCAGGTATGTCTCATGGGATTTCTATATACAGTATATAGACACACTGCACTGATGAAATCCTCATCTTTGGCTGCTGTATCTAGCTGCAAGATGGATCTTGACATGGACAGCTTCTATGAAGTTATGGACTTACAACTGAAATTGGCTGCTGCCTTTACTTTTGCTTGTGAAGAACAAAAAAGAGAAAGACGGAAAAGACGTTGTCGCTATTGGCAACACCCCATCCTTGAACTCTGAGAGAGCCGTGGAGCCTACCAGTCTTTGTACACAGAGCTGCGGCAAAACCCAGAGAAGTTTTTTGACAACATGAGGATGTCAGAACAGAGCTTCCATGACTTGCTGCTACATGTCCAAGGATTCATCGCCAGGCAGGACACACAGCTCCATCGAGCAATTCCTGCTGAGGAACATTTTTTGGTCACCCTGAGGTACGTAATATGGAAAAAGAAACACCTGGCATTAATATGATTGCTACAAAAGCCATGTACTGATTTTTTTTCTCATGTTCTGTTCCGCAGATTCCTGGCTACCGGAGAGACGTTATCATCACTCCATTTTCAATTCAGGAGTGTCCACACTTTCCGGGATTATTGGAGACACCTGTTGTGCTTTAGATGATGTTCTGTGTCAAGAATTCCTCCCCCAACCCACAACTGAATTCTGGCTTGAAATGCTGAGAAATTCCAGGAAATTTGTAATTTTCCTAACTGTGTGGGGGTGGTGGACTGCAAACACATTAGGATTATGAAACCTGGAAGTGGAACAGAGTACTTCAATTATAAAAAATTCTCCATTGTTCTAATGGCTATTGCGAATGCCGAGTGCAGATTTGTTGCCATTGACATTGGCCCATTTGGACGAAGAAATGACTCGCAGACTTTCAAAATCTCTGACATGGGTCAACTTCTGTATGGGAATGATTTTAATTTTCCGCAGCCATGACCTCTTCCCAACACTGATGGACCGCCAATGCCTTTTGTTGTAGTTGGGGATGAGGCATCCCAAATGTGTGCCAACTCCTTCTCCTCCCTCTCATGTCCTGATTCTGCACTGAAGCATTACAAGGAAACACTTCAAAGTGCCCTGGATGCATCTGCACCCGCTATAAATAGAACACAACAACACAGATGGCGACAACCCTGGCACACCCTGCAAACACATTTCCTGCAGCAGTGCTCCAGGTGCACCGAGCGTCTGTGGAGAAAATCCAATCTACACGAAGATTTCATCCATTATAAGTTTATGCTTCGATCATACAACACTGCCCTTCACCTCTCCAAACAAACCTATTTCAACACCCTCATCACCTCACTGTCCAATAACCCGAAACGTCTCTTTGACACTTTTCATTCTCTACTCAACCCAAGAGTACAGGCCCCTACCACGGAGCTTCGAGCTGACGATCTGGCCAATTACTTCAAAGAAAAAATTGACCAGATCCGACAGGAAATTATCTCCCAATCATCTCATACCATGCACTGTCCTTCCTCCCCCACTGCATCTAGCTCACTCTCTGATTTTGAACCAGTCACAGAAGAAGAAGTAAGCAGGCTCCTTGCATCTTCTCGCCCAACCACTTGCACCAGTGACCCATTTCCGTCACATCTCCTCCAGTCCCTTTCCCCTGCTGTCACCACTCACCTAACTAAAATATTTAACCTCTCTCTCTCTTCTGGTATCTTTCCCTCCTCATTTAAGCATGCCATCATACATCCACTACTTAAAAAACCATCTCTCGACCCAAACTGTGCCGCTAACTATAGACCTGTCTCTAATCTTCCCTTCATCTCTAAACTCCTGGAACGCCTGGTCCACTCCCGTCTTATCCGCTATCTCTCTGAGAACTCTCTTCTCGACCCTCTCCAATCCGGCTTCCGCTCCTTACACTCTACTGAAACTGCCCTCACTAAAGTCTCTAATTATCTGCTAACAGCTAAATCTAATGGTCATTACTCCATGCTAATTCTCTTGGATCTCTCTGCAGCATTTGACACTGTGGATCATCAGCTCCTCCTCACTATGCTCTGTTCCATTGGCCTCAAGGACACCATTCTCTCCTGGTTCTCCTCCTATCTCTCTGACCGCTCCTTTACTGTATCTTTTGCTGGTTCCTCCTCCTCTCACCTTCCCCTTACTGTTGGGGTTCCTCAAGGATCAGTTCTAGGCCCCCTCCTCTTCTCCTTGTACACTACCCCTATTGGTCAAACAATCAGTAGATTTGGTTTCCAGTACCATCTCTATGCTGATGACACCCAATTGTACGCTTCTTCTCCTGACATCATGCCAGCCTTTCTAGAAAACACCGGCGATTGTCTAAACGCTGTGTCTAACATCATGTCCTCACTATATCTGAAACTGAACCTGTCAAAGACTGAACTCCTTGTATTTCCTCCCTCTACTAATGTACCTATACCCGACATTGCCATTTCTGTGTGTGGCTCCACTGTTACTCCCCAGCAACATGCCCGCTGTCTTGGGGTCATACTTGATTCCGAGCTTTCCTTTGCCCCCCACTTTTGATCACTGGCTCGCTCTTGTCATCTGTACCTCAAAAACATTTCTAGAATTCAACCTTTTCTTACTTTTGAGTCTGCAAAAACTCTTACAGTTTCTCTTATTCATTCTCGTCTCTACTATTGTAACTCTCTTCTAATCGGTCTCCCTCTTACCAAACTCTCCCCTCTCCAATCTGTCTTGAATGCTGCAGCCAGGATCATATTCCTCACCAATCATTACACCGATGCCTCTACCTTGTGCCAGTCGTTGCACTGGCTACCCATCCACTCCAGAATTCAGTATAAACTTATTACCCTCACCCACAAAGCCCTCCATGGCTCAGCACCACCCTACATCTCCTCCCTTGTTTCAGTATACCACGCTACCCGCGCCCTCCATTCTGCTGATGACCTGAGGTTAGCACCCTCAATAATCAGAACCTCCCACTCCCCTCTCCAAGACTTTACACGTGCTGCACCAATTCTTTGGAATGCACTTTCCAGGTCAATACGATTAGTCCCCAATCCCCACAATTTTAAGTGTGCCCTGAAAACGCATTTATTCAGACTGGCCTATCGCCTCAACATACTAACCAAATCTATCCCTGTGTGGCACAGCCAAAAGTTTTACCATAACCAGGTTCCCCGCATCATGTTCCCACATGCTTTATGCATGCATTAGCCCTCTGTGTCTGTACTGATACACACTTAACATTATGGCTGGTCCATACAATCAGGGCAACTGTTACCATCCACCTCTCGTGTCTCTCTTTTTTCCTCATAGATTGTAAGCTTGCGAGCAGGGCCCTCATTTCTCTTGGTATTTGTTATAATCTATTTGATTATTGTTATGCTGTAATGTCTATTGTCTGTACAAATCCCCTCCGAAATGTAAAGTGCTGCGGAATATGTCGGCGCTATAGAAATAAAATTTATTATTATTTATTATTATTAAGCCATATTCAAGTTGGAACATAAATCACACAAAAATTTTTTTACAACTACCGACTGATACGGGGACGAAGAACCGTGAAGTGTGCATTTGGATTGCTGGTATCTAAATGGTGCATTTTGTGCACATCCATTAATCTAAAAAATTGACACTATTGATGAGGTTGTGAAAGCGTGTGTTGTTCTGCACAATTCTATCCTGATAAAGAGCGACCAAACTTACAACCTGAGGTGCCTGTTACATTGCATGATTACGAATTTCACCCTCTGAGATCCACAGTGGAAGTTGCCTCGATGAGGGATAAGTTTACTGCTTACTTTGTTTCAGATAATGGACATGTGGAATGGCAAGACGAAATGATTTAAGCCGCTAAGTAAAATGTACCAGTTATGTTTAAATTTACCTGTCATGTAAAAATTACGTACCTGTTATGTTTCAATGTACTTGTGATGTAAAAATGTACATGTAATGTTAAAATTTACCTCTAATGTAAAAAGTTCCCTCAAAAATACAATACACATGCGTGTGTTTGTGGCGGCGGCACATAAAAATACAAATAAAACAAGATACAGTGCAAACAAAATACAACTTTTATTTTACAAAATTTCACAAAAAATATGGGTTGAAGTCGGGGTGATAGGGTTTTGCGTCGGGGTTTACGTGAGGGTGAGATGGAGTGGACCTTGGGGGTGTGGAGCTGTGAGGATTGGGTGGTAGTTGATGAGGAAGGGGTTATAGGGAAGGGTCTACAGGGGAAGGGGCAACAAATTTAAGGACTTGATCAGTGATGGCAGTGGAGACATTGGGGATAGATGACAAAGTGTCGTCATGGGAATGGATAGACAAACTGGAAAGTACAAAGACACAAGGGAAGGTAATGACAAATTGATAGGTGAGGGTGAAGGTGGTGGGTTCTATGTGGGAATGGTTTCTTGGCTCCGGGTTTTCGTTCTGGTGGAAAAAATTTTTGTCTTCTGCTTTCTTGGCCGAGTGGGAGTGGTGGCCTCTGTAGCAGTCATCTGGCATGGTGCTAGACTGGGCCACATTGTGGATATTGTTGGCTGCAGGGGTGCTGGACTGGGCAAGGTTGCTGGACCGGGCAGGGGTGCTGTACTGGGCAGCGTTGTGGACACTGCTGGCTGCATGGGTGCTGGACTCTGGAGCACGGTGGATGCTGCTGGCTGCAGGGGTGATGAACTCAGCAGCGTGGTCGATCTGTGAACTGGAGGTGGTGGTGGAGGATAGTTCAGTGCTGTGGGAGCTGGAAAATAGATAGGCTGCTAGTAATATCCTCTGGCCTGTGGATTGTAGGTTTATGACTGCTGCTGCTGCAATGCGTGGCTGTAAGCAGCCTGGCAGGCCTGCATGATGTTCAGCTGGAGTTGAGGCCAAAGGTTTTCCAACATGCTCTGCTCTATTGACGAAAAATTTGTTGCGCCGGTCTCTCAAGGTCAGATTTAAGGCGGTCAAGGCATTTGTTGACATCCTTGAACCCACTCTTCACTCTGTCAGCATTCAGCCTAATTCCATCATGGAAGACCAAGCTTAAGTGTATAAACTCAGGCATGCCGGACTTCTCCCAGGCCCTCTGCTGCTGACAAGAAGACCCAACAAAAGCAGCAGCAGAGGGCTGAGAGAGGTGAAAACCTGATGGACCTACTGTTCCCCAGCCTGTGAAGCCTGCAAGGTTACTCCATCGTTGGTGGATGATTGGGACTGAGTCTGTTCAGTGGCTGGTAGATGAGGGGCCGCTTCAACAGAGGATGATCCGGGTTGTGTTGTGCTGCACCAGGTTTTGTGTGGAAAAGAAGAGAAAACATTATTAAAAAGAAAATAAAAAAATATATACTTACTTTCGCTAAGCAAGCGCTGGCCTCAGAAATGCAAGGTTCCTAACCTTGAGCAAAACCACTTCAAACCCGAATCTCCTCTCTCATGTCCTTGTTGAAGCAGTCCTTCATCGAACTCCAACGGATTTTGATTCTTTTCACTGTGAAGGGAGAATAAAAGAAAAAATTAATTGGAAAACAATCCACATACATTAAGGCTATGTGCCCCCATAGCGTTTCTGAAGCAGAATATTCCTGAGCGGAAACGCACACCCTCTTCCCGGGAAAACGCATGCATTTTATGACGTGCTTTTGTAAGCGTTTTTGATGCTTTTGTTAAGCGCTTTAGCATGCGTTTTCCTATGCGTTTTTGCAATACAATTGTATGTATGTGGAAACGCACGCGTTTCCGCAAAATTAATGAACATGCTGCATTTTTTTCCGGTAAGCATTTCCGCTGCGGAAAAAAACGCACCATTGGCACAATATGTGCGGATTCCATTATGATTACATTGGATGCTTTTCTTAAGCATTTCCATAGCAGAAACGTGTGTCTAAAAGCGCTGCGGAAACGCTTAAAAAACGCAACGTGGGCACACAGCCTAACAGGTTCACTGCCGCGTCAAACCACATTGCCATACTTACCAAAATCATTTGTGGCACTTGGCGTGGCACGGTACCAATCAGCCATCAGCGATGTTGCCACTTCATCCCAGACATGTCGAATCACCACATTGTCAGAGTGCTGACAATCACGGGTGTCGCACAACAATACTCGCTCTTGCACAAGATGTATTAGTTGTTCATTGTCTATATCCAGTGCGGCTTCCTCCCGTTGTGAAACCTATAGATAAAATAGAAAAAAAGAATTTTAAGTGAAACTGAAAAAAAATATATTACAACTCTGATGAATAGACTACTTACACCCCGTCTTTCCTCCTGAGACACATGGACCCGACAATCCTGGGAAGCTTTATTTCCACTTGACTGCTCCTGCTCTTCATCACTGGAAGGTACCTGTAAAGAAATTACATGACTTAACACATGTGGAGTATTGCCAGTCAATACATACCAATCCGTATAGCAAATGTGATTGCATAATCTTTGTCAAGTCCATCCTGGGAAGAAGTCAGTTCTTCACTTGAGGACATGTTTGAAGAGCAGGCAGCAGTCAAGTGAAACACTACAGAAAAGAACAGAGAAGAAAAATTAAACTTGTTAAGATCAAAACACAATGTAGACAAAAAAATACATGGACAACAATACTTACATTACAGGTAATAGTCCAACAGCACAGCAGTCAGCACAGGCCAGAGACAGACGGCAGCACCAGGAGACAGCCGCAGCACCAGGAGAGTCGACCAGTCTGCAAGTAACGGAAAAAGCATTGAGAGAGGCAGACATTTTCAAAGCTTCTATACTTACATAGACAGTGTTGTCCTCACCAGGACAGAAAGGAACACCAGGAGACAACCGCCGCACCAGGAGACAACAGCAGCACCAGGAGACAACCAGGAGAAAACTGCTGCACCAGGAGACAATCAATACACTAGGAGAGTTAACAAGTCTAAAAGTAACCGAAAAAAATTAGTACAAACAGCAGTGAGAGAGACTGACATTTTCAAAGATTCTAAACTTACATAGCCAGTGTTGTGCTATCGTCCAGAGAGTTATAGTGTTGCAGTGTCCACACTTCCTTTTATAGAGCTATTAATTAGCAGGTGGTTAAATCACTTCCTCGACCAACTCATTAAAATTATGCATGCATATTGAATGCATGTGTTTCCATAGACAGTAAAGCGGGTATTTTTACGCACTCATCGGCATGCGCATGACTGCGCATATTTGTCGGATTTTTGGAGCTTCAAAAAATGCAACATGTTGCGTTCACTGGACTCCGCCGCAACCGCACACCGAGAAACGATGCATGCATACGCCGGCGCATGATAACTGATGCAAACGCATGTCCCTACGCACACAATGTTAAAGATAGGTACACATGACACATTCAAATTGCTGCAGATAAAACTCTGTGCACACAGACGCAAATGTGAAACGAGCCTATGGTGTGACTCTACTTATTTGCCTGTAGCCGAATTGTATCTCTGTGAAATATTTTATGTGCACGGAGAAAAACCACCCGTGATTGACAACACATTCACCAGTAGCAAATCTGTTTTATTGATCGGAAGGCACATCCTTTTATAAGTTGTCAATTATCAATGTAAATCTCTGTGGTCAAGCCCCCAAGTCCTCCTTCTTTTGAGAGGGCATTTATTAATATTCATTAGTTTTTAAAATTATGTTTTTTCCCTAAGTATTACTCCTTTTTTATTAGCTGAGTGGACACGTTGTCATACCAGAGTCCACTTGAGGTTTATATAACCTGATGTGACAGGCATGAATTAGAGCACGTACACACATCATTTAATATCTGTGATTCTTATACATAT
Organism: Dendrobates tinctorius; assembly: GCF_039654945.1. Classification (NCBI taxonomy): domain Eukaryota; kingdom Metazoa; phylum Chordata; class Amphibia; order Anura; family Dendrobatidae; genus Dendrobates; species Dendrobates tinctorius. Next base: position 13,204,166 of record NW_027361690.1, read on the forward strand.
TCAGCAAAGTGTTCATCTTGTCTATAGACTTCCTTTTTGACATATCTTCAAAATCAAATAATTTTCCTTAACATCCGCAGTGTGGTTCTCAGGTAGAGCATGGGGTAGGATCAAACCACCATTTAACTGCAGTCTAACTCATATCTGCAGGTTACAAGACTTTTATTTTTTACATGACAAGTGCTTTTAATAATATATGCAGTTTGTATTGGAAAATCTGGCGATAAGTGCATTTTAACTCTTTTGCACCAGAGCCTATTTTTGCCTTCGTGACCGGGCCAATTTTTTCAATTCTGAGAATGTTTTCAATTCAGTATCACTTTATGAGGTCAAAACTCTAGAACGCTTCTGGTGATTCTGACAATGTTTTCTCATGACATATTGTACTTCATGATAGTGGTGATATGACGCATTTATTTGTTTAAAAAAATGCAAATTTGCCAAAAATTTTGAAAATTTTGCAATTTTCATACTTTTATCTAATATATAAAGCTCAAGTGTGTGTGTGTATGTATGTATGTATGTCCGGGATTGGCATCCACACCGTCACAGCTACAGCCACAAAATTTGGCACAGTCACACGTCTGGACCCCGAGAGCGTCCTAGGCTATGTTGTGAGGCAAAATTTCAGCCCCGCGCGTTCCAATTCACCAAACAATTTTGCCCCTATCTACATAATGGGGAAAAAGTGTGTGTGCATCAAGTCCCGCCCTTCATTATGATGTCACAATTATTGCCATGGCGACGCTGATTCATCATAGGTTGCAATGGTGACGGTTATGTCATAACGGTTGCCATGGTGATGATGATGTCATAATGGGTATATGGGCATGGGTGTTATGATGAGTCACCGAAGGAGGAATAAACGAAATACTAGCTAAGTCCAGAAAAACCAGAGAGGTTGGCAGCTATCGGATTGCAGACCCCTGAACCTATCCACAACAACTAGCAGTAGCCGTGGGGGGTTCCTACGGTGCCCTAGACCCCTCGATCACAGCCGGAGAACTACATAGCCTAAAGACAGAAAGGGGAAAAACTAAACTGCCCCAGACTAGACCCCAAAGCAATAGGCAACCCCCAACATATAATGACGGTGAAGCAAGATGAAAACACTAACACAGATAGAAAGATAGGTTGAGCAAATGATGGGGCCCAAGCTAACTAAATAGGACAGGATAGGAAAGCTGCTGTCTGCCATCCGCAAATACCCTATCCAAAATGTGCCAACCGACTGATAGGAAAAACAGGCCCTGAAGTCGCTAGGCTTCAAAAGACTATATCAGCACTCAGGTATATTCTGAAGACAGAGCCAGAGATCAACAGATCAGAGACAAAAATGGAATTCAGCTCACCCCCGGCCGGGGATGGCAGAACTCCCAAAAAACAAGGCAAAACAAAAACAAAACTGAAGTGTAAAAAGCAGAGCAGAAAAACTTAGCTTTGAGACGCAGGAATCAGACTGGTCTCCAAGAATCCAGCAGGATCACCAGCAAGGCAGAAGGGTGTCAGCTGCCTTATATCCAGTCCTCAATTCCAGCCACCCAGTCATCATCTAGCTGCCCAGGTGTTTGGTAATCAGCCTCACTACCTTCCTTCACCAGAGGAGGGAGTTCATCAGACCTCAATGGTGAAGGGAAAAATGAACTCACAACACATGGGACTATGGGATGGAGAATATGTATGAAGGGTATATGGGCACGGGACCATGGGATGAAGGATATGTATGATAGGTATATGGGCACTCGACTATGGGATGGAGGATATGTATGATGGGTATATAGGCATGGGACTGTGAGATGAAGGATGTGTGATGGGTATATGGGCACTCGACTATGGGATGGTGAATATGTATGATGGGTATATGGGCATGGGACTATGGGATGGAGGATGTGTGATGGGTATATGGGCAAGGGACTATGGGATGGAGGATGTGTGATGGGTATATGGGCACTCGACTATGGAATGGAGGATATGTATGATTGGTATATGGGCATGGGCATATGGGATCGTGGATATGTATGATGGGTATATGGGCACGGAACTATGGGATGGAGGATAATTATAATTTGCTATAACTAACCACAGTTAGTTACTATGCCCGGGCAGCGCCGGGCTCTTCAGCTAGTTTTGCATAAAAGAGAGAGAAGCCAGCGCTGCCTATGGTCAGAATGCAATACATAAAGTGCATATGCACATATTAATTTCTAACTGTGTTTCAAAATGAGACATTTAGCAAACAATTGATCAGTTCTTTGAGCCACCAAGCCACACCAAGGCATTCTCATATGAGGCAGTCAAACTCAATGTTTTTTATATTCGCTGTGCCATTACGGCCTCCTAAATGTATTAAAAGCAAATTAAATGCAAATTGTACCTGAAGCATTTCTGAATAACTCTCATGGTGCCAGAAAGGGCGAGCGCTGATAAGGGATGACCAGGTCTGGACATAGACATTTCAGGTCCAACCTCCACACTGCCTGACCAGCAACCACAGATGAAGGGTGAAACAGGCCCAGACACAGGTGCACAATAAAACAGAGTCTGGGGCAGGGCAGGGCTGCTGTATGTATGTACAGCAGCCTAGATCAATCACAATAAATACAGAAAGAATCGCGTGCATAACCCAGCGCGCATGGCAGCAGTGGTGGTCAAGCACAACCAATATCAAATAAAAAAGAGGGAGAAGACAGCACTGTTTATGGTCAGAACACAATACATAAAGTGCATACGCACATATTGTTTTCTAACTGTATTTCAAAATGAGTCTTTTAGAAAACAATTGATCAATTATTTGAGCCACCCCACCACGCCAAGGCATTCTCGCATGGGGCAGTCTCATATTATTTATTATTATTTATTATTATTTTTATTTAATTTTTATGCCCTTAAATTAGAGAGTCATATCGCACAAAATAGTTCATAAGTAACATTTCCCACATGTCTTCTTTACATCTGTATAATTTTGGAAACAAATTTTTTTTTGTTAGGAAGTTGTAAGAGTTAAAAGTTGATCAGCGATTTCTCATTTTTACAACAAAATTTCCAAAACCATTTGCTTTTAGGGACCACCTCACATTTGAAGTGAGTTTGGGGGGTCAATATAACAGAAAATACCCAAAAGTGACATCATTCTAAAAACTGCACCCCTCAAGGTACTCAAAACCACAATCAAGAGTTTATTAACTCTTCAGGTACTTCACAGGAATGAATGGAATATGGAAGGAAAAAATAAACATTTAACTTTTTTGTACAAACATTTTACTTCAGAACCAATTTTTTTAATTTTCACAAGTGTAAAAAGAGAAAATAAACCAGAAAATTTATTGTGCAATTTCACCGGAATACGCTGATACCCCGTAGGTGGGGGTAAACCACTGTTTGGGCGCACAGCAGACCACGGAAAGGAAGGAGCGCCATTTGCCCTTTTCAATGCAGAATTGGTTGGAATTGAGATTGAACGCCATGTCGCGTTTGGAGAGCCCCTGATGTGCCTAAACAGTGGAAACTCCCCACAAGTGACACCATTTTGAAAACTAGACCACTCAAGGAACTTATTTAGATGTGTGGTGAGCACTTTGAACCCCCAAGTGCTTTACAGAAGTTTATAACGTAGAGTCGTGAAAATAAAAAAATCTTATTTTTTTCCACAAAGATGATCTTTTTTCCCAAGGGTAACAGGAGAAATTAGACCCTTAAAGTTGTTGTCCAATTTGTCCTGAGTAAGCTGGTACCCCATATGTGGGAGAAAACTACTGTTTGGGCACAAAATTAGGCTTGGAAGGGAAGTAGTGACATTCTGGAATGCAGACTTTGATTGAATAGTCTACGGGCGTCATGTTGCATTTGCAGAGCCATTGATGTGCCTAAACAGTATAAACCTCCCACAAGTGACCCCATTTTTTTAAACTAGACCACCCAAGATGTTTGGTGAGCACTTTGAACCACCAAGTGTTTCACTAAAGTTTATAATGTAGTGCCGTGAAAATAAAAAAATCATTTTTTTCCCAAAAATGATCTTTTAGTCCCCAATTTTTTATTTTCCCAAGGGTAACAGGAGAAAATGGAACCCAAAAGTTGTTGTCCAATTTGTCCCAAGTATGCTGACAACCCATATGTGGGGGGAACCACTGTTTGGAGCTCGGAAGGGAAGGAGCTCCGTTTTGGAATGCAGACTTTGATAGAATGGTCTGGGGGCGTTTGCAGAGCCCCTGATGTGCCTAAACAGTGGAAACCCCCAATTCTAATTCCAACCCTAACCCGGACACACCTCTCACCCTAATCCCAACCCTAACCATAACCCTAACCAAACACCTAACACCAACACACCCCTAACCCTAAGCCCAACCATAACTCTAACCACAACCCTAATCCCAATACACCCCTAACCCTAGCCCCAACTCTAACCCTAATTTTAACCTCAATCCTAACCCAAGCGTTAGCCCCAACCCTAACCCTAGCCTCAAATCTAACCCTAACTTTAGCCTAACACTAGCCCTAACTTTAGCCTAACCCTAACTTTAGCCTAACTCTAACCCTAACTTTAGCCTAACAATAACCCTAACTTTAGCCTAATAACAATAACTTTAGCCTAACCCTAACCCTAAATTTAGCCTAACAATAACCCTAACTTTAGCCTAACAGTAACCCTAACACTAACAGTAACCCTAACCATAAACCTAACCCTAACAGTAAAACGAACCCTATTAGTAACGCTAACTTTAGCCTAACAGTAATCCTAACCCTAACAGTAACCATAACTTTAGCCTAACCCTAACCCCAACAGTAACTCTGACCCTAACTCTAACAGTAACCCTAACTATAGCGCTAAACCGAGTAACCCTAACCCTAACACTTACCTTAACCCTAACTATAGCACTAACCCTAACCCTAACTATAGCACTAACCCTATCCCTAACTATAGCACTAACCCTAACTCTAGCACTAACCCTAACCCTAACAGTAATCCTAACCCTAACCCTAATAGTAATCCTAACCTAAACCCTAGCTGTCATGATCCATGCTGGATCAGGACTGATAAAAAGAACAGGTAACTTTTTTTTTCTTAAGCTGTGCTTAAATTTGGTTTTTGCCCCCGGTGGCCATTAGGATTATTGCACTGTGGTGTCTGTTGTTCTAAGTTTGCCCCCGGTGGCCATTTGGATTATTGCACTGTGGTGTCGTTTGGTCTAAATTTGCCCCCGGTGGTGGTGAGTGTCATTGCACTCTGGTTTCTTTAGTTAAGTGCACATGATTATAATGCAGGTGTGATTGCTCTTGCTGCTATAAAAGAGTCACAGGGTCTGGGCGTCCCCGCTGTAGGTGGTTCCCTGATGAGGAGCGGTCTTGAGGGTCCAGAGGCCCCTCATTAAGGGGAGGGTACTGTCATGATCCATGCTGGATCAGGACTGATAAAAAGCACAGGTAACCTTTTTTTTCTTAAGCTGTGCTTAAGCTTGGTTTTTGCCCCTGTGGCCATTAGGATTATTGCACTGTGGTGTCTGTTGTTCTAAGTTTGCCCCCGGTGGTGGTGAGCATCATTGCACTCTGGTTTCTTTAGTTAAGTGCACATGATTATAATGCAGGTGTGATTGCTCTGGCCCTGCTATAAAAGAGTCACAGGTGTTGCAATCAGTGTTGGTGACAGTGTGCATTTCAACCATCCTTGTTGGAGGAAGGAGCTGGAGAGCATTCCTTGCAGCACTGTCTTAGCCCTGGTGTGGAAGGAGTCATAGAGGATTTCCTTGTAGCTCTGACAGAGCTTGGTGGCAGCGATTCAGGAGGAGAGCTGCATTCTGGTGGTGGACTCTGTTACCGGGAGCAAGTGCAACAGAGTAAAGCTAAGTGGTGTTTCCCTGTTTGTGCTTTTCCTTAGTGTGTATTAGTACAACGGTGGGGCCAGTGCCTGTGACACCCAGCTCCCTAGCAAGGGATAGGTGTAGGGTGAACTAGGGCGACAGGTTCCTGATCGGCACTGGGTGCAGAACCAGCATAGGGAACGTTAGGAGCGTTAGGGACACTGACTCAGGGGAGTGCAGAAGGTCTCCACGTCCCCTTTCCCTATCGCAGGGCCCACCGTTGTAACTGTTTCCCCTTTCCCCGTGTCTTATTGTTTTAGTTACCGGCCTGCGGGTTGCGTCACACAGGACGGGTCATCGTGACACTAACTAAATCACTAGCCCCAACCTGCATACCTGCTTTTTTTACTTTGTGACAAGATCACTGCCTGGCACAGTTGTTGCCAGCAGCGCTTGTCACACTGTTTCTCCTTTGATTTCGCACTGACAGGAGATCAGCGGAGAAGCAGTGTTACTGTGAGGCAGATAGCCGGGAAAGTTCATTGCTACAACAAGCTTTCCCAGTGATCGCTCTCATTGGATGCTGTGACTCTGATGTCATCAGGACCTGAATCAATCAGGTCCTGCATTGTGCGCCGGGATCTCCGTGTTATAAGGTACCGTCGGCAGTCATGAAGCGGTTAAGATGGATGCAGATGTTACCTTCGGCCGGTTTCAAACCCAGAACTGCAGGGCTGCAAGAGGATGACATTTCTCAAAAAAATGTTCAAAGAAATAACTCATTGTGCCCCCAATTCACATTTTTTTTTAAATCATGTGTTTAATAGCATCATCTCAATTTTATACCTACATAATAGCTCTACTTCTAGAATAAATGCATTTTATACTGACATCTACTTTGTCTTCAACCCATCTGTTTGACACAATCTAACATAGCAACATTTATAGCCTGTGTAATATAGAGCTTTACTTCTATCAACTGCTGACATATTGCTTTGTGGGTGGATAGTCAATTTAGAAATGATTTTGGAGTGTATTATGCCATTGTTTTATGTGTCTGCTTTTCTACTAACATAATTTGTACTTTAACTGAGGTGCATATTATAGTGTCACAATGCACAAAAACTACTGATTAACTACCCTGATTAAGACTTTATGCTATGTACAGTAGATTATAATTAGAATTCTTACACTTTTCCAAATGTTACATAGAGCTAGACCTACGCAACTAGTTTTGTCTTGCCTAAGTAAAATTCAGTTAGTAACTTCCATTAATAAAATAAAATTTACACATAGTTTTTAATATGTTTTTCATTCTGAAAATTAAAATGAACAGTTAGTTATTAATTCGTTTTCTTAGAAGCTGCTGTAGATTCTACAGTCTTTTTGCTTCTGACTCTCTCAAGCTCTGTTACCTTCTTCAAAAACTTATATAGGTAGAATGTGTAATTTGGTCCCTCACTGCAGACAGATATGAAGACAGATTTACTTATTTTTTTAAGAATAATTTTTCATTTATAAATTATCAAAGTAGCAGAACAGTGGTGACTGGTAAGTCCAGAGGCATATCCAGGGGGGGCAGCCGGGGCATGTGCCCCGGGCTCAGCCTACAGGGGGGCGCCATCAGGCCGCCTGATGCGGCAGTCCAAGGAGGAGGCTCCCCGTCGGCGGCATTCTGCCGACCCCACATTGATATTCTCCTGTTCTCTGAGCCAGCTCTCAAACTGACAGCCGGCTCAGAGAAAGTGCTGCGCCTGTGTGTCGGTTCTCAAGGACATGTACTAGTGTCTTCAGACGCTAGTACACTTGTTGATCTAAGTTAGCCCTAACGGCCGCCGGCACTTCCGCATCAATGAAGCACCAGCAGCATGATCAGGTCATCTGATCACACTGCTGACATTACTCGCCGGCACCGCAGAGGCGAAGACACAGGGCACAGGCAGCATTGCGGTTGGTGGTAAGTGCTCCAGCTCCAGGGGGCTGGATTGGTGCAGACAGATGAACGTGGTGGAGAAATATGAGTAACATATGGGGGGAGGGGGAAGAAATCTGAGGACATTATAGGGGGGATTTAGAGTGGGGATGGGGGGTACTTTATGTGTGGGGGGATTTGGAGAGGGGATGGGGGTTATTTAGTGTGTGGAGGGATTTGGAGTGGGGATGGGGAGTACTTTATGTGTGGCAGGATTTGGAGTGGGGATGGAGGATACTTTATGTGTCGGGGGATTTGGAGTGGTACACAATGAAGAGTATGTATGTATGAGGGCATGTATGGGTAAACAGTATGGGAGATGGATGCAAACAGTATGGGGAGCAAACAGTTAAATGTATGTGGACACAGTGAGTAGCGATGGGAAAAATGTATGTGGACACAGTATGGGGAGTGATGGTGATGGAATGTATGCAAACAGTATGGGGAGTCAGGGATATGTGTGAGCAGACAGTATAGAGAGTGAGGGGGTAAATATATGAGGAGGGAGGGGAATAGTGTGAGGTGACAGTATATTGCAGATATTTTTATTTATGAGCATTATAATGACACTTCTATCTTTAAGGGCGTCTTGTGGAGATTTGCTGCAGAAGACCGGAGAAGATGGAAGTTTGCAGAGACTTCTGTGGATGAGAAAACTCATCATGGGGTCTGGACAAGAAGAAGAAAAGAAGGAGAACAATTCCAGAGATGACGTCAACTATAAGGTACCTGGATGTAAACATTATTTGTGATACTGACTTATTCTCATATTTTTACTTTTTAGGAACATTAAAGGGGTTGCCCATGTTTGTGCTGAGTCTGCAGTCATTCTATGTGACTGCAGACTTCTGAATTCTCACAGTGCTGACCCCACACTGTTAGGATTCTCTTGTGCCGGTAATTTACATACATGCGGTCACATGCTGACTAGACGTGTGTGGTCTCACTCCTGCTTCTCTCAGTTCTTCACTGACCATTGAGAGCATTAGGGAGAACAGTTCGTCGGTACATGAAAAGTGTGGAAATCGCATGTGTGCTTTAGGGGGGGGGGGCGAACCAAAATCTTGCTCTGGGTGCCAGAAAGCCTAGATACACTTCTGTATTTATGGGTAGGTCAGAACAAAGTGTGTTTGGATGTAATTAAAATCACAGCATGGTGAAGGGCGGGATGTTCAAATCAGAGAAACTAGTACAGTAGTAAGTAATGGAAAACTGACTGAACAAAGAACTAGTCTGAACCAGTGCATATCAAAAACAACTCACATATCAAATAAGTGTGAATAGCATGATGGCTTTTGAAATTCTGAAAGCCATTATGCCATTCACACTTCATGTATTTCACATCGACTTGCTTTAGTGCAGTTTAGTGCAACCTTTTTCTTTATTTGCTTATGTGAGTTGTTTTGGTATGCACTAGCTCGGACTAGTTCTTTGTTCAGTCAGTTTTCCATTAACTTATTATTGTACTAGTTTTTCTGACTTGAACACCCCAAACTTCAACATGCTGTAATTTTAAATACATCCTATTTCGGGCTAGCGGAACACACCAAATAATAATAAGATTGTAATGAGGTGCGTTCGCAGCCTGGGGTCCACCTTGCAGAGATGTTAACTGCTGCTCAGTAATGATGGATGCTATATGGAGGTATAATAGAAGAACACACATGGGTTAACATCACCTGATGTGTACTGAGGCGGACTCTGTTACCTCACAGAACCACAATATCGCAGAATATAAATGCCGTAGCCTGTTAAGCTCACAGAGCTTGGCAAAGTGAGCGCTATTGAACTGTCACAGAACTCTGCCCCAAAGACACAGGATTAGAGTTCCTCTAGACCAACTAAGTGCGCGGCGTCGCACCTGCAATCACCACTAAATAGACGCTGGCTACCGTGGAGTGCAGACCAAGTGCACAGTGGCGCACAGGCAAGCCACTACTCAGCGCTGATGCTAGTCCCTGACTCAGCCTCCAACCTGCACTCTCAGCCTAGGCACTAACTGGTAAGGCTGAATCACACATGCTTTCCAAGAGTAGGGGTTTCATAATGAGTCATTCACCTGAGACATACATACATGCATACAACACTCACTCCACATGGTCTATACACACGGCCATGCGATCCTTTTATAACCGCAGCCTTCCGGGACCTTCCTGATGGCCCACTCCGAGCTGCTTGAGGACCTGAGCATGTGACCTCCGACCTCCAATGAGAGGTCGTCCCACTGGCATGCTCAGTAGGCTGCAAGAATGACAGTGCCCAGAGCTGCTCGCTACTGGCTAGTGCAGATTCCTATAACTGAACCAGAGGTGGCAGCAGCAACTAACCTGACAACACTAGCCTGAGCAAGACGCTGGGATCGACGTCTCTGCTGAGCAGCTCCCTCTGTGGTCGAGACTGAATGAGAGACCGCAGAAGGCAAGGCACGGGATTCCTCCTGTGCAGAGGAAGAAACCCGACGCCTAACATATCCAATCAAACTTTCTTCTGACCTGCCCATAAATATAGGCTTTACCAAAACATTAGCCAGAGGTAAGTGTTCACACTAGGCAGTTAGGTCAGGGATCCATGAGATTACCTCAACGTTGGTGGATGGGCTTACAATTTTTGGCCAAATTTTGTGCTAAGCATCTCATGTTTTTTTATAAATTTCAAAAGGCATTATGCTATTCCCCCCTTCATGTATTTCACATTGACTTGCTTTAGTGCAATTTAGTGCAACCTTTTCCTTTATTTCTTATCTACAATTAGTCTAGGGAGAGCTGTTGCAGTAGGGATAGCGCATGACAGGCATCTATTCAGGGATTATTGCCTTAAAAATTATAATCCAGATTTTTGTGGTGATCTGTACTCAGAAATTCATCAAAGCTAGCAGAGTTGCTTGCGTTCCTCCAGAGATTGTTACTGCCATGTACAAGAAAAAATATTTTCTAGGTCAATTCAAAACCCTTCTATATTCTGCACTAATACCACTCATCTGCAATTCATCTAGGGTGAGCTGTCGCAGTATTACAAGTATCTAGTCAGGAATTATTGCCTTATAAATTGTAATCCTTGCTGCTACAACCTAAAAGAAATATCAAGGTAACATCTATTCTATTCTCTATTAATACCGCTGTTAGCTGAGTTTTGTGTAGGAATAGGTGCTAGGTATTATCTGCTGAAAATGAGTGTTCATTCTAGTCACATAGATCTCTTCCACAGTCCATAACTTGATTGCTTTTTTCCATACACTTATTGACAGATTAGTGTTTTTCATTGTGACGCGTATGCAGAAATTCATGAAAGCAGGCTAAATTAATTAATTAAATGTGTACATTCAAAGTTTCATTGTAGGAGCTGTATGTACTTACTGTACATTCTTGTAGTATGTACTGTATTTTAGTGCTCGATTATCACTAGTGTGAAGGTGTGGAAAAGTCTTTAATGTTGGCATTTTAACTATGTTGGGCACAATTTGCTTATTAGTGTGGTGGTGATACAAAGACATCAGCAGAAGACTTGGATAAGAATATGGATATTGGAAGTTTATGGTTCTAAAAATTAAAAAGATCTCGATCAAACATGTAATGTGAAATGGTCAAATGGATTCCGCAGCTGTGAATTTAATATGCCCACTGCTCCTGTGGTAAAGCTTTACTTGTCCTCTGCCAATCTTTGTTTATAGTGATGCAGTGATGACATATAACCTCACCTAACTGCTGACCAGTCACACCACTGATGTAGTGACCTATATCACTTGTATATAGTCAGGGCTGTATTTAGAGTTTATGCTGCCCTAGGCACTTTTAGTGCTGCCTCCCCCATTTGTGAGTATGACTAATGCAGACTCGGTCGGCAGTGACTTAGGCTACTTTCACATCAGCGATTTTTGCCATTCATGGCAGATCCGGCAGTTTTTCCACATCTGTTGCGTAATGGATTACTTACAGCAACACTGTTTTCGGCCTCATTCATTCCCTATGGGGGAATGAATGATTTTTCGGGCTCCCTTGAGACTCCGCCCAGGCTCTACCCCAGCTCCACCTCCACCATCCCACCACCCACTCTTGGAAATGCTCACCTTCTCCACCATGCCCTCACCTATCAGATATTAACAGTTCCCATCGAACACCAGATCACATTCATAGCCACCAGCTTTTGTTCTGGCCCAAAGAATTTTTAAGCTGCCACCATGACACGGTAGACTTTTTTGGTCAGGCCCTACTCTGCTCTAAACTATTAAAAATAAATATTTTTATATATTTTTCGTTAAGGGAATGAGTCACATACATTTTATTTAAATGACCATTAATACAACATACAAGGGACAAATACCATCACACCATGACCAGACCACATATAACCACCACATAGTGACTGAATACTACAATACTGATCATTAATAAAAAAAACTATAATACTTAGTGCCATTGTACACAGGAACTCTGTATTTACTGTCAGTTTACAGGTAATACAGTGATCTCTGGTGACATTATACTTAGTAGCTCTGTTTATAGTGTCAGTATACAGGTAATACAGTGATTATTGGTGACATTATACACAGGAACTCTGTGTATAGTTTCAGTGTACAGGTAATACAGTGATCACTGGTGATATTATACACAGGAGTTTTGCATATAGTATACAGTGTATAGTGTCGGTGCACAGATATTACAGTGACATTATACACAGGACCTCTGCATATAATATACAGTGTATAATGTCAGTGTACAGGTAATACAGTGATCTCCAGTGACATACACACGAGCTCTGTATAAAGTGTCAGTGTACAGGTAATACAGTGATCACCGGTGATAATGTACTCAGGAGCTCTGTATATAGTGTCAGTGTACAGATAATACAGTGATTACAAGTGATATTATACACAGGAGCTCTGTATAAAGTGTCAGTGTACAAGTAATACTGTGATCACCGGTGATAATGCACATAGGAGCGCTGTATACAGTGTATAATGTCAGTGTACAGGTAACAAACTGACTCATCAGTGACATCTTTAGCTGAAGTCCTTCATCTTTGTTTTTGTTTTTCATCCAGCACAGACCACCATCACTTCTTCCAGCCATGACTCTTCTCTGCATAAAATAACACAGTTACCTTGAGCACCGTTTCCAGAGCACATTCTCCACTTTTTCCCTTTCTTCTACATTACACATCTGAATACAGAGGTGCACCATTAATATATAATTGCTTATTATGCAACCCATCATACCAATTATAAATTATAATCCACCACTGTGCCCCCACTAACTATAAATAGCCACTTTCCCTATTTAATATATAAATTAATTAGCACCTGAACGCTTTCCCCCAATTTAATGCCAGTCACTTCATCCTCAATGCCACCCACTATGTACCTCCTGCTCTAACCCTAACCCCGATTCATTATATTTACATGTCCCTCCCACCCCAATTCATTGTCATGTCTTTCTCTCTCACCCTCTATTCATTATCAACTGCTCTTCCCAACATTCAATACATCATTTACTCCCCCACCCTCAAAATTCATTATTTGTTCTCCCTCTAAATCATTTGCTCTCCTCACCCCCCACCTTCAATTAAATTGCTGTCCCCATCCCTCACACTGAATTCACCATTTGCAGTCCCCTGTCCTATCCCCTACTTCATCATTTGCATTCCCCCCACTTTAATTTGAAGTCAGCTTACTTCATCCATTGTAGTCCCCTATCACCCCCCTCACATCATCTGCAGTGCCCCTTCATTATTTGCGGCCCCCTCTTCCCCCATTCATTTCATCATGTGCAGCCCCCTTTCCCCACTTCATCATGTGCAGTCCCAAACATTGCTGCACGTCCAAAACACTGAGGAGTCACAGTCACATGGAGCAGGAGCCTCCACAGGAATAAATCTGATGTCATCCCACTCTCTCATGAGGCTGAAGTTGGTTATTTATTCTTCCAGTTTCTTGTTCGGAGCTGAAGTTGGTTTCTTATTCGTCCAGTTTCTTATTCAGCAATTTTTTCTTTTCTGTTTTTTACATGTTTAACAACAAAAAATAAGCATCACAATAATAAAAAAACAATGCAGCGAGGTGCCCTGATGTGAATACAATTAAAAACAGCTACAAAAACTATAAATGCACTTTTGCTTTTTATTTATTTAATTACAGCAGGGTTTTTCTCATTTTGTATTTTGTAGGTGTTGTATGCTTTGTGGCCCATGTGGACATGCGTTTATATGCTGCATGTATACCAACTCAAGCCAAGCTCAATTTTTGTGTTTTTTTTCTTTGTATTTTTGCATTCTGTGCAAGCCGGGGTGTGGCCTCCCTCTCCTGAGCTGGAAATTGTGTTTAAAGGCTTCCCCTGACTGGTGTCCACTGGTTGGGACCCGGTAATTGTCTGCACTAATTCACACACTGACGTCAACTTTGACACATGATAAGGTTTTTAATATTAGACAGTGTAGGACCGCCCCAACCACAGAGTCAACTTGTCGATGGTGGGACGGCTTTTATGCTCTATTTGATCAAATACAGTATTACTAAGAACTCTGTATTAATTAAATGCACTTTTGCTTTTTATTTATTCAATTACAGCAGGGTTTTTCTCATTTTGTCTTTTGTAGGTTTTGTATGCTTTGTGGCCAATGTGGACATACGTTTATATGCTGCATGTATACCAACTCAAACCAAGCTCAATTTTGGTGTTTTTTTTTAAAATGGGCACCAAAGGGTGTTAATGAAAGGGTTAAATGACCTTGGGCCACTGATCTGACTCTTAAAATACGCAAATATGGATCCCTGCATCAAACCCAGGTCCCTACAGCCTGGCCCAAATGGGTTCAAGGCATCAGAATTGTCATCAAAGTGGGCAAACAACCAATTTTTACAGATTTGAGTAAGTGCTGTTTTTAAAGGGTTAAATAACTTTGGGCCACTGATCTCACACGAAGAACAATTTTTCGTGTGAAATCAGTGACCCAAAGTCATTTAATCCCTTAAAAACATCAGTTACCTATTCAAATCTGTGAAAATCAACTGTTTGCCCACGTTGATGCTAGTTCTGATTCCCAGAACTCATTTAGGCCAGGTTGTATAAGGACCTGTATTTGATGCGAAGCATAAATATGTATTAGTAGATGTGTGAGATCAGTGGCCCAAAGTCATTTAACTCCTTAAAAACATTGGTTACTTATTCAAATCTGTGAAAATGGGCTGTTTGCCCACTTTGATGCCAATTCTGATGCCCAGAACCAATTTGTGCCAAGTTGGAGGGACATGGTTTTCATGTGGGGCATCACTATGTGTGCAATCTTAGTGTGAGATCAATGGTTCAAAGTCATTTAACACCTAAAAAATACCAGTTACTTATTCAAATGGCCAAATTCAACTGACTGCCCATTTTGATGGTAATTATGATGCCCGGAACCCATTTGGGCCAGGCTGGAAGGACCTGAGTTTGATGCAGCGCCTCACTATCTGTGTATTCTTAGTGAGAGATCAGTGGCCCAAAGTCATTTAACCCCTTAAAAACATCAGTTACTTATTCAAATTTGTTAAACTTATCCGTTTGCCCACTTTGATGCCAGATCTGATGCCCAGAAACCATTTGAGCCAGGCTGGAGCGTCCTGGTTTTGATGTGGAGCTCCCTGTTCTATATGTTTGCAGTGGGAGATCAGTGGCCCAAAGTCGTTTAACCCTTTCATTAATGCCCTTAGGTGCCCACTTTAATGCCCATCTTTGTGCGAGTTTTATAGCTTTTGTAGCTGTTTTTAAGTGTATTCACATTATGGCACTTCACTGCATTGTATATTATTATTGTAAAAGAAGGGAAAAGATGTGGCACTCACCCAGATTTGCAGTGCAGTGCTTCTTGATTCAACCATTAAAGGTCACACAATAAAGGACGGGCAGATAACATGAGGCATGAGGGGAAAAAAGACGGACGACAGCCGTTTCGCGTACAAAGAGGGTACAACAGGTCCAGGTGTGTAATTACGTGATGTCATTTCCTTAAATAGGTCTATGACTAACAACAGGTGAACATTTAAAAAAACATGAATGGACATTTTCAATTAAAAACAAGTAACATAATTACATCTTTATGCTGACTGCAGGAACAATCACAACAAGAAATTTTTTCAAAAGGAGTGTATAAAGATCCTAACAAACAATTTTTTTCTTTACAGAAAATTTTTTTCTTGTTTACAAAATTCTTTTACAAAAATTTCTTTACAAAATTTTTTTTTCTCTTTTTACAAAAAAATCGACAGATCCAACCTATCATTCAGTCCTAAAGGACCCTGTGCATTAGATTTAATTATCCATCTGGCTTCGTGTCTCATCAACAATTTATTATGATTTCCACCTTGTGGTGGAAATTTTACAATTTCTAAACCAGCAAAGCATAATAATTCAGGGTTGGAATTGTGTTTTTCTTGCATATGTTTTATTAAGCGCAAAGACCCTTTTCCTGTACTAATCGAATGATAATGTTCACGGAATCTTGTTGCAAGTGGTCAAATAGTTTTTCCTATGTAAAAAAATAAACAAGGACAAAACAAAATATATACCACAAATTTACTTTTACAAGAAATAAAATCTTTTCTCTGTGCTGAACGGGTCCGATTTTTAGAGGATTGGAAGTCATATGTAAGTGACAGTAATTACAGTTACCGCATTTAAAGTTCCCTTTTGGTGAATTTTTTTGTAACCAGTTTTTATCAAGAGGTAACAAATGATTATGAACTATAAGATCAGCTATATTATTAGTGCGTTTAAATGCAAATTGCGGAGCCATAGTACAGATTTCCTGCAAATCTTTATCAGAGCACAAAACATGCCAATTTTTTCTGATGGCTGTGTGCATAACCCTATCAATGGAACTATGTTTAAAGCTCAAGAAAAATCTCTTTTGTGGATTTATTTCACTATGTATTTGTTTGTTATGGCGTTTAGTGACCCTCTTTAATAAATCGCTTTGAGATATAGATTTAAGGCTAGTTTCACACTTGCTTTTTTTTGCAGCGCGTTTTTCCCGCAAAAAAACGCATTGAAAAAACGCATACAAAAGCATACAACTGCTGCGTTTTTTTCAAGCATTTTTATGAGCATGCATGAAAAAAACGCAGCGTTTTTATGCGTTTGTATGCGTTTTTAGTGCGTTTTTACCGCGTTTGCGTTTTTTTCCAACATTAGGTGGCCCCTCACACTAACCCAAACCATGACTTTACTAACCCTAACCCTAACCCTAACCCTAACCCTGACCCTAACCCTAACCCTAACCCTGACCCTAACCCTTAACAAAACCATACTTAACCCTTACCCTGACCCTAACCCTGACCCTAACCCTTAACAAAACCATACTTAACCCTTACCCTGACCCTAACCCTAACCCTGACCCTAACCCTAACCCTAACCCTGACCCTAACCCTAACCCTAACCCTGACCCTAACCCTTAACCAAACCATACTTAACCCTAATCCTGACCCTAACCCTGACCCTAACCCTTAACAAAACCATACTTAACCCTTACCCTGACCCTAACCCTAACCCTGACCCTAACCCTAACCCTAACCCTGACCCTAACCCTAACCCTAACCCTAACCCTGACCCTAACCCTTAACCAAACCATACATAACCCTAATCCTGACCCTAACCCTGACCCTAACCCTTAACAAAACCATACTTAACCCTAACCCTGACCCTAACCCTAACCCTAACCCTGACCCTAACCCTTAACCAAACCATACTTAACCCTAACCCTGACCCTAACCCTGACCCTAACCCTTAACCAAACCATACTTAACCCTAACCCTGACCCAAACCCCAACCCTAACCCTGACTCTAACCCTAAACCCCCTTAACTAACCCTAACTCTAACCCAAACCCCTAAATTCCATGGTTAAAAAAAAAAACGCATATGCAAAAAAACACATACATGAGCATGCCAGTGCGCACATATGCGCATCCATAGGCTATAATGGCCATTTTTAGCGCAAAACGTGCGCATATGTGCGCATGCGCTTTTTTGCAGGGCCAAAAAATGCAACATGCTGCGTCTGGAAAATACAAACGCACACCCCAAAAAAACGCAGCGCATGAAAATCGCATACATGCGCTTACATGCGCGCAGGTATGCACACCCATGTTAAATATAGGGGAAAAAACGCATGCGCACATATGCGTTTTTTTCCAGCGCTAAAAAACGCAAATGTGAAACCAGCCTTACCCATTCATGAGCTTCATTCAGAAAACCAATGGGATAACCTCTCCTCAACAAACGTGTTTTTAATTCCTCAATTTGTTTATTACAGATATCATCGTTATTGTTCAGTTTCCTTAATCTAACCATCTGACTAAAAGGAAGCCCTTTTTTAGTGTGCATGGGATGTGCACTATTAAAATTATAGAGTGAATTAGTCACGATTGGTTTTCTATGTACCCTGGTGATCATATTACCATCGATAATATCGATTTTTACATCCAAAAATTCTATTTTTTTTTGTCCAAAACAGGAGGTAAATCGCATGTTATCCACATTGATTTTGTTTAGGTATTTAACAAAATTATCAAAATCATTCTGAGAACCATCCCATATGATGAAAATATCATCCACAAATCTCAGGAAGATGCGGATGTGTTTTAAAAAAGGATTGGAAATATTTGTAATATATTTTTCTTTAAATGCTGCTAGAGACAAAATAGCAAAAACACATGCTACGGGCGTCCCCATAGCGGTACCGGTTTTCTGAAGATACCATTGGTTCAGAAATTTAAATGCATTATGAGATAATACAAAGTCCAATCCATCTAAAATAAACGCAATCCAATCAGAACTCTTGTCAGAATTCATCAAAAT
Organism: Dendrobates tinctorius; assembly: GCF_039654945.1. Classification (NCBI taxonomy): domain Eukaryota; kingdom Metazoa; phylum Chordata; class Amphibia; order Anura; family Dendrobatidae; genus Dendrobates; species Dendrobates tinctorius. The sequence goes on from NW_027361690.1 coordinate 13,222,757, forward strand.
TTTTTGAATAGCTTCAATAGCATTTTTTTGAGGAATCCATGTATAAAGGTTCACTACATCAATTGTGGTTAAAGAAAAACTTGACTGCCAATCAAAGTTTTTTAAAATGGAGATAAAATCCCTTGAATCTTTTACGTAGGAAGGAGTCAGAGAAAGTAATGGTTTAAGGAGCCAGTCTAAATATTGTGATAACGGCTCTGTCAATGAATTAATGCCCGATATGTAGTGAACCTTTATACACGGATTCCTCAAAAAAATGCTATTGAAGTTATTCAAAACATTTTGATGAATTCTGACAAGAGTTCTGATTGGATTGCGTTTATTTTAGATGGATTGGACTTTGTATTATCTCATAATGCATTTAAATTTCTGAACCAATGGTATCTTCAGAAAACCGGTACCACTATGGGGACGCCCGTAGCATGTGTTTTTGCTAATTTGTTTCTAGCAGCATTTGAAGAAAAATATATTACAAATATTTCCAATCCTTTTTTAAAACACATCCGCATCTTCCTGATATTTGTGGATGATATTTTCATCATATGGGATGGTTCTCAGAATGATTTTGATAATTTTGTTAAATACCTAAATGAAATCAATGTGGATAACATGCGATTTGCCTCCTGCTTTGGACAAAAAAATATAGAATTTTTGGATGTAAAAATCGATATTATCGATGGTAATATGATCACCAGGGTACATAGAAAACCAATCGTGACTAATTCACTCTTACATTTTAATAGTGCACATCCCATGTGCACTAAAAAGGGCTTCCTTTTAGTCAGATGGTTAGATTAAGGAAACTGAGCAATAACGATGATATCTGTAATAAACAAATTGAGGAATTAAAAACACGTTTGTTGAGGAGAGGTTATCCCATTGGTGTTCTGAATGAAGCTCATGAACGAGTTAAAGCTATATCTCAAAGCAATTTATTAAAGAGGGTCACTAAACTCCATAAAAAACAAATACATAAAGAAATAAATCCACAAAAGAGATTTTTCTTGAGCTTTAAACATAGTTCCATTGATAGGGTTATGCACACAGCCATCAGAAAAAATTGGCATGTTTTGCGCTCTGATAAAGATTTGCAGGAAATCTGTACTATGGCTCCGCAATTTGCATATAAACACACTAATAATATAGCTGATCTTATAGTTCATAATCGTTTGATACCTCTTGATAAAAACTGGTTACAAAAAAATTCACCAAAAGGGAACTTTAAATGCGGTAACTGTAATTACTGTCACTTACATATGACTTCCAATCCTCTAAAAATCGGACCCGTTCAGCACAGAGTAAAAGATTTTATTTCTTGTAAAAGTAAATTTGTGGTATATATTTTGTTTTGTCCTTGTTTATTTTTTTACATAGGAAAAACTATTAGACCACTTGCAACAAGATTCCGTGAACATTATCATTCGATTAGTACAGGAAAAGGGTCTTTGTGCTTAATAAAACATATGCAAGAAAAACACAATTCCAACCCTGAATTATTACGCTTTGCTGGTTTAGAAATTGTAAAATTTCCACCACAAGGTGGTAATCATAATAAATTGTTGATGAGACACGAAGCCAGATGGATAATTAAATCTAAAGCGCAGGGTCCTTTAGGACTGAATGATAGGTTGGATCTGTCTATTTTTTTGTAAAAAGAGAAAAAAAAATTTTGTAAAAACATTTTGTAAGCAGGAAAAATATTTTCTGTAAAGAAAAAAATTGTTTGTAAGGATCTTTATACACTCCTTTTGAAAAAATTTCTTGTTGTGATTGTTCCTGCAGTCAGCATAAAGATGTAATTATGTTACTTGTTTTTAATTGAAAATGTCCATTCATGTGTTTTTAAATGTTCACCTGTTGTAAGTCATAGACCTATTTAAGGAAATGACATCACGTAATTACACACCTGGACCTGTTGAAGCGTCTGTACGCGAAACGGCTGTCGTCCGTCTTTTTTCCCCGCATGCCTCATGTTATCTGCCCATCCTTTATTGTGTGACCTTTAATGGTTGAACAAAGAAGCACTGCAAATCTGGGTGAGTGCCGCATCTTTTCCCTTCTTTTACAATTTAGCAGGTTTTTTCTGATGCTGAGCACTGCTATTCCCAGGAGTGTTTTATACACTGTGTGCCTGTGATTGATCCTCGACTTGTTGCTGGTGGATTAGAGCCTTGGTGCCGTTCATCTGGGCTTTCTTTGAATTATATTATTATTGTGATGCTTATTTTTGTTGTTAAACCTATAAAAAAAACAGAAAAGAAAAAATTGCCGAATAAGAAACTGGACGAATAAGAAACCAACTTCAGCCTCATACACTCTCCGCTCACAGATTTACTACAAGCATCAAAACTCCACCAAACCCTCCTGTAATCTCACCGGAGTGGTGGAAACCAGAAATCTGCTGCTGGCTGATACCAGAGAACAGGAGCTGCACACAACCATGAAGGAGCTTCTGCAGGGAGAGCTGAAGGACCTGTGGTGACGTCATTGTCATGTGATCAGGGGTGGAGCTGATAAATGATGAAGGTACCCAGAGCAAGAGCTGAAGGACCTGGGGTGACGTCACCATCATGTGATCAGTGGGCTGAGCTGACATATGGTGATGAAGGTGCCCTGCAGCAGCAGCAGGAAGACTGAGGTGGATGGCGGGCCAACCCCTCATGCTAAAAAGAAAAAAAAAAAGAAAAAAAAACCTTGCTCAGTTGCCGCCCCCCCGCATAGTCCCGCCCCAAGCATGTGCCCTCAAGTGCCTAATGGCAAATACGGCCCTGTATAATAATCTTTATTTAATAATAATCTTTATTTTTATATAGCGCTAACATATTCCGCAGCGCTTTACAGTTTGCACACATTATCATCACTGTCCCTGATGGGGCTCACAATCTAAATTCCCTATCAGTATGTCTTTGGAGTGTGGGAGGAAACCGGAGTGCCCGGAGGAAACCCACAAAAACACGGGGAGAACATACAAACTCCTTGCAGATGTTGTCCTTGGTGGGATTCGAACCCAGGCTAACCACTGAGCCACAGTGCTGCTCATTCCTGTATATAGTGATATACTGACCTAATGACCTTTAAAGGGAATCTATCACCAGGTTTTTGACACATAATCTGAGAGTGGCCTAATGTAGAGACGGATTCACTTTCTTGGCTTCTTAGTGTAGTTTTGATCATTTTAAATCACTGTTTTATCAGCAAGAGTTTATAATTAATGAACTAGAAAACTAGCTGTCAGATGGCCAGGCATATCCATGAGCTCTGAATAATTCCATAATTCCGCCCCCACAACTGATTGGCAGCTTTCAGTATACACTGTACTTGGACAGAAAGCTGTCAGTCAGTGGTGTGGTCGGGGTTATTCAGAGCTCAAATCAGATAAAACTGTGATTTTATCAAAATGACAGCAGAAAGCTCAGGATGCAATACATTGCTGGAATCAAAGTTTTTGCCTCTACATCTTGCTGCTCTCATACGGGGTAGCAAAAATCTTGTTAGAGATTCCCTTTAAATACACTCTAGCTACTTTAGTAAATAATGTCATCAAAACAATAAGTTTTTATAGATACAGAATATTATCATATTGTTTTATTGCAGAAAAAACATGTTACTGATGGTAAAAAAAAAGTCTGATTGTGAATAACTCTTTTTAAAGAATATTTTCAGGTCAATGGCTTAAGATTCTAAGTGTGGGAAACTGCTCCGGTTCTAATGCATAGGATTTCCTGGTGAGACATTTATTTAATCAGCATCTAGATTTTGCAGACAGCTCAGCACTTCAGTGGTAACATGGGGGTTTATCATTGATCGAAATGCATTAGACAAGTAGTGTTACAGTTCTTGAAAACTGCAGAGAAATCACTTGTGTAATGAAAGGAACTTTGTAACCTTTTAAAAACTATTATTTATATTATCATGGGTTTTTGCAGCATAGCTATACTTTAATTCTAATCTCCCTAGTTTTGATATACTGTACATACCGATTAGCTACAAAAGTAGCATGCAATGAGACTTACTTGACATTCCATAAGCATATTGTGCTTAGCCATACTTCAAACATAACATCCACCTTTTCAATGTGCTCCATTTCACTTTTACTTTGCATTACATCAGCTAATGGCTTATCAAATTGCTTTCAGAAACAATATTGTCAGGTCTGATGTAATGCGTTATACTGTACAAGTAAAAATATGAAAAGCAAAAATAGATTTATAACAAGACAGCTTTATTGAAAACTAGTATCAGAAGTTAAATAAAAGCAGAAAATTACATAATTAAAAGACAATGTTACTTAAGACAAAGCTACTATCTGTGACATTGAGTCACTTCTCACAGACAAGCTGTGAGTCGAGATAGTCATGGAGTCTGAGGTCAAAAGCAAGGAGGATACGTCATAAACAGAGGGAAGAGGGAAAGACATAGGTTACGGTACGAGGTCAAAATACCAGGAAGATAGTGGATCAGAACAAAGGGTTAAACAGATGCATTGTCACAGCGAGGTCTAAGATCAGGCAACAAAAGATCATCAAGCAAAAGACTAGACACAGAGAAAACCAACCACACTTAGCTGAAGCTACGGCTAGCAGAGGTCTGGAACTAACAGCCCAGCTAAGTAGCCGGGCAATTACCTGGGACAAAGAACACTTGGAGACAGCCAGCAACTTCTAGTCTCAGACTGGATGGCCAAGCTATCAATCAAAGCTGCTACAGCTCAGCATGCCCCTGTACCAGATTGAACACTGAGCTGCCAGTCAAAGTGCTGACATGCTGACAGCTTCAGCACGCCCCTGTACCAGATTAGATGTCTGAGCCATCAATAACTGCATCCCAGACAGACTGAGGGGTGGAATTGTGAGAGTGCCCTTTATTCTAGAGGGGCCACCGGACTCTCAGGTATCCCAGGGAATATTAGATTCAAGGCACTGACTAACCACATTGTCTTCACATGTGGGACCCAGGATCTGTCCTCTGGTCCATATTTTTTTCAGTGGATGAGATATTGGAGGGAATTTCAAACCCTATGAGAATCCACAACCAACTGAACACCATACTCTAAAACATAATCGACAAAAACAGAGGAGGTGGGGATGAGGGAGAAACTGCCAATGGGACAAACACCTTTAATAAGGGTTTTTGGAACACATATGGGTTGCAAATGAATGAAGGAAGCTTTAATCTGAATGTCACCCGATTTCCCAGGTCCAGGATCTCATATGGACCAATAAACTTTGGACCCAAGTTCACTAATGGAACTTTAAGTTTAATATTGCTAGATGACAACCAAACCCTATCCCCAATCTTAAAAACAGGACCCAACAAACATCTTCTATCAGCCTTCCATTTTTGGCGAATATGAGCAGTCCCAATATTTTTTTGAACCTTCCTCCAGATATCCAGAAGTTTTTGCTTGGTGATCTCCACCCAAGGACATTCCCAACTAATCCCAGAAAGTTCACAAAAGTGGGCATAAAAAACACAATTACAGAAAAATGTTGAGCTTCCAGTTAACTGATTTACTAGACTGTTAAAGGCAAATTCAGCGAGAGGTAAAACAAAGCTGCCACAAAGCACCTTAAAATTTGTTCTAAAGATTGATTTATCCTCTTAGTCTGACTGCTGGTTTCAAGGTGGTAAGCAGATGCAAAAAACAAGTCAATCCCGAGTTTACCACAAAAAGTTCTCCAGAATTTAGAGACATATTGCACTCCAGTATCAGACACAATGTTAAGATGGATCCCAAATAACCTTACAATATGAGAAATAAACAATCTGGAGAGTGTCTCTGCATTAGGTAATCCTGACAAAGGAATAAAATGAGCTTGTTTACTGAATCAGTCAACTATCACCCAGATAGCAGTTTTCCCACCATACAGAGGCAAATCTGTGCTAAAATCCATGGGCAGATGAAACAGTCTTTTCTGGAATTGGCTATGGACCCAATTCCCAGGTCAGCCAGTTATGACAGACTTTAGGGCATGCTCAGACTTTACAAGGAGATACAGAATCTTTAACATCAGTATCTTAGGTACACAGTCACAAATAATTTGGACCCTGTATTAGGGTTGCGGATCGCAGTAAATATAAAATATAAAAAGTACAATTTCAACCCGGGGTCCACCGTGTAGAGATGGTAAACTGCTGCTTGGTAATGGCGGAGTACTAACTGCACATCGGCGGGTTAACCACTGACCTGGTGTGCACAGGGGCAAACTGTGTTACCTCACAAAGCCACTAGAACAAATGCCGGAGCATGTTAACTTCACAGGACAGCTATAACGTAGGAAAAAGCGCTAGTGAAGTGGTCACATGACTCATCCCTAAGCACATGGGAATGGAGTCCCTCTAGACTACTGCAGTGCCATGGGTAGACCTTTAAGGAGTGCTGTGCTCTGTTAATAATCACAGGGTGCAGCAGACAGTTGCTTACCGCACTGAATGAGAACAGCGCCGCATGGGCAGACGCCACTAACCAACCTAAGCTTAGAGCTGGAAAGCGTACTATCTGCGCACGGCGCCGTTCTGAGGGATGCTGCAGTACATGCGGTACAGTAGTGCAGGGTGTTGAATGGCGCCCTCAGGTGCTAACATGTGAGAGGAGCTGGGAGCACTGTGGCGCTAGGCAGTGCCACTACTCGGCTCTGACTCTAACTCTAAAAACCCTAACTCATACACAACCAAGGGAGGGAGTCATAATGAGCCAGTCACCTGTACACATGCATAGAATCATAGAATCATAGAATCATAGAATCGTAGAGTTGGAAGGGACCTCCTGGGCCATCTGGTCCAACCCCCTGCTCAAAGCAGGATTCGCTAAATCATCCCAGTCAGATGTCTGTCCAGCCTCTGTTTGAAGACTTCCATTGAAGGAGAACTCACCACTTCTCGTGGCAGCCTGTTCCACTCATTGATCACTCTAACTGTCAAAAAGTTTTTTCTAATATCTAATCTGTGTCTCTTCCCATTCAGTTTCATCCCATTGCTTCTAGTCTTTCCTTGTGCAAATGAGAATAAAGTTGATCCTTCTACAATGTGACAGCCCTTTAGATATTTGTAGACAGCTATTAAGTCTCCTCTCAGTCTTCTCTTTTGCAAACTAAACATTCCCAAATCCTGCAACCTTTCCTCATAAGACAGGGTTTGCAGACCGGTCACCATTCTGGTCGCTCTTTTCTGAACTTGCTCCAGTTTGTTGATGTCTTTTTTAAAATGTGGTGCCCAAAACTGGACACAATATTCCAGATGAGGTCTGACCAAAGAGGAGTAGAGGGAAATAATGACTTCACGTGATCTAGACTGTATGCTTCTGTTAATACATCCTAGAATTGCATTTGCCTTTTTTGCTACTGCATCACACTGTTGACTCATATTCAGTCTGTGATCTATTAGTATACCCAAGTCTTTTTCACATATGCTGTCACTTAGCCCTATTCCTCCCATTCTATATATGCTTTTTTCATTTTTATTGCCCAGATGTAGTACTTTGCATTTCTCCCTGTTAAAAACCATTCTGTTAGTTGCTGCCCACTTCTCCAGTTTATTTAAATCTTTTTGAATCCTCTCTCTCTCTTCTCTAGTATTAGCTATCCCTCCTAGCTTTGTGTCATCAGCAAATTTAATCAGTTTACCCTCAATTCCTTCATCTAAATCGTTGATAAAGATGTTGAACAATACAGGGCCCAGGACAGAGCCCTGTGGTACCCCACTTGAGACATTCTTCCAACTGGATGTGCAGCCATTTACGACCACTCTTTGGGTCCGATCACTAAGCCAGTTATGAATCCACCTAACAGTTGCCTTGTCCATTCCATACTTAGTCATTTTTTCAATAAGGATTGTATGAGAGACTTTGTCAAATGCTTTGCTGAAGTCAAGATATACTATATCTACAGCATTTCCTTGATCCACCCAATCAGTGATACCGTCATAGAAGGAAATTAAGTTAGTCTGACATGACTTATTAGTTAGAAACCCATGCTGACTCTGTTTAATCACTTCATTCTTATCCAGGTATTGACATACATGTTGTTTAATAATTTGTTCAAAGATCTTTCCTGGTATAGAAGTCAGACTCACCGGCCTATAGTTGCCTGGGTCCACCTTCTTCCCCTTTTTGAAGATAGGAACAACATTTGCTCTTCTCCAGTCTTCTGGCACTTCTCCTGTTCTCCAAGAATTTTCAAAGATTATGGAGAGGGGTTCAAAAATTTCTTCTGCTATCTCCTTCAGTACTCTGGGGTGTAATTCATCTGGACCTGGAGACTTGAATTCATTTAGGTTAGCTAAGTGTTTCCTCACTATCTTTCTGTTTATAGATATCCTGGATTCTTCTATTCCCTTAATAGGACAGTGAATAACAGTTGATGTTGCATTTCCTTTCTGAGAGAAAACAGATGCAAAATAGGAATTTAAAAGTTCAGCCTTCTCAACATCCTGTCTTACCATTTCATCATTTTCATCCTGTAAAAATCCTATAGCATCTTTGACTTTTCTTTTACTTTTCACATATCCCCAAAATCCTTTATTATTGCTTTTGACATCTCTTGCAAGCCTCAGTTCATTTTCAGCTTTAGATAATCTGATTTGTGCCCTGCAGGTTCTGCAGACAGCATTATATTCTTCTTTAGATATGCCTCCCTCTTTCCATTTTATAAACATTTTTTTCTTCCTTTTTAGCATGTGCTTAAGTTCTGTGTTCATCCATCCTGGTTTCCTTAAATGCTTCCTATTCTTCCCTCTTTTCGGAATTGTTAACAACTGTGCTTTGAGAATTTCATTTTTCAAGATTTCCCATCCTCCCTGGACATTTTTGTCTTTAAGGATATCCAGCCATTGGATCCCTCCAATTCTCTTTCTGAATCCCTTAAAATCTGCCTTTCTGAAATCTAACCTTGACGTCTGAGTCTTCACAGGTCTTCCACCTCTAGTAATCCAAAATTCTAAAATAGCATGGTCGCTACCTCCTAGGGTCCCAGCCACTTTTACCTCCTCAACCATTTCCTCCCTGTTTATAAGGATTAGATCCAAGGTAGCAGTTCCCCTTGTTTTCTCCCTTACCTTTTGGAAGATAAAGTTGTCAGCAAGAGAGGATAAGAATTTCCTTGACCTGTTAGTTTTGCCTGAGAGAGATTCCCAACAAATGTCTGGATAGTTGAAATCTCCCATGACAACTATGTCATATTTTTTGGAGAACTTGGCCATCTGATGCATAAAGAGTTCATCTATATATTCGGCTTGCACAGGCGGCCTGTAGTAAATGCCTACAATGGTGTCCTTTCAATTGTTCTGTCCTTGTATTCTTACCCAAACAGTTTCCACAGAACTCCCAGTCTCTGAAGCTTCAATCTCTGTGCAGATATACGCGTTTCGAACATACAATGCGACACCCCCTCCTCGTTTATCAAGTCTGTTTCTTGCAAATAAGTTGTATCCTTCTAGTCTTGTATTCCAATCATGTGTATTGTCCCACCAAGTTTCAGTGATTCCAATTACATCATATTTCTGTATTTCTTCATCGTTTTCCTGCGTGAGAGCCTGGTACTGGTTTCTGAGCAGTATGGGTGCTGACTGCCTCCTGATCCTCCTGCTTCTCTGGGTCACATGTCTCCATTCCTCTGTTTCTTCAGGTGCACTTCGAATTTCTTCTCTTTCTGTAACATGAAGAGATAATTCTGCTCTGTCCAAGAACTCTTCACCTTCCTTAATGATCTTCAACGTAGCTAACCTCTCTTCGAGATTTTGCAACTTTTCCTCCAACAGGGACACAAGCTTGCATTTGTGGCATGTGAAGTTTGGCTTTTCCACTGGTAAATCTGTGAACATGTAGCAAGAAATGCAGCTCACCAAATGGCTCCTGGCCTCTTCCATCTTGAGATTTCTTAAAAACGATGAAAGATGAGCCAAATTTCGGCGCGCGGTTTTTCCGATTTCCTCTTTTCAGCTGCAACCGCCAAAACCCAGTGATCGTTGAGCTCGCGGAGACTCTTCACTTATCCCAGAAGGCACTGGGAATATGCAAATGATCTCCTCAAGACTCTTCCCCTGGTTTTCCGATTTCCTCTTTTCAGCTGCAACCGCCAAAACCCAGTGATCGTTGAGCTCGCGGAGACTCTTCACTTATCCCAGAAGGCACTGGGAATATGCAAATGATCTCCTCAAGACTCTTCCCCTGGTTTTCCGATTTCCTCTTTTCAGCTGCAACCGCCAAAACCCAGTGATCGTTGAGCTCGCGGAGACTCTTCACTTATCCCAGAAGGCACTGGGAATATGCAAATGATCTCCTCAAGACTCTTCCCCTGGTTTTCCGATTTCCTCTTTTCAGCTGCAACCGCCAAAACCCAGTGATCGTTGAGCTCGCGGAGACTCTTCACTTATCCCAGAAGGCACTGGGAATATGCAAATGATCTCCTCAAGACTCTTCCCCTGGTTTTCCGATTTCCTCTTTTCAGCTGCAACCGCCAAAACCCAGTGATCGTTGAGCTCGCGGAGACTCTTCACTTATCCCAGAAGGCACTGGGAATATGCAAATGATCTCCTCAAGACTCTTCCCCTGGTTTTCCGATTTCCTCTTTTCAGCTGCAACCGCCAAAACCCAGTGATCGTTGAGCTCGCGGAGACTCTTCACTTATCCCAGAAGGCACTGGGAATATGCAAATGATCTCCTCAAGACTCTTCCCCTGGTTTTCCGATTTCCTCTTTTCAGCTGCAACCGCCAAAACCCAGTGATCGTTGAGCTCGCGGAGACTCTTCACTTATCCCAGAAGGCACTGGGAATATGCAAATGATCTCCTCAAGACTCTTCCCCTGGTTTTCCGATTTCCTCTTTTCAGCTGCAACCGCCAAAACCCAGTGATCGTTGAGCTCGCGGAGACTCTTCACTTATCCCAGAAGGCACTGGGAATATGCAAATGATCTCCTCAAGACTCTTCCCCTGGTTTTCCGATTTCCTCTTTTCAGCTGCAACCGCCAAAACCCAGTGATCGTTGAGCTCGCGGAGACTCTTCACTTATCCCAGAAGGCACTGGGAATATGCAAATGATCTCCTCAAGACTCTTCCCCTGGTTTTCCGATTTCCTCTTTTCAGCTGCAACCGCCAAAACCCAGTGATCGTTGAGCTCGCGGAGACTCTTCACTTATCCCAGAAGGCACTGGGAATATGCAAATGATCTCCTCAAGACTCTTCCCCTGGTTTTCCGATTTCCTCTTTTCAGCTGCAACCGCCAAAACCCAGTGATCGTTGAGCTCGCGGAGACTCTTCACTTATCCCAGAAGGCACTGGGAATATGCAAATGATCTCCTCAAGACTCTTCCCCTGGTTTTCCGATTTCCTCTTTTCAGCTGCAACCGCCAAAACCCAGTGATCGTTGAGCTCGCGGAGACTCTTCACTTATCCCAGAAGGCACTGGGAATATGCAAATGATCTCCTCAAGACTCTTCCCATCATCACACACACAACTAATAGCATGAGTGTATACTAGTGCATGGCCATGCAAACCTTTTATAGCAGGGACCTTCCGGGACCTTCCTGATGGTCCAATCCAAGCTACTTGAGGCCCTTAGCATGTAACTGCTGACCTCCAATGAGAGGTTGTCCCACAGGCATGCTCAGTAGGCTGCAAAAAGGACTTAGCCTCTGGAGCTGCTCGCTGCTGGCTAGTGCGGATTGCTAAAGCTGAACCAGAGGTGGCAGCAGAAACTAACCTGACAGCTCTAGCTTGCGCAAGATGCCGGGATCGACGCCTTTGCTGAGCAGCCTCCTCTGTTGTTGGGACTGAATGGGAGACCGCAGAAGGCAAGGCTCGGGATTCCTCCTGTGCAGAGGTAGGAACCTGACGCCTAACACCCTGGAGCAGCAGAAAGAGCCATTGATTGGACTTTATGGATCTCATCCTCCAATTCCAAGGTTATCATAGAAACAATAATACCCTGAGGAATAATAGAGTATGAAGGTTCTAGAGCAGAAACTGAATTGAAACTACAAGATAATGCATCAGCTTTCATATTCTTAGACCCTGTCCTGAATGTGATAAAAAAAATTAAACTTAGAAAAAAGCAAGGACCATATGGCTTGCCTAGGAATTAGCCATTTAGCTGATTCAATGTAAGCTAGATTCTTTTGATCAGTGACCACAATAACTGGATGAACCGACCCCTCCAAAAAATGTCTGCATTCTTCAAAGACCAAATAAACATTAAATAACTCACTATTTTCCAACAACATAATTTTTTTCTATATTAAAATGGGAGAAGACAGGAAATACTCTTAATTTTTCCAAAGCCATGAAAGCACACGGTAACCAAACCTTGAGATTCGCCCCCTTACGTGTAAGGTTAGTAAAATGTTTAGCTATCTGAGAAAAACCCTTGAAACATTTCTTATAATAGTTGGTGAGTCACAGAAAACATTGCAAAGCTTTACCCCTTTTACCCCAAAGGTGGTTGGCACATTAATGACCAGGCCAATTTTTGCAGTTCTGACCACTGTCACTTAATGAGGTAATAACTCTAGAACGCTTCAATGGATCCCACTGATACTGAGAAGGTTTTTTCATGACATATTAGAAGTATCATTTCTCCTAGCGGAAATTGACATGCAAAGCATGTCGAGATGAGGATGCTTAAAGCCGCAATGCTCCTCTGGGAATTATGCTAATTATGCAAATTGTCTCTTCAGAGAGAAAGAGGACTAGAACTCTAGTGCCACCTATTGAAAGTAGCAATCCTAAAAGTCAATGTCGACCCTTTAACGAGCCTTGTCACATGACTTAGGATAAAAGCCAAGCCAGAATCTTAATTTGCAGACACTGTTTTTTTTTTTTAAACCATTCAGGTTAGTTATAAACAACTCAATATAAGCTCATCAACTTAAATGTCGTTGTTTCAGCTCTCATCATCATGGCTCATATTTATTTTAGTATAGCAAACCAAGGGTATACACAAAAAACATCTTAAACATCAATAAACATCACTATAATTCACTGATATTTGATCAGGTGCTGCCATTTTTTAAATTTCCAGACACCCTCTGCATCAGAACCACCACCGCCTTCGCTGTCTAATTTATAAATGAAGTATAATCTAGAAATGATCAGCTCTACACACTTACAGTGGGGCAAAAAAGTATTTAGTCAGTCAGCAATAGTGCAAGTTCCACCACTTAAAAAGATGAGAGGCGTCTGTAATTTACATCATAGGTAGACCTCAACTATGGGAAACAAACTGAGAAAAAAAAATCCAGAAAATCACATTGTCTGTTTTTTTTTTCATTTTATTTGCATATTATGGTGGAAAATAAGTATTTGGTCAGAAACAAGCAATCAAGATTTCGGGCTCTCACAGACCTGTAACTTCTTCTTTAAGAGTCTCCTCTTTCCTCCACTCATTACCTGTAGTAATGGCACCTGTTTAAACTTGTTATCAGTATAAAAAGACACCTGTGCACACCCTCAAACAGTCTGACTCCAAACTCCACTATGGTGAAGACCAAAGAGCTGTCAAAGGACACCAGAAACAAAATTGTAGCCCTGCACCAGGCTGGGAAGACTGAATCTGCAATAGCCAACCAGCTTGGAGTGAAGAAATCAACTGTGGGAGCAATAATTAGAAAATGGAAGACATACAAGACCACTGATAATCTCCCTCGATCTGGTGCTCCACGCAAAATCCCACCCCGTGGGGTCAGAATGATCACAAGAACGGTGAGCAAAAATCCCAGAACCACGCGGGGGGACCTAGTGAATGAACTGCAGAGAGCTGGGACCAATGTAACAAGGCCTACCATAAGTAACACACTATGCCACCATGGACTCAGATCCTGCAGTGCCAGACGTGTCCCACTGCTTAAGCCTGTACATGTCCGGGCCCGTCTGAAGTTTGCTAGAGAGCATTTGGATGATCCAGAGGAGTTTTGGGAGAATGTCCTATGGTCTGATGAAACCATACTGGAACTGTTTGGTAGAAACACAACTTGTCGTGTTTGGAGGAAAAAGAATACTGAGTTGCATCCATCAAACACCATACCTACTGTAAAGCATGGTGGTGGAAACATCATGCTTTGGGGCTGTTTCTCTGCAAAGGGGCCAGGACGACTGATCCGGGTACATGAAAGAATGAATGGGGCCATGTATCGTGAGATTTTGAGTGCAAACCTCCTTCCATCAGCAAGGGCATTGAATATGAAACGTGGCTGAGTCTTTCAACATGACAATGATCCAAAGCACACTGCCAGGGCAACGAAGGAGTGGCTTCGTAAGAAGCATTTCAAGGTCCTGGAGTGGCCTAGCCAGTCTCCAGATCTCAACCCTATAGAAAACCTTTGGAGGGAGTTGAAAGTCCGTGTTGCCAAGCGAAAAGCCAAAAACATCACTGCTCTAGAGGAGATCTGCATGGAGGAATGGGCCAACATACCAACAACAGTGTGTGGCAACCTTGTGAAGACTTACAGAAAACGTTTGACCTCTGTCATTGCCAACAAAGGATATATCACAAAGTATTGAGATGAAATTTTGTTTCTGACCAAATACTTATTTTCCACCATAATATGCAAATAAAATGAAAAAAAAACAGACAATGTGATTTTCTGGATTTTTTTTTCTCAGTTTGTCTCCCATAGTTGAGGTCTACCTATGATGTAAATTACAGACGCCTCTCATCTTTTTAAGTGGTGGAACTTGCACTATTGCTGACTGACTAAATACTTTTTTGCCCCACTGTATTCACAGATACATACTTCTCATGGAAAATTCCTAAATTCCTCACATCCCACAAACTCTGCATCACACAAGTCATAATTAACCATAGGATTCTATTTTTCACACGACCACATGCACCAATTCCAAACATCGCAACACGCCAGTCAATAAAACTCACACCCGCTAACTCCTTACACAACCCACCTACACACTTCCACACACTGCACGCGTAATCACAGTCCCACATAGTATGCCAAGACAGTCTCACATCCACCACATCCTTCCCTCGGGCGCACATCATTTCTGGTCAGACCTCGTCTCTTCTGAACCTGTTGCACAGGCAAAATATTGTGCAAGGACATCCATACAATATCCCTTTGTCTATTAGTCATTCCGTGCGTTCCCAAACTCTTCCATGCAACTGAAACTTCACTTCCTCTCAACCCCACAATATTACATTCCACATCATTCTTACGTATTATTTTCATCACATTCTTAGCCATTCTAAAATCATTCATTGGCACACTCAGTAAATCATGCTTCCTCACAAACTTCTCAATCACCTCATACCAGACCGGACACTGGAAAGCAACAGGCACTCTAGCATCCCTCTTTCTCCAACATAAGCCATATAACATCCAACCAGCAGAATAATTCGC
The DNA here is from genome assembly GCF_039654945.1 of Dendrobates tinctorius. Taxonomy (NCBI): domain Eukaryota; kingdom Metazoa; phylum Chordata; class Amphibia; order Anura; family Dendrobatidae; genus Dendrobates; species Dendrobates tinctorius. The sequence continues at coordinate 13,238,100 of NW_027361690.1, forward strand.
CATATACGCTCCCTTATTTCCTTTATTCAGCAAAATAACAACAGTTTTGATATACTGAAGACCTAGAAAAATCTCAATGTTTGGAAAGGCCATGCCACCATGATGACACGCCTTTAAAAGACTTTCTCTCTTAAATTTCTCTATTTTACTGCTCCAGAAAAAAGTATAAACTAACTTTTCCACTCTTTTTATTTTCCTACACGACGGTGGAAAAACTGTTGCAATAAAAAGCAAATTCGGAAGAATCACCGCTTTTATGACCAAATTCTTACCACTCAAGGTCAAGTCTCTCAGTCGCCAAAAATTTAACTTACGCTCTATGCGCAAACCACACTCCTCCCAGCTCTCCTTACCTTCCAAGTCCTTATTAAATAATACTCCCAGCACTTTGATAGCACCCTCCTCACACTTTACTCCCTCCATTTTAATCCTGTCATCCCCAAAACATTTAAAACTACATTTATTCCTATTCACTCTAAAGCCAGACGCACCACAGAAAAACTCCAGAAGCAACTTAACCCTACTCATAGACGCAACACTTTCACTCACAGCCACAACATCATCCATATATCCAAGAACTTTCACATGCTTTCTACCACTCCCAGGTACCAACAAACCTCACATCATTTTATCACGTCTCACCAAGCACAACAAAGGTTCAATCACACATACAAACAAGACAAGGGACATGGGACACCCGTGCCTTACACCAGACTTAATATTCACTTTCTCACTCAACCACGCATTAACAAGAAACTCACTTGACACACAATCATACAAAGACATTATCCCATTCACAAATTTTTAAGGAAATCCCATTTTCTCCAGAACTTTAAACAAAAACACATGCGAGACCCTATCAAACGCTTTCTCAAAATCAATTGACAGAACCATACACTTCCGTTTCCTTCCCATGCAGTCTCCAATCAAATCCCTTAATAACAATATGTTATCACTCGTACTTCTCCCAGGCACAGCACACACTTGATCCTCATCCACAACACTACCAATCACCTCACGCATACGATTCGCCAACAATTTGCTATAGATTTTGTAATCTGCGTTCAGCAATGTTATAGGTCTGCAATTCTCTAAACACTTTCTCTCAACTTACTTATGCACAAGCACAACCACCCCCTCTTTCATTGATTCACACAACTTACCACTCTCCCACATATACCTACATATAGAGTTGAGCGAAACGGGTCGGTCATATTCAAAAGTCGGCGACTTTCGCTGAAGTCGGGTTTCATGAAACGAAAGCCGACCATAACGTGAGGTCGGCCACGAGGTCGGCGACCAGAGCGCCAAAGTCGCTTTTCAAAAGATGCTTCCAGCGCCCTTTTTCAGCCAATGATGGAGGATGCACACTGTGGGCAAGACGATGACATAGGCATCGGTCACCACCATCTTTGAGAAGGGCATGCAAGTGATTGGCTGGCTTTGTGTGGCATCACAGGGGCTATAAAAGGGCGTGAACGCCGACCACCAACTTACTTATGCTGATCAGGTTGATGCTGTTGATTCAGAATAAGGGAGAGCGTTAGGCAGGGAAGAAGAACCAAAAAACTGCTTCTGCTGTTAGCGATTTCCACTTACAACACAACACTTTGTGTGCAGTGACAGGGGAGGCTCTATTTTTGTGCATCAGCTCTGTTAGTTATTAGGCTGCCTTATAAGGCTCCATGATAGCAGCATTGCTGTTTGCACACTGCTGTGCAAACTGCTTTTTTAAAAGCAAAAATACTTTTCTTCCTCTTTTCTGCACAGTTACCAAGCGTTCATTTTTCCACCCTTTTGTGTGTGCAGCAGTCCTGCTTATTAGGCTGCCTGCGTCCCTACTTGGACTGAGAGCATCAATGTCAGCGTCCTCAAATCTCTAGTGTGATCCAAATTCTCACCAATCCTATAGACACTCTCCACCTTGTCATACACCATCCAATTTCAGCCTGTTACATTGAGATGTAATCTTTCCTGGGCCTGAAAAATAGTTCTGTGTCCTCAAATCTATAGTGAGATTCAAATTCTCACCAATCCTATAGACACCCTCCACCTTGTCAAACACCATCCAATTTCAGCCTTTTACATTGAGGTGTAATCTCTCCTGGGCCTGAGACAATAGTTCAGCGTCCTCAAATCTATTGTGAGATTCAAAATCTCACCAATCCTATAGACACCTTCCATCTTGTCATACACCATCCAATTTCAGCCTGTTACATTGAGATCTAATCTCTCCTGGACCTGAGACAATAGTTCAGCGTCCTCAAATCTATAGTGAGATTCAAATTCTCACCAATCCTATAGACACCCTCCACCTTGTCATACACCATCCAATTTCAACCTGTTGCATTGAGGTGAAATCTCTCCTGGGCCTGAGACAATAGTTCTGCGTCCTCAAATCTATAGTGAGATTCAAATTCTCACCAATAGTAGATACACCTTCTATCTTGTTTTACAGTACCATATAGTTGGTGTTATTTTGGGTACATTTTCACAAAAATGAGGAAGTATGGTGGAAGACACCATGGAAGTGGGCGGGGGTTGCCAGCTGATCCCGATGGTGGTGGTGGTGGTGTTGCATCTGTTGGTAGTGGCAAAAGCACAATAGCACCTATGGCAGGAGGTGTTGAGTCTGCATCATCGTCTAGCTCCACAAGGCCTCGAAGGCTCTCTTTTCTGGGAGTAGGTAAACCACTTTTAAAGCCGGAGCTTCAGGAACAAGTTTTGGCTTACATTGCTGACACAGCCTCCCTCTCTCTCGCCTCCTCTTCTGAAGTTTCAAAAAATAAAAGCACTGAGTCGACAGTGGAGGCTCCTGGTCAGGAACAACACCTTTCCTTGTGTCATTCACCCCTACCAAAAGTGAAGGATGTGCCAGGCCACCCTACCGATTACTCCATGAAGCTCTTTTCACAGGTTATCAAGTCAAATCGTGAATTCCCCAGTCCAAGATGAATCTGACATGGAGTGCACTGATACACAGCCACTGCTAGATTTTTCTGCTGGTACATTGACTCAGAGCACTACATTGTCCTCGCAGTGTACTGAGGCAGAATCAGACCCTGATGAAACCCAGGTGCCCCTTCCCGCATACTATACCACCTTACACGGTGACACAGAGGAAGGTGCACATGAAATTGAAGAGGAGGTGATGGATGACCCAGTTGTTGACCCAAATTGGCATCCATTGGGGGAAGAGGGTGCTGCTGCCAATAGCTCAAAAGAGGAGGAGGATCCGCAGCAGGCAACGACATCGCAACAGCTGTTATCTGGCATGACCGTAGCAGTCCAAAAATGTGTTACAAAACCAAAAGAGTTCCAGGACAGCTTGGCCAGATGGTCAAATTAGCACAGCGTGCAAGGTCTCAAAATGTTTTCCATAGTAGGAAGAGTGCAGTGTGGCACTTTTTTGAACAAAATCCTAATGATCAGGCAAAAGTTATCTGCAAGAAGTGCGCAAAGACCTTTAGCCGAGGGAAAAATCTGAGAAATTTGAATACCAGTTGCATGCTTAAACATTTAACCACCATGTACTTGCAAGCGTGGACAGACTACCAAACCTCACGAACCACATGTGCATCTGCTCCAAATGAAGGTAGTCAGCAACGCTACATCGCTTCCCCCACTGTAAGCCCACCGGTTAGTACACCACCAGCAGCAAATGTCGAGGTGTCATCGCAAGGGCAAAGCAGTCATGGAATCACAATGCTATTGCTACGAATGACTGAATCTAGGCCATCAGCAACACCACCAACAAATCACCATTACCAACCCTCTCTCAGTCCGCCATGTCCACCGCTAGTTCCACCATATGCAGCTCTCAAATCCAGCTCACCCTACCAGAGACTCTGAGTAGGACAAGAAAGTACTCATCCTCTCATCCGCGTACACTGGCTTTGAACGCCCACATTGCGAAACTAATCTCGTTAGAGATGATGCCCTACCGGTTGGTTGAAAGCAAAGCTTTCCGCGAGCTCATGGCCTACGCAGTACCATGCTATGACCTACCCAGTTGGCAATTCTTTCGCGAAAAGCCATCCCAGCCCTCCACGTGCATGTGAAAGACCACATTGTCCATGCACTCAAGCAATCAGTGAGTGGAAAGGTGCACCTCACAACAGATGCATGGTCCAGTAAGCATGTCCAGGGTCGTTACGTGTCCATCACGGCGCACTGGGTTAATGTGGTGGATGCAGGGTCTACAGGGGACAGCGGCGGTGGGACAGTGCTGCCTAGCCCACGGTATAGGAAACAGTTGGCTGTAGGTGTTCGACCCTCCTCCTCCTCCAGAAGCAAAAGCTCGTCCACAGAGCGCAGTCGCACAAGCACTCCATCCGCAGCTGCCAGTGTTGCACACGAGTTGTCCCACTATCGAGCAGCTAGTGGTAAGCGTCAGCAGGCTGTGTTGAAGATGATGTGTTTGGGCGACAACAGACACACCGCGGAGCTACTGGCCAACTACTTGCAGTGACAAACTGAGTCATGGCTGGGCAGTCTACATCTTGAGGCAGGCAAGGTAGTTAGTGATAACAGCCAGAATTTTGTGGCAGCCATAGCCCTTTCAAAACTCAGACACATACCTTGCCTGGCTCACACCTTGAACCTGGTGGTGCAGTGCTTCCTCAATAATTATCCGGAGTTAACACCCCTGCTCCATAAGGTGTGAAGATTGTGCTCAAACATCCGCCGGTCGCCCGTACACTCCAGTCGTATGCAGAAGCTGCAGCGATTGCTCCACCTTCCCAAGCACCACCTAATTATCGATGTTGCAACAAGGTGGAACTCCACCCTGCACATGGTTCAGAGGCTGTTCGAACAGAGGCAGGCTGTAATTCATTTGTGGAAGGATACACGGGCAGGCAGTTTGCAGGCAGAAATGGAGTTGTCTGGTGTGCAGAGGTCGTAGCTAAAAGACCTCTGTAAAGTCCTTCAGTGCTTTGAGGAATGCAAACGGCTGGTAAGCGCAGATGACGCCACCATAAACATGAGCATCCCACTTATGCGTCTGCTCATGCAAACTTTGAAGCACATTAAGGAGCAGGCGTCTGCAGCCGAGGAGGAGGAGGAGGGAAGCCTTGATGACAGTCAGCCATTGTCTGCTCAGGGAAGTCTCGTGGATGATGTGGAGGAAGAAGAGGAAGAGGAGGAGGAGGAGGAGGATGATGGGGATGGTTATTTTGAGGAGGATGCTTCTCAGGGGGCAAGAAAAAATGTTGGCGTGGCAAGGTCAGGTGCAGGGTTTGTGCATGACTGGAGGGATGTTGATTTGCCAGAAAGTGCTCCTCCACCAAGCACTCGCAGTGCATCATTGACACCTGGAACATTGGCCCACATGTCTGATTATGCCTTGCAGATCCTAAAAAGGGACCCCAGCATTGCCAAAATGATGAACGATGACGACTACTGGTTGGCCAGCATCCTGGATCTACGCTATAAAGGCAAATTCCAAAACATCATGCCACAAGAGAGCCTAGAGCTAATATTGGCTAACAAACAAGCAACTCTGGTAAACCGTTTGTTTGAGGCATTTCCAGCATACAGTGGCGGTGATGTTTTTCCAACGAGCCTTAGGGGACAACGTGGAAGAGGTGTTCGTGGTGCACACAGCCGAAGTGGCGTTGGACACAGGGGTTTCATGACCATGTTGTGGACTGATTTTTCAAGTACCGCTCACACGACTGGTAATACTGATCAAAAGTGACAGGAGACAGCAGTTGTCAACTATGGTAACAAACTACTTCTTGTCCCATGTCGATGTTCTCCCTCACCGGTCATTCCCCTTTGACTACTGGGCCAGTAAACTTGACACCTGGCCTGAATTGGCACAATATGCCTTACAGGAGCTCGCTTGTCTTGCTGCTATTGTGTTATCTGAACGAGTCTTCAGTGCTGCTGGATCAATCCTGACAGAAAAAAGAACCCGTCTGTCGACCCAAAATGTTGATGATCTAACCTTCATTAAAATGAACTATGCATGGGTTTCAAGGGATTTTGCCCCACCCTCCCCTGCTGACAGGTAGGTTGCCAGAAAAATGTCTTGCTTTTGTCCTCCTCTTCCGCGGACTTCTCCAATTACTCTATTTGCAGCTGCTGAATGTCCAACATCAACATATGCCATTTTTTCCACCTCCCTAACTGGGCTGCCGCCCCCCACAGGGCCGGGGTCATCAACTGGCGCACACACCCTTGCGAGTGCCGTTGCCCTGGACAGGTGGGTGGGCACATTCTTTGGCAACGGCACTGGCACAAGGTCCCTCATAGTAGAATCAAGTGTCTCTGATGGTGGGGGTGCACACCCGTCATCAGACACACCGGCATACTATGAGGTGCCCTGTGCCAGTACCGCCGCCCACGAGTGGACCCCCCTGCTTGCTCAGGGCACCAGCACTTGCAATATTTACCTCTCCCTGCTCCACCACTGTGTAGTCTGGCCTGTTAAATACTTCACTGGGACTGCTAATACAAATTTGGTGTAGATGATAGATAGATGATGGTTAAGACATACCTATGCCCTGTCCTGCTGGGCTCTATCTTCAGATGATTAATGGCTTCCATTTAATATGGACGTCAACTCACAATGAGATGCAGTGGTGGTTTATCATCAGCTTTCATGGTTTTCCGACTCACAGACGTGTGACATTCCTGCCAACATTTTTAAATGTGTCCTCTCATGCCAATCCAATAGAATCGCCTACGGCCTGTGGCTTGTGTCTTTTGCACTCCAAAATTACCTGACAGATCATGATAGGCAGTGAGGACAATGTCTACATCTGTTATGAGTGGCGGAACACACTAAATAAAAAATATAAAAAATATAAATAAAGTGTGTTCGCCGCTCGGGGTCCACCGTGCGGTAGATGTTAAAACCGCTGCTAGGTGGTGGCAGAGCAATCTGGCGGTAATGTGCACGGGGTTAGATGTCACCCAGGTGCACTAAGCAAACTCTGTTGAACTCACAGAGCTACAATAAACAAATGAGAAAATATAATGTCGCTGAGCCTGTTAGAGGCACAGTGTCCAGCGACGCACACGTGGTAATTGGTCACAGGAGAAGCCCTAGATGGGGTACAAACTCAGTCTAGACCTACTGTAATATTCGTGTGCCTAGCATTGCAACTGCAAGCGCACGTGAAAGCTGCTACCGCAGCGCGGCATAGAGAATACCGCAGAGTAACACCGCAATTAGCGCAAGCGCAATGTTATACGCTAGCAGTTGTGTCCGTGGAGCAATAGCGCGCTGGCGCTGGTACTGGCTAAACTCAATCCCTCACACATTCGTATTATCAAAGGAATGGGGTTTCAAATGAGTCATTCACCAGAACATGCATCCATCAACATACACACAGCAGCAAGTATGACTATACTAGCGCATGGCGGAACAGCCATGCACACTTTTTATAGCGAACGGGACCTTCCGGAAGTCTCCAGAATCCTGAGCTGAACCAATGGAATCAGGAGCAGGACCTGAGCACCTGACTCCTGAACTCCAATGGGAGATCGTCCCACGAGCTTGCTCAGAGAATGGAATGAAGGACTTAGCCTCCGGAGAGAGTTGCTGTAAAGCAATCTCCTCTGCAATCTCTTCTGCAGTGGAGAGAGAGAGCAGGAGACTGCAGGTTATGAGGTTCTAGATTCCTGCATAGTCAGGGCAGAAATCTGACTCCTAACATTACCCCCTCTCCTAGGGACCCCCTTCCCTGAACCCTCCGATCCACCAGCCTATGGCCGACAGTGGCAAAGGCCGCAGACTCGTCCAAAGGCGAGCCTGATGTCCTGGTAGGTGAAACCGAAAACCGGGACACACGGATGGTATCAGCGGAGGCCAGGTCGCCAGGTTTCAGGAGGGACTCCCGGGAGATACTGGGAGCGGGAGTTACAGGGTAACGCCGCCGTGTATAGACGGCCGTCGCCACACTCCGTCTGGGAAGTCGATCCCGAGCAAATAAAGTGCATGCCTTAATAAATTTCTTCACATCCCGAGCCCTGTGCGGCCACCAATATGATCCGGACCTACCGTAATACTCGTGTGCCTAGCATTGCAACTGCAAGCGCACGTGAAAGCTGCTATCGCAGCGTGGCGTAGAGAATACCACAGAGTAACACTGCAATTAGCGCAGGCGAGATGTCAGACGCTAGCAGATGTGTCCGTGGAGCAATAGCGCTCTGGCGCTGGTGCTGGCTAAACTCAATCCCTCACACATTCGTATTATCAAAGCAATGGGGTTTCAAATGAGTCATTCACCAGAACATGCATCCATCAACATACACACACCAGCAAGAATGACTATACTAGTGCATGGCGGAATAGCCATGTGCACTTTTTATAGCGAACGGGACCTTCCGGAAGTATCCAGAATCCTGAGCTGAACCAATGGAATCAGGAGCAGGACCTGAGCACCTGACTCCTGAACTCCAATGGGATATCATCCCACGAGCATGCTCAGAGGATGGAATGAAGGACTTAGCCTCCGGAGAGAGTTGCTGTAAAGCAATCTCTTCTGCAATCTCTTCTGCAGAGGAGAGAGAGCAGGAGACTGCAGGATGTGAGGGTCTAGATTCCTGCATAGTCAGGGCAGAAATCTGACTCCTAACAACATCTGTCACTGTGAACACAATTTGATGGAGATGAGTAACGGTGATGGGTTCCACGGTACTGCGATACAGCAAACCTTTCTTCACAAGAACTGTTTTCGCTGTCTCCACATACAAAGTAATTGAGGGTCAGCATCTCCTCTGAGAATTCTCCCGGGAGTTTTTACCGTGATTAGTAATTCTAAAATTTCTGCAATCAGTCGACTTTCCGTCTCTACTTGTATCCATCTCGTTTTCTCTTGCGGAGAGTCTGGACTGTCTTACTGAGACTGAAATATATATGAAGATTGAAAAATACCCCAACAGTGTATACTGGTGTACGCTTCGAATACATAACCCTTTTTCTACTTTTTAGATTCTTGTCTAATCCCTACTGAGGCTGTGAGTGTCTTTGTCGGACTCCAGAAATATACACGCAGATTTTTAATGTTTAAACTATGCTACATATACCTGCTATCCAGTGATACTGTACCCTTTCTCAACTTTCTACAATCACGTCGAATCCATACTGGGTCTGAGACCATCTGAGTCTGCCTCCTGATATATAGACATAGGTTTTTAATGTTTAAACTATGCTATATATATACCTGTTATCCGGTGATACTGTACCCTTTCTCCACTTTGTACAATCACGTCAAATCCATACTGGGCCTGAGATCCTCTGAGTCTGCCTCCTGATATATAGATGTAGGTTTTTCAGGTGTACACTATGCTACATACATACCTGTTATTCGGTGATACTGTACCCTTGCTCAACTTTGTACAATCACGCCAAATCCATACTGGGCCTGAGACCCTCTGAGTCTGCCTCCTGATATATAGACATAGGTTTTTCATGTGTAAACTATGCTATACATATATATACCTGTTATCGGGTGATACTGTACCCTTTCTCAACTTTCTACAATATTGTCGAATCCATACTGGGCCTGAGAACGTCTGAGTCTGCCTCCTGATTAGAGATGTGCGGTGTTCGAGTCGACCAGTTCGCCAAGTTAAAATTCCAGCTGTTTTGGGCGGTGTTCGAGTCATTCGTCGAACTCGAACACTTTGCTTAAATTCGACTGTTCGAGGTTCCGTTCGAGAACGGTTCGTTCACCAAAAGCGTAACTTCATTTTCACATTAATAATGGTTTTCAATGTTAATAGACTGTTTCATGGCATAGTAGCGGTGTGTGGTAGCAAGCGGTGTAGTACACCTGTCAAGGAGCTACACCATGTGTGTTTCTAATTATTTTTTAACGCATCTTGTCCAGAAAATCCTTTTGGGCCTTGTAGCACTGTCTGCTACTCACCAGAGGAGCCCACCTGTAAACCAAGCTATGCTGCCTGTTTATGTAAGAACTGCGTGCTACTCCGCAGAGGAGCCCAGCTGTTAAGCAAGCTACAGCACCTGTGGTTTGGACACTTAATTTTTTCATTTTTTCTGGAATGCCGGTTAGGCCTAATTCCGGAATTCCGGTTGACCTGCACTTACTGGGAAATCATCGTTCGCGGGGAAGAATTGTAATCCCAGATCCCCATCACTAACGGGGTTCAGCGGGTTATCTGCACCTGTAAGCGACACACACTGGACCTTTCAGTGTAGCGCGCATGCAGCCCCGGACATGTAAGGGCATGACAGACCTGTTATTGATCGATCTTGCGTGCCAGAGCCTAGCGTGTCCCTCTAGTAAGCTTGATGCGTACCGCAGGGGCATGCCGGAGTCTCGTTCGTTAACGGAATTAAGCTGACAAATCGCTAGCACAACTAAAAACGGACATCCACCACCACCCACAGAATCAACAAAGCTTGCAATCTGTAAATCTTTTCTGTAGCTGGCATGGTTGAGGTTTCCCGGGTGGAGTCGAATTAAGCCGCAGGCTCCACTCCTGGTGGTGCACTTCTGGACATTCCTTTAAGGTTCAGATTTGCAAACATACTGCCCCCGGAAACCAAACACTTTGCCTTCATGGACGCTGTTCGGAGGCTCGTGGGAATAACATCGCCCGATCAGCAGTTGGCCTAATTTATGGTGGGAAGTCCGACGGTATATGATCATCTTCGATTTCAGATTTTTACTGTTTTTTGGTATTTTACATTTTTATTCCAGCCTTTCTTGACTTCATAAGGGCATGACATGCATATATCTGTGTCTCCTCCTCCTCCTTTTACGCCTCCACATCTTTTCTATATGTAGTTGCCATTTTCCATATGTTATTTTTGTATTCTGAGCATTTTGTCTGCTTTGGGACACCTTTTAAGGTGTTTTGTAATTGTTTTCTATGTGTTTGTATGTGTTTGTGTTTGCCTGCCATTATTTTCAATGGTTTTCGACGTTGTTCGTCGAACGTTCAACAAACATTCGACGAACTTGCCTCGTGTTCGACGAACCAAAACAAACTGGAACACTAGCGGGGTGGCTCAACACTACTCCTGAATATATAGACGTACTAAGCTATGCTATATATACCTGGTATCTGGTGATACTGTACCCTTTCTGCCAGGAAGTTCTCCTCCACCCACCACTCTAAGTGTATCATTGACACCTGGAACATTGTCCCACATATGTGATTATTTCTTGCGGATCTTCTTGTTATATTGTGGTGTGATCCATCCTGAGCGTGTGACAGTCTGTGGGTTAGTCCTGCAATTTAGATGTACATTTAAAAATTACCCCAACACTAGTGTATACAGCTCTACGCTTGTGATACATTACCCATTTACTGCTTTTTATATTCTGGTCTAATCCAAACTGACCAAGTGAGAGTTATTTTCTGACTGTGAAAACAAATACTGAGATTGACAACAATGACCCCTACACTGTGTACAGCTGTACTCTTCAGATCCATTACCGTTGTATGGCTTTTTGTATTGTGTTGTAATCCATACTGAGTCTGAGAGCGTCTGTGTCTGCGTCTTGAAATATCTACTGAGATTTAGAATGTTTAAGCTATGCTATATATACCTGCTATCTGATGATACTGTACACTTTTTCTACTTTTTATATTCTTGTCTAATCCATACTGAGCCTGTGAGCTTCTCTGTGTGACTAATAGTATATATAGGGAGATTGACAATCATCCTTTGACTGTATAGAGCTGTGCGCATCTGATACTGTACCATATATCTGATGTTATTTTGGGTTCATGTTCTGCAACATTTTGAAGTTTGTTGGAAGAGGCCACGGACATGGGCGTGGGGGGGCAGCTGGTGCTAATGTTGGTGGTGCATCTGCTGGTAGTGGCAAAAGCACAATAGTAGCTAAGGCAGGAGGTGTTGAGCAGGCGTCATTGTCTGGCTCCAGAATGCCTGGAAGGCTACCTTTTCTGGGAGTAGGTTAACCGCTTATAAAGCCGGAGCATCAGGAACTGGTTTTGGCTTACATTGCCGAAACAGACTCAAGCAAATATGCCCTCCTCTTCTGAAGTTTCAAAATATGCAAGCACTGAGTTGTCAAGTGCTGACTCCTGGTCAGGAAGAACCCCTTTCCTTGTGTCCTTCACCCTCACCAAAACACCAAAAGTGAATGATGCAGCAGGCCACACTTCACATTAGTCCATGTAGTTCTTTCTATCATACCATGCCTGGGTTATCAAGTCTAATCGTGAATTCCCCAGTCCAAGCTAAATCTGACATGGAGTGTGGGTGGCCAGCCAGGGCAGTGGTGTTAATCGGTACCGGGCCGGTGTCTCAGAGGGATGTGTCATATTGGTGGTGATGACCCGTTCCGTGGCCCTGGGCATCCATGCAAATGGGTGAATAACATTTAAAGGTATAGGTGAATGATACGAGACGCCACCTGTGGTTTCTGATCACATTAACCCGCACTGCAGTGTCGCTTCTCTGGGACAGATGTTGTGGTGTAGCTAAGATGTAGGAGCCCTGCACAGGTAGTGCCGTAGTCGCAGGGCAGATGAAAGAGTTGGTAGATGGTGTGCAGTGCAGGATGTAGCAGAGCCGTGCGCCAGGTGCACGAGAAAGATGACAGACACAGTCGTGCAGTTCCTTTACCTGTACTTGGTAAGTGCCGTCCAGGACCCAGAGTACAGATGGAGATGGAGTTGGTCAGCCTGGAAGCAAATTTGGAATTCTCTCTCTACAGATAGGTAGTGTGGCATCCGTTCTAGCTCTTATCTGAGGTACTCGCAGTACTGAGTTCACTGAAGTTCCCTCTGTTGACTCTCTTTTGGAACTTTCTCGTATGGCAGGCAGCCATAGCCTTTTCATTCTGGCTCACACACGTCGCTGCTGGGGCCTCCGAGCCTTAGTTGGGAACAGAGCATTTACAGCTGCTACTTCCTCCGGTTTCTGCTGCAGGACCGTCAGTGTCCCTACAAACTCGGAGACCGGAATCCCGACCATGCGCTCCAGCTAGGAGTGAGCCTTAACTCTGCTCATCCTCCAGCTCCCCTTCTCACGTCCACACACTTCCCCTTTCCTTCACAGACTGCCCTAACTTACCTCCTCCGACCACAGAGAGCAACTCCTCAGCAGTCAGGTTCAGAGGTCTCCCTGCTGGCCTGGAGTGGGAACTGTCCTGTGTGTTGGTTTAACTGCTAGAGAGATCCTTCGTTACTCCCAAGCATGACATCACACTCCCTGGAGTCGCCACAAGTGCACTGATGCCCAGCCACTGCTAGATGTTTCTGCTGGTACATTGACTCAGACCACTACATTCCCCTTGCACTCTACACAGCCAGAATCTGACCATGATGAAACTCAGGTTCCCCTTCCCGCATACTATACCACCTTACATGGTGACAAAGAGAACGATTCAGATTTTAGTGCAGGTTGCTTGAGCAGGTGGGGGGGGCATACTCATGGGTGACGGCACTGGCACAGGGCCCCTCATAGTACACAAAAGTGTCTCTGCCGGTGGGAGGAGACACACCGCCGTACTTTGAGGGGCCTTGTGCCAGTGCCGTCACCAACGTGTGGGCCCCCCTGCTTGCTCAGGATCACAGCACTTGCAAAGTTGAAATACTTACCACTCCCTTCTCTACCGCTGTGACGTCTTCCGTGTTTCCTGACAGTGACATTCTGGTCAGAGAGCGCGATGACATCACGTCTGTATGCCCTCTGCCTAAACAGTCCAAGTGCAATGAGATAGAAGATGGGGACGACGAGGAGTCCAGACTAGTACAGGGATTCCCTAGCGAGGAGACTTATTTAATTGTTTTCAATGTTGGGACAGCTATTTTTGGGGAGCACTATACTCTGGAGAATGATTTATGAGGCCCACCATACACTGGAGCATTCCAAAGGTAGACATCAGACACTGGAGCAGCATTTACATTGCCCATTATGCACTGGAGCATTAGAAATGGGGCCCATTATATATGGAGCATTATTTGGGCCCATAACACAGTGGAGCTTCATCCATGGGGACCAACATATACTGTAGCATTATGTGGAGCTCATCATATACTGTTTCAAACATTATATGGGACCAATGATTCTGTATGGAGAAATATATGGGGCTCATTACTCTGTATGGCACACTATGCAATGGCCATAATACTGTATGGAGTAATATACTGTCAGTTTTTGGAGCTATTGGAGAATTTAAAATTGGTATCAGTCATGAGGTGTAAGAAGTGAAGTATTTTTCATTGTACTATACCGCTAATTCTCTGCTGTATCAGAGGATCATGAATTGTGGCATGTGTTAAAAGAGCCCAGTGACACTCTTTGGCCCAGGGCCCATGAAAATCTGGAGCTAGCCTTACTCCCCACAACTTTAGCCAAATAACCCCCAGTTTTCAATGCCTAACTATTATTATAAAGTAAATTAAGGTTGACAAGCTTAAGTAATAAGAATTGATGTTTTTGGCATTAAAATGTGCACTGTAGGTGTGTTTCCTGTTCTCCACTCCCTGCCGACCTTGGTTCCCCATTGACTTGCATTGGGTTTCGTGTTTCAGTCGGCCTTGGACTTTTCACGATAATCGGCCGATTTCGTTAGACCTGACTTTTGAGAAAGTCGGGTTTCATGAAACCCGACTCGACCCAAAAAAAGGCAAAGTCGCTCATCTCTAGTAGCCATTGATCATCTGAAGGTAGAGGCCAGCCGGACAGGCCATAGCTACATCTTAACCAACATTGATTAATACACCAAATTTCTAGTGGCCGTCCCAGTGAAGGATTTAACTGCCCAGACTACAAAGCGGTGGAGCTGGGAGAGGTAAGTATTGCAACTTGCAAGTACTTTGGCCATGACCAAGCAGGGGGGAACACTTGTGGGCGACAGTACTGGCACAGGGCCCCTCATAGTACGCTGGTGTGTCTGACAGCGAGTGGGCCCCCCACCATCAGAGACACTGTATTGTACTATGAGGGGCACTGTGCCAGTGCCTTCGGCCATCAGTGGGCCCATCCACCTGTTTAGAGCAACGGCACTTGCCCGGGTGCGCCAGGTGTTGACCCCAGCCATTGGGGGGGTTGGGCAGCCCAGTTAGGGAGGTTTAAAAAATGGCATATGTTGACGTTTAGGCTGGACACTCAGCTGGTGGAAATGGCGGAATTGGGCAAGTCCGAGGAAGAAGAGGACAAAAGCGAGGCAGTTTTCTGGCAACCTATGTGTCATCAGGGGAAGGTGGGACAAAATCCTTTGAAACCCATGCATGATTCATTTTAATGAAGGGTCGACAGACGGGTCCTTTTTTCTGTCAGGACTGATCCAGCAGCACTGAAGGCTCTTTCAGATAACACACTAGCAGCAGGGCAAGCGAGCTCCTGTAAGGCATAGTGTGCCAATTCAGGCCAGGTGTCCAATTTAGAGGCCCAATAGTCAAAGGCAAATGACCTGTGAGGGAGAACATTGATATGGGAGAAGTAGTTTGTAACCATAGTTGGCAACTGCTGTCTCCTGTCACTTGTAATCGATGCAGTATTAGCAGTCGTGTGAGCGGTACTTGAGAAATCATTCCACAACATGGTCATTAAACCCCTGTCTCCAACGCCACTTCGGCTGTGTACACCATGAACACCTCTTCCATTGTGCCCCCTACGGCTCGTGGGAGAACCAGCACGGCTACTGTGTGCTGGGAAAGCCTCAAACAAACGGTTTACCAGAGTTGCTTGTTTGTTAGCCAATATTATCTCTAGGTTCTCCTGTGGCATGATGTTGTGTTATTTGCCTAGGTAGCATGGAACGAGGATGCTGGCCAGCCAGTAGTCATCATCCTTCATCATTTTGGCAATGCGGGGTTCCCTTTTTAGGATCCGCAAGGCATAATTGCACATGTGGGCCAATGTTCCAGGTGTCAATGATGCACTGCTACTGCTGGGTGGAGGAGCATTTTCTGGCAAATCCACATCCCTACAGTTGTACACAAACACTGTAACTGACCTTGGAACGCCAACATTTTCTCTTGCCCCTGAGAAGCATCCTCCTGCCCAAAATAATCATCCCCCTCATCCTCCTCCTCCTCCTGTTCCTCCTCCGCTGCAGACGCCTGATCCTTAATGTGCCTCAAACTTTGCATGAGCAGACGCATAAGTGGGATGCTCATGCTTATGATGGCGTCGTCTGCGCTTACCAGCCTTGTGCATTCCTCAAAACACTGAAGGACTTTACAGAGGTCTTTCAGCTTTGACCACTGCACACCCAACAATTCCATGTCTTTCCTCAAACTGCCTGCCTGTGTATCCTACCACAAATGCATTACAGCCTGCCTCTGTTCGCACAGCATCTCAACCATGTGCAAGGTGGAGTTCCACCTTGTTGCAACATCTATGATTAGGCGGTGCTTGGGGAGGTGGAGCAATCGCTGCAGCTTCTGCAAACGAGTGGAGTGGACGTTTGAGCGATGGATCTGCGAGCACAGTCTTCGCACCTTATGGAGCAGAGATGTTAACTCGGGATAATTATTAAGGAAGCACTGCACCACCAGTTTCAAAGTGTGAGCCAGGCAAGGTATGTGTGTGAGTTTTGCATGGGCTATGGCTGCCACAAAATTATGGACGTTATCACTGACTACCTTGCCTGGCTCAAGATGTAGAGTGCCCAGCCATGATTCAGTTTGTCGCTGCAAGTAGTCAGCCAGTACCTCAGTGGTATGTCTGTTGTTGCCCAAAGACATCATCTTTAACACAGCCTGCTGACGCTTACCACTAGCTGTTCGATAGTGGAACACCTCGGGTGCAAGACTGCCAGCTGCGGATGGAGTGCTCATGCGACTGCACTCTGTGGATGAGCTTTTACTGAAGGAGGAGGAGTAGGGTCGAAAGCCTACAGCCAACTGTTTCCTATACCGTGGGCTAGGCAGCACTGTTCCACCGCCACTGTCCCATGTGGAGCCTGCATCCACCACATTAACCCAGTGCACAGTGATGGACACGTAACGGCCCTGGCCATGCCTACTGGACCATGCATCTGTTGTGAGGTGCACCTTTCCACTCACTGATTGCTTGAGTGCATGGACAATGCTGTCTTTCACATGTGCTGGTGGAGGGCTGGGATGGCTTTTCAAGAAAAGAAGTGCCGACTGGGTAGGTCATAGCATGGGACTGCGTAGGCCATGAGCTCATGGAAAGCTTCGCTATCAACAAAACGGTAGGGCATCTTCTCTAATGAGATTAGTTTGGCAAAGTAGGCGTTCAAACACAATGTACGCGGATGAGAGGATGAGTACTTTCTTGTCCTACTCAGAGTGTCTGTTAGGGTGATCTGAACTGGAGAGCTGCATATGGGGGAAGTACCGGTGGACCGGATAGAGCGAGTTGGGGTTGGTGATGGTGTTGGTGGTGATGGCCTAGATTCAGTGTTGTGTTGCAAAACCATTGTGATTCCCTGAGTGCTTTGGCCTTGCGACGACACCTCAACATTTAGTGCTGGTGGTGTGCTTAACAGTGGTCTTACAGTGGGGGAAGTGATGGAGCGTTGCTGGCTACCTTCAGTCGGAGCAGGTGCATATGTGCTACCTGAGGTTTTGTAGTCCGTCCACGCTTGCAAGTGCATGTTGATTAAATATCTAAGCATGCAACTGGTATTCAAATTTCTGAGTTGTTTACCTCGGCTAAAGGTCCTTCTGCACTTCTTACAGGTAACCTTTGCCTCATCAGTAGGATTTTGGACAAAGAAGTGCCACACTGCACTCTTCCTACTATGGTATACATTTTCTGGCCTTGCACGCTGTGCTAAGTTGACTGTCTGGCCAAGCTGTCCGGCAAGTCTTTTAGTTTTTGGTCAACGTTTTTGGACAGCTACGGGCCTGCCAGATAACCGCTGCTGCGATGTCAATGCCTGCTGCGGATCCTTCTCCTTATCTGAACTATTGCCAGCGCCACCCTCCTCCCCCAATGGATGCCAATCCGGGTCAAGAACTGGGTCATCCATCACCTCCTCTTCAAAGTCATCTGCACCTTCCTCTTTACCTTCCTCTGTGTCACCGTGTAGGGTGGTATAGTATGCGGGAAGGGGCACCTGAGTTTCATCAGGGTCAGATTCTAGCTCTGTAGACTGCGAGGGCAATGTAGTGCTCTGGGTCAATGTACCAGCAGAATCATCTAGCAGTGGCTGTGCACCAGTGCACTCCATGTCAGATTCATCTTGGATTGGTGAATTTAGGATTTGATTGGATAACCCAGGCATGGTATGTGAAAAGAGCTCCATAGAGTAATCTGAAGTGTGGGCTGCCGCATCCTTAACTTTTGGTGGGGGTGAAGGACACAAGGAAAGGTGTTTTTCCTGACCAGAACCCTGCGCTGACGACTCCGTGCTTGCAGGTTTCGAACGTACAGAAGAGGAGGCAATAGAGCTGGTGGGTGTTTCAGCAATGTACGCCAAAACCTGTTCCTGATGCTCTGGCTTTAAAAGTGGTTTTCTTACTGCAAGAAAAGTGAACCTTACAGGCCTTCTTGGGCCAGATGATGAGGCAGGCTCAACACCTCCTGCCTTAGCTGCTATTGTGCTTTTGCCAGAACCAGTCGATGCACCACCACCATCATTACCAGCTGCGCCCCACGTCCGCAGCCTCTTCCACCATACTTCCTCATGTTTGGGAAAATGTACCAAAAATACCAGCAGAGAGATGGTACTGTATGAGGAGCGTCCAGCTGTGTAAGGTGTATTAAAAAAATGTAATCTACGTCTATATTTTTAGTCAATGACACTCTCCCATTATGTATTTGACCATAATCCAACAAGCAGATATACAGAACTGTATCAGAAGTGTACAGCTGTATACTTTTTTGTGTAACTAACAATCTCCGTATATGTATTTACGGAGTGTCACACACACACGCTGACTCTGTATAGATGTGACTGTAATGCGAGCGGCAGATATACAATACTGTTTGATAATCGGACAGCTCTATATGGTGTCTGTATGGAAAATTGTCAATCTTCGTCTATTTTTATACGGCGTGATACACGCTGTCTCTGTATAGTTTTGACCATGATCAAACAGCAGATATACGAAACTGTTTGAAAAGCGGACAGCTTTATAAGGTGTAGGTTTGGAAAAATGGAAAATCTCCTCGGCTTGTTTTTCCAGAGTCACACACAGATAGCTTGTATTTGTCCGTGATACCAGCCAGTACATGATAGTGTGTGAGGAGTGTACACCGCTATACGGTGTCTGTATGGAAAATTGTCAAACACCATCTATTTTTATATGGCGTGACACACGCTGTCTCTGTATAGCTTTGACCATTATCAAACAGCAGATGTACGAAACTGTTTGAAAAGCAGAGAGCTCTATGAGGTGTAGGTCTGGAAAAATGGAAAATCTCCTCAGCTTGTTTTTCCAGAGTCACACACAGATAGCTTGTATTTATCCGTGTTAGGGACGGCGGAACGCACTAAATATAAAATAATAGAAAGTGCGTTCGCCGCCCGGGGTCCACCGTGCAGAGGTGTTAAACTTCTGCTATATAATAGCAGATGCACAATATGGCGGTTTATCGCACACGGGTTGAACGTCACCTGGTGTGCACTGGGCGTCCTCTGTTAAATTCACAGAGTCGCCTTAAGGCATAAACATAAATGCCGAGCCTGTTGACCTCACAGTTCTCAGCGTTGTGCACGCACGGTATATGGTCACAGGACTCGGGCCCAAGACACAGGTTCGGTGTCCGTCTAGACCTACCGTGCATGTGGCGTCGCTACCGCGGACGCCCACAAGTGTTGCTGACCGCAGTGCGTCAGCTGACTCAGCCGCTATACGACAATGCCCAGGAGGGGCGCACTGTCGGACGCTAGCTCTGTGGAGATGAGCACTGTGGCTTGAAGCATGCCATTGACTGTCGCTGACTCTAAGGCTAAGTCCCTATCCACACACGTAATATCAGAGGGAGGGGATCTTAATGAGTCATTCGCAGGTTCATGCATCCATCATCATTCACACAGTAGCAATTAGAGACTACACTAACACATGGCCGAGTGGCCATGCGGACTTTTTATAGCCTTGTGGGACCTTCCAGATCTCTGGGATGGACCAATCAGATCAGGAGAAGGACCTGAGCACGTGACTCCCGATCTCCAATGGGAGATCGTCTCATGAGCATGCCCAGTAACGTGACGAGAGGACTTAGCCACTGGAGTGGCTTGCTGCAGGGCAGCCTGCACTGCTACTGCTGACACAGAGGTGGCAGCAACAACCAGTCCTACAGAGCTGGTCTGAGCAGAGCTCCTGTGATGCTGAGATTGCTGTGCAGGCTCCTGAGCGGTTGGAGAAGAATGGGAGACCGCAGGATACAAGCCTCTGGATTCCCACTCTGGAGCTGCAGACACCTAACATTACACCCCCTCCCCTCTGATCCTTGGCGTGCTCAGGAGTGGGGCGTGCATGTCCTCCACTGGCTCCCAGGTCCAGACCATGACCCTTCCAGTCCACCAAAAAAAACTTTTTGCCACACACAATCTTGCATCCCACAATGGCGTTGACCTCAAACTTATCCGAGGACAGGTCTGATGTCCTGGCAGATGACTCGTAAAACCGAGCCATGTGAACAGGCTTGAGAAGGGACACGTGGAAGACATCAGAGATGGCCAAGTGTGATGGAAGAGCCAGACGGTAGACCACTGAGCTGATGCACTCGAGGACCTTGAAGGGACCAATGTATCATGGAGCGAACTTGGAGGACTCGGCCTGCAGCTTGATATTACGTGCAGAGAGCCACACCAAGTCGCCAGGGAAAAAGTTGGAGCGGGACGCCGATGTGTGTCGGCTGACACTCTCATTCTCTCTTTAGAGGCTCAAATAGCATCCTGGGTGCGATCCCAAATGTTGCGAGCCTCCACTGCCCAGTCTGCCACCCTGGAATCAGTGGAAGACACTGGCATCGGAACAGGGACGCGCGAATGCTGACCGTAATTGAGAAGGAACGGCGTCTGACCAGTGGAATCAGCCACTGCGTTATTCAGGGCAAATTCAGCCCACGGTAGTAAGGATGCCCAGTCATCCTGCCTGGCAGAGACAAAATGTCACAGGTATGTGACCAGAGTTTGATTGGCTCTCTCAACCAACCTATTCGTCTCGGGATGATATGCGGAGGACAAATTGATCTCGATACTGAGTAGACTGCAGAGCTCCCTCCAAAATCGAGATGCAAACTGGGGACCTCGGTCACCGACTATTTTGTCTGGCATACCGTGCAAACGAAATACGTGCTTTATGAACAGTGTGGCGAGACCACGAGTGGAAGGCAGCCGCGCGAGTGGCACCAGATGCACCATTTTAGAGAAATGATCGGTGACCACCCAGATGACCGTGCTGTCACCCGATTTGGGCAGGCCGACCTCAAAGTCCATGCCGACAATCTCCCAGGGTCTGTCTGCCACCGGCAAGGGATACAGTAACCCAGCCGGCCTCTGCCTAGAGGACCTGTTCCAAGCACAAGAGACGCATGCTTGAATGTACTCTTTAGTGTCCCGAGCCATGTGCGGCCACCAATAAGACCTTGTCAGGAGTTCTGTGGTCCGCTTAATGCCAAAGTGACCACCCACCCTGGACACATGTGCCCATGCGAGGACCTCCGACCGCAGGCGAGGAGGGACAAAGGTCTTGCCCGGCAGAACTGCCTCAAGAGCGACCGGAGCCACGGTCCTCAGACACTCCATGGGGACAATTAGCCAAGGCTCAGCCTCCTCTTCCTCCGCTGAGACTACCAAGCGAGAAAGAGCATCCGCACGGACATTCTTCTCTCCAAACAGGTAATGCAAGGTGAAGCGAAATCGGGAGAAGAAGAGAGACCACGTAGCTTGACGAGAGTTCAAGCGCTGGGCAGTTGGCAAATAGACTAGGTTTTTATGGTCAGTGTACACCTGGAAGGGAAACCGGGCTCCCTCCAGGAGATGTCTCCACTCAGAAAAGGCCAATTTCATGGCCAGCAACTCCCTGTCCCTGATGGAATAGTTTCTCTCCGCCGGTGAGAAGGTCTTTGAGAAGAAGAAGCAGGGATGCTTCCGACCTTGAGCATCCTTCTGGAAAAGGACTGTTCCTGCACCAACGGACGAGGCATCTACCTCTAGGATAAAGGGTTTATCAACATCGGGACGGTGGAGGATGGGAGTGCCAGCAAAATGGGTTTTCAGGGACAAAAAGGCCGTGGAGACCTGCTCTGACCAAACCTTTGGATTGGCTCCTTTCTTGGTGAGAGCGACCAAAGGAGCTACCAGTGTGGAGAAGTGGGGAATGAACTGGCGGTAACAATTAACGAACCCCAATGCACCGCTTTTAGAGAATGGGGCTCCTGCCAGTCCATTACCGCTTGCAATTTGACAGGATCCATATCCAAGCCCTGGGCCGAGATGATATAGCCCAGGAACGGCAAGGACTCCTGCTCAAACTGGCACTTCTCCAGCTTGGTGAAGAGAGAATTTGCCCGCAAACGGTCGAAGACCTTGCAGACATCTCTCCGGTGAGAGGTCAAATCTGAAGAAAAGATGAGAATGTCATCCAGATAGACCACCACCGAGGTGGAAAGCATATAGCGAAAGACGTCATTTACGAAGTCCTGGAAGACAGCAGGCGCATTACAGAGGCCTAAGGGCATGACCAGGTACTCATAGTGGCCATCATTGGTATTAAAGGCTGTCTTCCACTCGTTTCCTTCGCGTATGCGGATCAGGTTGTACGCCCCCCGTAGATCTAATTTCGTAAAGATCTGGGTCCCTCACAACCTGTCAAACAACTCAGAGATCAATGGAAGAGGGTATTTGTTTTTTAAGGTAATGGCGCTGAGACCTCTGTAGTCAATGCAGGGGCACCACTCCCCACTCTTCTTCTGCACGAAGAAGAACCCTGCACCAGCCGACGACATCGATTTTCTGATAAACCCTCTTGCCAGGTTCTCCCGGATATATTGTGACATGGCCTCTGTCTCCGGGAGAGATAGAGGGTACACGCGGCCTCTAGGAGGCTCCGCGCCTGGCAATAGGTCTATCGGGCAATCGTAAGGATGGTGCGGCGGAAGCGTCTCCGCTGATTTTTTTGGAGAAGACGTCCGCATACTGCTGGTAGTGTCCAGGGAGCACAGAAAGATCCTCGGGCACCTCCGTGGATGCTACTTGAACACTGCCCCTCATGCACCTTCCCTCACAGTCCTTGCTCCAACCCAGTATACTCCCCGAAGACCAAACTATATGAGGGGAATGGTATGGAGCCACGGAAGTCCGAGAAGCACCTGGTCGATGCCATCTGGCAAAATGAACAGAGACAACGTCTCGTGTTGAGAGGGTGACATTGAGAAACCAAGAGGTGCTGTCTGGTGTGTAACTTGGGACAGTAAAGTCGCACCATCAGCCACCCTGATGGTCAAGGGACGAGGCAGTAGTACCAGCGGAATAGCGTGCTTTAGGGCAAAGGATGAGGACATGAAGCTTCCTTCTGCCCCGGAGTCCACCGTGACCTCTACCTCCCAGGTGGAAGCACCGCTATCTAATGTCCCTCGGAATACTGGTTTTGGGGAAAAGGTTTTCATATTAGTTAGACCAACACCTACTACCACTGGAAGTGATCGTTTTTTCGACCGCAGAGGACACGTGCTAGCCGAGTGACCAAACTGCCGGCACTGGTAACAGCGTGCAAAGCTTCGCGCCGGACGTGGCTTGGGGCCAGCGCGAGGCACCTCCATAGGTTCAGAAGGTGTAAGCTCCTGAGTGGGAAATCTTAGTGGCTCGGAGAAGGTGGGAGCCAAATTAACCCTTCATCTGGATTGCGCACGTTCCAGCCCGCGCTCCGTAAACCGGAGATCATTGCGGGTGGAGATGGCAATCAACTCCTCCAAACTTGTGGGGACCTCTCTGGTTGCTAGAGCATCTTTGACATGCTCCACTAACCCTTTCCAAAACAACGGGACGAGTGCTTTATCAGGCCACTCCAGTTCGGAAGCCAATGTCCGGAATCGGACGGCATAATGGCTGACCGAGAGAGACCCCTGTGTTTAGGGCCAATAATTGGAGAGAGGTGTCATGCATGATCCGTGGTCCCAAAAAGACCTGCTTCAGGGCCGTGAGGAACTGAGCAGCGCCCTGAACCACGGGGTCATCACGCTCCCACAATGGCGTAGCCCACTCTAAAGCCCTGCCTGATAGGAGAGAAACAATAAACCCCACCTTTGCCCGCTCTGTGGGAAATCGCATTGCCAGTAACTCCAGCTGGATAGAGCACTGGCTCACGAAATCCCTGCAGGCGGTGCTGTCACCGGAAAACTTATCGGGCAATGGGAGGCGGGTTATTGTCGGCATAGGCGTGGGTGTGGACATGAATGCGACAGCCTCTGCGACTGCCTGAGCAGCAGCCACTGTAGCATTCGCAGCTGAGGTGGAGCTCTCAATAGCCGCCAACCTGCTCTCCAGCTGCCGAATGTACCACTGTAGCTGCTTCAGGTCCGCCATTACTAGCCAGACCCTGGCGCTAGTGTAATGTTAGGGACGGCAGATCGCACTAAATATAAAATAATATAAAGTGCGTTCGCCGCCCGGGGCCCACCGTGCAGAGGTGATAAACTGCTGCTATATAATGGCAGACGCTCAATATGGCAGTATATTGCACACGGGTTGAACATCACCCGGTGTGCATGGGGTGCACTCGGCTAAATTCACAGAGTCGCCTTAAGGCATAAATATAAATGCCGAGCCTGTTGACCTCACAAGTCTCAGCGGTGTGCACGCACGGTATATGGTCACAGGACTCGGGCCCAAGACACAGGGTCGGTGTCCGTCTAGACCTACCGTGCGTGTGGCGTCGCTACCGTGGACGCCCACAAGTGCTGCTGACCGCAGCGTGGCAACTGACTCAGCCGCTATACGACAATGCCCAGGAGGGGCGAACTGTCAGACGCTAGCTCTGTGGAGATGAGCACTGTGGCTTGAAGCATGCCACTGACTGGCGCTGACTCTAAGGCTAAGTCCCTATCTACACACGTAATATCAGGGGGAGGGGATCTTAATGAGTCATTCGCAGGTTCATGCATCCATCATCATTCACACAGTAGCAATTAGAGACTACACTAGCGCATGGCCGAGAGGCCATGCGGACCTTGTATAGCCGTGCGGGACCTTCCAGATCTCTGGGATGGACCAATCAGATCAGGAGAAGGATCTGAGAACGTGACTCCCGATCTCCAATGGGAGATCGTCTCGTGAGCATGCCCAGTAGTGTGACTAGAGGAATTAGCCACTGGAGTGGCTTGCTGCAGGGCAGCCTGCGCTGCTATTGCTGACCCAGAGGTAGCAGCAACAATCAGTCCTACAGAGCTTGTCTGAGCAGAGTGCTTGTGACGCTGAGATTGCTGTGCAGGCTCCTGAGTGGTCAGAGAAGAATGGGAGACTGCAGGATGCAAGGCTCTGGATTCCTGCTGTGCAGCTGCAGGAACCCGACGCTTAACAGTCCGTGATACCAGCCAGTACACGGTAGTGTGTGGGGAGTGTACACTGCTATATTGTGTCTGTATGGAAAATTGTCAATCTCTGTCTATTTTAATATGGAGTGACACATGCTGTCTCTGTATAGTTTTGACCGTTATCAGACAGCAGATATACGAAACTGTTTGAAAAGCGGACAGCTCTATAAGGTGTAGGTCTGGAAAAATGGAAAATCTCCTCTGCTTGTTTTTCCAGAGTCACACACAGATAGCTTGTATTTGTCCGTGATACCAGCCAGTACACGGTAGTGTGTGAGGAGCGTACACCGCAATACGGTGTGTGAAAAAATCAACGCTCGGTAACTCACCAGAACAAATTAATAAAAGTTGGAGTGCTTTGAAAAAAGCAGTTTGAACAGCAGTGTGCACACAGCAATGCAGCTATCAGGTAGCCTTGAAAGGCAGCCTAATCACCACCAGCGCTGCTGCACACAACAAAAATCCTCCCCTTTCACTGCACACTAACTTTACAGTGAAAAGCGCTATCAGCAGAAGCAATTTTTTGTTCTTCTTCCCTGCCTAACGCTCTCCCTTATTCAGAATCAACAGCAGCACCTCTCCCTATTCTAAGATCGGCAGAAGTAAGATGGCGGTTGGCGGACACGGCCTTTTATAGCCACTGTGACGCCACACAAAGCCAGCCAATCGCTTCAATGCCCTACTCTAAGGTGGTGGTGGCCGCTGCCCATGTCATCGCGTTGCCCACAGTGTGCGTCCTCCATCATTGGCTGAGAAAAGGTGCTGGAAGCATTATTTGAAACGTGACTTTGGCGCTCGGCTCGGCGACCTCATGGCCGACCTCATGCTATGGTCGGGTTTCGATCGTCGAAACCCGACTTTAGCTAAAGTCGGTGATTTTTTAATTTGACTGACCCGTTTCGCTCAACTCTAGCGACGAGTCTTAATGCAATCTTTGTAAGGCAGAATGAAAAAATCAACAGCAGGTGAAGAATTGGTTTTATTTATTTTTTATGCCATTCCTCATGCAGTATAAGTGTTTAGGCGACTTTATTCTTCGTGTTGGTGCAATTACAGTGAAGACAGATTTATATTGGGTTTTTATGTTTGACTGCTGTCACATGCTAAAAGATGCTTTTTATTGCAAAAAATAGTTTTTGCATCACCATATTTTGAGAGCTATAATTTTTAAATGTTTTGGCCCACCATTGTCGGGCGCATCACATTTTTTTCTATTCTGATTTTTGTGAGGCAGAATGAACTAAAATCAGCAATTCAGGAATTTTTGGGGGGAGTAGGGTGAGGTGGGGGTTATGCCATTCCATGTGTGTTAAAATTGATAAGGAAGTTACATTCTCTGTGTCATTATGATTAGAGTGATACCTCACTTATATCTTTTTTATGTTTTGGTGCTTTTACACAATAAAAACTATTTTATATAAAAAAATATTTTTGCATCACTTGAATCTTAGAGCTATAACTTTTCTATTTTTCCACTGATGGAGCTGTATGGCAGCTTGTCGTTGGGGACGTGGCAATATGTGAACTTTTATTGTTTATATTTTTTATTTTCATACAAATATTTATTTATAGATACAATATCTTTTGGTTTTTTTTATTAATATCTTTTTTTTTCTTTTTTACTTTGTCCTACTATGGGGCTATAATTTTTTGCAGACTTGTACAGCATGGGCATGCAGCAGTATCCATATGCTGCGCATGATCAGTAACTTTCCTTGTTCTGGTGACCCAGATGTCATCATGATGACATCAGGTCACCATGGCAATGATCGGGACCCCATGTGGTCACGCTGCGGGGTGTTTAATCCAAAGGCAGAGGGGCTATATTCCCTCTGTCGGCTCCCGGAATGCTGCGATCGAGCTCGATCGCAGCTTTTAGGGGGTTAAAGTGGCCGATGTGGTGCATGACCGCTCCTGCCACTTACTAATGAATCTCATCTGTCAAGATCAGCTGACATCCAGTGGTGATCACCCGCGCACAGCCCCTATGCGAGCACAATCGCCATGCAGTAGTAATACATCCCTGGTCAAATAGGCCCAGGGCACAGAGAGGTATTGTTATAACATGTCAAGAAGAAGTTAAAAGGAAACTCTCAGAAGGTGTCACTATGTAATCTGAGTGCAGAATGATGTAGCCTGAATCCAGGGATGTATAATTTACTGTGCTGCTTGGTGCAGTTTTGATAGAATCCATGTTTTCTCTGCTATAGATGTAGCAGTGCTCAAATACTGAGCTGTTAATAAATGCGGACCTCCTCTGATCTTCCTGTGTACATTGTGCATTGTCAACAAGATGCCAATCGGTGGTCCAGGTGGGGTTGCACAGATTAGCTTTTACTGTTTTGCTTGTCAGACCTAATCCTCTAGTGATATTCTCCTGCTGATAAAACACTGATTGTATAGAAACTACAGCAGCTTAGTAAGTGACACATCCCTGAAATATGGGAAGCAGGGTAACCCGATCGCAGGGGAGCGCAAAGGAAAGGGAGAAGCTTGAAAGGTTTTCTTCTTTATTAAGTTCCACTACGTGTTTCAAGGGATAACCTCCATCTTCATCATGTGGCAAGTACAGGAAGTGGGGGAAAGGGAGCATAAAAAGAGCTGACAGCCAATCACAATTAAGGTGCAATCATTAGGGACACTTGAGTAGGAGGCATAAGTAAAAGGAGGAAAAGAGCAATTACACGGGCATAATATAAAACACAATTACAACAATAAAGTGAAGGGAAATATATAAGACAATATATGAAAATACTGAATAAAATATTATATTAAAATATACTAAAAAAGGGGTATAATTAAATGACTTTTTCAAGATTTAACCCCTCAGGTGCTAAAGTGCCGAGTTTAAAAATCCTTTAGCTCTCTCTTCTTATTAAAGCCGCATAACGGTCCGGGGTCTCTGCTGGTATCTGATCTATTATAGTGAGTTTTAAAGAACTTAAGTCTTTGTTATGTGCTACAAGGATATGTTTTGACAGACTATGCATTAGATATCCATTACGGATATTCTGGCGGTGTTTGTTCATCCTCGCATGCACAGTCTGTATTGTTCTCCCAACGTATTACAGCCCGCAACTGCATTCAATCAGGTATACAACATAACAGGACTGACAGTTCACACGGCAATTGATAGTGAAACTTGAACCCGTGTTGTGTGACCGAAAAACTAATGTTCCATTATTAATGGACATACAGCATAAACATTTGGCTGTTTTACATGAAAAGCAGCCTGGATTGGGAAGTGTCCAGAGATGAGAAGTTAAGGGTCTACGGGTTGTGTTGCTGGGGGCAACAAGGTTGCCAAGGGTACGATTTTTTCTAAAAATGGTTCTTGGTTGTGCAGGAATGTGCATTGATAAAACTGGATCTGCTCTTAAAATGAACCAATATGTTTTCAAAAGGTTGCGTACCACCACATGTGATTGATTAAAAGTGGAGATAAAACTCCATTTAGTAAAATCAGGGGAATCATCAAGTCTACTTTTCCTATTTTTAATGCAATCATTTTGTGTAAGAGCTCTTGCTTTTGTAAATGCATCAGAGACCAATTATTTGGGATACCCTTTGTTTTTGAAACGATATTTCAAGATAACAGCTTCACTAAGAAAATCACTGTCTTTTGTGCAGTTTTTCCTTATCCTCCAGTACTGTCCGTAGGAGATGTTTGAAATCCACTTGGGGAGATGGCCGCTGCTGAAATTTAGGTAGCTATTTACATCAACCCTTTTGAAATGAGTGGAGGTTGAGAAACAGTCAAATGAGCAAACTTGAATCATAAGATCTTAAAATTGGATTGTTGTGTTAGAAATATTGGCCGTAAATTTCAAACCCCAAGTATTGTTATTAAGAGATTGGACAAAATCTAGGGCCTCTGATTTGGAACCATTCCAAATAGGAAAGAGGTCATCAATGAAGCGGCGGTAAAGGGATATCTTACCCGCTGCAAGAGGGGACTACATGATGAGGACTGACTCAAAGGCCCCCATATACAAGTTAGCATAACTGGGGGCGAATCTCGTCCCCATCGCACAGCCCCTCACCTGGTGGTAGAAAGCCTCCTCAAAAGAGAAAACATTGTTAGTGAGAACAAATGTTATCGCTTTCTTGAGAAAGTCGATTTGTAAAATTGAAGCACCACTTCAAGGCCTAGTTCATGGGGTATGTTAGAATAGAGGGCTTGAACGTCCATAGTTAATAGATAACAATTGGGGGTACTGGGTAATGATAGTAGGAGATCAATTAGATGGGCTGAGTCCCTAAGGTAAGAATCAAGATTCAAAACATATTTTGGCAGAAATAAGTCCACATAGTGTGAAAGATTGCTTGATAAAGAGTCAATGCCTGAGATGATAGGGAGGCCAGGAGGGTTTATGGAGTCTTTGTGGATTTTGGGGAGAAAATAAAAAAAGGGATTTTTTACCTAGAAATATTAAGGAATTTGAACTCCTTTTTGTTCAGGATTCCTAGGGACCAGGCATGTTTTATAAGTAGAATATACTGAGAGAAAATAGTGGATGAGATGTCAAACTCCAATTTAACGTAGTACTCTGGATCAGTCAGGAGTCTGAGGCCTTCATTAATATACCATTCCCTGTCCATAACAACAACCCCACCCCCCTGATCTGCATTTTTTATAATAATGTTATTATTATTCCTTAAGGAATTTAAAGCCATTTTCTCAGCTAAGCTAAGATTAGTGTGTTTTTGAAAAAAGGGGGGGAGGGACGGAGCTCTTTGAAAATTAGTTGTTGGAAAGTTTCAATATGTGCTCCCTTATGTTGGACTGGGTAGAATTTACTACTATTTGTCTTTGGGTTGACATGTAGATAGGTGTCAATGGTATTAGAGAGAGGTGGGATTGAGGGATTGGAAAGGGGTTTGCTTTTTTCTGCAATAAGAAAATGCCGCTGTGTGGTAAGCTTTCTGATAAATTCATTCAGATCTAAGAAAAGACTAAAGGTTTTTAGTGGTATGTCAGGGCAATAGGACAAGCCACGTTCAAGGAGCATTACCTCAGCATTAGAAGGTGTGTGGCTTGAGAGATTGAAAGCACTGGATTTTTCCATTACGTTGTTTCCACTGTCACTAATTTTTTTATTTTTGGATTTGAAACTGTGTCCAGTTTTTCCTCTTCCTCTGCTTCCACGCTTCCTCTTTTTCTTTTTATTTTGGAGGAACGGCCTGGAGCAAGCCGAAGAAATTGCGTGATTTTGGTATTACCGGAGGAAATATTGGTGGCTGTCCGTGTAGGGCCTGATGGGGGGGAGTCAGGAGAACCTGCATTTGGTAGGGGGGGAGTCAGGGGAAGTAGAAAATGTTTCTATACAGGAGGAGACAACCAAATTGCTTCTTAATAGGTCCGTCGATTCAACAGTTTCAACTATAGGGAGTGTTGGTATGGCCGTGTTTAGAGTGGGGGGCAGAGCAAGGAAGGAGAATGAGTGCGTGGAGGATTGGGATGAAAAGTTGTCATCATGGACCGTAAATTGAGAAAAAAACCCTGAGCAATCAACCTTACTGGAGGATGGAGGGATAGAGACAATGAGTGGGGCTTCAGGAGGTTCCTCTATA
The DNA here is from genome assembly GCF_039654945.1 of Dendrobates tinctorius. NCBI lineage: Eukaryota > Metazoa > Chordata > Amphibia > Anura > Dendrobatidae > Dendrobates > Dendrobates tinctorius. Next base: position 13,269,100 of record NW_027361690.1, read on the forward strand.
GGAGAGTCACAAGAAGGACCGTTAATAAAGTTATTAATGGTGGATGGTATTAATAAACTAGGGGAACTAGGACAATTAATTGGGTCCTCAGGGGGAACTCCTGGGGAATGTCCCGTGTTTTTGGTGCATCCCCTAAGGGTGTCCTTGTGTTGCTGATAGTATTTTTCTTGCTGGCTGCTAGCAAAAACATAGGACTGGTGTTTTAGTTTATTATTGGGTAGTGGTAAAGTGGAGAGATTGGATTTGGAAACTGCTGGAGGGGGATTAGTGACATCCTTAACTGAGGTCGAATCTTCTGCCTGATTCCTTTCTCTATCCCTGTGGAATTTATTTGCTTTTTTCTTGATCAGATCCTCATCAAACTTCTTTAGTTTATTGAAGAGTTTTTGGTCAAAGTCCTGAAATTCAGTGAACATGGAATACTGCGATAGTTTCTGTTTAAGCACAACTAGTTGAGATAGTGCATTACTGGCTAAAGATCTCCTCTTGGAGATTATTAGTTCCATAAGAGCTGAGGAGCATTTAAAACGGATGATATTCCATAATTTTGTAAAATCTGGATCGTTCTGGAAGGATGATTGCTGTGCAATCACTAGGCCTTTAGGGACTATACCTTCCAGAATGTATTGCTGGAGGAAGAGTATGTCAATGTGATTTGTAATTTCAGTTTTACTAAGGTTCTCACAGTCGGAAAAAAGCTTGATCATATTTTTCTTACCTGCATCATCTAATTTGGAGACAGAGGACTGAAATAGGCTTGGCAACTTTGCAGCGCCCTTAGGAATCGGCTTCTCTCCTACTCCTTCAATTTTCAGATTTGTGCCTTGAGCATCGGCTATCTGTGGATCGGTGCAGCAGAAGTTCGGGGATTTCTTCTGCCTTGTCCAGTGTTGTGAGTAGTCAGCACAATCATTAAAGGTGAGAACCTTTCACCTGTGTCCATATTATGATTTTAGTACATCTACACATGGAGTACTTTTCTCTCTTTTCTTTACATCCCTGAAATGAGGCTCTCTTGCTCACATTATGCTGCTCTCAGGCTAAATAAAAAAATCAAATTGCTGACAGATTCCCTTTACTCTGGCTGTAGAGTGAAATAGCACACTTAGGCTGGGTTCACACGTAGCGGAACTTTCGCGGAAATTACAGCGAGAATTCCGAATTCCATTTCGCGGGAAAATCGCATTTTAAATTCCCGCGATTTTCCCACGGAAAAACTAGCATTTTGCAAGCGTAATTAGATTGCAGAATTGCTAGCGTTTTCCAAGCGATCTGGAGCATCGCTTGGAGAACTGATTGACAGGTTGGTCACACTCGTCAAGCATAGTGTTTGACGAGTGTGACCAACTTTTTACTATTGAGGCCACCTATGCGGCATCAGTAGTAAAAGATAGAATGTAAAAAATAATAATAAAAAAAAAATATTGCTATTCTCACCTTCCGACGTCCCGCGCAGCCTTCCCACCTCTCTCCACGCTCCCGGTCCAAGTAATCCTTTGCAACAATTACCGCGATGACGTCTGTTCTCGCGGGATCGCGACGTCTCGCGGTCATTCGCGATGACGTCACGCGAATGACCGCGAGACTTCGCAATCCCGTGAGAACGGACGTCATCGCTCTCAAAGGCTAACTGGGACCGGGAGCATGAAGAGAGGTGGGAAGGCTGCGCAGGACGTTGGAAGGTGAGAATAACAATATTTTTTATTTTAAATTCTATTTTTTACAGGGATATGGTACCCAAAGCCCGGAGGACAGTCTCCTCTCCTCCGGACCGTGGGTACCATCCACAAATGTTCTGCTTACTTTTCGCATGGTGTGCACAGCCACATGCGGAAAGTAAGCAGAACAATGCATTCTTATGGGTGCGGATCGCCGCGATTCCGCGAAATTAATGAGCATGCTGCGTTTTTTACCGCGAAGCGATTCCACCGCGGTAAAAACCGCAGCATTAGCACAGCATTGCGGAATCCCATAGGAATGCATGGGATGCTTATTTTTCGCGTTTTCGCAGCAAAATCGCGCGGTTAAAACCGCCGCGGAAATGCAAAAAAAACACCACGTGTGAACTCAGCCTTACTAGAAGGAAGCATTAGGAATGAACAATGGAAAAGAAATGACAATATAGAGAAAAGGTGGTACGCAAGTGGGGAGAGAATTAAATGGAAAATATCAAGATATACAATAATAGGATAACACAACCACGATAAATCTAACTTTTGACACAGTAAATTGTCAATTTTACTTTTTAGGCAGAAAGGCATAAAATTGTACATTAAATACTGAGATCACTATACCATCTGCTCCATTTATATTTTATTCCGATTGTTTGGTCTGCCCTTTATATGAGGAAGCTTTTAAAATGCACTTGGAAATGAAACAGTAATGACCTAAAAGAGACTTGTCACCTTGTATTAGCCATAACCAGTTGATCTCCCTTTCAATCAGATACTAACTGCCCTTAACTCTCCATCATGTGCACCTCTGGCACTCCCGAGTTCAGGAGCAGTGTGCCTGACAGGCACAGGTTATAAAACCACCAGTAATATCTAAATATCTCAATTTCAGGTCTCTAAAAGTAATCAATGACCTTCATGGTGATGTATTAAAAGAGTATACACAAAATGAGATGCCAAAAAAACCTAAACATTTCATAACCTTAAACATCTAAGGCTGGTTTCACATTTGCGTTTTTTAGCGCTGGAAAAAAACGCATATGTGCGCATGCGTTTTTTCCCCTATATTTAACATGGGTGCGCATACCTGCGCGCTTGTAAGCGCATGTATGCGATTTTGATGCGCTGCGTTTTTTTGGGGTGTGCGTTTGTATTTTCCAGACGCAGCATGTTGCATTTTTTGGCCCTGCAAAAAAGCGCATGCGCACATATGCGCACGTTTTGCGCTAAAAATGGCCATTATAGCCTATGGATGCGCATATGTGCGCACTGGCATGCTCATGTATGCGTTTTTTTGCATATGCGTTTTTTTTTTTTAACCATGGAATTTAGGGGTTTGGGTTAGAGTTAGGGTTAGTTAAGGGGGTTTAGGGTTAGGGTTAGGGTCAGGGTCAGGGTTAGGGTTGGGGTTTGGGTCAGGGTTAGGGTTAAGTATGGTTTGGTTAAGGGTTAGGGTCAGGGTTAGGGTCAGGATTAGGGTTAAGTATGGTTTTGTTAAGGGTTAGGGTCAGGGTTAGGGTTAGGGTCAGGGTTAGGGTTAGGGTTAGGGTTAGGGTCAGGGTTAGGGTTAGGGTTAGGGTTAGGGTCAGGGTTAGGGTTAAGTATGGTTTTGTTAAGGGTTAGGGTCAGGGTTAGGGTTAGGGTTAGGGTCAGGGTTAGGGTTAGGGTCAGGGTTAGGGTTAAGTATGGTTTTGTTAAGGGTTAGGGTCAGGGTTAGGGTTAGGGTTAGGGTCAGGGTTAGGGTTAGGGTTAGGGTTAGGGTTAGGGTCAGGGTTAGGGTTAGGGTCAGGGTTAGGGTTAGGGTTAGGGTTAGTTAGGGTTTAGGGTTTGGGTTAGGGTTAAGTATGATTTGGTTAAGGGTTAGGGTCAGGGTTAGGGTTAGGGTTAGGGTCAGGGTTAGGGTTAGTAAAGTCATGGTTTGGGTAGTGTGAGGGGCCACCTAAAAATGTTGGAAAAAAACGCAAACGTGGTAAAAACGCACTAAAAACGCATACAAACGCATAAAAACGCTGCATTTTTTTCATGCATGCTCATAAAAATGCTTGAAAAAAACGCAGCAGTTGTATGCTTTTGTATGCGTTTTTTCAATGCGTTTTTTTGCGGGAAAAACGCGCTGCAAAAAAAAGCAAGTGTGAAACTAGCCTAATATATAAAGCTCAAGTGTGTGTATGTATGTATGTGTGTGTGTATGTGTGTGTCTGGGACTGGCATCCGCACCGTCGCAGCTACAGCCACAAAATTTGGCTAAGTCACACGTCTGGACCCCGAGAGCGTCCTAAGATATGTTGTGAGGCGAAATTTTAAACCCGCGTGTTCCAATTCACCAAACAATTTTGCCCCTATCTACATAATGGGGAAAATGTGTGTGTGTATCAAGCCCCGACCCTCATTATGATGTCATAATGGTTGCAATGGCGACGCTGATGTCATCATAGGTTGCAAGCCCCGCCGCTCAATATGATGTCATAATGGTTGACTATGGGATGGAGGATGTGTGACGGGTATATGGGCACTGGACTATGGGATGGAGGATATGTATGTTGGGTATATGGGCACGGGACTCTGGGATGGAGGATGCGTGATGGGTATATGGGCACTGGACTATGGGATGGAGGATGTGTGATGGGTATATGGGCACTGGACTATGGGATGGAGGATATGTATGATGGGTATATGGGCACGGGACTCTGGGATGGAGGATGCGTGATGGGTATATGGGCACTGGACTATGGGATGGAGGATATGTATGATGGGTATATGGGCACGGGACTATGGGATAGCGGATATGTATGATGGGTATATGGGCACAGGACTATGGGATGGAGGATATGTATGATGGGTACATGGGCATGGGACTATGAGATGAAGGATGTGTGATGGGTATATGGGCCCTCAACTGTGGGATGGCGAATATGTATGATGGGTATATGGGCATGGGACTATGGGATGGAGGATGTGTGATGGGTATATGGGCATGGGACTATGGGATGAAGGATGTGTGATGGGTATATGGGCACTCGACTATGGGATGGCGAATATGTAAGATGGGTATATGGGCATGGGACTATGGGATGGAGAATATGTGTGATGGGAATTTGGGCATGGGACTATGGGATGGAGATTGTGTGATGGGTATATGGGCACTCGACTATGGGATGGAGGATATGTATGATGGGTATATGGGCACGGGCCTATGGGATGGTGGATATGTATGATGCGTATATGGGCACGGGACTATGGGATGGACAATAATTATAACTTGCTATAACTAACCACAGTTAGTTACTATGCCGGGGCAGCGCCGGGCTCTTCAGCTAGTATTAAAATAAAAAGTAACAAATTTCTCAACTAACGCCAGATAATCTCCAGTTTTCATGACATAACATTACTAAACATTAAAATTAGGAGAAAAAAAACCCTTAATGGAAATGCATTGAGATGCTACTTGGTTGCTATTCACTCAGATTCAGAGGTTATATGTTCATAAGAAAAAACACAGTTACACTTAGAGAGTCAAGGCTGGCAGATCATACTTGCATGGGACACGCACATCGCTTTGTGACATTGTTTTGCATTCATAATTTGACATCCTTTGGCCACCAGTTTCAATGGTGCAGGTGGTTCATCTACATCTTTTGGGAGGTGAGAGGTCGTGATTAGAGATGAGTGAATTTGTTTGGATTCGGTTCCGAATATGATCGGAATTGAATAGTGTTTTTGCATTATTCATCGAACACAGCCAAACGTCATTAGAGTCTATGGGAGTCGAAATTACCGAATATGTTTGGAACCGATCATTAAAGATACATACGGCATGAATAGTGTTTGAATATGGCACGAACATGTCAAACTCAGATTCGGGGACAAAAAACGAACAAATTCGCTCATCTCTAGTGGTGATTTTTCTCAATCATCTTTGGGATGAAATCTTTTCATCCGGACTTGCAGGCTAGAGGAGATTCCACTTGTATTCACACTCCTTCGGCGTAGCTCTCCACTCACCAGTTCATTAGCCTATGTTTTCAGGTAAATTCTTCTGCGCAGTGGTTCCAGTTGATTGCTGAGGTAAACCAGACAACATAGTAACATAGTTTTTAAGGTTGAAGGAAGACTTTAAGTCCATCTAGTTGATCCAGAGGAAGGCAACAAAAACCCATGCAGTAAACACTAAGCTCCACATGGGGGAAAAAAATTCCTTCCCAACTCCACATACAGCAATCAGACTAATTCCCTGGATCAACGCAATATCAAGGAAACTAGTATATATATACCCCGTAACATTATACTTTTCAAGAAAGGCATCCAGTCCCTTCTTTAATTTTAGTAGTGAATCACTCATTACAATATCATATGGCAGAGAGTTCCACAGTCTCACTGTTCTTACAGTGCAGAATCAGCATCTGTGAGTATGCTTAAACCTTCTTTCCTCCAGATGTAGAGGATGCCCCCTTATCCCCGTCACAGGTCTAAGAGTAAAAAGATCATTAGAAAGGTCTTTGTACTGTCCCCTCATATACTTATACATTAAAATAGGATCACCCCTAAGGCTTCATCTTTCCAAACTAAATAACCCCAAGTGTAATAACCTCTCTTGGTATTGCAGACCCCCTAGTTCCCTCATACCCTTGGTCGCTCTTCTCTGCACTCGCTCCAGTTCAGCTATGTCTTTCTTATACACCGGAGACCAGAACTGTACACAGTATTCTACGTGTGGTCGCACTAGTGACTTGTATAGGGTTGAAATTATGTTCTCCTCATGAGCATCTATACCTCTTTTAATGCATCCCATTATTTTATTTGACTTTGCAGCAGCTGCCTGACACTGGCCACTAAATATGAGTTTGTCGTCCATCCATACACCCAGGTCTTTTTCAGTGACAGTTTTGCTAAGTGCTTTACAATTAAGCACATAATTATACATCTTATTTCTTCTGCCCAAGTGCATGACCTTACATTTATCCTCATTAAAGCTCATTTGCCATTTATCAGCCCAAGCTTCTAGTTTACATAAATCTTCCTGTAATATGAAATTGTTCTCCTCTGTATTGATTACCCTTCAGAGTTTAGTATCATCTGCAAATATTGAAATTCTACTCTGTATGCCCCCTACAATGTCATTAATAAATATGTTAACAAAAGAGGGCCCAATACCGACTCCTGCAGTACCTCGCTGTTAACTGTGACCCAGTCAGAGAGTGTTCCATTAATAACCACCCTTTGTTTCCTTTCCCTGAGCCAGCTCCTAACCCACTTGCACATATTTTCCCCTATCCCTATTGTTCTCCTTTTATGTATCAACCTTTTATGTGGCACCATATCAAAAGCTTTTGAAAAGTCCATATACACCACGTCCACTGCGTTTCCTTGTCCAGTCTGGAACTTACCTCTTTATGGAAGCTTACCAGATTAGTTTGACAGGAACAATCCCTCGTAAACCCAAGTTGGTACTGGGTCATGATGTTATTCTTCTTCAGATACTCCAGTATAGCATCTCTTAGAAAACCCTCCAGGATTTTACTCACAGTAGAGGTTAAGCTTACTGGCCTATGATTTCCAAGTTCAGTTATTGTCCCCTTTTTGAATATTGGCACAACATTTGCTATATGCCAGTCCTGTGGTACAGAACCTGTTATTATGGAATCTTTAATGATTAAAAATAATGGTCTATGACTGTACTTAATTCCTGCAGTACTCGGGGTGTATCCCATCTGGGTCCGGGGATTTGTCAATTTTAGTGATTTTTAGACGCCACCATACTTTCTGCTGGGTTAAGCAGGTGACATTTAATGGAGAATTTTTGTTATCACTGATCATGTTGTCTGTCATGTGATTTTCTTGTGAAAATACTGTTGAAAAAAAGTCATTTAGCATATTGGCTTTTTCCTCATCCTCATCCACAATTTTACTCAGACTATTTTTAAGGGGGCCAACAGTATCATTTTTTAGTTTCTTACTATTTATGTAGTTGAAGAATATTTTGAGATCATTTTTACTTTCTCTGGTAATGAGTCTCTCTGTCTCAATCTTTGCTGCCTTGATTTGCTTTTTACAGAATTTATTTAATTTTCTGTATTTAGTTAATGCCTCATCACTACCTACTTGCTTTAATTCTTTAAATGCTTTCTTTTGGTCACTTATTGTGCCCCTTACAGCTGTATTTAGCCATAGTGGTTTCCTCCTATTTCTAGCATGTTTATTCCCATAGGGTATATACTATATAATAAGATACTAATAAATGTCTCCCATTTTCTTTGTGTACGTTTATGTCTCAGGATATCATCCCAGTTTATTGCACTAAGATCATCTCTCAACCATTGGAAATTTGCTTTACTGAAGTTATAGTGTCCTTGTAACTAGAGGTGAGTGACTTTGCCTTTTTGTCAGGTCTAGTCGGGTTTCATGAAACCGACTTTCGCAAAAGTTGGGTAGAACGAAATCATCCGACTATAGGGAAAAGTCGGAGGCCGACTGAAACACGAAACCCAATGCAAGTCAATGGGGAAGCAAAGTCGGCAGGGAGTGGAAGACTGTAAACACACCTACAGTGCCCATTTCAATGCCAAAAATATCAATTCTTATAACTAAAGCTTGTCAACCTTAATTTACTTCCTAATAATAGTTACGCATTGAAAACTGGGGGTTATTTGGCTAAAGTTGTGGGGGGGTTGGGCTGGCTCCAGGTCTTCGTGTGTCCTGGGTCAAAGAGTGTCAGTGCGCCCCTTTAACACATACCACAACTCTTGATGCTCCAATACACCACAGAAATATAGGTATAGTACAATGACACATACTTCACTGCTTACATGACATGACTGATCTATTTTAAATTGTACAATAGCTCAAAAACAGGACAGTATATTACTCCATACAGTGTTATGGCCATCACATTGTGCGCCATACAGAATAATGAGCCCCATATATTTCTCCATACCAAATAATTAGTCACATATAATGTTCCATACAATATCCGATGAGCTCCACATAATGCTCCATATATAATGGGCCCCATTTGTAATGCTCCAGTGTATAATGTGCCCCTTAGATGCTGCTCCAGTGTCTGATCTGCCCCATTTACAATGCTCCAGTACATGATGGGCCTCATGGATAATGCTCCAGTGTATCATGGGCCCTAATAATGCTCCATATATAATGGGCCCCATTTGTAATGCTCCAGTGTATAATGGGCCCCTTAGATGTTGCTCCAGTGTCTGATCTGCCCCATTTACATTGCTCCAGTACATGATGGACCTCATGGATGATGCTCCAGTGTATCATGGGCCCTAATAATGCTCCATATATAATGGGCCCCATTTGTAATGCTCCAGTGTATAATGGGCCCCTTAGATGCTGCTCCAGTGTCTGATCTGCCCCATTTACATTGCTCCAGTACATGATTGGCCTCATGGATGATGCTCCAGTGTATGATGGGCTCCAATAATGCTCCATATATAATGGGCCCCATTTGTAATGCTCCAGTGTATAATGTGCCCCTTAGATGCTGCTCCAGTGTCTGATCTGCCCCATTTACATTGCTTCAGTACATTAATTAACCCAGGCATGGTATGTGAAAAGAGCTCCATGGAGTAATCTGAGGTGTGTGCTTCCACATCCTTCACTTTTGGTGTGGGTGAAGGACTCAAGGAAAGGGGTTGCTCCTGATCAGAAGCCTGCAGTTACGACTCAGTGCTTGTATTTTTTGCAACTTCAGAAGAGGAGGTGATAGAGCTGAAGGCTGTTTCAGCAATGTAAGCCAAAAACAGTACCTGATACTCCGGCTTTAAAAGCAGTCTACCTACTCCCAGAAAAGGGAGCCTTACAGGCCTTCCAGCAGATGCACCACCACCACCATCAGTACCAGGTGGCCCTCCACGCCCACATCTGCTTCCTCTTCCACCATACTTCCTCATGTTTTTGAAATTGGACCCAAAATACCAGCAGATTTATGGTACTGTATCAGAAGCGTACAGCTTTATACAGTCTATGGATAACAGTAAAGCTCCCTATATATTTCATGAGACATACACAGACACTCACAGGCTCAGTATGGATTGCCCAATAAAATAACAAGTTGAAAAAGGGTACAGTATCACCAGATACAAGGTATATATAGCATAGTGTAAACATTCTGATTCTCCGTATACATTTCAGGAGTCAGACACAAACGCTCTCAGGCCCAGTATGGATTACACAAGAATATGAAAAGCTGTAAATGTGTTATGTAACAAAAGCGTACAGCTGTATACAGTGTTGGGGTAATCTTAAAGTTCCAAATATATTGCCGGAGTAACAGACAGACGTTTACAGGCTCATTATGTGTTTTCTATGTGTTTTCAACTATGCAAGCTTATTTCTGGTAATCAGCTTTTTCAATCTCTGCTCTGAATCCACTCCTGTGTTTCTCCATTCAATGTCAGCAAGCAGTTAATCCTGAATGCTATCTATGTGTTTTCAACTATGCAAGCTTATTTCTGGTAATCAGCTTTTTCAATCTCTGCTCTGAATCCACTCCTGTGTTTCTCCATTCAATGTCAGCAAGCAGTTAATCCTGAATGCTATCAATGTGTTTTCAACTATGCAAGCTTATTTCTGGTAATCAGCTTTTTCAATCTCTGCTCTGAATCCACTCCTGTGTTTCTCCATTCAATGTCAGCAAGCAGTTAATCCTGAATGCTATCTATGTGTTTTCAACTATGCAAGCTTATTTCTGGTAATCAGCTTTTTCAATCTCTGCTCTGAATCCACTCCTGTGTTTCTCCATTCAATGTCAGCAAGCAGTTAATCCTGAATGCTATCTATGTGTTTTCAACTATGCAAGCTTATTTCTGGTATATAGTTTTTTCAACTTACTCTGCTTGTCCCCTTATGTTGTGAGGTCAAGAAACTTTTCAAAGTGCTTTATGATCCATGTAGTGCTGGACATGTGTTTATTTGACCACAACATTTTATTGGGTCCTGGTGTCTCAATTTAGTGTGATTGATTAACGAGAAGGGAGAGAGCAAAAAAAAAAAAAAAATCTTAGCCTTAACCTCCTATATATTCAGACATAGCTTGGGGAGGGCATTTATGCAGGGGGCATTTATGCACATGTAATCTAAGTACATGTATCAAAGTACTGGCAGTTATAACATGGCACTTAGACAAGGCAGGAGACAGGTAAGACAAATAAATAAATCTATTCCCTGTACATTTGGAGAACAACAAATATATACCATATGCATTTGTGTAATTTATATCCTGGCCGCTGCATTCACACACATCCACCGCCCTGGCATTAACGCTCTACACTCCATCCATCTCAGCCCCTTCGCTCCTTTCCTCTCCTATGTATAGCACTCACGCTCTTTTCACATTGCTACACAGCACAGATCCAGTTAGTCCCACCATTCAACATAAGAGACGCTCTCACAAATCACTTAACCATCTGCTCACTCTTTTTATCCTCCTTCTCCTAGTCGCAGGAGACATTGCTCCCAACCCTGGCCCCCCATGTTATAGAAAGTCAAACCCCCCATCTGCTACACTCAGAAACCCCTCTAATCTTATCAATATTCCCTGCCTGCCATCTATCTCTCTTAATTGTGCACTTTGGAATTCTCGCTCAGTGTGTAACAAACTCTCCTTCACTCATGACTTTTTCCTTTCTAATTCTCTTAACCTCCTGGCTCTTACTGAAACCTGGATCCAGCAGTCAGACACTACTGCTGCTGCTGCTCTTTCATACGGGGGACTACACTTCTCTCATACCCCAAGATCAGACAATAGAGCAGGTGGAGGCGTTGGTCTGCTCCTATCACCAAAATGTACATTTCAAGATATCCCTCAACTACCCTCACTAGTCTTCCCTTCTTTTGAGGTCCATGCCGTCAGACTCTACACCCCCTTCTCCATGCGAGTGGCGGTGGTGTATCGTCCTCCCGGCCCCTCCCATCAGTTTATGGATCATTTTGCCACTTGGCTTCCACATTTTCTCTCCTGTGACATCCCAACCCTCATCATGGGAGATTTCAACATCCCCATTGATCTTCCCCTCTCATCATCTGCTACTCACCTTTTATCTCTAACCTCCTCATTTGGCCTTTCGCAGCTTACTAATTCTCCAATGCATGAAGACGGAAATTCCCTTGATTTGGTCTTCTCTCGGCTTTGTGCAGTGGATGATTTTGCAAACTCCCCTCTCCCGCTCTCTGACCACAACCTTCTTTCATTCTCTATCAAGAACTGCCAGGCTGCTCAGGTCACCCCCACTGTCCAGACTTATGGAAACATACAGGCCATTAACACCCAGAAACTTATGAAGAACTTGCAGTCTTCATTGGCCCCTATCTCCTCCCTCTCATGTCCTGATTCTGCATTGAAGCATTACAATGAAACACTTCAAAGTGCCCTGGATGAATTTGCACCCCCTATAAATAGAACACCACAACGCAGACGGCGACAACCCTGGCACACTGTGCAAACACGTTTCCTGCAGCGCTGCTCCAGGTGCACCGAACGTCTGTGGAGAAAATCCAATCTACACGAAGATTTCATCCATTTTAAGTTTATGCTTAGAACATACAACACTGCCCTTCACCTCTCCAAACAAGCCTATTTCAACACCCTCATCACGTCACTATCCAATAACACTAAACGTCTCTTTGACACTTTTCATTCTCTACTCAACCCAAGAGTACAGGCCCCAACCACGGAGCTCCGAGCTGACGATCTGGCCAATTACTTCAAAGAAAAAATTGACCAGATTTGACAGGAAATTATCTCCCAATCACCTCATACCATGCACTGTCCTCCCTCCCCCACTGCATCTAACTCACTCTCTGATTTTGAACCAGTCACAGAAGAAGAAGTAAGCAGGCTCCTTGCATCTTCTTGCCCAACCACTTGCACCAGTGACCCATTTCCATCACATCTGCTCCAGTCCCTTTCCCCTGCTGTCACCCCTCACCTAACTAAAATATTTAACCTCTCTCTCTCTTCTGGTATTTTTCCCTCATCATTTAAGCATGCTATCATACATCCACTACTTAAAAAACCATCCCTCGACCAAAACTGTGCCGCTAACTATAGACCTGTCTCTAATCTTCCCTTCATCTCTAAACTCCTGGAACGCCTGGTCCACTCCCGTCTGATCCGCTATCTCTCTGATAACTCTCTTCTCGACCCTCTCCAATCTGGTTTCCGCTCTTTACACTCTACTGAAACTGCCCTCACTAAAGTCTAATGATCTACTAACAGTTAAATCAAATGGTCATTACTCCATGCTAACTCTCTTGGATCTCTCTGCAGCATTCGACACTGTGGATCATCAACTCCTCCTCACTATGCTCCGTTCCATTGGCCTCAAGGACACCGTTCTCTCATGGTTCCCCTCCTATCTCTCCGACCGCTCCTTTACGGTATCTTTTGCCGGTTCCTCCTCCTCTCACCTTCCCCTTACTGTTGGGGTTCCTCAAGGATCGGTTCTAGGCCCCCTCCTCTTCTCCTTGTACACTGCCCCTATTGGTCAAACAATCAGTAGATTTGGTTTCCAGTACCATCTCTATGCTGACGACACCCAATTATACGCTTCTTCTCCTGACATCACGCCAGCCTTTCTAGAAAACACCGGCGATTGTCTAAACGCTGTGTCTAATATCATGTCCTCACTATATCTGAAACTGAACCTGTCAAAGACTGAACTCCTGGTGTTTCCTCCCTCTTCTAATGTACCTATACCCGACATTGCCATTTCTGTGTGTGGTTCCACTATTACTCCCCAGCAACAGGCCCGCTGTCTTGGGGTCATACTTGATTCCGAGCTTTCCTTTGCCCCCCACATTCGATCACTGGCTCGCTCTTGTCATCTGCACCTCAAAAACATTTCTAGAATCCGACCTTTTCTTACTTTTGACTCTGCAAAAACTCTTACTGTTTCTCTTATTCACTCTCGTCTCGACTATTGTAACTCTCTTCTAATCGGTCTCCCTCTTACCAAACTCTCCCCTCTCCAATCTGTCTTGAATGCTGCAGCCAGGATCATATTCCTCACCAATCGTTACACCGATGCCTCTACCTTGTGCCAGTCATTACACTGGCTACCCATCCACTCCAGAATCCAGTACAAACTTATTGCCCTCACCCACAAAGCCCTCCATAGCTCAGCACCACCTTACATCTCCTCCCTTGTTTCAGTATACCACCCTACCCGCACCCTCCGTTCTGCTGATGACCTGAGGTTAGCATCCTCAATAGTCAGAACCTCCCACTCCCGTCTCCAAGACTTTACACGTGCTGCGCCAATTCTTTGGAATGCACTTCCCAGGTCAATACGATTAGTCCCCAATCCCCACAATTTTAAGCGTGCCCTGAAAACGCATTTATTCAGACTGGCCTATCGCCTCAACACATTAACCTAATCTATCCCTGTGTGGCACAGCCAAAAGTTTTACCATAACCAGGTTCCCCGCATCATGTTCCCACATGCTTTATGCATCCATCAGCCCTCGGTGTCTGTACTGTTACACAATTAACATTATGGCTGGTTCAAACAATCAGGGCAACTGTTACCACCCACCTTTCGTGTCTCCCTTTTTCCCTCATAGACTGTAAGCTTGCGAGCAGGGCCCTCATTCCTCTTGGTATTTTGTTATAATCTATGTGATTATTGTTATGTTGTAATGTCTATTGTCTGTACAAATCCCCTCTGAAATGTAAAGTGCTGCGGAATATGTCGGCGCTATAGAAATACAATTTATTATTATTATATTATTATTATGGATTACACCAGAATCTAAATAGCTAAAAAGGTTTCTGTATCAGAAGTGTTCTGCTGTATACAGTGTGGGCCAAATTGAAAATATCGGTATATATTTCCGTAGTCACCCTCAGGTGCTCACTCAGTTTGGTTTTGACCATAATAAAAAATGTTGTAGAAAAGGTCCTGGATAACAAGATAGCAAGTATATATTTTTTAGGGTACAATTGAAATCTCCTTATAAATAGTCCCGTAGTCACTCTCAGACGCTTACGCAGTATGGATTTGACCGTAATGCTACATGTCGAACAAAGGTACTGTATAACAACAAACAAGCTGTATCGAGTATAGTGTAAAAATTTGTTTCTCTGATTCACCGTATATATAGAAGGCATAACCCACACACGCTCACTCACTATGGACGATGTAGGGAAGATGGGCTGACAGACAAACCAGCCTGTAGTGAGAAGCAGAGGTGTAGCACAGTGTAGGTGTAAAACCACTAAGATAAAGAGAAAGGGTGCAGTGTTTTAGCTTGCCCATTGGAGGGCAGTGGAGAGTGCAGGAGTGGGACTGAATAACTGCCATTGGTCAGAGAAACTGTTAGGTGATGGTGGGCGGAGTTACCGGAACTGTAAGTATAAAAGGCTGATGTAAGGTTCTGGAAGAATCAGTCAGCGAAGAGAGCACAGTAAAGAGGAAGTTCTGCTGAGGAAATAGAGACAGTGGAAAGGCTCCAGAGAGGACTGACAGTCGAGGCGGTCACGGGGGGTGGCCCAGAGGATGGTAGCCGCAGATGAAGATGGCCTGGGGCTATCATACGGATGGTGTGCTCAGACTGGTGCAGCGCTGTGGTGGTTGGGCCTAGGCCAGCCACAGTGGAAGAGCTACAGAGGACGCCACGATTATAGTTACAAAGGAAGCGAAGGTACCGGGGCCTGTGTACAGAGAAATGTGAAATGGCTGTGGTGAATTGCTGTTGTCGACAGAAGGATGGGCACTAAAAGCGGACCTGTTCAATACAAACTCTGTCTCAGTCTTGTGTTTGTCTGCGGCAAGAAGAGGGTCCCCCCCACAGGTGGTTATCCTACAGATGATACCTTAATACAAATTTTTGAAACAAGGTACTGTATCAGCACATACCAGTTGTGTCCAGTCTAGGGTTAAATTTCCATCTATACTTCCGGAGTCAGACACAGACACTCACAGGCTCACTATGTATTACACCAGAATTTAAAAAGTAGAAAAAGGGAAAGGTATTCATAGCATACACCAGTATACAGTGTTGTGGTACTTTTAAATCTTCATATATGTTTCAATCTCAGTAAGCCAGTCAAGAATCTCCGCTACTGGAAACTACATGGCTTCAAGTATAGACGCAAAGTCGAGTGTTAGCAGAAATTTTGGAATTACTCATTGCGGGAAAACCTCCCGGTAGATGTTGCAGAGGCGATGCAGACCCTCAATTACTGTGTCTGTGGAGAAAGCGAAAAAGGTTCTTTGTGAAGAAAGGATTGCTTTATCGCAGTAGCGTGGATCACATCATCGTTACTCATCTCCATCAAATTGTGATCACAGGGAGAGATGTACCCATGGTCCTCACTGCCTATCATGATGTGTCTGGTCATTTTGGAGTGCAAAAGACAGAAGCCACAGGCCGTAGGTGATTCTATTGGATTGGCATGAGAGGAAACATTGAAAAATGGTGGCAGGAATGTCACACATCTGTGACTATCACAACTGTGAAAGGTGATCATAAACCACCACTGCATCCGCTTGTAAGTTGACGTCCATTTCTAATGGCAGCCATTGATCATCAGAAGGTAGAGGCAAGCAGGACAGGCCATAGCTACATCTTAACCATCATTGATCAATACACCAAATTTCTAGTGGCCGTCCCTGTGAAGGATTTAACTGCCCAGACTACGCTGCGGTGGAGCAGGGAGAGGTAAGTATTGCAACTTGCAAGTGATGTGGCCATGACCAAGCAGGGGGGGGCACAATCGTGGTTGACGGTACTGGCACAGGGCCCCTCATAGTACGCTGGTGTGTCTGACGGCGAGTGGGCCCTCCCACCATCTGAGACAATGTATTGTACTATGAGGGGCCCTGTGCCATTGCCGTCGGCCATCAGTGGGCCCATCCACCTATTCAGAGCAACGGCACTTGCCCGGGTGTGCCAGGTCTTGACCCCAGCCCTTGGGGGAGGGGTGGGCAGCCCAGTTAGGGAGGTTTAAAAATTGGCAAATGTAGATTTGTTGGCTGGACATTCAGCTGCTGCAAAGGGTGTAATTGGGCAAGTCCGAGGAAGAGGAGGAAAAAACCGAGGCACTTTTCTGGCAACCTATGTGTCATCAGGGGAAGGTGGGACAAAATCCTTTGAAACCCATGCATGGTATGGTTCATTTTAATGAAGGTTAGATCATCTACATTTTGGGTTGACAGACGGGTCCTTTTTTGTCAGGATTGATCCAGCAGCACTGAAGACTCTTTCAGATAACACTAGCAGCAGGGCAAGCAAGCTCCTGTAAGGCATATTGTGCCAATTCAGGCCAGGCGTCCAGTTTAGAGGCCCAATAGTCAAAGGGGAATGACTTGTGAGGGAGAACATCGATATGGGAGGAAAAGTAGTATGTAACCATAGTTGACAACTGCTGCCTCCTGTCACTTTTAATCGATGCAGTACTAGCAGTCGTGTGAGCAGTACTTGGAAATCATTCCACAACATGGTCATTAAACCCCTGTCTCCAATGCCACTTCTGCTGTGTGCACCACGAACACCTCTTCCATCGCGCCCACTACGGCTCGTGGGAGAACCAGCACCGCTGCTGTGTGCTGGGAAAGCCTCAAACAAACATTTTACCAGAGTTGCTTGTTTGTTTGCCAATATTATCTCTAGGTTCTCCTGTGGCATGATGTTGTGTAATTTGCGTTTGTAGCGTGGCTCGAGGATGCTGGCCAGCTAGTAGTCGTCATCCCTCATCATTTTGGCAATGCTGGGGTCCCTTTTTAGGATCCGCAAGGCATAATCGCACATGTGGGCCAATGTTTCTGGTGTCAATGATGCATTGCCCGTAGTGGGTGGAGGAGCAGTTTCTGGCAAATCCACATCCCTACAGTGATACACAAACACTGTGCCTGACCTTGGAATGCCAACATTTTCTCTTGCCCCCTGAGAAATATCCTCCTGCCCAAAATAATCATCCCCCTCATCCTCATCCTCCTCCTCTTCCTCTTCTTCCTCCACCTCGTCCAGGACAGTTCCCTGACCAGACAATGGCTGACTGTCATCAATGCTTCCTGTCAGGAACACCGCACTAAACTCGCTCACTGAGCCAGTGCGCATGTCCTGAGTACAAAAAACCGTGCTCAAAGATACCTGTGGAGCAGGGCAGCAACAATGACAATGCGTGCTTCAAACTATCAGGACCTGAAGCATGTGACTGCTAGGGGTGTGGCCTAAGCTCCACAGAGCTAGGAGCTGCAGGGAAACTCCTAGAAAGGTAACTATGGGACAAGTTACCAAGGGGCATAGACAGGGGCGGAAACCAGATCAAGCCGGAGTCAATGCATGAGATAGCAGGACAGTAGCAAAGGGTTAGACAGAGCGGATAGTCAGGATGTAGCAATAGATCAGAAAACCAGAACGGGCAATAGACGGTACAATAGGGGCAAACGGTAGCGGAGTAACAATGGCCAAGCCAGGAGGTGAGAACCAGAGAAAAAAATAGAACCTAAAACGTGAGACGGAGTTCAGAGTGAGGGGACAGGCCGCGTCATACACGGGAATAAAACAAACAATGCAGTACACGCACACCAGGGGGGTAGGTCAGACACACAGCCAGAATAACAGTATAGCTGACAGAGAATGCTAGTCTGGAGTAAGTATAAATACCCCTCCCAGATCCAAAGAGAGGTCGGCAAACGTTAACCCTGTGAGAACAGGACATTAACCATGTCCTAACCATGACAGTACCCCCCTCTTAATGAGGGGCCACTGGACCCCCAGGTTTCTCAGGGTATCTGGCATGAAAAGCCCGCACCAGTCGATCAGCGTGCACCGAACTGGCCGGAACCCACGACCGATCCTCAACGGAATATCCCTTTCAATGGATAAGGTACTGAAGTCTCCGGCGCACCCACCGCGAATCAACAATGCGCCCTACCTCGTACTCCAGTTGACCCTCTACCAACACTGTTGGAGCCATAGATGAGGGATCTTCTCTAACTGTCCCCTCAGGTTTTAATAGGGACCTGTGGAAGATGTTAGAGATTTTGAAGGAGGTGGGCAACTGTAATCTGTATGCCAACGGGTTGATCACATCTACAATCTTGTATAGGCCAATAGATTTGGGGCCCAACTTCATAGAGGGTATTTTAAGTTTGATGTTACAGGTGGACAACCAGACTGTTTCCCCCACTGTCAACGCAGGAACCACCCCCTCCTCCTGTCTGCAAAATATTTGAACTTCTTCTGGGCTTTGGAGATGTTCCCCTGCACCTCCTTCCAGAGGGTTTTTAATTGTTGTACCATCCCCTCGGCACCAGGGCAATCCGAATCCATACAGGAAAATTCCCCAAACTGCGGAACAAACCCATAATTGACCTGAAAGGGAGACTTTCTGGTAGACTGATTAATCCGACAGGTAAATGCAAATTCTGCCATAGGTAATACCTCACACCAGTCTTCCTGTCTGGAGGAGGCCAGGCATCTCAGAATCTACTCCAATGACTGGTTGGTGCGTTCAGTTTGTCCATTGGATTCCAGGTGATAGGCAGTGGAGAATGACAACGTGACCCCCAACTTCATACAAAACGCTCTCCAAAACCTGGCCACAAATTGCACACCCCTGTCCAACACCATGTTCACAGGCACTCCATGCAGTCGAACAATGTGCTGTATAAACAAGAGGGCCAAGGTTTCAGTAGATGGTAATGCAGGTAATGGCACAAAGTGGGCTTGCTTAGAAAATCTATCAACCACTACCCATACCACTGAGTTGCCCTTGGAAGGTGGAAGATTAGTGATAAAGTCCATGGACAGGTGTGTCTATAGTTTATCCGGAATTGGCAAAGGCACCAATTCCCCGGCCGGCCGGACCTGTGAGCTTTTAGAGTGTGCGCACACCCCACAAGTATTCACAAACCTTTTTATATCAGTACCCATAGAGGGCCACCAAAAACTCCTAGCTACTGCCCCCTGGGTAGCTGCAATACCAGGGTGTGCACTTAACACAGAATCATGAAATTCTTGAAGGAGTGGGGGACGGAATTGTTCGGGTACAAACAATTTACTTGGGGGTTTGTTCCTGGGAGCTTGTGCTTCCAGAATCTTTCTCTGTAACTCAGAGGAGATTTCGGCTACAACCACTCCCGGTTGATGAATGGAGGAAGGAGGTTCTGGAGGGGACACAGAATCAAAACTTCGGGATAAGGCATCCACCTTTACATTTTTAGACCCTGGTCGGAACGTGATGGTAAAATGAAATCGAGAAAAAAAAAGTGCCCACCGAGCCTGTCTGGGGGTCAATCTCTTAGCAGACTCGATATAGGCCAGGTTTTTATGATCAGTGATGACCATAATGGGATGAGCGGCCCCCTCCAAAAAATGCCTCCATTCTTCGAAGGCCAATTTAACCGCTAACAATTCCGTTACCGACATCATAGTTTCTCTCGGCCGAAGAGAACTTCTTAGAGAAAAAGGCACAGGGTTTGAGGTTAGTCAGGGTAGAGGGGCCCTGTGACAATACTGCCCCCACCCCCACATCCGAAGCGTCGACCTCGACGATAAAAGGTCTTGACGAATCGGGTTGTACCAACACAGGGGCTGTAGTAAAACACTTCTTTAATGCCAGGAAGGAATTTTTTGAAGCAACGGACCAATTTTTTACATCTGCCCCATTAAGAGTGATGTCCGTCAAGGGTTTCACCACCTGTGCGAACCCTTTAATGAACTTCCTATAATAATTAGCGAAGCCCAGAAATCGCTGCAACCCCTTCAGGTCATGAGGCTGCACCCAATCTGTAATGGCGTGAACCTTCCCTGGATCCATGCAGATTCCCTCCCCGGATACAATTACACCCAGAAAAGATAGTTCTTGCATAAAAAATGAGCACTTCTCCAGCTTAGCATACAAATGGTTCTCCCGGAGTCTCATAAGAACCGTACGCAGATGGTGCAAGTGTGACTGACTGTCCTCAGAGTAAATCAAGATGTCATCCAGGTAAATGACTACATAACGTCCAATCAAGTCAGAAAAAAACACATTAATAAAGTTCTGAAAAACTGCAGAAGTGTTAGTGAGGCCGAAGGGCATAACCAGGTTTTCAAACAGCCCCTCAGTTGTCAGGAACGCTGTTTTCCAATCGTCCCCCTCCCGGATCCTTATAAGGTTATAAGCCCCTCGTAGATCGAGCTTAGAAAACCTTTTGGCCCCCGTGAGTTGATTGCATAGATCAGGAATCAACGGGAGAGGGTACGTGTTCTTAACAGTAATTTTGTTCAGTTCTCGAAAGTCGAGGCACGGTCACAACCCACCATCTTTTTTCTTTACAAAGAAAAACCCCGCTGCCACGGGTGAGACCGAGGGCCGAATATGCCCCTTGCGAAGGCTTTCTTTAATGTACTCTTTCATGGCTTGGTGCTCAGGCCCGGACAAATTAAACAAACGAGCCTTGGGTAATTTGGCTCCAGGTACTAAATTGATAGCACAATCATATGGTCTATATGGTGGGAGCGCCTCAGCCTCGCTTTCGGAAAACACATCTTTACAGTCTCTCAGGTACTCCAGAATACCCTCCAGACCGACAGATGACACAGATACAGATTTTATCGGATTGACAAAAGGAACCGAGTTACAACACAGACCAATATCATTACATCCCCATCGGGTGATCTCCCCCTTCACCCAATCAATAAGAGAATTGTTGTGTTGCAACCACGGCATTCCCAATTCCAGTCCTGCAGGCAGATTATTCATAATGAAACAACTTAAATTTTCCACAAGCGTGGAACCCACTTTCATAGAAAAAACTTCAGACATAAAACAAATTCCATCCCGGGTAAGAGGGGATGAATCCACAGCCACAATTTTAACAGGGTCTTTTAACCTGACTGTCCCGATCTTATTAAGAGTCACAACTTGGGCATCAATCAGATTAATGGAGGAACCACAGTCGACAAAGGCGGTGGTCATAACAGGACCGCCAGCAAGTTCCAATTCAACCTGGAGCACCATTTTTATACGTGAGAAAAAATGTACCTGGGAGTCTGGACAACCTCCTCGATTGTTGCCCAGATTCCGTCGTTTCTCTGATGGTTTCTCTGAAGAATGGCAGGAGGGGCAATTCCTTTTCCAATGTCCAGAGGCTCCACAGTAAAAGCATAGTAGGTTGTCTCTACGGTGCCTTCTCTCTTTCTCCTTAACCGAGACTGACCCAACCTCCATGGGCTCAGATACAGGTGCAGTGACACACAGTTCGGGGTACAAGGGAGACTCTTGTTGCATCATTCCTCTAGCACGGAGTCTCCGGTCCATACGGACCGCCTGCATCATGGCGTCCTCCAGGGTATCAGGAGGCGGATGTAATGCCAGAGCGTCCTGCAGACGGTCAGACAGGCCCCTGCGAAGCAACCCTCTCAGGGCGGTGTCATTCCAGGATACTTCGGACGTCCAACGTCTAAACTCGGAGCAGAACCATTCAGCAGAGTGCCTCCCCTGTGACACTCTCATCACCATATCCTCTGCCAGACGCACTCTATCAGGCTCATCATAAATGTGCCCCAGATCCTGAAAGAACAAATTCACAGACATACGCTCAGGAGCAGAGGAAGCGAGAGAGAAAGCCCATGCCTGTGGAGCTCCCCGAAGTAGGGAAATAATGACCCCCACCCTCTGGAACTCATCCCCGGAGGAGCGGGGCCGTAGAGAAAAGAAAAGCTTGCATCCTTCTCTGAAAGACCTGAACTCCTTTTTATCCCCTGAGAAAGGGTCTGGCAATTTGACCAGAGATTTGGGGGACACTAATGACACATCTCTACCCCCAGAACTAGAAGCCCCTGCATCTACAGCCCCTGCACAGTAACCACCAACTGTTGCTGGATATGGGCCATCGTGCGCTGTTCCACATTGAGTTTATGGAACATTTGGGTCAGGTGCTTGACCTGATCAGCCAAAGCTTGTATGGGATCCATGAGGATAAGACACTTTTTTTTCCCTTCAGAGAAAAAAAAGAACTGAAACGGTCCGCTATAATGTCAGGAACACCACACTACACTCGCTCACTGAGCCAGTGCGCATGTCCTGAGTACAAAAAACCGTGCTCAAAGATACTTGTGGAGCAGGGCAGCAGCGATGACAATGTGTGCTTCAAGCTATCAGGACCTGAAGCATGTGACTGCTGGGGGCGTGGCCTAAGCTCCACAGAGCTAGGAGCTGCAGGGAAACTCCAGGAAAGGTAACTACGGGACGTTACCAAGGGGCATAGACAGGGGCAGAAACCAGATCAAGCCAGAGTCAATGCACGAGATAGCAGGACAGTACCAAAGGGTTAGACAGAGCGGATAGTCAGGATGTAGCAATAGATCAGAAAACCAGAACGGGCAATAGACAGTATTATGGGGGCAAACGGTAGCAGAGAAACAATAGCCAAGCCAGGAGGTGAGAACCAGAGAAGAAAATAGTACCTAAAACGTGAGACGGAGTTCAGAGTGAGGGGACAGGCCGGGTCATACATGGGAATCAAACAAGCAATGCAGTACACGCACACCAGGGGGGTAGATCAGACACACAGCCAGAATAACAGTATAGCTGACAGAGAATGCTAGTCTGGAGTGAGTTTAAATACCCCTCACGGATGCAAAGAGAGGCCGGCCAAAGTTAACCCTGTGAGAACAGGACATTAACCATGTCCTAACCATGACACTTCCCTCCTCCTCCTCCTCTGCTGCAGACGCCTGATCCTTAATGTGCGTCAAACTTTGCATGAGCAGACTCATAAGTGGGATGATCATGCTTATGATGGCGTCGTCTGCACTTACCAGCCGTGTGCATTCCTCAAAACACTGAAGGACTTTACAGAGGTCTTTCAGCTTTGACAACTGCACACCCGACAATTCCATGTCTGCCCTCAAACTGCCTGCCCATGTATCCTCCCACAAATGCATTACAGCCTGCCTCTGTTCGCACAGCCTCTCAACCATGTACAGGGTGGAGTTCCACCTTGTTGCAACGTCTATGATTAGGTGGTGCTTGGGGAGGTGGAGCAATCGCTGCAGCTTCTGCATACGAGTGGAGTGTACGGCCGAGCGACGGATGTGCGAGCACAGTCTTTGCACCTTACGGAGCAGGGATGTTAACTCCGGATAATTATTAAGGAAGCACTGCACCACCAGGTTCAAAGTGTGAGCCAGGCAAGGTATGTGTGTGAGTTTTGCACGGGCTATGGCTGCCACAAAATTACGGCCTTTATCACTGACTACCTTGCCTGCCTTAAGATGTAGACTGCCAAGCCATGACTCAGTTTGTCGCAGCAAGTAGTCGGCCAGTAACTCCGCGGTGTGTCTGTTGTCACCCAAACACATAATCTTTAACACAACCTGCTGACACTTACCACTAGCTGTTTGATAGTGGGACACCTCGTGTGCAACACTGCCAGCTGCGGATGGAGTGCTCGTGCGACTGCGCTCTGTGGACAAGCTTTCGCTGATAGACGAGGAGGAGGAGCAAAAGTCTACAGCCAACTCTTTCCTATACCGTGGGCTAGGCAGCACTGTTCCACCGCCGCTGTCCCCAGTGGAGCCTTCATCCAGCACATTAACCCAGTGCGCAGTGATGGACACTTACCGGCCCTGGCCATGCCTACTGGTCCATGCATCCGTTGTGAGGTGCACCTTTCCACTCACTGACTGTTTTAGTGCATGGACAATGCGGTCTTTCACATGCTGGTGGAGGGCAGGGATGGCTTTTCGAGAAAAGAAGTCCCGACTGGGTAGGTCATAGCGTGGGACAGCAGAGGCTATGAGGTCGCGGAAAGCTTCGCTTTCAACCAAACGGTAGGGCATCCTCTCTAATGAGATTAGTTTGGCAATGTAGGTGTTCAAACACGGTGTACGCGGATGAGAGGATAAGTACTTTCTTGTCCTACTCAGAGTGTCTGGTAGGGTGAGCTGGACTGGACAGCTGCATATGGGGGAGGTAGCGGTGGACCGGATGGAGTGAGAGGGGGTTGGTGATGGTATTGGTGGTGATGGCCTAGATTCAGTGTTGTGTTGCAAAACCATTGTGATTCCCTGAGTGCTTTGGCCTTGCGACGACACCTCCACATTTAGTGCTGGTGGTGTGCTTAATGGTGGCGGTGGTCTTACAGTGGGGGTAGTGATGGAGCGTTGTTGGCTACCTTCAGTCTGAGCAGGTGCACATGTGCTACCAGAGGTTTTGTAGTCCGTCCATGCTTGCAAGTGCATGTTGATTAAATGTCTAAGCATGCAACTGGTATTCAAATTTCTGAGTTTACCTCAGCTAAAGGTCCTTCCGCACTTCTTACAGGTAACCTTTGCCTCATCAGTAGGATTTTGGACAAAGAAGTGCCACACTGCACTCTCTCTACTATGGTAAACTTTTTCTGGCCTTGCACGCTGTACTAAGTTGACCGTCTGGTCATGCTGTCCTGCAACTCTTTTAGTTTTTGTTCCACGTTTTAGGACAGCTACGGGCCTGCTAGATAACTGCTGTTGCGATGTCAATGCCTGCTGCGGATCCTTCTCCTTATCTGAACTATTGCCAGTGCCACCCTCCTCCCCCAATGGATGCCAAGGAAATGACCAGAACCCTGCACTGACGACTCCGTGCTGGCAGGTTTCGACCGTTCAGAAGAGGAGGCAATAGAGCTGGTGGCTATTTCGGCAATGTACGCCAAAACCTGTTCCTGATGCTCCGGCTTTAAAAGCAGTTTTCCTACTCCAAGAAAAGGCAACCTTACAGGCCTTCTTGGGCCAGAGGATGACACAGGCTCAACACCTCCTGCCTTAGCTGCTATTGTGCTTTTGCCAGAACCAGCCGATGCACCACCACCATCAGTACCAGCTGCTCCCCCCTGCCCACGTCCGCGGCCTCTTTCACCATACTTCCTCATGTTTGGGAAAATGTACCAAAAATACCAGTAGAGAGATGGTACTGTATGAGGAACGTCCAGCTGTGTAAGTTGTATTAAACAAATTAAATCAACATATATTATGTTAGTCACAGACGCTCTTACAGTATGTATTAGACCGTAATACAACAAGCAGATATGCGGAACTGTATCAGAAGTGTACAGCTGTATACGATTTTTGTGCAACTAACAATCTCCGTATATGTATTTACGGAGTGTCACACACACACACTGACTAGGTATAAAAGTGACTGTAATGCGAACGGCAGACATACAATACTGTTGGAGAATCGGACAGCTCTATATGGTGTGTGTATGTAAAATTGTCAAGCTCCGTGTATTTGTATACGGACTGACACACGTTGTCTCTGTCTAGTTTTGACCGTGATCAAACAGCAGATATGCGAAACTGTTTGAAAAATGGACACGACTCTAAGGTGTAGGTCTGGAAAAACGGAAAAACTCCTCGGCTTTTTTTTCCAGAGTCACACACAGGTAGCTTCTATTTGTCCGTGATACCAGCCGGTACACGGTAGTGTGTGAGGAGCGTACACCGCTAGACGGTGTCTGTATGGAAAATTGTCAAGCTTCATGTATTTGTATACGGACTGACACACGCTGTCTCTGTCTAGTTTTGACTGTAATCAAACAGCAGATATATAAAACGGTTTGAAAAACGGACACAACTCTAAGGTGCAGGTCTGGAAAAACGGACAAACTCCTCAGCTTTTTCTTCCAGAGTCACACCCAGATAGCTTCTATTTGTCCATGATACCATCCGGTACACGGTAGTGTGTGAGGAGCGTACACCGCTAGACGCTGTGTGAAAAAATGAACGCTCAGTAACTCACCAGGACAAAATAATAAAATTTGGAGAGCTTTGAAAAAAGTAGCTTGAACAGCAGTGTGCACACAGCAATGCAGCTAGCAGGTAGCTTTAAAATGCAGCTTAATCACCACCAGCACTGCTGCACACAGCAAAAATCCTCCCCTTTCACTACACACTAACTGTACAGTGAAAAGCGCTATCAGCAGAAGCAGTTTTTTTCTTCTTCTCTGCCTAACACTCTCCCTGTTCAGAATCAGCAGCAGCACCTCTCCCTATTGTAAGATCGGCAGAAATAAGATGGCGGTCGGCGTTCACAGCCTTTTATACCCACTGTGACACCACACAAAGCCAGCCAATCACTTCAATGCCCTTCTCTAAGATGGTACTGGCCGCTGCGCATGTCATCGCGTTGCCCACAGTGTGCGTCCTCCATCATTGGGTGAGAAAAGGAGCTGAAAGCACTTTGGGGCGCTGATCGGCGACCTTATGGCCGACCTTACGCTAGGGTCAGCATACTACGCTCGTAGTACACCAATGCAAGTCTATGGGTGCGCAAAAAATACGGATTACACACGGACCACATGTGTGACTTGTGAGAAATATGCAGGTCTTTTGGCAGGTGACAGGAATCAAATCAAATCAAATCAAATTTATTATCGCCAAGTACATATTACATATATACAAGGAATTATTTGTGGCAAAGAGGCAACATAATATATAACAACAGATACAACAAGTAACATCTAACAAGACAGATACAGTATATAGTCTACACATGACGATTTAATTGTTGAACAGAGAGTGGATAGAAGCTGTTCATATGGCGGTTGGTGCTGCATTTGGGGACTCTGAAGCGACGTCCTGAAGGGAGTAGTTGGAATGAGGAGTGTCCCGGGTGAGAGGGATCGGATGAAATTTTCAATGCGTGGGATCGAATACTCTTATCATAAAGATCCTGGATTTTAGGCAGGGGGGAACCTATAATTCTCTCTGCTGTTCTGAAAGTCCTTTGTAAGCGGAGTTTGTCATGCACAGTGGCTCCCCCACACCAGACTATCAGAGAGGAACAAATCACAGATCTGATGACAGCATTAAAGAATAAGATCAGCAGATTCTTAGACAAACCATATCTTTTCAGCTGACGCAGGAAGAACATCCTCTGTTGTGCTTTTCTTATAACAGCATCCACGTTTTTCCCCCATTTAAGATCATGAGAGATGATAACACCAAGGAATTTTGTCTCTGTGACCCTAAGAACCACTTCGTCATGGATGTCGATTGGAAGTATCTCATGTTGATCTTTCCTAAAATCCACAACCATCTCAGCAGTTTTTTTAGTGTTGAGTACAAGATTATTGGCTTTACACCAGTCACATATTCTTTCCACCTCACTCCGATACAAGTCTTCAGCATTTCCCCTGATGAGACCAATCAGTGTCATATCATCGGCAAATTTCAAGATTTTTACTGAGTCTGCTGAAGAGATGCAATCATTCGTATAGAGAGAAAACAGTAACGGGGACAAAACACACCCCTGAGGTGCCCCGATGTTTGTGACCAAGGTGTCCGAAGTGAATGGTCCAACTTTTACACTCTGTATCCTGGCTGTCAGGAAGTTATAAATCCACAAGCATAAGTTAAGAGGGGCTCCAAGAGCTACCATTTTCTTATGAAGTAAATTCGGATCAATGGTATTGAACGCTGAGCTAAAGTCCATGAAAAGAATCCGGACATATGAGTGCAGTTCATCTGTATGATCCAAAATGTACTTCAGTGCCAGATTGACAATGTCGTTTGCCGAACGATTCTCCTTATAGGCAAACTGAAGCGGGTCCCATAGCTTCTGCGTGAATTTTATCAGGTGGGACATCATAATTCTTTCGAAGACTTTCATAGCTACAGATGTGAGTGCTACTGGTCTATAGTCGTTCAACTCAGAGGATCCCACTTTCTTGGGGACAGGGATAATTGTGGAATTTTTCCAACACTGAGGTACAACGCACTCTTTCAGTGACACATTGTATATATTTGTCAGTATAGGGGCAAGCTGGGTAGCACATACTTTCAGACACATTGGAGATACACCATCAGGGCCAGGTGCCTTTTTGACCTTAAGTCCATTTAGGATGCGTATCACCTCTGCCTCGGAGATCACTACTTGGGTGTTGCACAATGAATGATCTTTATATGAACATACTGAGGAGCTTAGAGATGAATAGCCACTGTGTGTAGAGCTTGCCTCAAATCTGCAGTAGAATTCATTTAACTCTGCTGCCAGACTTCTGCTGGGGTTCACTATAGTGGGGTGGCTTTTATAATTGGTGACCTCTCTTAATCCTCTCCATGCAGATCTATTATCTTTTGATGAGAACCTTTCCTCCAGAATCTTTGCATACTCGTGTTTGGCTAACTTGATCTCTTTAGATAGCGAGTTCCTAAGTTTCTTGAATTCAGTAATATCGCCTGCTTTATAAGCCTCCTCTTTTCTCTTACGGATCAACCTGACTTTATTTGTAAACCACGGCTTGTTGTTTCCCCGAAAGTGGACAGATTTGGATGGAATAAACGTGTCTTCACAAAAACGGATATATGAGGACACTGCATCAACCCATTCATCCAGACCCGAGCATGTTTCCTGGAATACCTCCCAGTCCGTGCATTCAAAGCATGCTTGTAGTTGCAATTTTGCCTCCTCAGACCATGTCTTCTTTGTATAAACTGTAGGTTTGGATGTTTTCAACCTTTGCCTGTAGGCTGGAATTAAATGAATTAGACAATGATCTGAAAAGCCCACTGCTGCTCTCCTCACTACCCTGTAGGCCCCTTTTATGACTGTATAGCAGTGATCAAGCGTATTGTTCTCTCTCGTGAAGCAGTTTATATGTTGAGTAAATTTGGGGAGATCCAGGTTGAGTTTTCCTTTGTTAAAGTCCCCCATTACGATCACAAATGCTTCTGGAGATCCTTTCTCCCATTCTGATATTTTGCATGCTAATTCACCAATAGCAGCTTTAACAGATGCTTGGGGGGGAATATATACTGCAACCAGAACCATAGATGAAAACTCTCTTGGAGAGTAAAATGGTCTACAATTGAGTGCAAGGTACTCTAGATCTGGAGAGCAGCCTTTTCCCAGTATGTTAACATCACAGCACCAGCTAGTGTTGATGTAGAGACATACCCCACCCCCCCTTTGTTTACCTGAAGCTACACAATCACGGTCAGCTCTGTAGATAACAAAACCAGGTAGATCCAGACTACAATCAGGGATGGTCTCATTCAACCAGGTCTCAATAAAACAAAGAGCAGCTGAATTGGCCATATCAGATCTCATGTTACAAAGTAAGTTCAGTTCCTCCATTTTGTTAGATAAGGAACGGACATTAGCCAAGTGGAGTGAAGGAAGAGCTGTTCTGAACCCTCTCCTCCGAAGGCGTGCCAGGACTCCTCCTCTCCTACCTCTCTTGCAGTACACCTCCACAGGTTTCACAGAAGTAATGGATTTTATGTGCTCAATTGTTGAATTAGCAATCATGCTCCAAGAAGGGGAGTCCATGAGAAATTGCGGATGATTCCAGAATAATAAATCGTCCCTTGAAATCATAAGAGTAGGTTTACAGAGTGCAGTGGCCATGATTACACTCAGCTTGTAGCTATAAAGACTGAACAGTCACAGCTTAGCAAAGTTAAATTTACAACGTTCCATAAAGGGTGCTTCCAGCACTGCTGGGGGGGAGGGCATGGGTGCAACAAGACAGGGACATCAGGGGACATGCCAACAGTCAGTCCAAACCTGCCCAGCTCACCCCTTCAGCTCCACCTGGACCACAAGATCTCCAGAACATCTCCAGCACCGCACACTCCACCAGCTTTCATATCCCGGGATCATCTGCATTCTGGAAATGGGTACAAGTTGTAGGAAAGTTGGCAGGCAGCTAGCAGCTTCACTCTCCCCCAGCTGAAACCAGGCACGAAGCTCCACGAGGACAGAAATACACCGGTCCCAGCTGGTCGCAGTCTCCACACTACTCCCAACTCTGCCGAATCCTGTAGCCCTACAGCTCCACGTGGACCACAAGATCTCCAGAACAACTCCAGCACCGCACACTCCACCAGCTTTCCTATCCCTGGATCATCTGCATTCTGGAATTGGTTACAAGTTGTAGGAAAGTTGGCAGCCAGCCAGCAGCTTCACTCTCTCCCAGCTGAATCCAGGCACGGAGCTCCACGAGGAAATGGGCCAATCCATCATCAGGAAGCTTAGACATGCTAATTAGCTCAAAAAGCGCTCCAGACATCCAGGAAGTGCGCCTCCACGTAGTCCTGCAGCATCATGGCGCCATATTTCCTCAATGTGGAGATGCTGTTTGTACTAGTGCAGGAGCAGCCGGAAATCTGGGACCAACGTGATGCCCATTATGCCAACCGGGCAAGAAAGGAGGCGTCATGGAGGCGCATATGTCGCCAGATGTTCCACGATTTTGCTGATCGGCCACCTGAGGAGCAGCAGCAACTGAGTAAGTACAACCCTAAAACTGTTTAAAATTACCTCACATCAAAAAAGGCATTTAGAATCAGCCCCCCCCCCTTCCTGTGCTTGGACTTTTTGCCTCATGAGGCGGGTAGATTTTTATGTGACCCACGGTTTTACACTGCCATAATTTGTCCCAGGCCACAAGCTCCTCATCCTCCTAGCCAACCAAGTTATTAAGTGTAGCTACTTGATACCTGAACTATTGTGACCCTGTGTATCTGGCCTGGATGCCCCCATTATATATGCCACCCTACGTAGAAAGCACACCCTAGAAGGCCACATGCCTAGGCTACTGGTAGCAAATTTGACCTAGCAAATATGTGAAATTGAGAATATTTCCTGTCACATTGCAGTGGAAGATGTGATGAGATGCTGGCACAGCATCCACGACCAATACTGGCGGGGATGTCAGCAGCGGTCCAGGAGTGGTGGTGCGGGCCACATAAAGAGGAAATATACCTATTATGACCGCCTCTCCTTCCTCGCTCCAATTCTGGATCTGAGACTGTAAGTAAATACCTCACACCACATTATACAGATACTTTACAGGGCCAAAAAAAAGGATTTATTTTTGGCTCTGTTCTATTTCATAACAGAACTCAGTCCAACCTTATAGAGAGAGAAACTGGCTCATCATAGATCCTGGGTCTGTAGGGGAAGAGGTGGCTGGACCATCTGCTCCCCCTCCAAGAAGCATGGGTGAAGATTCCTCTCAGGAAAACCCAGTGCCTGCACCACATACCCCACTACCAGGACCACATCCACAAGCAGGACCGTCTGCTGCTGCACCATCAGCCATACAGGAGGAGCAGGGCAACATCAGCAGCAGCCCAACTGCCCAGATCCGGGGCTCCGCACAGCCTGCTGGACCATCCCAGCGAGGAAGAAGAAGGAGCCAGATCCCTGCCCAAGATACCCGTACCAATGTTGACACAGGGGTACTGAACTATCTGGCTAGAGTCAATAATGATGATGGCGAGGAGGCATACTCACGCAGCCTGGCCCTTTATCTTCGTGCCCTTTCCCGTGAGGTGAGGCTACGTATTTGAGGATGTTTTTAGATCCTGCTTGATGCAAGCACATACCCCAATACCCCATATGAGTTATTTGAATATCTGGAGAGGTGGCAGCTTTCCCCCAGGAATCTGATGCGCCTTAGACAGCCCACACACATGCTTGCTCAAGCAGGCTCTGAGGATCCTCAAATACATGGACCTACACCTCACCCCCTTCCTCCCCCTACCCAACCCTTCCTACAGCAGCCACATATGTCTGGCTCTAGCCAACCTCACTAATATGGCCACTTGTTGCCACCCAGTGTTGGAGGCTAATCCCAACCTGGTTGGGGACGACATGGCTATTTTGGTGGGTATGAGACACGGGCCTACCAGCCCCAACAAGAGGCCCCTCTCCAGTATCACTCTGGCCAGTACCAACCACAATCCCAGGAGGCAGTACACTACCCACATCATGGGCAACAGTATGCCCCCACACAGGGCGATGGCTAAGTTGGGCAAAGTAGCCAGCAGCAAACACAGGCTGATCTTCCCCCTTCTCCTCCCCCGACCTACCAAAATTTGTAATGTTGCCATTTTGGTATTGGTTAATGATTTTGTGGTTGTCTTGTTTGTCAGAAAATGTTATTTGTTCCCAATTTTCACATCTGCACAAAGGCCAATATGGCCCATTGCCACATTGATCATACGGCAACAATGTTCTTCTAAAAAAAACAAATAAGGCAAAAGTAAACATTTGTCTACTGCATTTTACATTTCTGTCTCAATTCTAAAAAAAAAGGTGTCAGCATACTAACATATGCTTACCAATGCAATTAAACAGTCATAGAATCATAAGGGGTTTAAATATATATATTTAGACACACATTAACCAAAAAATTATAACATAGACACAGCATGCTCTTGCCAAGAAGTTTCACCCTCAGGTGACATAAAGTAATTTGTGAAAATATCATGCACTTTGAGTCCAGAAAGAGGTCTACATTGAGAGTTGATAGGTGGTCTCGCCTTACGCACATTGTCCGACCAACGCACAAAACCAGCAGAGGAGGAACAATCATGTATCCTGGTGAAGTTATGAAGAACCACACAGGCTTTAATTACTTCATCTACTGAATGACAGACTGGAGTACCCGCCATTTGGCACAAAGAATGCCAAAGGAACACTCCACCAGTCGCCGAGCACGTGATAGGCGCAAGTTAAAAATTCTGCGCTGGTGGTCCAGGTTGCGCCGAGGATATGGCCTCATGACATTGTGTGTTAACTGAAACACCTCATCTGCCACAAGGACATAAGGGACTGATTCTTGAGTGGAGCCTGGTAGCTGGTGTGGTGGTGGTAGTTCCAACTGGTTGGTGCGTAGCCGCCGACCCGTAATGGAAGTATTGAAGACTCGAGAGTCTCCTGTCCTTCCATAGGCCCCAATGTCGACAATTATAAACTTGTATTGAGGGTCGGCCAGAGCCAACAATACAACAGAAAAGTATTGTTTATAACTGAAGAATTGTGAGCCAGAGTTTGGCGGCTTATTCACCCTGATATGTTTGCCATCAAGGGCCCCAATACAATTAGGAAACTGGCAGTCCTCCTCAAAGTCCCTTGATATCCTCAACCAGTCTTCCATCCTGGGCTCGGGCATGACGAGTTGATGTAGTCTTGACCATATTTCACTACATGTTGACATGACTATGCCAGGAATGGTAGATCTTCCAATGAGAAACTCATGGTGGAGGGCGGCATAAGACAGGCCAGTAGACCGGAAGCTGAAGAGCAACAGAAATGGAACATTTTAGAATGCACAAATTAACAAAAGACCAGGTACATACATACCAAACTTGTTAGTGATTCAGATCTACTAACACACATATATTTGGTCGCACAATGACTACATGATATTCAGTACATATTACACATAACATTCTGGTCTGTAAGTTTAAACATATCTGGAATAAGATGAGGGCATTAAACTTAGTCCAAAAAGTAAAAAAAATACATACTTTGGGCAACACATCATGAACATAGAGAATGTGGTTGTGTAGTACATACCGTAATGTGAGTAGAAGTCGCTCCTCTGCAGATATAGCTTTGCGCATCCTTGTGTCCTGAAAGGTTATCCCAGGGTGCACTGTCTCCAAGAGTAGATCAAATGTTGCAAGGTTCATGTGACAGTATTGGTAAAATTTTTCAGGATGATCCCGCAGAGAAGAATAGAGGTGATGGACCCACATGCGTCTCCTCCTCCGCGGATCCACTATCACTGGGTATGGTTGACCAAAGTGGCGTGACAAAAGCCAGTTGAAGAGAACCTGCTCAATTGTGTTGAAAGTCAGACTGTCTGCCATGTTGCACATAGAACACCAACACACCTAGTCAAGGCAAGGTCACAAATGGACAGAATGGAGGCAGCCACCTGTTCCTGAGCCAATAAATAGGGTGTAGGCTAATGATTTAAATAGTTTGCAGGCTTCAAAACCGTTAAATGTCCATTTTGCAAGCTTGCGAGAAAATCTCGCTATACGGATGTCATACGGATGCCATACGGATTACCTGCGGATGCTGACATGCGCATAATACGTGACCACACCTTGCTTACGGATAACATACGTAGCTCTATTTAGGGGTCATTCATCTGTATTATGCATGTAAAATGAGGACCATATTTTGCGTCCGTTAGTGTGACCCCGGCCTAACTCTTCTTCTACACATCTTATTAAAGGATACGTAAAAACTTATTATTTTGTGATCACTATTACCCAAGTGACCCCCAACCCTTATATTTGATATGCGGTCTGGCCTGTTGGTTAATATTAGGTCTAGCAGTGCCCTATCTCTTGCTGGGTCCTGAACCAGTTGTGAAAGGTAATTGTCTCTAATAGTTGTCAAAAACCTGTTACCTTTGCCGGAACTGGAAGTTTCTGTTCCCCAATGTATTTCAGGGTAGTTGAAGTCCCCCATAATAATGACTTCTCCTTGAGTCGCAGCTTCATCTATTTGCTTTATGAGGATATTCTCTGTTGCTTCCACTATTTTTCGAGACTTATAACAAACCCCTATCAGTAATTTATTATTTTTTCCCCCCTCCCCTTATCTCTACCCACAGGGACTCTACATTTTCATTAGATTCATATATATTATCACGCAGGATGGGTTTTAAGGATGATTTTACATTTAAACACACACCTTCCCCTTGCTTATTTGTACAGTCATTTCTGAACAGACTATAGCACTGTAAATTAACAGCCCAGTCATGGCTCTCGTACAGCCATGTCTCAGATATCCTCACCATGCCATAATTATGTTCCAACAAAATTAATTCTAGTTCCTCCATTTTGGTGGTAAAGCTTCTGTCATTACTATACATGCACTTTATGTCTATCTCTGTACCTCTATTTTTCTTAAAATATTAACTGCTCTAACCCCACCCCCCATGCTATCCCCAATTTCTTTATTTGTGCCCAGGTCACTATATGCTCTATCTTCTCCTCCTATAAAATGAATACCCTCCTCCAATCCCTAGTTTAAACACTCCTACAACTTTCTAGCCATTTTCTCCCCCAGCACAGCTGCACCCTCTCCATTGAAGTGCAGCCCGTCCCTAGCATAGAACCTGTAGCCAACTTAGAAGTCGGCCCAGTTCTCCAGGAAACCAAACCCCTCTTTCCTACACCAAATCTTGAGCCACTTAATTATCTCCCTAATCTCCCATTGCCCCTCTGGCATGGCACATGGTACAAGCAGTATTTCAGAGAATACCACTTTGGAGGTCCTTGCTTTAAGCTTGGAGCCTAATTCCCTGAAATCATCTTTAAGGACTTTCCACCTACCCATAACTTTGCAATATGAGCCAATGTACACCATGACCGCTGGGTCCTCACCAGCCCCTCTCAATAATCTTTCAACTCGATCAGCGATGTGTCAGACTCGAGTGCCAGGTAGGCAGCACACTGTTCAATGATCCCTGTCTTTGTGACAGATTGCCCTATCTATTCCCCTAATAAATGAGTCCCCCATTACCAGAACCTATCTGGCCTGCCCTGCTCTTCTATTTCCCCCCTTACTGGAGCAGATACTCCTCTGGCTTTCAGAGGACATGCCTTGCTGCAGCAGTGCTACCCCTGTACTGACTCTTTCCTCAGCTGCCAACTTAGCAAACTTATTGGGGTGTGCCAGATCAGGACTAGCCTCTCTGGTGCTCTTCCCTCTACCCTGCCTTCTAACTGTCACCCAGATAGTTGCCTTGCTGTCCTGCAGTTCCTTATTACCATCCTCCCCCACATCTATCCCATTGATCGTCTGCTCAGTGAGCAGCAGACTCATTTCCATATTGCCTATGGATCTCAGTGTTGATAGCTACTCATTTAGTTTCAATAACTGGGCTTCCAAATGCACAACATGCTCACATCTCGCACAGCAGTATGCACCCACGACCGGCTGTTCAAATATTGCATAAATGTGGCAAGATGTACACTAGATGGCATTGTCAATAATGGAGCTCATTTCCTAATGGGGATTGCACCAGACAGAAATTTAAGTACAAAGAAATATAAAGTATTAATAAAATGCAAACAGCAATTCAGTAATTCCTCCCTTGTAAACTCCCTGAATCCAAAGTCACGGAATCATAGAAGATGATCATTGGCCAGCGCTTGGTGTTTTGGCTATTGCTGTAATTGGCTTCATGCTCCACTTGGTCTTTTTTATCTTTCCCCAAAGAATCGGTGTTAACAGCATCTTGTTCATCGTTATCAGTCTCCTCACCATCCTGCCCTGTTCCTGAATCTTTTACATTTCTCCACCTCATCTTGAGATGAAATGTCACTCTCTTCCCCTAAATTTTCACTCAGTATGGGTTCTCCTTCATCATCATTTAACAGCAGATTATTTAATTTCTTCAACATGAAGGGGGTTAAATAAATCATACATTTTACTTGACATTTCACCAGATAATCTGTGACAACAAGGAGAGAGTATGTGTTAGGGCGCAATGTGCCCTAGGAGCCACCTTCTTTTTTTCTAAGAAAACCCTTCTTATTTCCACAAACTTTGAATTATTAATTCATAAAACAACTAAATAAACTATTGTGATGAATAAAAAGAGAAAATATATTCTTTCAAATGTGAGATGAGTTCAGCCGCAGTGAGCCTGAGAATCCCCATGGGTCAGATCTGCTCTCCAGAAGGTCTGCTGTAACACTTTGAGATCAGGTTTCAAAGAGCATGTAAAAACAGGAAATAACTGGGAGGTGGGAGATTTTCTGATAATTTAGAGAGTAGAGGTAAATTAAACTAATTGAGCTGTGCCTGTCAAATCAGCTGCCTCTGGGTCGCCCTCCCAGGGCTGTGGGGTACTCGGTACCAGGCCGGTCTCTCAGAAGGGAATGTCACAGCAGCGGTGACCCGGTCCGTGGCCCTGGGCGCCCATGTAAAAGGGATGAAGTGATGGAATAAAGTTTATTAGTGAATGATTTGTGACGCCACCTGTGGTGTTTGGCAATGAAGATGTTAAGCCGACGCTGCAGACAGATCCTCTGGGACAGATGGTGTGGTGCAGCAATGGTGTTGTGGCCCTCCACAGGTAGGGCTGTAGTCCCAGGGCAGTGTAGATGGAGAGCTAGGGAGGAGAGCGTAATGGTGCGGTGTCAGGCACAGCGATGTAGAAGTGCTGAGTGTGTTGACGCAGGAATAAGTGACGGACACCAGGACATGTAGTTCCAAAGCTTTACTCACAGTCTGTTGTGCATACAGGTGCCCGTATCCATGCCGTGTCCTCCAGGTCAGGAGCCCAGTCAACCTCCAGGCAAGGTGGAGAATTCCATTCCACACTCCGCCAACATATGTGCCTTTTCTGAACGTCTTCGTTCTAGCGTTTGTAATGAAGTACTCACACTACTCAGTTACACTGGAGTTCCTCCTGTCAGATGTTCCTATGAACTCTACTTGTATGGCAGACAGCTGTAGCCTGCTTCGGGGACTCCTTGCTACCAAGTCCCAATTCACTCTCGTTGCTGTTGTGCCCCCAAGTCTTGTGTGGGAATAAAGTGGTGACAACTTCTATTCCTCCGGTGTCTGTCGCAGGACCATTAGTATCCATACAACCTCGGGGACCGGACCCCGGCCTTCCGCTGTGAACTTGGGAAGGGTTCTGCTCTAACCCTAATCCTTAGTCCTCCTCTCCTTACGTTTCATACTAATCCTTCCTTCTTATGGAGAGAGTCAGGCTTTCCATCAATGTTCCTCTCCTGTACCAGCGGACCCAGGTCACTGAGGTCGGCTGCAGCATTTCCTTCATCCATCCCACTGAGGGGATCTTCACTCCTCCACTGACTCTGTCAGACTGCCTAAATTCTAAACTCTTCCCGCTCTTTTGGTGCCAACTAACTCCACCTGCCTCCCAGCACGCTTCGTGTTCCCAGCAGGGAGCCACCAAAGGGTGCTTTGCTACACTACTGTGTTGTGTGGGATGCAGGTGTTGGAGCATGGTCAGGTGTCTCCACCCTACCTGAATGGTGGGGTACCACACCTCAGGAGGAGGTGCAGTACCTCTGTGGCGACTGAACCCTCAGGGGAGCCACACCTCTGACGGAGGCTTAATCATAGGCAATGCCGTGAATCGTCATGTGTTTCATTTATATATTTCAATCTTCAGCTCAAGGAAATCAAGCAATATGTCACCATATACACTTTTCTCCTCCACACTTCAAATGTTTTCAGATTTTACATTCTTGGTATTGCACGTCATTATTACACCAGCATAGAGTATATTGAAATCATTTTAATCCAATCCCTTCTACATTCATACTGGGAGCAATTTCCCCAGCAATTATTTTACAGCGTTCTATTTATCCTTTACTATGTCGTTACTACAGCGATCCTCTATAATACTTTCTCACTTGACATTGTCTGCATTGCTTGTCGCATCTCTTAAATTGTACAGCAGGGAACCCTTTTGTGCTTCTTGTCAATTGTATTAGTTGGTTTTATGTGAGATTGCTACGTGTCATGAGGGGTGACATGCAACTTAACAATATCATTCTTTCAATTATAACATGCGACCTAGCCACTGAGCACTGACAAGAAGCTTTTGGATCACATTATCTGCCAATTTCCTCTTTGCTTTATAGTATCATAACACACATTGTTCCCAAAAGAAAGCTTTACCTCCAAGATAACAGTCTCATTCTATCTTTTCTGTGGGTATGTTTTATTTTTATGTTCATATCAATTCAAGTTGTGTGCTCTTTTTATACTGTTTATACCACTGTGAGATGAGATCAAGTAGCTGGAGGGTCTTCTTCTGGAGTAGACAGTTCATGAAAAATATGATCAGTTGATGAAAGTTTCACTACTGTACGTCTAACCATTTTATTAGTTGTATAAGAAAGATAAATTGCAAGAAAAACATCAGGAGTATGTTCCTAGTAGCTTAAAAAGTGATCTGTATTGATTGAGTGCCACTATAACAGGTGGAACAAAAGTAGAATAAAGCAAATACAAATGCATCTCACAAAATTAGAATATCATCAAAAGTTAATTTATTTCAGTTCTTCAATACAAAAAGTGAAACTCATATATTAGAGTCATTACACACAGAGTGATCTATTTCAAATGTTAATTAATGTTAATGATTATGGCTTACATCCAATGAAATCCCAAAAGTCATTATCTCAGTAAATTAGAATACTTTAGAATACCAGCTTGAAAAAATGATTTTAAAATCTGAAATGTTGGCTTACTGAAATGAATATTCAGTAATTGCACTCAATACTTTATGCAGGGCTCCTTTTGCATCAATTACTGCATAAATGCGGCGTGGCATGGAGGCGATCAGCCTGTGGCACTGCTGAGGTGTTATGGAAGCCCAGGTTGCTTTGATAGCAGCCTTCAGCTTGTCTGCATTGTTGGGTCTGGTGTCTCTCATATTTCTCTTGACAATACGCCATATATTCTCATGAGGCTAAGGTCAGGCGAGTTTGCTGGCCAATCAAGCACAGTGATACTGTTGTTTTTAAACCAGGAATTTGTACTTTTTGCAGTGTGGACAGGTGCCAAGTCCTGCTGGAGAATAAAATTTCCATCTCCAAAATCTTCTTGGCAGAGGGAAGCATGAAGTGCTCTAAAATTTTCTAGTAGACTGCTGCACTGACTTTGGTCTTGATAAAACAGAGCAGATGACATGACTCCCGAAACTATCATTCACTGAGATGTAGTACTGTCCTACACATAACTGAATTCAAATTTTCTGGGCGCATGCATGGCATACCGTGGCATGTGAACACCTCAGAAAGAGGAAAAAATCCTCCAAAAAATTGGTTACAAACCAGACAGGCCCAAATGCATCTGCACTAATCCAGGGTGCAGCGGACCCAAGTAAAATGGCAGCTGCACAGGTGCATAAATACCGAATGAAGCAGCTGTTTCATTCGGTATTTATGCACCTGTGCAGCTGCCATTTTACTTGCGTACATTGGCATGTAAAAGTTTATACACCCATGGTCAAAATTACTATTATTCTGAATAGTTAAGCTAGCTGAAGATGATAGTATCGCCAAAATGCCTAACGTTAAACATGACACATTACCTTTAAATTTTAGTCAAAATATATATATTGTCAGTTTTTACATTTTAAAAATTACAAAAAAAATAGCTAGTGGCTATAGCTCTGGAAAAAATTAAGATACCACCACATCAAAACCCTGTCATGGGCAGCCTATTGTCCAGACCTGAACCCAGGGCTGGACTGACCATCTGGCAATTCTGGCAAATGCCAGAAGGGCCTGTCTGGTTGTGGACTGCTTTGTCTGCTACATTAACAGAATCCATGTCTAAAGGCGCCAATACTGTTAAGAGTTGTGATGGAGCACAAAGTCGCTGGCTCCGTCACTTACCCCAGCAGGCAACAGGTATCATTAGAAATATTGATCTTGTAGTAAATCTTCCTTTCCTCCATCCAAGGTAATATTAGTAATAAATCCCATCTGGTGCTTGGGGATGGGGACAGCATGGGCCTGTGTCGTTTCAAATGCCAGGGCTGAATTTCTGTCCCAATACTTACCTGCCTGAACCTCATTGAAAAACTCTGGAATTTAATCAAGAGGATGATGGATAGTCCAAAGCCATCAAACAAAGATGAACTACTTCAATTTTTGAGGCAGGAGCAGTGTGAAAGACTGGTGGCAAGCATGCCAAGACGCATGAAAGCTGTGATTAAAAATCATGGTTATTCCACAAAATATTGATTTCTGAACTCTTCCTGAGTTGAAACATTAGTATTGTTGTTTCTAAATGATTATGAACTTAATTTCTTTGCATTATTTGAGGTCTGAAAGCATTGTTGTTTTTTTTTATTTTGACCATTTTTCTTTGAAAAAAAAATACAAAATGTATTGCTTGGACCTGATGACAGAAGTTTATAGACTAAAAGAACAATTTACATTTTACTCAAAAATATACCTATAAAGAGAAAAATTAGACAAACTGAACATTTGAAAGTAGTCTCTTAACTTTTGCCAGAGTTGTATGTATGTATGTATATATACAGTAGTGGCCAAAAGTATCGACACCCCTGCATTTCTGTCAGATAATACTCAGTTTCTTCCTGAAAATGATTGCAAACACAAATTCTTTGGTATTATTATCTTCATTTAATTTGTCTTAAATGAAAAAACACAAAAAGAATTGTCCTAAAGCCAAATTGGATATAATTCCACACCAAACATAACAAAGAGGGTGGACAAAAGTATTGGCACTGTTCGAAAAATCATGTGATGCTTCTCTAATTTGTGTAATTAACCGCACCTGTAACTTACCTGTGGCACCTAACAGGTGTTGGCAGTAACTAAATCACACTTGCAGCCAGTTGACATGGATTAAAGTTGACTCAACCTCTGTCCTGTGTCCTTGTGTGTACCACATTGAGCATGGAGAAAAGAAAGAAGACCAAAGAATTGTCTGAGGACTTCAGAAACCAAATTGTGAGGAAGCATGAGCAATCTCAAGGTTACAAGTCCATCTCCAAAGACCTGAATGTTCCTGTGTCTACCGTGCGCAGTGTCATCAAGAAGTTTAAAGCCCATGGCACTGTGGCTAACCTCCCTAGATGTGGACGGAAAAGAAAAATTGACAAGAGATTTCAACGCAAGATTGTGCGGATGTTGGATAAAGAACCTCGACTAACATCCAAACAAGTTCAAGCTGCCCTGCAGTCCGAGGGTACAACAGTGTCAACCCGTACTATCCGTCGGCGTCTGAATGAAAAGGGACTGTATGGTAGGAGACCCAGGAAAACCCCACTTCTTACCCCGAGACATAAAAAAGCCTGGCTGGAGTTTGCCAAAACTTACCTGAAAAAACCTAAAACGTTTTGGAAGAATGTTCTCTGGTCAGATGAGACAAAAGTAGAGCTTTTTGGGCAAAGGCATCAACATAGAGTTTACAGGAGAAAAAAGGAGGCATTCAAAGAAAAGAACACGGTCCCTGCAGTCAAACATGGCAGAGGTTCCCTGATGTTTTGGGGTTGCTTTGCTGCCTCTGGCACTGGACTGCTTGACCATGTGCATGGCATTATGAAGTCTGAAGACTACCAACAAATTTTGCAGCATAATGTAGGGCCCAGTGTGAGAAAACTGGGTCTCCCTCAGAGGTCATGGGTCTTCCAGCAGGAAAATGACCCAAAACACACTTCAAAAAGCACTAGAAAATGGTTTGAGAGAAAGCACTGGAGACTTCTAAGGTGGCCAGCAATGAGTCCAGACCTGAATCCCATAGAACACCTGTGGAGAGATCTAAAAATGGCAGTTTAGAGAAGGCACCCTTCAAATATCAGGGACCTGGAGCAGTTTGCCAAAGAAGAATGGTCTAAAATTCCAGCAGAGCATTGTAAGAAACTCATTGATGGTTACCGGAAGCGGTTGGTCGCAGTTATTTTGGCTAAAGGTTGTGCAACCAAGTATTAGGCTGAGGGTGCCAATACTTTTGTCTGGCCCATTTTTGGAGTTTTGTGTGAAATGACAATGTTTTGCTTTTTGCTTCATTCTCTTTTGTGGTTTTTCATTTAAGACAAATTAAATGAAGATAATAATACCAAAGAATTTGTGATTGCAATCATTTTCAGGAAGAAACTGAGTATTATCTGACAGAATTGCAGGGGTGTCAATACTTTTGGCCACAACTGTATATATATATATTGTGGTGCAGTGACCACTGTGTCCGCTAGGGGGCGCTGTGTGGGTGTCCCAGGACAGCAGTATAAGCATTTCCATTACCCTGATAGGTGTAGGATACTGAAAGATCATAATGATCAGCAGAGGTACTGCTGAGTAGTACGTTCTGTTACAATGTGTCAGGGAAGCCTGTGTGTGGCTGTATGCAATAGGATCTTGGGTGAGGTCATAGCAGTGTGATCACCTGTGGGTGTGGTTATGGACCATATAAGGTACCTGAGGTCTGGTCACATGTGGTGAATGCAGGGGCCCGATTGGTCCATCTGGAAGGTCTCGTGCAAAGAGATGTCTGACTGCCTAACAGCACGTGTGGACTAATGGCGATGTGTGCCTGACAGTTCCCAGGGAGAGGGAATGAACATTAGCAGTGTAAAGCAGCATGCAAGGTAACCCGGAGACGGGACTGCAACTGAGAGACTGTATAGCCTGTTGGCTAGATGAAACACAGCCTGTGTGACTAGGAGGGCTATAGGGGAGCAGAGCTCCAGTGTGAAGATATCCTGCTGTCTGCTATAAGACTGTTACATATCGTTTTGGTTTATGATAATGAATAAACCTAATGGACTGTGATATTGCTTTATGGAAACCTGTGCCGGACGTGATTATTCTCTGCCAAGCGAGTGTCCCCCCACCCTGAATGACAGCGCTACCTCACAATATATATATATATATATATATATATATATATATATATACACACACACATGCATATATATATATATATATGTGTGTGTGTGTACACACACATTTCTTTTGTGTTTAAGGCAAATGTACCATAGATATTTTGTTGATGCGAACAGATAATCAAGTTGAAGATGAAATGAACTCTAAATAACAATAATTTTTTCCAGGGGTGTCCAAACTTTTAAATGCCACTGTATAAAAGCCTCCTCACTCTGACATGCCAGGCCTGACTTGTCATTCTCCATAACTAGAAACGTTAGATCCTAGGACTGTCCTGATTTTTTTTTTAGAAACAACCTTGGGAAATGTAGACATCTCAAAAGGGGTAGGCTTTACATAAACACTGCAGAAAAGTGGATGTTTGCGGCTCAAAAATAGGACAAACAGAAATGTTGGTTAGTATGACCTGTCCTTAAAGAACATTTGTAAGAAAATCAAATCCTCCACATTTAATGCATACAGTAAGGAAATAAAGTATTTAGTCAGCCACCAATTTCTCCCACTTAGAAAG
Source organism: Dendrobates tinctorius (assembly GCF_039654945.1). Lineage (NCBI taxonomy): Eukaryota > Metazoa > Chordata > Amphibia > Anura > Dendrobatidae > Dendrobates > Dendrobates tinctorius. The sequence goes on from NW_027361690.1 coordinate 13,313,449, forward strand.
ATGAGAGAGGCCTGTAATTGACATCATAGGTAGACCACAATTATGAGAGTCAAAATGAGGAAGCAAATCCAGAAATCACCTTGTCTAATTTTCAAGATTTATTTTGCTAATTATGGTGGAAAATAAATATTTTGTCATTATATGACCAACCTTCATAAACTTCTTATGAAAACACTCCTTCTTTGCCCTGGTGGTGTGCTTGGGATCATTATCATGCTGAAATAAACATCCATGCTTTATTTTCAATGTCCTTGTTGATGGTGTAGGGTCGGTGGGCCGAGCTGGGGGGTGGTCCCTCTCTTACTGCGCAGAGATGTTACAGAGACACGATGGAGGCAAATGTCGGGTACAACAGGTCCAAGTTTTATTCTCTCTTGCCGCCCACCTGACGGCCTCTGCAGTACACCGCACTTCAATGCACTTCTTCATTTTACTTATCGGCCCTCCGTTCCCAGAGCCGCCTCCCACACACCATACTTTACACTGGGGACATGTATGTATACACCATCCCCTCTTCACTCTTCGACGCTCCTGTCAGATCCGTCACTGTGGCCGCCTTAGGCCCATAAACCAACAGTACTTCTACTGAACAGTCATCTCTCTCAATACGGTATGCTTTACCTCAGTGCCTCGTCTTTTCTGCGGTACTTTCCTGTCAGGACCACCCCCCTGACGTTCTCTCTCCTCAGTCCCCCCTGCTTTGGTTTTCCTCAGAGTGCACAGACTGTCGTAGTCCTCCTGTCACTTGAGCTCCCCCTGGGGACTGGAACTTTCTGGAACCCTCCCTCAAATTTATACCTTTCCTGGTTCCCTGTAACTCCGCCCCCTTGACCAACGGTTTCCTAAGCCCTAAGCTGATGTCAAGTCCTTTGCTCACGCTCCTCCCTGCCCTCTAATGGTCAACCCAGGCACTGCACGTCCACTACACTTTCCTAGCTGTTTCCCCAGTGTAGTAACTGACAACTATCTGAACTGTGCAAACCTTTCCTTCTCTATACTGACAGGTCCGTCCGTCCGTCAGGTCACCTTCCCTACAATGGATGGAGGTTTGCACTCAAAATCTCATGATACATGGCCCCGTTCATTCTTTCATGTACACGGATCAGTCGTCTTGGTCCCTTTGCAGAGAAGCAGCCCCAAAGCATGATGCTGCCACCCCCATGCTTCACAGTAGTTATGGTGATCTTTGGATGCAACTCAGCATTCTGCTCCACCAAACATGATGAGTTTTGTTTCTACCCAACAGTTCTACTTTAGCTTAATCAGACAATATGACATTCTCCCAATACTCTTCTGGATAATCCAAATGCTCTCTAGCAAACTTCAGACAGGCCCGGATATGTACTGGCTTAAGCAGGGGGACACGTCTGGTACTGCAGGATCTGAGTCCCTGGCAGCGTAGTGTGTTACTGATGGTAGCCTTTGTTACAGTGGTCCCAGCTCTATGCATGCCATTCACTAGGTCCCCCACGAGGATCGGGGATTTTTGCTCATCATTCTTGTGATCATTTTGACCCCACGGGGTGAGATCTTGCGTGGAGCCTAAGATCGAGAGAGATTATCAGTGGTCTTGTATGTCTTCCATTTTCTTATTATTGCTCCCACAGTTGATTTCATCACACCAAGCTTCTCGCCTATTGCAGATTTAATCTTCCCAGCCTGGTGCAGGGCTACAATTTTTTCTGGTGTCCTTCGACAGCTTTTTGGTCTTCACCATAGTGGAGTTTGGAGTGTGACTGTTTGAGGTTGTGGACAGGTGTCTTTTATACTGATAACAAGTTCAAAGAGGTGCCATTTCTACAGGTAAGGAGTGAAGGACAGAGGAGCCTCTTAAAGAAGAAGTTACAGGTCTGTGAGAGGCAGAAATCTTGCATGTTTTTAGGTGACCAAACACTTATTTTCCACCATAATTTGCAAAATAAATCTTGGCAAATCAGACAAGGTGACTTTCTGGATTTATTTTCTCATTTTGACTCTCATACTTGTGGCCTACCTATGATGTAAATTACAAGCCTCTCTCATCTTTTTAAGTGGGAGAACTTGCACAATTGGTGACTGACTAAATACTTTTTTCCCCACTGTACACCAGCAAAAGCTGGCTTTCATCTGGCTGATATGTCCAATCGTACCTTTTTTCAACTACGGTATATAAGAAAGTGCAGTAGACTCTAAAAAAATACTTGGACTGCACATCCAAATATTGTTCATTGATCAACTGTGACTGAGCTAAATGTTTCAAAAATAATAATAAGATTCTTTGTTAGCATTTTGAAGAAAATGTATCAGCCCACTGCCACATTATGGTTACCTCTGTAGTAAAGTCATACGTTATAAAGTGTAGACTTGCATGGTTGCCACTGCCGCTGTAGTGTAAAGACCCACACAGAGACATAAGTAGGTGCCCTACAGCCTCCCTACTGACAGGAAATTCCATTAAACAGCAATAGCATCAAAGTAACAATGATCACCAAATGGCACCAGCTTCAATAATAATTTTGGCACCAGCTCCAAGTAAACTGATCTAAATAAAATGAGTAATTCATATACAGTTGTGTGGAAAAAATGTTTGCCACTTCCTGATTTCCTATTTTCAACAGTTTTTTGCAGTTTTAGAGATCACAGAAATGTACCCAGACCAAGCAAAACTGTATGGCTGAGAAATGTAATCCTGCAAAATTTTTAAGCAATTTTTATCAGTTTTTTACATCACAAAAATGTACCCAGACCACATAATACTCTATAGCTAAGAAATGTAAACCTACAAATGTTTGAAATGCTTTTTCTCAGTTTTAAAGATATGGACTCCACAGTACAGGATTGTGTGTGAGTGAGAAATTTAACCCAGGAAAATATTTCAATGATTTTTGAGAGTGTTATTTAGCACAGAAAAGGACATCACAGCATGTAATACTTGATGGATCAAAATATTTTCCATTTTTTCACCCCCCCAAGAAAAGCTGCACCTATATATTTGCCAAAAGACTGCACAGCCCTAATCTCTGTCTACAGACTACATTCTGTCACTCCCCCTGCTCCTGCGTCTTTCTCCCTCCATAGGATAAATTCAGACTGTATGTGATACAAATAGCAAAGAAAACAATTAGCCCTTAGAAGGGCTGTTAGTATGATGGCTCAGCTTCAGCATTAGTATCAACACTACAGACTTCAAATTAATTGTACTGTGCACACACAGGTCTAGACAAGCAGTTTCTCCCTCTAATATGAAGTGTTACAGAGCTGTGCAATTGCGTCAGTGTACAGAGTCGGGCGATGCCTGTTCTTTTATATTCCCTGATGATGTCACATGGCCAGCTAATCAAAGTAATGCCACAACCAAGATGGCTACAGCATTACAGTGACACGCAAGCAATTCCCATATGCTTATTGGCTGGTGCCAAAAATATGGGGCAGGGATTCTAGTTTTACATAAAGCACCACCCAATGCTCACCAAGTAACGAGTACATGAATGATAACCAAGTATCATCAAGCACGTTCGCTCATTCCTAGCGTTGACTTGTCTGATCAGGTGCTTTAATTGCATCTGGTGAACAAGAAGTCCAGAGCCTGGTATAAAAATTAGGGATTCATTTTTTATGCTCCCATCTGCCCAGCGGTTGCTAGCTTGGTGGGTGGGAGCCTGCTATGGTGTGCAATGTCTATTGGCACATTCGTCTCTCATATTGGTATTGATGGTGCTAAACGGTAATTGAACCAACAGTCTCTGAAAGATAAACCTGCCATTGTAACCTTGCTGGGGTTCTTTCATCTTTAGAACCAAATTAGGTTTGCTACATAGTTGACTGCATTTTCTCCCACATTTTGCCCTTCAATCCAGTACAGTTTATTCTTTCTGCAGTTATATATGGAATTGCAAGACAACTGTTTTATTAGCAAGACCAAGTTTTATAATCAACAAAAATGATTTAGGGGCATGCCTCCTCCTCTGAGTAATAGCGCATAGAAGGATTTTCTTATTCGGTAGATCAATGTCTCTGCATGTCTCTTTGAATGGGTCCTGTAATTCCATCAATTTTACCCTAAAGACCAAATGGTGTGCCATCTATTATAGGCACAGCTATGTGTCCAATACTTACATAGGTGCCATATTGGATGTATTTTGAACACTAAAATAACATTTGAGGTATGTTCCTCAGAAAAACAAAAACATTCTTAAAAGAGACAGAGAAAAAAATACCAATTGTAAATTTTTGTCTTGCATGAACTTCATAAAAAATGGTGCTATCAAACTACTCACTACCTCACTAAATAAATACATTTACAAAAAATACATGTATAGGGGATTTCTGTTGCTCTTTAATAGAGATGAGCGTCTGAAGAGATTACAGGAGCGGCACACGCTTTTTTTTCCCTAGACTTTATGCGTATTGATTCCGGCAATCAATCAGGGTGCACAAACCATCTACAGTGTCATGACACAAGGTGTTAGGGTTGGCAGATTGCACTAAATAAAATATAAAATAAAGTGCAATCGCAACCCAGTGTCTACCGTGCAGAGATGTAACCTGCTGCTAGTGTGAAAGATGACGGAACAAAGCAGCAAGCGTTCACCTTACACACACTGTGTTAACGCCACACAGTGGGATCAGAACACTGCATACCAAGTTTTGTTACTTCACAGAGAGGTACTGTACTAAGTGTGCTAAGTACTAAGTACTATACCTTGCTAATGTCACAGGAAGGTACAACATGGTTTGACCTAGCTCTGCAACTAAACTGCTAACCGCACACACGAATGAAGCAGATGCTGAGCCAATAGAAAGAACTCTTATGACACTAGGTAGAATACCCTGTAGCCTTCATAGAGAAGTATAGCATAAGGGTTGAGCTTGCTCTGTAACTGAACTGTGCTAACCACACATAGGAGCGAAACAGATGCTAAGCCAAGTGGCAAGTTACTCCAGTCCTGATACTACTGAACTTGTGCCTGACCGTACCCTAAGCATGTAGCAGACTAAAGACTCAGGCGTTGAGCCATGGGTATGAAGCCCCATAAGTGTGCAACCTGCTTACTGACGTGTCCACTCACTGAGCATAAAATAACACACGCAAGCATGCAGATTGGTAGAGTAACCACCCACACACAGCAAACATAAATGACATTAACGCACCCGCATGCGCCGCCGAGAGCCTTTTATATGCTATGCTCCACCCCAAACACTCATGCCCAATCGGTCAAGGCATCACCCATGGGCCAATTCGGAGCTGCCACATCACCAGAGCAGCTAAAGTCCAACCACCAATAACAAGACGCCACATGATGGACATTCTCAGTAAGGTGATCTCTGGTCTTAAACTCCAGAGAACAAGGCTGCACCTGTATATCACTGGTTACTATAGACTTGGCTGGAGAGTCAGCAGTAACCAATCTTGTACCATGAGCCTGAGCAAGATGCTGTGACCAACATCTGTGCTGAACAGCAACCGCAGCTGCATGATATGAATGGGAGACCACAGTACCAGATAATGATTGGGATCTATCCCGCACAGTGGGAGAATCTCAACGCCTAACACAAGGTCCTCTGTGAGTGGATGCTGAAGGCACATGTCCCTAACCATATAAAAAGTGGGAATCTTGTTTAGCTTGCACCATTTGCTCAGTGTCACAAAAATGCGTGGCAGTCACCAGAGTCCTATTTGATACTCCAAATCTTTTGTGCCAAAACTGTGTTTCAGTGGCAAATCAGGAGGCCAGTTTTCCACGCAAAAATTGTTAGGCCTAATTTAGTGGTGGAGCCATGAGGCCCAATTATCTATTGCTAATCGAATGTGCTAAAACTGTGTTTCAGTTGCAAATCAGAAGGCCTGATTTCCACTTTAAAATTGTTAGGCCTAATATAGTGGTGCAGCCACGTGGCCCAAATAGCTACTACAAATTGTTTGTGCTAAAACGAAGTTTCAGTGGCCAATCAGAAGGCCATATTTCCACTTCCAAAATTGTTAGACCTAATATAGTGATGCAGGCTCCAGGCCCAATTACGCACTCCAAATCTTTTGTGCTAAAATTGTGTTTCAGTGGAAAATCAGAAGGGATCCCTTGAAGTTTTTCTGTTTCCTCATAGAGTGACACTGGTCAGAATTGTAAAATTTGACTTGGTCATTAAGGTCAAAATTGGCTCCGTCACTAAGGGGTTAATGTCTAACTAAAATTATATAAGTAATGTTATAAAACAAGCATTTGAGACTATATAGGTATCTTCACCAGGCATGGTATAGCCATATTCTGTGACTAGTATAAAAGCACTCAATGGCTAGTGTCATTCTTTCATATTGGTGCTGTTACATATCACCATTGTGTGTGACTTCATGCATTGACATTCCACCCACCCTGGTACTTTCTATTCTGCTGTTGCTTTATGTTTAAGAGACTTCAGAAAATGAGATTTTCTGTTTTCCATTTGTGATGGAAAACAGAATGTCCTTCTGTTGGGTTAGGGCAGAAGCTTCTGTAGTTTCTTTAGGGTAAGTTCTCATATAGCAAACATGAAGCAGAAGTTCCACTGAATATTCATTTGCGGAAAGTCTAGATTTTATAGCGCTAATATAAGGCATAGATTTTAAGAAATCTTTTGCACACTCTAAGAAAAATATTTGTGAATTGACAAGAACTGAATGATTGAGATAAACAGCTTTTCAATTTGGTGGCAAGACCTCCGCTGACCAATTTTGCTATGATTCCCCAACAGTACTGTGGATACAACTGTATAAGGATAGAAGTAATTATCTTTCATTGAAATATACGCTAAAAGTTATTCCTTTAGACAATAATGAACATCAGCTGTAAAGGCAATTACTTTATTGTAATTTCCCGAATAGGAGATGTGCAGGTAAATGGACGAAGGGGTCTTAGTCCCTTTGTCACCCTGATTAGCAAGGTGGGGGTCCAAATCATGAACCCTTATTCTGGTGATTTGCCAGTATCTAAAAAGATGGCAATACACATTTAAACTGAGGTAGTTGTTCATTTATCAATCAATAATATTTTCTGTAGTTTTACATGCCTGTAAAAAAAATTCTTGTCAAATGTTCTCTTTAAGAAAAAAATCTGAAAAAAATAATCATCTGAATAATAAAATAAAGTGCTTTCCACTGTGAGCAACTTGTAAAAAATTAAACCTCATAGCAGGGTAGTTTTCTTTCAAAGCTCTAATTCTTAATGTGTTTAATGAAAGATAAGTTATGGATGTGTTGAGAATTGGAGAGATTTTGATTTTATTTGAGGAAAGATCATTAGTTTTAGTTTGCTTGTAACAGAGTTATATAAGTAACTTAATATTCCTGCGGGAACTTGTGAGAAATCTCAGTTTCACTGATCTTTCCATAGTCAACAAATAATCAGAAGAAAGCATTTTAAATGATAATAAATAATATTGACAGTAAAATGAACCTTTTATACTGTTTAATTGTCTAGATTTTAATATCGTTTTTGTTGAGATCCCAATAAAAAAACCCTTATATCGCTTAATATTCATGTTAACACTGTTTGCATCTGCTTAGGAAACAATAGCAATCTACACTTAGAAAATGAAAGCCGTGTGCCTGGTATGGGTGACATGATTAAAGGTCCCGTTACGCTAAACGACGCACTAGCGATCCCGACAACGATACGACCTGGTCAGGATCGCTGGTGTGTTGCTACATGATCACTGGTGTGCTCTCAAGCAGGCAGACTCACCAGCAATCAGGACCAGCGAGGACGCTGGTATCCAGGGTAAATAGCGGGTAACTAAGTGCGCGCGTCGCTTAGTAACCCGCTGTTTACTTTGGATACCAGTGTGCTCACGCTGGGAGCTGGTATCCAGGGTAAACAGCGGTTAACTAAGCGTGCACAGCGCTTAGTTACCCGCTGTTTACCTTGGATACCAGCTCCCAGCGTCTGCTAACAGCGCTGGGAGCTCGCTGATCGTTGGTCTCCCGCTGCCACACGCAGCGATGCGTGCTGGCCAGTGGGAGACCAACGAACAAAAAATGGCTCAGGACACTCCTGCACGATCAGCGATACCCAGCGGGGGGGGGCAGTTGCTGATGCGTGCCACACACAGCGAGATTGCTGGCGAGATCGCTGATGCGTCACAAAATCGATGACGCATCAGCAATCTCGCTAGAGATCTCACTGTGTGTGACGTACCCCTAATCTGCTCTTGGTGGTCACTGGTATGTTACTGTGTCTCACTCCCAGGCCAGAGCATCATACAGTGTAGCCACCAGACATGCCCAGTATTTTCATGGCATTCTATGATACACAAACACCAACCACTACTGTTTCACAATTTTATCAGTCCTTTTATCCCTAACCTCCTTCATCATATTTCAGCGGTCCACCTCCTCCCCTTTCTCCACCCACCATCCTCCCTTAATTCCCCAACTCTAATTTTTTAAGTGTTTTTTGTGTTTGTAAATATGTTTGTTTTATATTTTCTGTATATAAAAAAATAAATACAATTTTATAATTGTATTTATTTTGTTATTTTTAAATAATTACTATGTATTTTGTTGACTTTAAAGTCTAACTTATTTTGTTCTGCAAACATGTAATGAGTAGTCTTTATTTAGTCCAATGTAGCCACAAAATGTTTTGTGCCAGGGATGAGAATAGTATTGCTTGATGTGCTTGTCATACTAGAAATCACAGGTTACCTTGTGTCAAATATATTGGGGTTAGTGTGTGTATCCTTAAATGTACACTGTGGTTTCTGATGAGACAAAACATTTACACAACACATTTTCATTAACATGCAAATTTATTTTGGGGGGAATTTATACACATGGCCACAAAATACAAAAAGATAATGTCTTACCAAGCAATTCAAACAAATGTAATTTTTTACAGTAATAAATGAGGTTAGGAAAGAGTAGAGGGACAGTTTGGAAAAATAAGACTTTATTTTTGGAAAAAAAATACAATACAAAATTTCATGTACAATAAAAATCACACAAAAAAATAATGCCATATCATACAGAAATGTACATATAGGTTTTAATTCACACATAGTCAAAAATTTGAAGGGCAATAGTCATATGTTTCTAATTGGGTGAATTCTCAAGATTGGTACTATTGTTGGGCACAAGACCTTGTGGAGATATGTAGGAATCTCTTACCTGTTCTGTTCAGCAAGGATGATGTCATGATCCAGGTTGGATCTGACAGATAATTGCACAAAGTAACCTTTTTTTTCCCTTTGGCTGTGTGCCAAGGTTTGGTTTTTTCCCCCGGTGGCCATTAGGATTATTGCACGGTAGTGGTTTTGGCTCTAAATTTGCCCCCCCGGTGGTGGTGAGCATCATTGCACTTGGTTACTTTAGTTTGTGCACGCAATTATGTAACAGGTGTGATTGCTCTATAAGAGAGTGTCAGTTGTGTCAATCACGTTGGGTGATTAGTCCTCAGTTACAAGCAAGCCTGGATGAAGGATGGAGCTGAAAGAGAGTCCCAGGCAGCTCAGTGAGAGTCCTGGAGTGGCAGCTATGGTGTCTGCAAGGAGGGCTGGCATGGCTTGGTGGAGTTGCAGCTATGGGGTAGAGCTGCACTCATGATGCTAGATTCGGTTGCTGAAAAGCTGGACTCAAGATGCTGGACTCTGTTTTCTGGACAGCTGCATTCAGGTGATGGACTCTGTTTGCTCCAAGGCTGCACTATGGTGTTGGACCCGGTTGGAGGAAAAGATGCACGCAGGTGGTGGGCTCTGTTGCTGGGAGCGTAAGCAACAGAGCAAAGCTAAGTGGTGGTCCCCTGTTTTGTCTCTTTTCCTTATGTGTGTTTAGTGCAGTGGTGGGATTAGTTTCCGCACCGTCCACTTCACTAGTGAGGGTTTAGGTGGAGGGCGAGCTAGGGTTTAAAGGTATCCTGAGCGGCGCCCGGTGCGGAACAGGCCTAGGGAACTTTAGGAATGTAGAGACACTGACTCAGGGAAGTACAGGAGGTCTCCACGTCCCCATTCCCTATCGCAGGGCCACCATTGTTATTGTTACCCAGGCTTTCCCTTATTGTTTAAATTCGCCTTACTGGAGGCGGGGTTTCCAGATTTACGTGTTACGTGTATTACCTAAATTTGCATGTTGGAGGTGCCATATCCAGCTGCACGTGTTATTATTTAAATTTGCCCAACTGGAGGCGGTGTATCCAGGGTCACTTGTGTCATCTAAATCCGCCCTGCTGGAGGTGCTGTGTCCAGTCGCGTGTGACCGTGACAGATGGATGGCCACTTTGTGTCTCAACTTCCAGAACTGGGTTCCTATAACCATGCACACAGTTATGGAGAATGCAGACAGCTTTGATGCCAAAGTCTACTGTGGCCTCATCCAACTGCAATGTACTGGTGAAATCCTTTCACTTACTCACCATGATCCAAAAGGTGCATTCCACAAAGCAATGTGCCCTGCTTGAGTCATTGATTTTAAGAATTCAGTGGCGTATGTTATGGTAGGGCATCCAAGCTCCCAAATGAATATGGTAGTAACAGGTTTGGCAACAGCAAAAAAGCGTCATCACCTACCATAGCCTAATATTTGAATCCCTGAATAGGCTTTGGTAGTGTCACCTGGTCTAAAAGTATATTGAGAACAAATTGTGAGGTGTACAGCGCCCTGAAATCTCCAATACTGCTATTTCACCAACTTTGATAGCAACAAACTTGTATGTTGCATTAGTCACCTCCATCAGGACAAAATAAATAATTTCTGTAGCTAAGAAAAAGTGCTTCTGATTGTAGCTACTGCACATGTTTGTGCTTAAAATTGACCCCAATTTTAAGTTGTGAATAAATTACATTATGATTCTCCAGGTCATTACGAGTTAATAGACACCAAACATGTCCAGGTTCTTTTTTTATTTAAGTGGTGAAAAAAATGCAAAGTAAGTTAAAAAAATTTATAAATAAATTCCGCTATCTTCCGAGACCTGTAGCGTCTCCATTTTTCATTATCTGGGGCTGGGTGAGGATTTCCTTTTTGCGCCGGGCTGACATTTTTATTGATTCCATTTTGGTGTAGATACAATGTTTTGATCGCCCGTTATTGCATTTTATTGCAATGTAGTGGCGACCAAAAAAACGTAATTGGCGTTTTTATTTTTTTTTCTCATTACGCCATTTAGCGATTGGGTTAATTATTTTCTTATATTGATAGATTGGGCAATTCTGAACACGGTGATACCAAATATGTGTATATTTGATTTTTTTATTGTTTTATTTTGAATGAAGTGAAAGGGGGGTGATTTGAAATTTCTTTTTTTAATATGTTTAAAAACATTTTTTTTTACTTTTTGCATGCTTCAATAATCTCCATGGGAGACTAGAAGCTGCAGCACTTTGCTACACACAGGCAATGATCAGATCACCTGTGTGTAGACGAAATGCTCATTTGCTATGTGCGCCGACCATGGGGAGGTGCTCATAGCATTCTGGCAATGACAACCACAGAGGTCTTCTGCAGACCTCTGGTTGTCATGCCGACCCATTGGTGACCCGTGATCGTGTGACATGGTCACCGATGGGACGAGCCAGTGTTGCGCTTCCTGTTAAGCACGAGTTGAACGCCGCTGTCAGAGATTGACAGTGGCATTTAACTATTTAACAGCTGTGGGTGGATTGTGATTCCACCTGCAGCAGTTGAGGGCACATGTCAGCTGTATAGATCAGATGTCATGTGCCTGGAAAGGTGAGAGCTCAGCACTGGGATTAATATGATGATTGCAATATATTTAGGGGTTAAAAACTTTCATGGGAGTGCTTATTTAAATAGCAGCCCCATCAAAATGGCACGTGGCACTAACGATTATAAACCCACCAGAAGGATTCAAGCTTGTCAGACAAACAAGGAAGCAAGTTGGACATTGCTGCACATTAAAACAACCAAAAGACTAATTTTACAACCAAATATCCTATCCTGCAGAAATGTGCTCCGTAAACACATGGAAATAAGTGGGTGTTTGGGTGGAACTTATATAGAGAGATGATGAAGTGCAGGTTCAAGTGGGTTAGAATGGAAAAAATGTGTCAACAAGACAACAAAGCGCTTGCAGCAATAATATGCTAGCAGACACCTCTAAGGAAAAACAACATAAAAATGCTTTAGGAACCACTGTAAATAAAAATAAACAAAAAATATTAGAGGAAAAAAATGCTGCACTTTCCTCTTGAATAACTCAGTGGGCTCGCCCACTTTAAAAAGGCATCGTGTGTGCACCTTTACAGTATCAACCTGGTATACACATGACACGCTGCTCTATATAAATAAAAACAACAGAAACCTGACAAGGTTTGTTAAATCTGACACAAGTTGCTCAAAATAATACGACTTTTATGGTTTCCAGAAATAAGAGTTATTTATTGTATAATGGAAAAACAATTTTCCAATTTATTTGATCAATTCTTCATCTTTACAATATCTATGAATGCTGTCATCCAGTATGGCCTTCATTTTTTATTTCCAAATTAATCCTGGCATACAGGCACACTGTATTTTAGAGTTATTAAACAGGTAGGTATCAAAGCTGTATCTTGTAAGGCACCACGTACTGTATGTAACGATGAACATTCCCATTGACTGTCAGTATACAGAGTCCTTGACAATGTAATTGATATGAAAAGTACATTGGAAATTGAATGACTTATCATTGTACCAACTTTTCATTATTAACCAAAAGTTCTTGTATTACCTTCAAAATGAACTTTTGTGTATCAAAATGAAATCAGTACATCATGTTATAAACAATAACAACATTCGTAGTCACCACCGAGTTCAATAATCTGTATGAAATCATTTTATCTGCAGCCTTGCACTTTAGTGTGCTCAAGTAATTCTTTTGTGTTGTCTAATAATTTTGTAACTTCGAGTCAACTGTTCTATCACACTGTTTGTCTTCTACTATAGATGATATCTGCAAACAGTGATTTGTGATGACATTGTGAATGATAAGTGATGACTCATGTTATTACTGTTTATTAAACTTAAATAGTTTTAAAGGACCCCTGTCAGCACAAAATGACTGTTCAAACCAAATGCAAGTGCTTGGTGTTTCTCGGCAGAGCCAATGATTTACATACACCTTCCCACCTGCTTAGTTTTCATATATTTCCACCCTTTTATGGCCATAGGAAGTCACAGTAGTCAGTTAAATAAGAAAGAGGGTGGAGATTAAGGGAAAACAAGCAGGTGAGGAAGTGTATTTAAATGATTGGCCACGCCATGAAGAACAAAGCGGCTTGACTTAAGGGGGCTTTACACATAGCAATATAGCTAGCAATATCGCTAAAGCGTCACCGATTTTGTGACGCAGCAGCGATATTGCTAGCGATATCACTACATGTGATACTTACCTCCGGCCGGCTCCCCCGCTGGCTATTGCTGATCACGCGAGATTGGCCTGGTCCATTTCTCGTCGTCGGCTTCCTACTGGCGCCGACGAGCGAGCCATGGACGCAGGCGGAAGACGGACACACTCGCCATGTCTGAAAGGTGAGTACGACCGCCGACCGCTGCTGCATCGCTAGTGAGATCTGCCTGTTTGGCAGCTCACTAGCAACCATTTAGCAATGCACCAGTGATCCTGACCGGGTCGTATCGTGGTTGGGATCGCTTGTGCGTTGCTAAATGTAAAGGGGCCTTTAGTTTGAACAGTTATCCTGTGCTGACAAATTCCCTTCAAATCCAGGTGCTTCTTACAAAATTAGAATATCAACAAAAAGAACATGGTCTACAAGTGTCACATTTCTTGTATCAAGCCACTCATGACCAAAAGATAATGCCAGAAGCTTCCTACCTGGGCCAAGGAGAAAAAGAACTGGACTGTTCCTCAGTGGTCCAAGGTGTTGTTTTCAAATGAAGGTAAATTTTGCATTTCATTTGTAAAAGGTCCTAGAGTCTGGAAGAAGAGTGGAGAGGCACACAATCCAAGTTGCTTCAGATCTAGTGTGAAGTTTCTACAATCACTGATGGTTTGGGGAGCCTTGTCATCTGCTGGTGTAGGTCCACTGTGTTTTAACAAGACGAAAGTCAGCACAGCCATCTACTAGGAAATTTTAGAGCACTTCATGCTTCCCTCTGCTGACCAGCTTTTTGGAGATAGAAATTTCATTCTCCAACAGGACTTGGCACCTGTCCACATTGCCAAAAGTATCAAAACCAGCGCGTAAAAACAACAATATCACTGTGTTTGATTGGCCAGCAAACTCGCCTGATCTTAACCCCATAGAAAATCTACGGGGTATTGTCAAGAGGATGGTGACAGACACCAGACCCAACAATGCAGATGAGCTGAAGGCTGCTATCAAAGCAACCTGGGCTTCCATAACACCTCAGCAGTGCCACAGGTTGATCATTTCATGCCACATCAAATTGATGCAGTAATTGATACAAAAGGAGCCCCGACCAAGTATTGAGTGCATTTACTGAATATACATTTCAGTAGGCCAACATTTTAGAATTTAAAATCATTTTTCAAGCTGGTGTTATAAAGTATTCTAATTTACTGAGGTAATGACTTTTGGGTTTTCATTGGCTGTAAGCCATAATCTTCAACATTAGCAGAAATAAACACGTGAAATAGATCACTCTGTTTGTAATGACTCTATATAATATATGAGTTTCACTTTTTTTTTGAAGAACTGAAATAAATCAACTTTTTGATGATATTCTAATTTTGTGAGAAGCACCTGTAGTTAATCCTAATTATTTTCTTGATATCCTATTATACATCATTTCACTTCTTTTTTTGTTTTTTATGGTCAGATAGTTTATTGATGTTTAGAGAAAGGGGAGGACATATAGCCTCTCCAGCTTGTTTTGATGCTCAGAGAACCAAAGCGGTGAGTGGTCCCTCATAAATAGAAGAGGGCCCTAATTCATTGCTGTGCTCATGTGACTTGTACAATTTGTACACTATGCCTTTGTGATGTGTGCACTGTGCTTGTGTGACTTGTACAATGTGTGTGCTGTACTTGTGTAACATGTGCGCTGTGCTTAATTGATGAGTATCACGTGTGGGGCGGGCTTGTGTGATGTGTTTGATGTGTGTACTTCACATAAGTACATTGTACTCAGTGCCGCCATAAGGGCACTACTACGATTACTGGTGTATGAGGCATGGTGAGCAGAAACAAAGAGGGGGCACAGACTGGGTGAGACAGGCTGTGGAGCCTAAGCTGATGCAGCACAACTGAGAAACTGTGTAAATAGCCAGGGTGTGTGGTAAGCTGGGGCCTTGGATAATTACTTTACATCTCCGTCTGCTATGTGTTTTTGAATTCTGAGTCCTATATAATTTTAAAATATTAATAAAATTTAATTTTTCAAGTTTATGAGGCCCTATTTTTTTATCTGTTAATTGAAGTTTATTTATTCCTTCATGCCTCCCATTCATCTCTAAGGGAGACAGCGATGAGGATTGCAGAATGGCATAAGTCTCAGTCCTGCCGAGAAACGACCTGTCCGCACAAGAGTTGAGCGAAACGGGTCGGTCAATTTCAAAAGTCGCCGACTATAGCGTGAGGTCGGCCACGAGGTCGACGACCATGGCGCCAAAGTCGCGTTTCAAATGATGCTTCAGCGCCCTTTTTCAGCCAATGATGGAGGACGCACACTGTGGGCAACGCGATGACATAGGCAGCGGTCACCACCATCTTTGAGAAGGGCATGCAAGTGAATGGCTTGCTTTGTGTGGCGTCACAGGGGCTATAAAAGGGCGTGCACGCCGACCGCCATCTTATTTCTGCTGATCTCAGAATAGGGAGAGCTGCTGCTGCTGATTCTGTAGGAAGAGCGTTAGGCAGGGAAGAAGATACAAAAAACTGCTTCTGCTGCTAGCGATTTTGCCTGTACAACACACCAGTTAGTGTGCAGTGCAAGGGGAGGCTATATTTTGGTGCATCAGCTCTGCTGGTTATTAGGCTGCCTTATAAGGCTCCCTGATAGCTGCATTGCTGTTTGCACACTGCTGTGCAAACTGCTTTTTTAAAAGCAAAAATACTTTTCATCCTCTTTTCTGCACAGTTACCAAGCTTTCATTTTTCCACATTTTTGTGTGCAGCAGTCCTGCTTGTTAGGCTGCCTGCTGCCATACTTGGGACTGAGAGCATCATTGTCAGCTTGCTAAAATCTCTAGGGAGATTCAAATTCTCCCTAGTCCTATATAGACATTTTATACACCATCCAATTTCAGCCTGTTATATTGAGGTGTAATCTACACTGGGCCTGAGATATTAGTTCAGTGTCCTCAAGTCTGTAGGGAGATTCAAATTCTCCCCAATACTATATACACCTTGTACCTTGTTTTACAGTACCATATTGCTGGTGGTATTTTGGGTACATTTTACAAAAAATGAGGAAGTGTGTTGGAAGAGGCCGCGGAAGTGGGCATGGGTTGCCAGCTGGTAATGATGGTGTTGGTGGTTGTGGTGGATCTGCTGGTAGTGGCAAAAGCATAATAGCACCTAATGCAGGAGGTGTTGAGCCTGCGTCATCGTCTGGCTCCACAAGGCCTCGAAGACTTCCTTTTCTGGGAGTAGGTAAACCGCTTTTAAAGCCGGAGCTTCAAGAACAAGTTTTGGCTTACATTGCTGACACAGCCTCCATCTCTATCGCCTCCTCTTCTGAACTTTCAAAAAATAAAAGCACTGAGTCGTCATTGGAGGCTCATGGTCAGGAACCACACCTTTCCTTGTGTCCTTCACCCCTACCAAAAGTAAAGGATGCGGCAGGCCACACTACAGATTACTCCATGGAGCTCTTTTCACATACCATGCCTGGGCTATCAAGTCAAATCGTGAATTACCTAGTCCAAGAAGAATCTGACATGGAGCGCACTGATGCACAGCCACTGCTAGATTTATCTGCTGGTACATTCACTCAGAGCAATACATTGTCCTCGCAGTGTATTGAGCCAGAATCTGACCCTGATGAAACTCAGGTGCCCCTTCCAGCATACTATACCACCTTAGATGGTGACACAGAGGAAGGTGCACATGACATTGAAGATGAGGTGATGGATCGACTTCGCAACAGCTGTTATCTGGCAGGCCCGGAGCAGTCCAAAAATGGGTTACAAAAACCAAAAGAGTTGCAGGACAGGTAGGCCAGATGGTCAAATTAGCACAGCGTGCAAGGCCTCAAAATGTCTTCCATAGTAGGAAGACTGCAGTGTGGCACTTTTTTGAACAAAATCCTAATGATCAGGCAAAGGTTATCTGTAAGAAGTGCGCAAAGACCTTTAGCCGAGGGAAAATCTGAGAAATTTGAATACCAGTTGCATGCTTAGACATTTAACCACCATGCACTTGCAAGCGTGGACGGACCAAACCTCATGCACATGTGCAACTGCTCCCAATGAAGGTAGTCAGCAACGCTACATCGTTTCCCCCACTGTAAGCCCACCGGTTAGCACACCACCAGCAGCAAATGTTGAGGTGTCGTCGCAAGGCCAAAGCAGTCAGGGAATCACAATGTTATTGCTATGAAAGACTGAATCTATGCCATCAGAAAGAACACCAACTCCATCAACATCATCAACCCTCTCTCAGTCTGCCATGTCTACCGCTAGTTCCACCATATGCAGCTCTCAAGTCCAGCTCACCCTACCAGAGACTATGAGTAGGACAAGAAAGTACTCATCATCTTATCCGTGTACACTGGGTTTGAACACCCACATTGCCAAACTAATCTCATTAGAGATGATGCCCAACAGGTTGGTTGAAAGCGAAGCTTTCCGCGAAATCATGGCCAGCGCAATACTACGCTATGACCTACCCAGTCGTCACTTATTTTCTCACAAAGCCATCCCAGCCCTCCACGTGCATGTTAAAGACCGCATTGTCCATGCACTCAAGCAATCAGTGAGTGGAAAGGTGCACCTCACAACAGATGCATGGTCCAGTAGGCATGGCCAGGGCCGTGACATGTCCATCACTGTGCACTGGGTTAATGTGGTGGATGCAGGGTCCACAGGGGACAGCGGCGGTGGGACAGTGCTGCCTTGCCCACGGTATAGGAAACAGTTGGGTGTAGGCATTCGACCCTCCTCCTCCAGAAGCGAAATCTCGTTCACAGAGTGCAGTCGCATGAGCACTCCATCTGCAGCTGCCAGTGTTGCACACGAGGTGTCCCACTATCGAACAGCTAGTGGTAAGCATCAGCAGGCTGTGTTGAAGATGATGTGTTTGAGCGGCAGACACACTGCGGAGGTACTGGCCAACTACTTGCAGCGACAAGCTGAGTCATGGCTGGGCAGTCTACATCTTGAGGCAGGCAAGGTAGTTAGTGAAAATGGCCGTAATTTTGTGGCAGCCATAGCCCTTTCAAAACTCCGACACATACCTTGCCTGGATCACACCTTGAACCTGGCGGTGCAGTGCTTCCTCAATAATTATCCGGAGTTAACAGGCCTGCTCCAGAAGGTCCAAAGACTGTGCTCACACATCCGCCGGTCGCCTGTACACTCCAGTCGTATGCAGAAGCTGCAGCGATTGCTCCAACTTCCCAAGCACCGCCTAATTATCGACGTTGCAACAAGGTGGAACTCCACCCTGCACATGGTTGAGAGGCTGTGCGAACAGAGGCAGGCTGTAATGCATTTGTGGGAGGATATACGGCCAGGCACTTTGAGGGCAGACATGGTGTTGTCGGGTGTGCAGTGGTCGAAGCTGAAAGACCTCTGTAAAGTCCTTCAATGTTTTGAGGAACGCACACGACTGGTAAGCGCAGACGACGCCATCATAAGCATGAACATCCCACTTATGCGTCTGCTCATGAAAACTTTGATGCACATTAAGTAGCTGGTGTCTGCAGCCAAGGAGGATGAGGAAGAGGAGCAGGGAAGCCTTGATTACAGTCAGCCATTGTCTGCTCTGGGATCTCTCCTGGATGAGGTGGAGGAAGAAGAGGAAGAGGAGGAGGATGATGATGATGATAGGGATGATTATTTAGGGGACAAGTGGGGCAAGAGAAAATATTGGCGTGGCAAGGTCAGGTACAGGGTTTGTTCGTGACTGGAGGGATGTGAATTTGCCAGAAAGTGCTCCTCCACCCAGCACTCCCATTGCATCATTGACACCTGGAACATTCTCCCACATGTCAGATTATGCCTTGCAGATACTAAAAAGGGACCCTGGATTGCCAAAATGATGAACGGTGACAGCTACTGGTTGGCCAGCAACATGGATCCACGCTATAAAGACAAATTCCAAAACATCATGCCACAGGAGAACCTTGACCTAATATTGGCTAACAAACAAGCAACTCTGGTAAACCGTTTGTTTGAGGCTTTCCCAGCACACAGCAGCGGTGATGGTTCTCCAACAAGCCATAGGGGGCAACATGGAAGAGGTGTTCGTGGTGCACACATCAGAAGTGGCGTTGGAGACAGGGGTTTCATGACCATGTTGTGGACTGATTTTTCAAGTCCCGCTTACATGACTGGTAATACTGCATCGATTGAAAGTGACAGGAGACAGCAGTTGTCAACTATGGTTACATACTACTTCTCGACCCATATCGATGTTCTCCCTCACAGGTCATTTCCCTTTGACTATTGAGCCTCTAAACTGGACGCCTGGCCTGAATTGGCACAATATGCCTTACAGGAGCTCGCTTGCCCTGCTGCTAGTGTGCTATCGGAAAGAGTCTTCAGGGCTGCTGGCTCAATCCTGACAGAAAAAAGGACCCATCTGTCGACCCAAAATGTTGATGATCTAACCTTCATTAAAATGAACCATGCATGGGTTTCAAAGGATTTTGTCCCAACTTCCCCTCATGATACATAGGTTGACAGAAGAATGGCTCGCTTTTGTCCTCCTCTTCCTCGGACTTCTCCAATTCCTCCATTTGCAGCTGCTGAATGTCCATCATCAACATATGCCATTTTTTTAAAACTCCCTAACTGGGCTGCCTCCCCCCCATGACCGGGGTCACCACCTAGCGCACGCAAACGTGTGAGAGTCATTGCCCTGGACATGTGGGTTGGCCGACTCTTGGGCGCCGGCACTGGCACAAGGTCCCTCATAGTGTAATCAAGTGTCTATGACGGTGGGGGTGCACACCCGCCGTCAGACACACAGGCGTACTATGAGGGGCCCAGTGCCAGTACCGTCACCCACGAGTGGGCCCCCCTTGCTTGGGCAAGGCCCCAGCATTTGGTTGAGGTGCCCGTGATGAGTCCAATTAAGCCGCAGGCTCCACTCCTGGTGGTGCCCTTCTGGACATTCCTTTAAGGTTCAGCTTTGCAACCATACTGCCCCCGGAAACCAAACACTTTTCCTGACAGTGACATTCTGGTCAAAGAGTGCGATGACATCACATCTGTATGCCCTCTGCCTAAACAGTCCAAGTGCAGAGAGATGGAAGATGGGGACGGTGAGTAGTCCAGACTAGTACAGGGATTCCCTAGCGAGGAGACTTATTTAATTGTTTTAAAGGTTGGGAGCAATTTTTGGGGAAAACGATACTCTGGAGAATGATATCTGGGGCCCACCATACACTGGAGCATACCAAAGGTGGACATCAGTCACTGAAGCAGCATTTACAGGGTCCATTATACACTAGAGCATTAGAAATTGGGCCCATTATATATGGAGCATTATTTGGTCCCATAAGACACTGGAGCTTCATCCATGGTGAACAACATATACTGTAGCATTATGTGGAGCTCATCATATACTGTATGGAACATTATATGGGACCAATGATTCTGTATGGAGAAATATATGGGCCTCATTACTCTGTATGGCGCACTATGCGGTGGCCATAATACTGTATGGAGTAATAGACTGTCCGTTTTTGGAGCTATTGGAGATTTTAAAATGGATATCAGTCATGTGATGTAAGAAGTGAAGTATTTTTCATTGTACTATACCGCTGTTTCTCTGCAGTATCAAAGGATCATGAATTGTGTCATGTGTTAAAGGAGCCCAGTGACACTCTTTGGGGCTGGGCCCACGAAAATCTGGAGCCAGCACTACCCCCCCCACAACTTTAGCCAAATAACCCCCAGTTTTCAATGCCTAACAATTATTATAAGGTAAATTAAGGTTGACAAGCTTAAGGAATAAGAATTGATGTTTTTGGCATTAAAATGGGAACTGTAGGTGTATTTCCTGTCCTCCACTCACCGCCGACTTTTCTTCCCTATTGACTTGTATTGGCTTTCGTGTTTCAGTCGGACTTCGACTTTTCACAATAATCGGCCGATTTCGTTCGACTCGACTTTTGCGAAAGTCGGGTTTCGTGAAACCCGACTCGACCCGAAAAAAGGCAAAGTCGCTCATCTCTAGTCCGCACCAAAATTCTGCTTAAAAATCTGCCCTGTGAGCTGACCCTTACAATAGAGCAGCTGCATGCACGCCCAATGAGCTGCTCCGGTCATTTCAGGGGGCAATGAGGTTTATGGAGCCTTGTTATTATGATCAAAGATGGGTCCCAGAAGTAGAGCTCCCACTGCTCTTGAGAACAGGGGCCCCCGTAACTCTAACAGCCCCCTGAAATGAACAGAACAGCTAATCATATTGTACTTATTATGACATATGCACTTTAATTTTCTGTTGTGTATCCACCATATTTTTGTTGTATGAAATATATTTCTTAAAATGATTTTTCTTTGTAATTTTTCTTGATATTCATAGGCTCACACTAAGAAAAATAATAAAATCAGAGTTATTCTTTCTCCTCAGGCCAGTTCTGCCTCTCCGCTACTGCTGCAATGTTTGTCTACAGGCTGCAGTGGTGATGCCACAACTAGATCATACATGACCACTGCAGCTATTTGTTGTGCTCATTGGTCATGTTGAGGTAGATCATACAAGCTGCTGAGCACAGTGATTGACTGCAGTAAGCACGTGTTGTAGCTGTAAATTCATTGCTACAAAGATCTGAGCAGTTGTTGGTAGAGGCATCGTTGGAACCGAGGAGGTTCAGTAACTCTGATTTTATTATGTTTCCCTAGTTTAAGTCAATGGGTATAACAAGAAAAATAAATAAAATGGAAACTCCTTTAAATGGGTTTTCTCATGAACAAAAGCTAATTTTAATCAATAGATCTTGTAATAATAACTTCCACAAATAGATGTGTTTAAAATAATATTCCTGTGCTGATATAATCTTATAAATGTGCCCCTGCTGTGTACTACAAGAGAATGTGGAAACCACAAAATAATTGCGAAAAAAAATCCCAAACAATTATATATTAATTCACATCTTTATTGAAAAAAAGACAGGACTAAACAAATGGGGGACATGTGCAAAAAGGCAAAACATAAAGTGCAACAGTGCAAAAAAAGCGCAGGGCAGTAACGGTCATAACAAGAAGGAGCAAGCTAATAGCTTAATCTACAAATCCATTGAAAATACACAAATATATAATATAATCCGAGACAGTGAGATTCATTACCAACTTCAATGCCCGGTCGGAACAGGTACGTGGTATTCTAAATAAAGCATGGGATATTTTGAAGACGGATCCTATTCTGGCCAAAATTATTCCAGGGAAACCTCAAATTACCTATAGGAGGGCCAGGAACCTACGTGATCATCTAGTACGGAGCCATTACATTGGGGATCCCCCTAGGACTTTTTTAGATGACATTGCCCGGAACAGGAGGGGTGGCAGTGCGGCCTGTGGCCACTGCGTGGCGTGTGTTAATATGGTTAAAGAGGACACGTTCACAGACTCTTCGGGACGGAAACAGCTTAGGATTGTTAAGTCTATTAACTGCTTGTCCCAGAATGTTATATACTATGCTGCATGCCCCTCCCCTTTGATTTATGTCAGGCTTACCACCCGACAACTAAAAGTCAGGGTCAGGGAGCATGTATTGGGCATACAGGGCGCAGCCAGTGAGGAAGAGGTGCATTTACTTAAAACGTTACCCAGACACTTCCAGACACATCATAAATGTGATAGTAGTGGCCTGAAGGTTAGGGGCATTGATCAAGTGGATATGAGGATCCGGGGTGGGAGAATATCCCAACGCTTGGCCCAGAAAGAGTCGCGATGGATTTGGACCCTAAAAACGGTCCATCCGAATGGGTTAAATGAAAATCTGTCATACGTTCCATTCCTGTGAGTGTAACCGCCCCCTTGGGTCTGTGCTAGAGGACGCATGAATGTGGCGGTTTTTATGTGGTTTTATAGTTTTTAATATTTTTGTGTGTTTCAGTTTATTGTAGTATTTGTCGATTTGGAGTCGTACCTGGACAGTCATATCTAAATTTCCTTGATGTTCGGTGGAAGAATCGTATGTTGTCCCTTACCACATGGATGGCGTATGAGACTGGTTAGGAGAAGGCCTGATATTCATCTATAGGCGATTACAGCGGAGAGGATCTGCCATGTTAAAATGGATGAAGATTAGCTAATATGGATTTTTCCAGCTTTTTCCATATGTGTCTTTTTTTGGATATATTGATTAGTATCTGCAGGATCTGTATATATACCCTAACATCCAGATGTATTTGTATTTTTATTATGAGCTATGATAACATATTTAAATGAATGAAGAATAGAAAAAGTTTGGGGGAAATATATATTGAACGTTTTGGATTTTTTGCATGTAATGCATATATGATCCATGATGTGACAGGTAGGGAATACATATGAATAAATATATACAAGATACACAAATGGTAGTATGGGTTTAAGGATACGTACTTAATGTGAGGGGTCAGTATATGGTTTATTGCGTGGTAGTTTGTACCTTGAGTAGGGATTAATTGCGATTTATTCTCTGCACATCATGTGTTTGATATGTCAGGAACAGCCGTCTTTTGTTGTTGTTTTTATGGGGTTTATCATATATGTACACTAGTGCCCTTAAGATTGCCCCATGTTAAGATGGCCGCTGTGGCATCAGAGCGCTGCGCATGCGCGCCTTGTCATCTCCCTCGGCGTGTGCAGCCCAGCCCCTGTCGGATGCTGGATCATGTGGGCCCACGTGTATCCGGTGACGTCATGGGGGTTGCGCCGCTTGTAGTGGGGCGGGCAGGCGTCGCATCTACGCGCTTCCGGTGGGCACACATAAATAAGCGCTGTATGTGTCTCCACATATGCCCCCTGAGAAAGGAGCTCTATGCTCCGAAACGCGCATCGGGGTACGTGTGGATGGTCCGGTCATTAGAAGGTATTAACTGAGGTATGTAGCTTCGGGGGATTAATCCCTTCTGGGTGGGCGGTACAATTGCCCCCCTGGCGGAGAGATCATAGGTCCTCTAAAGAGAACGGGCCTTTTGGTGGTTTAGTTGCAAGTCATGTGGGCAATATAATTCTATTTTTATGCCCTAGATAAATATGGCTAACCTCTGATAGGCACCTATCTTATGTGGTGATTAGTATCCGTTTTGGAGGTAATATTTTGTGATGCAAATACCCGTTGCACAGTGTATTATACATCAAGCTACATACCTCCTGAATATATTATATATTTGTGTATTTTCAATGGATTTGTGGATTAAGCTATTAGCTTGCTCCTTCTTGTCATGACCGTTACTGCCCTGCGCGTTTTTTGCACTGCTGCACTTTATGTTTTGCATTTTTGCACATGTCCCCCATTTGTTTAGTCATGTCTTTTTTTCAATAAAGATGTGAATTAATATATAATTGTTTGGGATCTTTTTTCGCAATTATTTTGTGGTTTCCACATTCTCTTGTTGTACGTAGCAGCGATTGATCCCTGTGGGTCCAATAAGAACAGCATCTGAATGTTTTTGATATGAGGTATAGGATGCTGATATATTCCTTTGCTATTGTGATTTGTCCCTGCTGTGTACTGTGTAATGGCCGTGTCTGACCAAGCACGGAACATTATTCATACATCTCCTGGCCAGGGAAAGACGCATAAGAGAGTATACAGACAGGACAGCATGGCATCGCAGCTGATTCTTTATGTGAGGTAGAACATTTACCTGCTTGTTTTTAAGTAATGATTTACTTCAAATAAATAATAATTTGTGATCCTATGCTGTCCTGTCTGCTTACTCTCTTCTGCTTACTCCTGCCAGGAGCTGTGGTATGATCAGACCATGTTCCTCTACAAACAGACACAGCCATTGCACAGTACATAGCATGGGCACATATACTGTATAAGATTAACTCAGCACAGGAACATTTTATTTAAACGCGTCCAATTGTGGAACTTTTTATTAATATTCTAAGATCTATTGATTAAAATTAACTTTTGTGCTTGGGAAATCTCCTTTAACCCTTTAATGACCACCAATATGCCTTTTAACGGCAGCAATTAAGGGTACTTATTCCTCAGCGCTGCTTTTTAATGGCACTGAGAAATACGTATAGCACCCCCCAGCTGAGACACCAGAGAACATGATTCGGGTCAGTTTTTACCTACCCCAGTATTGCGATCATTGTTATTCACGGAATAACCGACCACAAAAAAATAATCCAATTTCCCATTTAATTTCTCTCTCCTACCTTTGATTTGATCACACATCAGAGGAGAGAGAAATGGGGTCCCCTTCAGCCCCCTTGGTACCTCCGGTGTCCCTGGACCTTCCTGCATCCCCTGGTCATCGGCGTCTTCTTCCGGGAAGAAAATGGTGGGCCGAGATCTGCTGGCCGGCACCCGACAACATTAGGAAATTTTTCCTATTGGTTCATTTTGATCACTGTAATAGACCATATCACAGTGATGAAAATAAAAAAAATAGTAAATCAAACCCCCTAACAAAAAAAAAAGAATGAACCAGCTCACCCACAGCGGCATATGGCTTGCTGAAGCACGAAACTTGTGCGGTCACATGTGTAGTACTGATGAGAAAAAGGAGATGCATTCCAGCTTCTTTGAATCCCAAAAAATTATTAGAAAATGCCAAATGTCAAAGTTCACAAGGCAAAATATAGTTGCGCGTTTTAGACGCTCAAGGCATCCTTTTGTCAAACTATGCCATTGCCATGTTTTTTTTAAGAAGCAACCCCTTTATCATTCCCTTATTTAAGTAAAAATAATAAAATTAAAAAAAATTATTTCCATTTTCCATTAGGATTAGGGTTGGGCTATCGTTAGAGTTGGGCTAGAGTTAGGGTTGGGGCTAGGGTTAGGGTTGGGCTAGAGCAAGGGTTAGGGTTGGGTTAGGGCTTGGCTAGGCTAGGGTAAGGGTTGTGGCTAGGGTTAGGGTTGGGCTAGGATTAGGGTTGGGCTTGAGTTGGAGCTGGGGTTATAATTGGGATTGGGGTTGGGGCTAAAGTTAGGGTTGGGCTAGGATTAGGGTGGGTGCTAGGGTTGGGCTTGAGTTGAGGCCAGAGTTAGGGTTAGGATTGTGTTGGGGTTAGGGTTGTGGTGTTGTGGTTAGGGTGGTGGTTATGGTTATGATTGTGATTATGGTTGGGATTACAATTAAGGTTGGGAATAGGGTTAGGGATGTGTTAGGGTTAGAGTTGTGGTTAGGATTATGGTTAGGGTTAGGATTAGGGTTAGGGATGTGTTAAGGTTAGGGTCGGAGTTAGAATTGTGGGGGGTCCACTGTTTAGGTACATCAGGGGTCTCCAAGCGAGACATGATGCCCGCCATTGATTCCAGCCAATTTTGAGTTCAAAAAGTCAAACCGTGGTCCCTTCTGTTGTGAGTTCATTTTCCCCTTCATTACTGAGGCCCGAGGAACTCCCTCTTCTGGTAAAGAAAGGTAGTGAGCCTGATTAATAAACACCTGAGGCTGATGATGATGACTGGCTGAGTGGAGTTACGGACTGGATATAAGGCTGCCGACGCCCTTCTGCCCTGCGGGTGATTTCTCTGTGGGATCCTTGGAGACCAGTCTGAATTCCTGCTCCTCTAAAGCTAAGTTTGCTGCTCGGCCATTTGCTTTTGTGCTTTGACTTTGTTTTTGCTTTGTTTTTCTGGATTTCTGCCATTCCCTGCTGGGGTGTGCTGAATTCATTTAGCTCTGTCTTCTGAAAATACCTGAGTGCTGATTTAGTTTTTGAAGCCTAGCTGCTTCAGGGCCTTTTTCATATCAGCTTGTTGGCTTATGTCTTTGATAGGGTTTTGGCAGATTGCAGACAGCAGCCTTCCTGTCCTTTCCTATCTAGATAGTTGCGGGCCCCGTCTTTGCTCAGTATATCTTTCTGTCTGTGTTAGTATTTTCATCTTGCTTCACCGTCATTATATGTTGGGGGCTGCCTATTGCTTTGGGGTCTGCTCTGGGGCAGTTTAGATTTCCCCTTTCTTTCTTTAGGCCTATGTAGTTCTCCGGCTGTGATCGAGGGGTCTAGGGCTTCGTAGGAACCCCCCATGGCTACTGCTAGTTGTGTTGATAGGTTCAGGGGTCTGCAATCTGATAGTTGCCAACTTCTTTGGTTTTCTGGACTTAGCTTGTATTTCTGTTTTTGCCTCCTATGGTGACTCAATCATAACACCCTTCCTTCTGAGCACTGCCATGCGCTCAAACAGGTCATTAAGTACCGAATTGGCTGTCACTAAGGAGTTAAGAGAGGGGGTCCGTAAACAATTCTCGCAAAGGGATCATTTTCTCTGTCTCCACCCCTTGTTATAGACACATTAACCCATAACATAATAAATATTAAATACTACATTCTATCACTTTGTTATTACTTTGTCTATAATTACTATCTGTATATTGATGTATTGTGAGGTTGCAATGTAATAACTATATAGTATTTAAGAATAGTGTAGTATCACTAAAACATTGTAATTGTTGCCCTGAAACCTTGGATTTATAGAAAAGTGTTTCATGTGGTATCCTAGGCTATGTTCATATGTCAAGTAGTAACGGAACCAGCAGCAATCCGTTAGTCTGCTTTAAATTAACTGATCCCTGCTGGATCCGTTAATTAGCCACTCATTTTTCTTTCATTTGTAAAAGATCGTTTTTTGCTCAATGGATCCAAGTAAGCAAAGAACAGATCTGTTACAAATGAAGAAAAACAGATGTCCAATTAACGTATCCGTTTTCCATAGACTTCAATTATAAAAAACTGTATCCAGCGGAGATCATTTATTTAAAAATGGACTAAAAGTTCCGTCTGCACAACATTTTTCCAAAGTATTGCTGCTGCATCCGATCTAACCGACCACTGCTGGACATGTGAACATAGCCTTACATGATCACAAGAGCTTGTTGGTTCCCAAACATCTTATCACTCACAGCAGTATGTTCCTAATGCCGTACTTGATATCAATTGTGCTTTATTCTTATAGTAAAAAAAAACTAGAAATTCATTCATGTTAGACTAGATGACCCGATGTCCCCTTTCTGTATAGGAAAAGATAGTTATATTGCTTCCTTTCTTACTCAGAACATTTTACCTTGCAATATGCATACTGTGATTTTCTTTCTTTAATTCATGTTATTCAGCTTAAGATACTGGTCTGCATTTTACACACATTGAATAATGATACATTTTTAATAATATTAGTATAATTTTATAAGTTGTGAAGTTGTGCTTTAATGGGTGGATCGCAGGTAGTCATAAATGGTAAGTTAACTGATGCTGTAAAAAAATTGTTTTCTGTGGGCATATCTGACTTTTTAATACATTGAAAATTTGACACCTTTATTATTACATTTTGCAAAAACAAAAAAATAATAAAAACTTTTAGATTTTGCATATCTCAGTATGCCCATTGACAAGGAGTTAAAGGGGTTGTGTACTTCAACCCCTTCTCATTCTAAATGTTTGCCCTGTTAAAATAAAAACTTCCTATACTCACCTCCTAAACAAGCGCCGTTCTAGGGGTGTCGGCACTCGCATTCCTTGGGCTCATGTGAGGTTGATATGTCACGTGAGCTCTGCATCCAGTCAGTGCCGGCATCACTATCCCCACCTTCAGATATATAAGTAATCACGAAGAAAAGAGACTGTGATGCCAGCATTGATTGGGCGCAGGGCTCAAGTAATATAACCTCACATGAGCCCTGGAAACACTAGTGCTGGCACCCCTGGAATGGCGGCAGTCCAGGAAGTGAGAATAGGTGTTTTTATTTTAACAGGGGCAAGCATTCCGAATAGGAAGGGATTGTCCTAATAGTGGAGCTATTGTCATCAGGCGCATCATAAGCATTGGACATCTTGGGGCTGATTCGTTAATACTGGTGCTGCACATGCCAGTCTTAATAAAGGGGCGTATGGGAGAAAGATGCTTCTAAATCATTTAAAGACGCATGCCTTTTCGCGTTACAGCCTTTACTCTATGTGTTAATTAATTTTACATTCTGGTACACCAGACTTTTAGCAATATGGCGATACCAGAAATGTTTATTTCTTTTTTAATATCTTTATTTTTAATGGGAGAAACCTTTTTCCAAACCATTGACCCCCTGACCTCTTTGACCTCTATATAAAATTCTGTTTGGTAAAGCTTTTTGTACCTATTGGGGGGAATTAGACTTAGAAAGAACTACAATCCCATCTAAAATTAAAGTGTCAAAAAATGAGAGATTTATTGAATTGCTTTTTCTAGTATCACTTAATCAAATTTGATTCAACAGCTAGACACATTTCGCAAGCTCCTTCTTGAATTCTTTTCATTCTATAGCTATGACTAGCCAAGTTAACAGCAGGGACTATTGTTTCACAGAGGTTCACACAGCGAATTAGATGCAACTCTCTTATTAAAGCTAATGACTGAAACATGATTGAATTCCTGCAAGTTGTGTTCTGACAACATCTTAAACTCACATCCTATTTCTGGAAACTGCTAATCTTCAACATGTACCATTCATAGGATGATAATTTTTAAGGTCGCCACAATGTCTGTCAAAACAAATCTAAACAGAAGAAAGCTTAAAAGAATAATGAAATAAGAATGTTTTACAATTGTGCGGGATCTACAATTGAATCCAATTTAAATGTACTTTATTATTTTACCTTTTGAAAGTATTGGCTTTCTTTGAAAATAATCAAAATGTAATAATTTTACTGACAAAGCAAGCTTTAAAGAAGACAGACACACAATACTTGAATTTTAATGTTCAGCTCCTTCATAACAAAATGCTTATCAGCATTATTTCTCCAGGGTTTGTGCATTTCAATTAATATGAACTAAAAAGCCATGCACAATACCCTGCAATGTTGCCCTCATCGTAACCCTGCTGATATTCTTCTCTCCATGACAGTCAAGAAGCTCCAAAGTTCCCACCTTTTACCACCAACAGAATCTCATTAGGACTTTGTCAGCAGGATTTCACCCTTAACCTTTTTTCACTCATTGATGTAATTTTTTTTCATAGCAAATGGTTGCCAACTATATGTCTGATCAGTAGAACTCTGCATTTTCTACAAAGTCTACACTTCCTTATGTGTGTGACCTCTGCAGTGGGCAGATCAGTAATGAAACACTGTGAAAAATGAGGATGAATGAATTCATGGAGATCAACATCCAACACTGCGGAGACACCATCACATGTTTCTCAACACAGTGATTCTAGGGCAATGCCCACACCCTTATGGGAAATATGTAAATATATGCAAAACACAAGCCACGGAGACACCATCACATGTTTCTCAACGCAAGCAATGACTCGCCAGGTCTTTCCCCGGGAGGGAACAACAACGGGAAGGGCAGTCTCCAATGAAGGAAACCACCTATGCCAAAACATGGTATCCATCCACAGACAGCTGTTTCAGAGTATTGCCCCTCATCAGGGTGGAGTAGGAAACTGGCCAGTAGGAGCAATGCCTAGTAGAAGACTGTGAAAAATGCGGATGACTGAACTCATGGAGATCAACATAGTTGACAATTGCTGTCTCCTGTCACTTTCAATCAATGCAGTATTACCAGTCGTGTGAGCGGTACTTGAAAAATCAGTCCACAACATGGTCATGAAACCCCTGTGTCCAACGCCACTTCGGCTGTGTGCACCATGAACACCTCTTCCATGTTGCCCCCTACGGCTCGTTGGAAAAACATCACTGCAGCTGTGTGCTGGGAATGCCTTAAACAAACGGTTTACCAGAGTTGCTTGTTTGTTAGCCAATATTAGGTCAAGATTCTCCTGTGGCATGTTGTTTTGGAATTTGCCTTTATAGCGTGGATCCAGGATGCTGGCCAACCAGTAGTCATCATCGTTCATCATTTTGGCAATGTGGGGGTCCTTTTTTAGGATCGGCAAGGCATAATCAGACATGTGGGCCAATGTTCCAGGTGTCAATGATGCACTGCGAGTGCTGGGTGGAGGAGCACTTTCTGGCAAATCAACATCCCTCCAGTCACGCACAAACCCTGTACCTGACCTTGCCACGCCAACATTTTTTCTTGCCCCTGAGAAGCATCCTCCTCCCCAAAATAATCATCCCCTTCCTCCTCCTCCTCCTCTTCCTCTTCTTCCTCCACCTCGTCCACGAGACATCCCTGAGCAGACAATGGCTGATTGTCATCAAGGCTTCCCTCCTCCTCTTCATCCTCAGCTGCAGATGCCTGCTCCTTATTGTGAGTCAAAGTTTGCATGAGCAGATGCATAAGTGGGATGCTCATGCTTATGATGGCGTCGTCTGCGCTTACCAGCCGTGTGCATTCCTCAAAACACTGAAGGACTTTACAGAGGTCTTTCAGCTTCGACCACTGCACACCAGACAACTCCATGTCTGCTTGCAAACTGCCTGCCCGTGTATCCTCCCACAAATGAATTACAGCCTGCCTCTGTTCGCACAGCCTCTGAACCATGTGCAGGGTGGAGTCCCACCTTGTTGCAGAGTCGATAATTAGGCGGTGCTTGGGAAGGTGGAGCAATCGCTGCAGCTTCTGCATACGACTGGAGTGTATGGCAAGGTATGTGTCTGAGTTTTGAAAGGGCTATGGCTGCCACAAAATTCCGGCCGTCATCACTAACTACCTTGCCTGCCTCAAGATGTTGACTGCCCTGCCATGACTCAGTTTGTCACTGCAAGTAGTCGGCCAGTACCTCTGCGGTGTGTCTGTTGTCACCCAAACACATCATCTTCAACACAGCCTGCTGACGCTTACCACTAGCTGTTCGATAGTGGGACACATCGTGTGCAACACTGGCAGCTGCGGATGGAGTGCTCGTGCGACTGTGCTCTGTGGACGAGCTTTCGGTTCTGGAGGAGGAGGAGGAGGGTCGAACGCCTACAGTCAACTGTTACCTTTACCGTGGGCAAGGCAGCACTGTCCCACCACCACTGGTTCGGTGATAGATGAGGAGGAGGAGCAAAAGCCTACAGCCAACTGTTTCCTATACCATGGGCTAGGCAGCACTGTTCCACCGCCGCTGTCCCCATTGGAGCATGCATCCACCACATTAACCCAGTGTGCAGTGATGGACATGTAACGGCCCTGGCCATGCCTACTGGACCATGCATCTGTTGTGAGGTTTACCTTTCCACTCACTGATTGCTTGAGTGCATGGACAATGCGGTCTTTCACATGCACGTGGAGGGCTGGGATGGCTTTTCATGAAAAGAAGTGCCGACTGGGTAGGTCACAGCGTGGTACTGCGTAGGCAATGAGCTCACGGAAAGCTTTGCTTTCAACCAACCGGTAGGGCATCATCTCTATCGAGATTAGTTTGGCAATGTGGGCGTTCAAAGCCAGTGTATGCGGATGAGAGGATGAGTACTTTCTTGTCCTACTCAGAGTCTCTGGTAGTGGTAGGGTGAGCTGGACTTGAGCGCTGCATATGGTGGAACTAGCGATGGACATGGCGGACTGAGAGAGGGTTGGTGATGGTGATAGTGATGGTGGTCTTGCTGATGGCCTAGATTCAGTCTTTCGTAGCTATTACATTGTGATTCCATGACTGTTTTGCCCTTGCAATGACACCTCGACATTTGCTGGTGGTGGTGTGCTAACTGGTGGGCTTACAGTGGGGGAAGCGATATAGCTTTGCTGACTACCTTCATTCGGAGCAGGTGCACATGTGGTATGTGAGGTTTGGTAGTCCGTCCACGCTTGCAAGTGCATGGTGGTTAAATTTCTAAGCATGCAACTGGTATTCAAATTTCTCAGATTTTTTCCCCCGGCTAAAGGTCTTTGCGCACTTCTTATAGATAACCTTTGCCTGATCCTTAGGATTTTGTTCAAAAAAGTGCCACACTGCACTCTTCCTTCCATGGAAGACATTTTGAGACCTTGCATGCTGTCCTGCAACTCTTTTGGTTTTTGTAACACGTTTTTGGACTGCTACGGTCATGCCAGATAACAGCTGTTGCGATGTCATTGC
Organism: Dendrobates tinctorius; assembly: GCF_039654945.1. Classification (NCBI taxonomy): domain Eukaryota; kingdom Metazoa; phylum Chordata; class Amphibia; order Anura; family Dendrobatidae; genus Dendrobates; species Dendrobates tinctorius. The sequence continues at coordinate 13,346,597 of NW_027361690.1, forward strand.
CTGCTGCGGATCCTCCTCCTCTTCTGAGCTATTGGCAGCGGCACCCTCTACCCCCAATGGATGCCAATCTGGGTCAACAACTGGGTCATCCATCACCTCCTCTTCAATTTCATGTGCATCTTCCTGTGTGTCACCGTGTAAGGTGGTATAGTATGCGGGAAGGGGCACCTGAGTGAATGTACCAGCAGAAAAATCTAGCAGTGGCTGTGCATCAGTGCACTCCATGTCAGATTCATCTTGGACTGGGGAATTCACGATTTGACTTGATAGCCCAGGCATGGTATGTGAAAAGAGCTCCATGGAGTAATCGGTAGTGTGGCCTGCCACATTCTTCACTCTTGCCAGGGGTGAAGGACACAAGGAAAGGTGTTGTTCCAGACCAGGAGCCTCCAATGTTGACTCAGTGCTTTTATTTTTTGAAACTTCAGAAGAGGAGTCGAGAGAGCTGGAGGCTGTCAGCAATGTAAGCCAAAACTTGTTCCTTAAGCTCCGGCTTTAAAAGTGGTTTACCTACTCCCAGAAAAGAGAGCCTTTGAGGCCTTGTGGAGCCAGACTATGACGCAGGCTCAACACCTCCTGCCTTAGCTGCTATTGTGCTTTTGCCACTACCAACAGATGCAACACCACCACCACTATCAGGACCAGCTGGCAACCCCCGCCCACTTCTATGGCATCTTCCACCATACTTGCTCATTTTTGTGAAATTGTAGCCAAAATACCACCAGCTATATGGTACTGTAAAACAAGGTGTATCTGCTATGGGTGAGATTTTGAATCTCACTATAGATTTGAGGACGCAGAACTATTGTCTCTGGCCAAGGAGAGATTACACCTCAATGTAACAGGCTGAAATTGGATGGTGTATGACAAGGTGGAGGGTGTCTATAGGATTGGTGAGAATTTGGATCTCACTAGAGATCTGCGGACGCTGAACTATTGTCTCAGGCCCAGTAGAGATTACACCTCAATGTAACAGGCTGAAATTGGATGGTGTATGACAAGGTGTAGAGTGTCTAAAGGATTGGTGAGAATTTGAATCTCACTATAGATTTGAGGACGCTGAACTATTGTCTCAGGCCCAGTAGAGATTGCACCTCAATGCAACAGGTTGAAATTGGATGGTGTATGACAAGGTGGCGGGTGTCTATAGGATTGGTGAGAATTTGGAACTCACTAGAGATTTGAGGACGTTGACAATGATGCTCTCAGTCCAAATATGGACGCAGGCAGTCTAATAAGCAGGACTGCTGCACACAAAAGGGTGGAAAAATGAACGCTTGGTAACTGTGCAGAAAAGAGGAAGTAAAGTATTTTTGCTTTTAGAAAAGAAGCTTACACATCAGTGTGCAAACAGCAATGCAGCTATCAGGGAGCCTTATAAGGCAGCCTAATAACCAACAGAGCTGCTGCACAAAAATAGAGCCTCCCCTGTCACTGCACACAAAGTGTTGTGTTGTAAGTGGAAATCGCTAACAGCAGAAGCAGTTTTTTGGTTCTTCTTCCCTGCCTAACGCTCTCCCTACAGAATCAGCAGCAGCAGCTCTCCCTATGCTAAGATCGGCATAAGTAAGATGGCGGTCAGCCTTCACGCCCTTTTATAGCCCCTATGACGCCACCCAAAGCCAGCCAATCACTTGCATGCCCTTCTCAAAGATGGTGGTGACCAATGCCTATGTCATCGCGTTGCCCACAGTGTGCATCCTCCATCATTGGCTGAAAAAGGGTGCTGGAAGCATCTTTTGAAACGCGACTTTGGCGCTCTGGTCACCGACCTCGTGGCCGACCTCACGCTATGGTCGGGTTTCGCTTCATGAAACCCGACTTCAGCGAAAGTCGCCGACTTTTGAATATGACTGACCCTTTCACTCAACTCTACTCATGGGTGTATGCCATCCGAACCCGGAGATTTATCTATCATAATCTTATTTAGCCAGTTTCACACATCTTCTTGGGTTAGATTGGTGACTCTTAATATAGGGTTTTCTTTGTCTCTCAGCATTTCATCTAGCATTTTATTTTCCACCGTAAAAGCCATGGAGAAGAAGGTGTTGAATATATTAGCTTTTTCCTCGTCATCTACAACCATTTTTTTTTTCAACTCACAATTTTTAAGGAGCCTACACTTTCACTTTTGATTCTTTTACTATTGATTGATGTAGTTGAAGAACAGTTTAGGATTAGTTTTACTCACTTTAGCAATGTGTTTCTCTGTTTCCTGATTGGCAGCTTCAATTAGCTTTTTAGATAAAGTATTTTTCTCCCTATAGTTTTTTAGAGCTTCAACAGTGCCATCCTGCTTTAGTAGTTTAAATGCTTTCTTTTAACTGTTAATTGCCCCTCTTACTTTTTTGCTTAGCCACATTGGGTTTTTCCGATTTCTTGTCCTTTTATTCCCACAAGGTATAAACCGCTTACAGTGCCTATTAAGGATGTTCTTAAACATTTTGCATTTATTATCTGTATTCTTATTTCTGAGGACATTGTCCCAGTCAACCAGATTAGGGGCATCTCTAACCTGGTCAAACTTTGCCTTCCTAAAGTTCAGTGTTTTTTTGACTCCCTGACAAGTCCCCCTAGCGAAAGACAAGTGAAACTGTACAATATTGTGGTCGCTATTTACTAGATGCCCGACGACCTGCAGATTTGTTATTCTGTCAGGTCTATTAGATAGTATTAGGTCTAAAAGTGTTGCTCCTCTGGTTGGATTCTGCACCAATTGTGAAAGATAATTTTTCTTGGTTATTAGCAGAAACCTGTTGCCTTTATGGGTTCCCCAGGTCTCTGTTTCTCAGTTATCCGGGTAGTTAAAATCCCCCATAACAAGGACCTCATTATTGGTTGCAACTTCATCTATCTGCCTTAGTAGCAGACTTTCCATGATTTCTGTTATATTTGGGGGTTTGCAGCAATCTCCACTGAAAATATTGTAACTATTTTTCCCTCCATGTATTTCGACCCAAAGGGACACAACATCCTCATCCCTTTCGCTAATATTCTCCCTTAAAATGGACTCTAGACAAGACTTTACAAAAAGACAAACCCCTCCTCCTCTCTGATTTTTATGATCCTTTCTAAACTGACTGTAACCCTGTAATTTAACTGCCCAGTCATAGCTTTCATCTAACCATGTCTCGGTTATTTCCACTATGTTATAGTTACCTGTAGATATTTTTGGTTCTAGTTCTTCCACCTTGTTTGTCAGGTCTCTGGCGTTTGTGAGCATGCAGTTTAGAGGATTTTGTTTTGTTCCAATCTCCTCCCTGTGGATTATTTTAGAAATGTTCTTACCTCCCTTCCAAGTATGTTGTCTTGGGTCTTCTTTGCTGCGCCTCATACTCTTCATCAGTATATTTTCTGGCTTTGTGTTCGTGTCTAACGTTTTTCTTCCCGACCCCTCTTCTTCTAGCTTGACGCCCTCCTGATGAGTGTAGCGAGTCTTCTGGTGAATGTGTTTCCCAGGTTTATTGAGGTGTAGTTTGTCTCTGGCGAGGAGTCCATCGTACAGATAATTCACACCGTGGTCCAGGAATCCGAATCCTTGTCTGCACCATCGTCTTAGTCAGTTGTTCACATCAAGGATCCTGTTCCATCTCCTGGTACCATGCCCTTCTACTGGAAGGATAGAGGAAAAACTACCTGTGCATCCAGTTATTTACTTTCTTCCCCAACTCTTCAAAGTCCTTGCAGAGTATCGGTAGGTCCTTCCTTGCCGTGTCATTGGTGCCAACATGTTTGAGAAGAAATGGGTGGACGTCCTTGGAACTGATGAGCTTTGGTATCCTATGGGTCACATCCTTGATCTTCGCACCTGGGAGGCAGCATGCTTCTCTTGCGATTATGTTCAGTCTGCAGATGGCTGCTCCTGTGCCTCTCAGTACTGAGTCTCCCACAACTACCACTCTTCTTCGCTTCTTGGCTGTACTTTTTGTTTTCAATTCTGGATGTTGCTGTGCCCTTTTCTTCTTTGCTTGCTGGTAGTGCCTCATCCTTAGGTATGCCATCTTCATCCTCCACAAGGCCTTGGTATCGGTTTCTCAGTTGTGTGGTTGGTGATGTCTCCATGGTCTTCTTGCTTCTTTTGGTTACATGCTTCCACTCGTCTGCTTTTGCAGGGTCTCTGACACTTTTTTCACCTTCTGTGACCAGTAGAGATGCTTCTGTTCTCTCTAGGAAGTCTTCATTTTCTTTGATGAGTTTCAAAGTTGCAATTCTTTCTTCCAGACCCCGCAACTTTTCTTCTAATACGGCCAGTAATCTACACTTCTGGCAGGTGAAGTTGGATTCTTCTTCTGGTCGATCTGTGAACATGTAGCAAATGTTGCAGCTCACCACGTAGATTGCCATGTTGCTCCTGGATCCTGCTGACTTGCTGTGTGTATTCCTTTTTGTGTAATCTACTCGATCAGCCAAACTTTCTTGCAATAATGCCCTAGAGACAAAAATCTGGTGATGCTTTCCAAGCAGCTGGTCCCGGCTATTCTTTCTGAGGGAGACTCTTCGCTTTTCCCAGAAGGCACCTGGAATATGCAAATTGTCTTCCTCAAGCTTCAATCCCTGGTTTGGAAATGCCAAGCAACTGATAGCCAATGATTTATAATTTGCTACCACTGCTAGTTAGTGGGATAAGATAATATATTTTAAATAGTAATATAGTATGAGCTTACAGAAATAGAGCAATAAAGTGTGGTCCTCGGCCACATGGTGCAATGATTACAACAACCATCAATACTACAGAGAAATTTCAGGTGAATCTAGATTTTGATCTCAAGCTAGTATAAAAATTTGTCATACCTATGCTAGTGTAAGCAGGTTGCAAGATGCAGTGACAGGCAAGAGAAAGAACAAGGGTTAACAAATTTTACATTTTATTTCAACAGGGTATTAAACTCCTTGCAGGGAGATAGATGGTTAATTGCAGATAACAGACACAACAGATGCGGAATAACAGCAGTCCAAATATCAACTTATCATGTCCTTTATGTTCATCCTCTGCAGATGATCAAACAGGGGGTAGTGGCCATGGCCAGAAAGATGTACACCGAGGGAGTCCTCTACACGATGATCCGTCTTCTGGTGACAGCAGTCGGTCTCCGGTACCTTCTGCTGAGCCCCCAGTCCATAAACTTTTGTGGCCAAAGCTAACCGGACCGCAGCACTCTCGGGGTTAACTGTGGGCTGGTGAAGAGCAGAAGACAAGGAGGGCCACAAACGAATGTCGGGTGCTCGGCCTTCCCTCCTCCGCACGGGTGCCTTACTCACAGTCTCAGGATGGTCGGCACCTCTCTCTCTTATTATACCGCTGGTGGCGATGGAAACCAGCAGTCGCAGCTTGATATAGCACCAGTGCTCTGGAGACAGAGCATGCTGCTCACCCTGCTGCACACTGCTTGTTCCCACCAAAGACCCCGCCGCTGCGCACGTTTTTTCTCAACTTCCGGCCGGGTTCCCTGTCTAAACGCCCCCACTGACCGGGCCATCGGGCCTGTCTGGTCTCCAATTCTTTCCCCTAGGAAACATGGGACACAGCCTCGACAGTTCTGGACCCGGCTCAGTACAGGTACCCACAGCCCGGTCTTCCTCCTTACACTCCTCCTCTCCTTTAGCTCGCCATTCCACGGGTGAGAGTTCTTGCAGCAGACGTTGCCACTCTTCCATTTCTCGAACAATTTGTTGCAAAATAAACCGATCCTGTTCATAACGAGTGTGAGGTATCCCAGTGGTCATCCTTTTAGTGCGGCATAATTCAGGTTGAGTGGTAGAGGCGGGTTGGATGGTGGAAGACGGGGACATGACCGGTTCCAATAGAACAGCCATCTCTGGAGTTTTGGGCCGACATATTTCCCTTTGACTGGTGGCCGGTGAACTCTCCAGGTCTGAGATGATGCAAGTGGTTCTACCTCATCATAATCTGGAGTTGTGGGAATCGGCGCCTCGGTGGGGCTTGGCTCTCTCCTCTTCAGGGTCACAAGACAGGCAAGGAAGCAACATGTTGTGATGGACTATTCAAGTAGGCACCTCTTCCTCCCCTTCAGGTTGAACTTCATACACTGGACAAGCATTGTCAACTCGGCGCTTCACCCGATACAGAGTTTTCTCCCATCGATATTCCAACTTGCCTCGTGGCCTCTTGTCTCAGACAAGCACTACTCCTACTTTAAGAGCTGTCCCTCAGAGGAGCGGTGCTTAAGCTCTCAGAACTTAGCCTGTACCAGTCGGTGAAGAGAGTGCAATCGGTATCTATGATCTCAGACCCAGGAAGACACCCCTGTCTGTGGGTAGTCTTCTTCTGGGTCCAGCTGCAGCTCCATGATTTTTCGTCCTCTCCGCCCAAATAGTAGAGTATACGGGGTGTATCTGGTGGTACGGTGCACCCGGTTGTTGTACACCCAGACCAATTCAGCCACATACTCATGCCAACAGGCTTTCCGATCTTCCTCCAAGTTTCTCAACATCTGGATCAGCGTCCTATTGAAGCGTTCACAGGCTACATTCCTTTGTGGATGATGGAGCGTCATTCTTGACTTCTCAATTAGATACAGACGATGTAACTCCTCCATCACCCGGCCTTAGAAGCAAGCACCTTAATCAGAAAAAATTCGCTTTGGGCATCCGTACACCCGGATGAAATCTCAAAAGATAGCCTGCGCAGGTGACTCGGCAGTTTGATCCCGGGCCAGAGTAACTACAGAAAACTTGGTAAAGTGGTCGGTCATCACTGGACAATGTTTATATCGATGATGAGCGGGACCCATCATTCAAGTAGTCGATCATCAACAACTCTAAGGGGGTAGAGGTCACGATGGTCTGTGTGGGGGTCCTCTGGTCTGGAGGTTTAGCCACTTTGCAGCTTTGGTATCGCTGACAGGCTTCCTCTACTGCAGTCTTCAAGTGAGGGTGATAGATGAGCTTCTGCAGCCACTGGAACATCTTTTCCGAACCAAAGTGAGCCCCTCTCTCATGGGCCTCCATAGCCACTATGCCAATCAGCTTCTCGGGTAGCACCACTTGCCAGGTGATCCCCAATTCTCCCACTAATTGCACTTTTCGATACAACAAGCCATCTCTTAATTGAAGCCTCTGCCATTGTCGGAGAATCTGCAGAGCCCCCGGGGACAAAGCTCCTCTTTCATTCCGGTAGGGTAGCCGCTTCAATGCCACCCACTGTCCCAGTTGGGCCAGTTCCTCATCTTCCTGCTGCAGCTGCACCCAGTCATCTCGAGGTTGTCCCAGCACCTGTTCTCCAGATGCCTCGTCGATCTGTCCCTGCGTTGCCACCAACGGCCTAGTGAAGTCCCGGAAGCCAGGAATCTTTTCTGCCTCTAACTCTTCATCCTGGTCGCATCCTGGCTGCTCATGAGTCACTTGGGGCAGAGCATCGGTGTGTGTATTTCCAGCTCACTTCTGATAAGCAATCTTGTACCAATACTTCACCATATGGGCCACCCATCTTTGCTCCAGGGCTCCCAGTTTGGCATTTTCCAGGTGAGCCAAGGGATTGTGATCAGTTCATACCAAGACTTCAGACCCCGACAGATATTCAACAAAATATTCAGTCATCACTAGTGTTGAGCGATACCGTCCGATACTTAAAAGTATCGTATCGGATGGTATCGGCCGATCTAAAAAAAATATCGGGTATCGCAGATTCCGATACCGGAAGTCCCATTCAAGTCTATGGGACTTCCGGTATCGGAATAAGAAAAACCCTATTTTTGCCTTGTACAGCCTCTCTGGGGTCTGTACGGGCCTTTCGGGGGGCTGTGCCGGCCTGCCGGGGGGGTCTGTGCAGGCTCCGGTGGTCTGTGCAGGCCTGCCGGTGGTCTGTGCAGGCTCCGGTGGTGTGTGCCGGCCTGCCGGGGGGGCTGTGCCGGCCTGCCGGTGGTCTGTGCAGGCTCCGGGGGTCTGTGCCGGCCTGCTGGGGGGGCTGTGCCGGCCTGCCGGTGGTCTGTGCAGGCTCCGGGGGTCTGTGCCGGCCTGCCGGGGAGCTGTGTCGGCCTGCCGGGGAGCTGTGCAGGCTCCGGTGGTCTGTGCCGGCCTGCCGGTGGGCTGTGCAGGCTCCGGGGGTCTGTGCAGGCATCGTCCGATGGGACTACAAGTCCCATCGGACGATGCCTGCTACCATGACAGTGATTGACACATTAGCCAATGATGGGACAGTAGTAGTCCCATCATCCGGCTAATGTGTTGAATGTAAAAAAAAAAAAAAAAAATTACATGCTACATACATACAACATGCATACTACATATATACTACATGTAACATACATACTACATATATACTACATGCAACATGCATACTACATACATGCTACATACTACATGCATGCTACATACATGCTACATACTACATACATACTACATACATAATACATATATACTACATGCATGCAACATACATACAACATATATACTACATGCATGCAACATGCATACTACATATATACTACATGTAACATACTTACTACGTATATACTACATGCTACATACATGCAACATACATACTACATACATGCTACATACATACTACATACATAATACATATATACTACATGCATGCAACATACATACAACATATATACTACATGCATGCAACATGCATACTACATATATACTATAAATACTACATGTAACATACATACTACATATATACTACATGCTACATACATGCAACATACACACTACATGCTACATACATGCAACATACATACTACATACATGCTACATACATACACACTACATGCTACATACTTGCAACATACATACTACATACATGCTACATACTACTGTCAAGGTGAAAATATATTTTCTTATATAACTTTTAGATTTTTATACTGTGAAACAATAAGTTTTTCCTAATTGCTTGCTAATGCAAATGTAACTGTATTAAAGATGGCTGCCAGTGTTCACTTTCACTTAAATTCAGTGTCTAAAGAGTTAAGTTTCATTTCTCCTAAGTTTCATTTCTCCTAAAAAAAGATAACTCAGGAATGTGAAGAAGGAGTAACCATCGGGAGACGTTTTGACGAATCAGAGAGAGACTGGACACTAGATGTATACTGCATAAACCCCGCCTAGTGCACGCCTTCCCCTAACACTCAATATAGTATTGTGTATTTTTAAATAAAAGCCAGTTGTTGTACTGCTCCTGACAGGTGTGGATGCAGGACATTAGCTAAGATTGAATCAGCTGCGTGTCTGAGTCATTCTTAATCGGTACCAGATGTTTTGCGCTCGCACAATGATTTGGAATGACTGGTGAATGAGGATTCATTGTCGTTTACGACCCCGACAATTTGGAGCCCAACGGGGGGCGTGGACAGTGATCCGAGGCTCCTCTGGACCCATGCTTGGATGTCTGTGGATGATACCTGTAGTGGCTGACCTCGAGGACTGATCACCCTCCAAAACACGGTAAGTGAGATCATATACACTGTATGTGTCACACTTGCTAGTGTCTCAGCCGTTATTGGTTTGTCTGTGGTCTCCTTGGGTCTGAGGGGTGACCGGTCGAGTGGTGAGACCGAGTGCGATCCTGTGCCACGCTCTGAACCAGCAACTGAGAGACGTTGCATTCTGCGCGTCCTCGTGTACACCACACCTCCTCCACCGGTCATTGTACTCCATTCAACCACCCTACCCGTGACTATTGTCTAGTAGTGAAGTGGAGTGATAAATTGAGCTAGTTGCAGATTGTGGGGCAACCTAGAGGAAGGGATAGGAGACGCAGCCTCTGTGATATTGTACCAGCTAGGTAATTAAGACGTCCCGAGAAGGGACCACCTGTATTTCTGTGGAGGGCTCTCACTAGGAGACCGCCTCCCGACTGTTGGAATATCGTGGCAGGATAATCTGTTAATCACTGCTGTTCAAGGTTAGGGAAAGGAAATATTGAGCGCGAGGCTCTTTTCCTAGTACGTCGAACGTGAGGCTCCGTACTGTGGAACATCAGTGTTGATATCGCTACCAGTGGTTTTTCTGCAGAGAACCATAGTATTCTGTAAGAGTCATGCTGCGTATCTTAAAGCAGAAGAAGTCTGTGCCCCACAAGTTAGATGAGGATGCTGTGGAGGTCAAGGCAATAGTAGCGTCACGGGAAGGCAAGAAGGCAGTCAAGAATGTTGAGAGATTGTATAAGCATGTAGGATTGCCCTCGTCAGGGAGATTACAGCCGGCTATGTGGCATAATCTCATAGAGAACAAAAGAGGCATGTTGAAAGATAAAGGATTGTTAGAACAAGCACAAGCTCATCTGCGAGTTGCGCGAGGCTTGAAGAATGAAGGATGGAAAGAGATTGATGGGGAACAGTCAGGGAAAGATACCTGAAGAAGGAAACCGGTTATGTGATATAATTGAGGATAGATATGGAAGTAGTGCAGCAAAGAACCTGGAAAAAGTATTAATCAAATCCAAAGTGCAAGATAGGCAGGCTGTGTGAATCCTTGTATATATGTCTATGAGAACCTCTGAATAAGATGAGAGATGAGTAAAAAAAAAAAAAAAAAACAGATGCGTTATAGATATTTCAAATCTACATCTGAGACTGAATGAATTGAGTAATGATATAGTTCGTGTTATATGTGGCATTACATTGTAAAGTTTCCTGAATGCATTTGGCCAGAAAAAGGGCAAGGCATGGTTAATCTCATTATACAGTTATCTGCTCTTACAGTGAAATCCCGTGATTTTGAGTTTCTTTGTAGAAATTGATTTTGATAAGTCTAAAGAGCTACAGAATTCTGTGAAGGATGACGCTGCATTCTGATGGGAGGGGTGAAGGATGGAGCTGCGTAGTTTCTTCTCCCTTCGCTCTTATCTCTGCTGAGTGTGAGCTGTGCTCAAAATTCTCTGTAATTCTATCCGTAAGGTACAAGCTGAAAGATTTGTGCATTTTAAAGCAACAGTACTTAATTGAAGATTGGAAGTTAAAAGTAAGATATGGTGCCTAATTTAGAAGGGAATTGTAAGTGATTGCTTGGTCATTAATGTGTTTGAACCTGCTTCTAGTTGTGTGATTGATTTGTATAGCAAATTGTGTCAAATTACAAGAGACAGAGAAGGAAGGAAGCAGTAAAACAAGTGGGACAAATATTGAAAAAGGCAAAAATACCAGAGTGTGAATGTTTGGATGTACAAAAAGGCACAGACAAGGGAAGAAAATAGCAAGTGAATAAATGATGCTTGAGAATGTGCAGCAGTGTGGAAGGTGTATTATGAATGTTTGATTGACAAAGTGTAACCAGAGACCCAGACAAAACAGATGGACTTGTAAACACTGTGGTCAGACTCAGACAAACCCAGACTGAATAGCTACTTGTGTGACCTGTGCTACTGACCTAAGAGAATTGCACTAAATCTTATCCAGACAAGATCATAAGAAGCTGACATAATAGTGTGGATAGTGGGTAGTGGGGACATTGGCCCTTGAGGAGTAAGCTGACAGTAGACATCAGACGGCCAACCCCAGCAGGACCTAGAAGTGTGACTAGAATAAGAAAGATGCAGGTGTATTATCCCTGGAGCCCCTCTGACCAGCTAGCTTTGCTGAAGCAGCTGCCTGCCCCTGAGGACCAACCATTCCCGTTTTACAGACACACAGATGTGACAAAGAATCAGGCTTGGGGCATGGATGATAAATCTGCACGATCTGGGGAGACGTACTGTGAGTCACTAAGACAATGGGCTGCAGTGGAACAATCAGAGCAGTCTGTACTCCTGACTAATGTGACACAGCAAAGAGGAGAGAGAGTAGAGATATACCTTGGACGGTTACAGCTGAAATGGGCAGACATGGGGTACATTTGCATAAATCCACTTGATGTTAGAATACTGGTGGATGCATTCATTGACGGTATGAACAAAGACTTACGAGACGCAGTACAGACAGCCAGACCTGAATGGAGACATGTAGATCCGAAAGACCTCCTTAAGGTAGCTAAAGAAATTGAGCAAACAAGGACAATAAAACGACCTGTCATGTATGCTGGAGCACAAGGAAAAAAGTGGAGACGTAATAGGAAAGGCATGTGAGATGACACTGACGATCCATGCCATACTCCTACAAGTTCAACCAAAACATCTGTCTATGGCCAGACAGCTCCGACTTGAGTGTGCTCTACTAATTCCTGAGTATGTCACTCCTCAAAAGATGTAACGTTCTGAATCCAGCCACCCTCCTGCCTGTGGATTCAGAAAAGGGGGAATTGGTGACCGTATTAGCGAGTGAGGAAGGATACTTTGACATGACGCATGAACATGTCTGCATAGAACTGATGAGTCAGGAGACAGTTGGGTTTGCACACATTCATGAAAAACCTGTTCCTAATGCAGACTTTGAGTTTCTTTTTTGTAGATGGCCCCAGATACCACCAGGATGGACGATTCTACACTGGATATGCAGTAGTATCCTCACATGAGGTAATCCGAGCGGAACCACTCTCTCCTCACATGTCGGCGCAGGAGGCAGAGTTGAAGGCACTCACTGAGGCGTGTAGAGCCGCTGCAGGTAAAGTCGCTAATATTTTCACAGATTCGAAGCCCATTAAAAATGCAGAGCTGGTGAAACAATTGATGGAGGCATTGATGTTACCAGTCCAGGTTGGCATTGTCAAGGTAAAAGCACACACAAAGGTGACTCCGTGGAGGTAGAGGGCAATAGAAGGGCGAACGAGGCTGCTAAAATAGCACAAGGCGGCCTAGAGAGAGCAGTGGACGGTGGCGGGGAGTCAGCGTATTCCAGCCACATTGGGTCTAGATGTCCTGAAATCCCTCCAGCAAAAGGCTGCCCAAACAGAGAAGGTACACCGGGGGAGACTGGGAGCTGAGCTGAACTCAAATGGAGTATGGGAGAATAAGGATAAAATGTGCCCACCAAAGTCCCTGTTCCCAATCATGGCGCAAGCAGCACATGGCCCCAATCACACCTCAAAAAGTCACATGTGTGCCATGGTAGATGCCTTCTGGATCGCTCCTGGCTTCAGTTGCGCAGCCGCGAAACTTGTACAATCATGCCTCATCTGTGCACAGCACAACCCAGGTAAAACAGTAAAAGTCCCTAAGAAAGCGACATCTAGGCCTCTCTACCCGTTTCAGAGACGGCAGATTGACGACATACAGCTACCAAGGTAGGAGTGTATGCAAATATCCTAGTATGTGTAGATCTCTTCTCTGGATGGCCAGAGGCCTACCCGGTGAAAACGGCTACAGCTCGAGCTACTGCAAAGAAACTGGTGATGGAACTAGTACCACGATTCGGTGTCCCTGAAACAATTGAATCAGACAGAGGTACACACTTTACTGCTGAGGTAATGCAAAATGTAATGCAAATGATAGGTGTAGAACAAGCATTTCATACACCCTACCACCCACAGAGTTCAGGGAAGGTAGAGAGAATGAACGGGACACTAAAATTGAAAATACAGAAAACCATGGAGCAAACCCATAAACCATGGCCAGAGTGTCTCCCATTAGCATTATTCTCAGTAAGGTACACACCCACGGGGAAAACTAAACTGTCACCCTTCGAGATACTGTTTGGAAGACCACCGAACACAGGGTTGTACTACCCACAGGTCTTAACACTCAATGTGGATAATTTGACAAGTTATGTAATCCAGTTGCAAAAGCATTTAACTCAAATGCATTCTCTAGTTTTCTCTTCCATTCCAGATCCAGATAGTGTGGAAGGAACTCACTGTCTACAACCTGGTGATTACGTATATGTCAAGAAACACTCCAGAAAGACCCTTGAACCCTGATATCAAGGACCTTACCAAGTACTCCTGACAAGCCTACTTCTGTTAAGTTGGAGGGACGACCAAACTGAATCCACGCATCACATTGCAAACTAGCCACAGGAGTTAACAAAGCATAAGAGTGCATAATGTTTTGGTTTGGTTTTGTTGCATTATCTGTAATAATGGTAGCTGCGTGGGACAATCTAAATTCTCCAATGTCCTTGAATAATAAGTTTATACAACATCATGAAAAATTACTAAATGATTGGTCAAAAGACACTCAGTCTCCAGCAGATTGCTGGATCTGCACACATTCAGCAGTATCAGCCACTAGTATTCCGTTCCTTGTTATTCCTGTGCCACCCGAGGAATTATTTGCCTGGACCAGTTGTTCTGATACACTTGCTAATAATGCCACAAATAATGTGAAGTTATGGAACACAACTGTTGGAATACCTATTGTGGGATGGGTAGGATACCCTTGGTGGCAGGGTAATCTTTCAGGAAGTAACACATACCTTCAATATCTGGCATATAAAGGGGGGGCTTGGGTACCCAGGAATAGAACTCGGTTAACCTACCTGGGGCAAATTCCAATGTATGGCCTACAAGTTAGTTTTAATGTAACTTCCCACTCTACTGATGCCTTCAAACCAATACTGCTAGAAAGAAGGTTGCATAATACGTCCTGGGAGTATTCCAATTTATTTCCCCAGGGCAATAATGAAACTTGTTTTAATATTTCAGGTAATATACCTTGCAACGAGTCATCTGGATATGAGAAAGGAACTCCCACCTGTAGAAATCCCGATGTAGGGTATTGTAGCCCTTTAGGACAACTTCCAAATTGGTGTATGCTTCAGAATGTATCTGCGTTCATAGATTTAGTTCATAGACTGGTATTACAACATTCAGTCCTATGGGACCTACCTAGTGACATGTTCTGGGTATGTGGAGACAATGCATATAAATGGTTGCCAGTAGGGGTAAAAGGTGCTTGTACTCTGGGTCGTTTGACTCCAGCTACCTTTGTTATTCCGAATGACCAGTTGAATACTCAGAGCATACCTAAACACCACTGCCTGTGTCATGAATTTGTTGAAAGGTTTGAAGCCCACTGATTGCCCAGATTATGTCCCACTAATTCATAAGGAACCCAAACTAAAGGTCCCAGGAGAAGTAACTGTATTAGCTGACAATTACACCTGCTATAATTCCCACGACACCACAGGTACACCAGTAGGGATCTTCGAGACAGGTTTCTGCAAAGAGAATAGTTCTCTAGATACTGACTTGTTAATCAAACATACACAATATATGTATGACATTTATTGGTTATGTGGAGATGGTAAGCTCCGTCCTAGGTTGCCAAATGCCTGGACAGGCCAATGCACCCTTGTTAAACTAGCTATGCAGTTCAAGATTCTACCCTGGGATCCAAAGATACCTGATGAACCTACCAGGAAAAGGAGAAGCCTCGATCAGCTCCATATGAGTTATGAAGAAGATCCACTAGTATATATTGATGCTATTGGAGTGCCAAGGGGGGTGCCTGACCAATTTAAAGCCCAGAACCAGATCTATGCTGGCTTTGCTTCTATAATCCCACAGGTGCAGATTAATAAAAATGTTGAATGGATCAATTACATATATTACAGTGAACAAAGGTTTGTCAATTTCAGCCAAGATGCCTTCCAAGGTATAGTTGAAGAATTGGGCCCTAACACTAGAATGACACTCCAAAATCGACTAGCCCTTGATATGATATTAGCTGAGAAAGGAGGAGTTAAAAGATAGCCCTTAAAAAGATAACTGGGTTAGCAGCAGAATTGAAAACTAATGCTGGAGTAGACACATCTTTCTTTTCCGGCTGGTTGGGTGGACTCAAGGGATTCCTTCAACAAGCTTGTATAGTACTGATTGCCCTCCTTGTAATTGGATCAATAACTCTTTGTTGTGTTATTCCCTTGTATAAAAAGGTTATTGCCAAAGCAACTCCGACTGGCACCTTCCTCAATCAAGAAGTAGACCCACCAGAGTACGATGGTACTGATCTAGGGAAGATCCCTAAGTATATTCCCCTCAAGAGAGTAGACAAAACCCCCCATTCTCAGATGATGTTAAGAGACTTAGTTTAGGGACAGCGGGAGAACTCCATGTGAGGTTAGTGAAGGGTTCAGCTGCCTGGAGGCCTCTCGCTAGGGGAGAGCTTCTGAGGTGTCTGGATGAAGAAATCCACCTCCCCTTTTCCCATCACATGGACAGTCTCGAAGGATCTTTCATTAAGGGAAAAACTTAGTGTTTAGGGGGGATTGTCAAGGTGAAAATATATTTTCTTATATAACTTTTAGATTTTTATACTGTGAAACAATAAGTTTTTCCTAATTGCTTGCTAATGCAAATGTAACTGTATTAAAGATGGCTGCCAGTGTTCACTTTCACTTAAATTCAGTGTCTAAAGAGTTAAGTTTCATTTCTCCTAAGTTTCATTTCTCCTAAAAAAAGATAACTCAGGAATGTGAAGAAGGAGTAACCATCGGGAGACGTTTTGACGAATCAGAGAGAGACTGGACACTAGATGTATACTGCATAAACCCCGCCTAGTGCACGCCTTCCCCTAACACTCAATATAGTATTGTGTATTTTTAAATAAAAGCCAGTTGTTGTACTGCTCCTGACAGGTGTGGATGCAGGACATTAGCTAAGATTGAATCAGCTGCGTGTCTGAGTCATTCTTAATCGGTACCAGATGTTTTGCGCTCGCACAATGATTTGGAATGACTGGTGAATGAGGATTCATTGTCGTTTACGACCCCGACACTACATACATGCTACATACATACTACATATATACCACATGCATGCAACATGCGTACTACATATATACTGCATATATACTACATGCATGCAACATACATATATACTACATACAATACATACATATAGACATACAGTACATATAACATAGAGTACATACTCACCGTCACTTGTCACTTTGATCCCCGAAGCCATTGTCCCCTTGAGGAATAAATATCAAAATAAAAAAACACCAATATACTTAACCCGATCCGCAGAAGTCCACGAGGGTCCCACGTCCATCTTGCGTGGAGAACAGCAGCATCAGCTGATGCTACCGTTCTCTACCAGCTCCACGAATACAATGACGGAAGGTAGGTATCCTTCCGCACTGTATTCCTCCACCACTTTAAAAAAAAAAAAAGTTCCTATTCTCACTTTATGCCATTGCTGCCATTGTGCCAGTGGGCACAGACAGCGCATCATGATGACGTCATTTCGGCAGCCAATCAGAGCCACAAAAGTGGCTCTTTGCATTTTGGACTTCCGATTCCGGTATCCGATACGAAAAAAGTATCGGTACTCGGTATCGGAATTCCGATACGGCAAATATCGGCCGATACCCGATACTTGCGGTATCGGAAAGCTCAACACTAGTCATCACCCATACCAGCGCCAGCAACTCCATCTTGAAGGAGCTATAGTTATCTAGGTTCCATTTGGAGTCAAAGAGGGATTGGCTTGCATAGGCAATCACTCATTCTTTACCCTCTTGCATTTGAGATAGCACGGCCTCCAGCCCCTTCAAAGATCAAACCATAATACCAAAAGAGAACACAAAAGGACAAGAATCCAAAAAATACAAAATTTATTTCAATAGTACAAAATCACACCATAATAAAATATGTATATAACAAAGAACATGTAAGGAGGTAAATACCTCACCTGAATATATAGAAAAGCTATGTGATAAACAGATAGAATTGCATAGGGTCACAACCATAGGCTAAACCAGCAAAGATACATATGAAT
The DNA here is from genome assembly GCF_039654945.1 of Dendrobates tinctorius. Taxonomy (NCBI): domain Eukaryota; kingdom Metazoa; phylum Chordata; class Amphibia; order Anura; family Dendrobatidae; genus Dendrobates; species Dendrobates tinctorius. Next base: position 13,364,159 of record NW_027361690.1, read on the forward strand.
CCTTATATTACATCCCAGGGAAAAATGTAGAAATAACATAATTTACACTGGTGAGAAAAATATTATCATTCACCAAATGTTAGAGACCTCCCATATCAAGGAAGATCTTGTCACCCCCATAGGATGTAAAATGACCAAATAATAAGGCAAAGATCAAATAATCTATATACCTGTAGTCATGCTGTTGCCTAGGCTATGAACCCGTAACGTACCCCACGTACGTGAAAGTAATCCGCTCTTGCGGGGGCCAAAACATAACATCTGGCTTTCCCATCCAGGGCCATCACAGCAAACTCTGCCTGCATAGCAGGTGTCATTGGGTGCATTCTCAGCATTCCTTTGACTCACTCGGTCCAATCCCACAGCAGTGAATTGCTTCCGTAAATTTTGGAAGATTGCTGAGCATGCCCTCCAGGGCAAGCTAGTCCTTGGGGCACCCATGGCCGCTAGTTCTGCTGTCTCTGTGCTTGTTGACTGCATCCTGCAAACTACGCCAAGTGTAAGCAGGTTGCGGGATGCAGTGACATGCAAGAGGCAGAACAAGAGTTAACAAATTTACCATTTTAATCCAAAATGGTATTAAACCCCTCACAGGGAGATAAATGGTTAAGGGTAGATAACAGACACAACAAATGCAGAATAACAGCAGTCCAGTTTTCAACTTACCGTGTCCTTTATGTTTGTCCTCCGCAGATGATCCTGCAGGGGTTAACCATGGGCTGGTGAAGAGCAGAAGACAGGGAGGGCTGCAAATGAATGTCCGGGACGCGGCCTTCCTTCCTTGCACGGGTGCAGTACTCAGTGTCTGGGTGCTCGGCACCTCTCTCTCTTATGTTCCCGCTGGTGGTCATGGAAGCTGGCAGTCGCGGCCTGTCACAGCATCGGTGCTCAGTAGACAGAGCATGCTGCTCACCCTGCTGCGAGCTGCATGTACCCGCCAAAGACCCTGCCACTGCGCATTTTTTTTCTCAGCTTCCGGCCGGGTTCCCTGTCTAAACATGCCCCAACTGCCCGGTTCATGGGGTCTGTCCAGTCCCCTATTCTTTCCCCCTGGAAACATTGGACACAGCCTCGACAGTTCCGGACCCGGCTCAGTACCGATACCCACAGCCCGTTCTTCCTCCTTTCACTAGCACAAAAGCATTACAAAAACAAGGCAATAACATAGTAGGCCTAAGCGCATCACTCAATTATATGTTATTTAAGGTTTTAAATATACTAATACTGAATACTGAAGCTGCTTAAAATGTTATATTTGGAAGTCTAATCTCACATTATGTTGGTACTAGAGCACATACCTTACATATTATAATTTAAATTAACATATAAATATATTTTATTTTTACTTTAGGGATCTTTAGTTAGGAATCTTTTGCTTTCCAAATGCTACATGGCGTCGGCTAATTATTGCAGCAAATTTTGCATTCAAAAAGTCAAATAGCACTTTTTCCAAACATATGAGGTATCGGCATGCTCAGGAGAAATTGCACAACACATTTTGGGGTCATTTTTTCCTGTTTCCCTTGCACAAGGCCAGGCCAGCAGAGGGAGCTCGGAACCTAACTGCTGAGGAGCTGCTCCCTTTGGTCAGGAGGAAGGAAGTTAGTTAGTTGGTGCAGAGAGAGGGAAGAGTGTGGACATGTGGAGACGAGCTGGGGATTGAAACTGGAGCAGAGCTCACCCCTAAGCTGAAGCGCAAATGCCGGAACCCGGAGTCCGAGGCTGTGTGGGACTGAGCACCTGACACGTAATGTATATTGTTGGTTTATTATTTTCATCTTTTTTACAGGAGATCGAGGGAGTCGCAAAGGAATTAGTAGTGTAATAAAGATTTTTAAAAAAGTGTGTGTTGTCTTCTTTCATTAAAATACTTTATTCTAATTGTGTGTGTGTTTATTTTTCCCTTTATTTACTATAGGATAAGTAATGGATAGGTGTCATATTGACACCTCTCCATTACTAATCCGGGCTTAATGTCACCTTACAATAGAAAGGTGGCATTAACCCCTTATTACCCCACTTGCCACCGCTACAGGGCAAGTGGGAATAACCGGGCAAAGCTCCAGAATAGGCACATCTAATAGATGCGCCTTTTCTGGGCAGCTGGGGGCTGCTGTTTTTAGGCTGTGGGAGGCCAAGATCAATGGACCCTTACCAGTCTGAGAATATCATCCCTCAGCTGTCAGCTTTAGTCAGGTTGGTTGTCAAAAATAGGGGGACCCCATGCCGTTTTTTTTAATTATTTAAATAATTAAAAAAACAGCATGGGGACCCCTCTATTCTTGGGAACCAACCTTGATGAAGCTGACAGCTGAGGGCTGCAGCCCCCAGCTGTAAGTTTTGCCTGGTTGGTTCATAATCTGAGGGTAGCCCAAGTCGGGTTATCATTCATTATGCTCTCCTGCTTGTTTTTGCCGGAGGAGCAGGAGAGCAGAATGTCAGCCGTGGTCAGCACCGGTCGCCGGGAACAGCGCTTACAGTAGTGCTTCATCTAGGTGGAGGTGGCATCCGTGAGAACGGAGGTCAGTTTGAACTGTTCCCCGTGTGCAGCATGTGTTGCGAGCCGTGGTAAAATGGACATGTCTCCGTGCTTTGCACACGGACACACGGTCCGTGAAAACACGCTGACCTGTGCATAGACCCATTCATTTGAATGGGTCTACGTGTGTCAGTGTCTCCGGTACGTGAGAAAACTGTCAATGCACATAGCGGAGCCACTGACGTGTGAAAGAGGCCTAAGGCTGTGTTTCCATTAACCCCTTCCCGACCTGTGACACAGCGTATGCGTCATGAAAGTCGGTGCCAATCCGACCCATGACGCATACCCTGTGTCATGAATTCAAAGCCCCCCTGCGGGTCGGGTGACCAGGGTCAATGAAAGGTCACCTGACCCACAGATACAGGGGGCTTTGTAATTCACCACAGGGGGCGTGGCTTCACCCCCACGTGGCTACGATCGCTCTGATTGGCTGTTAAAAGTGAAACAGCCAATCAGAGCGATAGTAATATTTCATCAATGAAAATTGATGAAATATTACAATCCAGCCATGGCCGATGCTGCCCCACCGGCGATCGCCCCCCCTGCCACTGAATGACAGCGGCGATCTGCCGCCGCTGTCATCATCTGAACCCGCTCCCATTCCCTTCGCTCCCCGCCAGCTTCCGATCCCCCCCTCACCCACTCTCACCGCCCCCGACACCTTCTAAGTCCCCCCGTCGCTCACGGTGTCCGGCGGGTCCGGTTCATGGGCGCCGCCATCTTGGAAAATGGCGGGCGCATGCGCAGTGCGCCCGACCGAATCTGTCGGCTGCAGATTCCATTATTTCTTTTTGATCACTCTCACAGTGATCAAAATGAAATAAAAAGTAAATGAACCCCCCGATTATCACCCCCATAGGTAGGTAGAACTAATAAAATAAAGAAAATATTTTTATTTTTATTTTTCCATCAGGGTTAGGGTTATGGTTGGAAAGAGGGTTAGGGTTAGGGTTGGAAAGAGGGTTAGGCTTAGGGTTGGAAAGAGGGTTAGGGTTGGAAAGAGGGTTAGGGTTAGGGTTGGAAAGAGGGTTAGGGTTAGAAAGAGGGTTAGGGTTAGGGTTGGAAAGAGGGTTAGGGTTGAAAAGAGGGTTAGGGTTGAAAAGAGGGTTAGGGTTGGAAAGAGGGTTAGGGTTGGAAAGAGGGTTAGGGTTGAAAAGAGGGTTAGGGTTGGAATTAGGGTTAGGGTTAGAATTAGGGTTAGGCTTGTGGTTAGTGTTATGGTTAGTGTTGGGGTTAGGGGTGTGTTGGGGTTAGGTTTATGGTTAGGGTTGGGATTAGGGTTAGGGATGTGTTGGGGTTAGGGTTGTGGTTAGGGGTGTGTTGGGGTTAGGGTTGGAGTTAGAATTGAGGGGTTTCCACTGTTTAGGCACATCAGGGGGTATCCAAACGCGACATGGTGCAACCTTTGATTCCAGCCAATTTTGCGTTCAAAAAGTCAAACGGTGCTCACTCCCTTCCAAGCCCCGATGTGTGCCCAAACAGTGGTTTACCCCCACATATGGGGTATCAGCGTACTCAGGAAAAATTGCACAACAACTTTTGGGGTCTAATTTCTCCTGTTACCCTTGGGAAAATAAAAAATTGGGGGCTAAAAAGTTATTTTTGTGGAAAAAAAATGTTTTTTTCATTTTCAGGTCTCTGCATTATAAACTTCTGTGAAGCACTTGGGGGTTGAAAGTGCTCACCATACATCTACATAAGTTCCTTGGAAGGTCTAGTTTCCAAAATGGGGTCACTTGTGGGGGGTTTCCACTGTTTAGGCACATTAGGGGCTCTGCAAACGTAATGACGACTGCAGACTATTCCATCAAAGTCTGCATTTCAAAATGTCACTACTTCCATTCCGAGCCCTGACGTGTGCCCAAACAATGGTTCCCCCACACATATGGGGTATCAGCATACTCAGGACAAACTGGACAACAACTTTTGGGGTCCAATTTATCCCGTTACCCTTGTGAAAAAAAAAATTGCGGGCTAAAAATCATTTTTTTTTTTGAGGGAAAAAAATGATTTTTTATTTTCACGGCTCTGCGTTATAAACTTCTGTGAAGCACTTGGGGGTTCAAGGTGCTCACCACACATTTAGATAAGTTCCCTGAGGGGTCTAGTCTCCAAAATGGGGTCACTTGTTGGAGGTTTCTACTGTTTAGGCACACAGGGGCTCAGCAAATGTAACATGACGCCCGCAGACCATTCCATCAAAGTCAGCATTTCAAAATGTCACTACTTCCCTGCTGATACCCAACGTGTGCCCAAACAGTGGTTTCCCCCCACATATGGGGTGTCAGCGTACTCAGTACAAACTGGACAACAACTTTTGGGGTCCAATTTCTCCTGTTACCCTTGTGAAAATAAAAAATTGCGAGCTAAAAATTCATTTTTTGAGGAAAAAAAAAGATTTTTTATTTTCATGGCTCTGCGTTACAATCTTCTGTGAAGCACTTCGGGGTTCAAGGTGCTCACCACACATCTAGGCAAGTTCCTTATGGGGTCTAGTTTGCAAAATGGGGTCACATGTGGGGGGTTTCCACAGTTTAGGTACATCAAAGGCTCTGCAAATGTAACATGATGCCCGCAGACCATTCTATCAAAGTCAGCATACCAAAACGTCACTACTTCCCTTCTGAGCCCTGACGTGTGCCCATACAGTGGTCATCCCCCACATATGGGGTATCAGCATACTCAGGACAAACTAGACAACAACTTTTGGGGTCCAATTTCTCCTGTTACCCTTGTGAAAAAAAAAATTGCGGGCTAAAAATCATTTTTTTTTGAGGGAAAAAAATGATTTTTTATTTTCACGGCCCGGCGCTATAAACTTCTGTGAAGCACTTGGGGGTTCAAGGTGCTCACCACACATCTAGATAAGTTCCTTGGGGGGTCTAGTTTCCAAAATGGGGTCACTTGTTGGGGGTTTCTACTGTTTAGGCACACAGGGGCTCAGCAAATGTAACATGACACCCGCAGACCATTCCATCAAAGTCAGCATTTCAAAATGTCACTACTTCCCTTCCGAGCCCCGACGTGTGCCCAAACAGTGGTCCCCCCCCACATATGGGGTACCAGCGTACTAAGGAGAAACTGGAAAACAACTTTTGGGGTCCAATTTATCCTGGTACCCTTGTGAAAATAAAAAATTGCAGACTAAAAAATTTATTTTTAGGAAAAAAAAAAGATTTTTTATTTTCACTGCTCTGCATTATAAACTTCTGTGAATCACCTGGGGGTTCAAAGTGCTCACTATGCATCTAGATAAGTTCCTTAGGGGGTCTAGTTTCCAAAATGGGGTCATTTGTTGGGGAGCTCCAAAGTTTAGGCACACAGGGGATCTCCAAACACGACATGGTGTCCGCTAACGATTGGAGCTAATTTTCATTTCAAAAAGTCAAATGGCGCTCATCCCCTTCTGCGCCCTGCCGTGCACCCAAACAGTGCCCCCCCCACATATGGGGTACCAGCGTACTCAGGACAATCTGGACAACAACTTTTGTGGTCCAATTTCTCCTGTTACCCTTGTGAAAATAAAAAATAGCATGCTAAAAAATCATTTTTGAGGAAAAAAAAATGATTTTTTATTTTCACTGCTCTATGTTATAAACTTTTGTGAGGCACTTGGGGGTTCAAAGTGCTCACTACACATCTAGATAAGTTCCTTAAGGGGTCTAGTTTCCAAAATGGGGTCACTTGTGGGGGAGCTCCAATGTTTAGGTGCACAGGGGCTCTCCAAACGCGACATGGTGTCCGATAACGATTGGAGCTAATTTTCCATTCAAAAAGTGAAATGGCGCTCCTTCCCTTCCGGGCCCTGCCGTGCACCCAAACAGTGGTTTATGACCACATATGAGGTATTGGTGTGCTCAGGAGAAATTGCCCAACAAATTTTAGGATCCATTTTATCCTGTTGCCCATGTGAAAATGAAAAAACTGAGCCTAAAAGATAATTTTTGTGAAAAAAAAGTACTTATTTTTTTTTACGGATCAATTTGAGAAGCACCTGGGGGTTCAATGTGATCACTATGCATCTAGATAAGTTCCTTGGGGGGTCTAGTTTCCAAAATGGGGTCACTTGTGGGGGAGCTCCAGTGTTTAGGCACACAGCGACTCTCCAAACGCGACATGGCAAGCGCTAAATATTCCAGCATATTTTCCATTCAAAAAGTCAAATGGCGCTCCTTCCCTTCTGAGCCCTGCCGTGCGCCCAAACAGTGGTTTATGACCACATATGAGGTATCTGTGTACTCAGGGGAAATTGCCTAACAAATTTTAGGATCCATTTTATCCTGTTGCCCATGTGAAAATGAAAAAATTGATGCTGAAAGGAAATTTGTGTTGGAAAAATTAAAATGTCCATTTTTTCCTTCCACATTGCCTTAGCTGCTGTGAAACACCTGAAGGGTTAATAATCTTCTTGAATGTGGTTTTGAGTAGCTTGAGGGGTGCAGTTTTTAGAATGGTGTCACTTTTGGGTATTTTCTGCCATATAGACTCCTCAAAGTGACTTCAAATGTGAGGTGGTCCCTAAAAAAAATGGTTTTGTAAATTTTGTTGTAAAAATGAGAAATTACTGGTCAACTTTTAACCCTTATAACTTCCTAACAAAAAAATATTTTGCTTCCAAAATTGTGCTGATGTAAAGTAGACATGTGGGAAATGTTATTTAGTAACTATTTTGTGTCACATAACTCTCTAGTTTAACAGAATAAAAATTCAAAATTTGAAAATTGCGAAATTTTCAAAATTTTCGCCAAATTTCTGATTTTTTCACAAATAAACGCAAAAATTATCAACCTAAATTTACCACTAACATGAAGCCCAATATGTCACGAAAAAACAGTCTCAGAATCGCTAGGATGCGTTGAAGCGTTCCAGAGTTATTACCTCATAAATGGACACTGGTCAGAATTGCAAAAAATGGCCATGTCATTAAGGTCAAAATAGGCTGGGTCATGAAGGGGTTAAAGAATTTCAAAGGAATTTATTATAGTCCTAGTAAATCTCAGTGAAGCACACATTTTTTCTGGGCTTTGTATTTTTTGTAATTATCACTCTTTTGTAAATTAAAAGCTAGCAAAATCAAATAAAAAAATGGCTTTTGGAGGCTTTGTAATTATTGCAGGTTTCAGCAAATCAATTTGCTAAAAATCTATTTTTTAGAAAAAGATTAGTCAAAGCTGGCAAATTCAAATCTAAAAAAGATTTGATCATTGCCACTAATTATAATAAATCCTGTATTTTAGGACTGAGGGATCAATGTTAGCATAGTTATAGACATTTTAATATTTTTTTCACTTTTTTATTCTATTTTTTAATGAAAAAAACATACAAGTTATTACCATAATACTGTCTTGCTTATTTTGTAGGTCTTTAAAGATGACATAAAAAAATTAAAAAAAAATAAGAAATATAAACTTTTCAAACTAAAATGCAAAATATCTAAAAAAAAAAATAGAGAAAGGTCCCAGAACTTAAACCTGTGCAAAATAAATTGAATTGGGTGAACCAAGAAGATCAGATAACCTTCTAATGTATATGGGGAACCTCCTGACTTTACCATGAAAGATTATGTTGGGTGAAATTAGGATCGAAATAAATTGTGGCTAGAGATTTTTCCTATCTTCCTTTTCAAAACACTTTAATACTGGGTTCATGTTTATAAGGGAGCTGGGAGACATAGCTGTCATATAAAGGATTATTCTGCTAACAAATATATCTTATGTATGACTCTAGACTTAGTTTACATTTTTCCCACTAAATAGAAGTGGTCAGAGGAGTGTGGCTTGCAAAACAGAACTGTGACAATTGTCTGGGTATCATTAAGGGTTTTTTTTTACCATTGTGCAACTATACCATGTCTTTGATTTTTTTTTTCACAGATATCTGAGAGGCTGCAAAGCTTCCTACTGAATAGGGGAAGTACAAGGTTAATAATTTTACTTTGTAAAAAAGTCTATACAGTGTAATTCAGATTTTTAACTGTACAGTATTTAGTACCATTGTATAGAATAGTGAAGTCTACCATGCTATTCCATACCTTTAAAAAGGTATCCTTACTGTAATCTATGACGGTATCACTGATTGGGTGGATCAAGGAAATGCTGTAGATATAGTATATCTTGACTTCAGCAAAGCATTTGACAAAGTCTCTCATACAATCCTTATTGAAAAAATGACTAAGTATGGAATGGACAAGGCAACTGTTAGGTGGATTCATAACTGGCTTAGTGATCGGACCCAAAGAGTGGTCGTAAATGGCTGCACATCCAGTTGGAAGAATGTCTCAAGTGGGGTACCACAGGGCTCTGTCCTGGGCCCTGTATTGTTCAACATCTTTATCAACGATTTAGATGAAGGAATTGAGGGTAAACTGATTAAATTTGCTGATGACACAAAGCTAGGAGGGATAGCTAATACTAAAGAAGAGAGAGAGAGGATTCAAAAAGATTTAAATAAACTGGAGAAGTGGGCAGCAACTAACAGAATGGTTTTTAACAGGGAGAAATGCAAAGTACTACATCTGGGCAATAAAAATGAAAAAAGCATATATAGAATGGGAGGAATAGGGCTAAGTGACAGCACATGTGAAAAAGACTTGGGTATACTAATAGATCACAGACTGAATATGAGTCAACAGTGTGATGCAGCAGCAAAAAAGGCAAATGCAATTCTAGGATGTATTAACAGAAGCATACAGTCTAGATCACGTGAAGTCATTATTTCCCTCTACTCCTCTTTGGTCAGACCTCATCTGGAATATTGTGTCCAGTTTTGGGCACCACATTTTAAAAAAGACATCAACAAACTGGAGCAAGTTCAGAAAAGAGCGACCAGAATGGTGACCGGTCTGCAAACCCTGTCTTATGAGGAAAGGTTGCAGGATTTGGGAATGTTTAGTTTGCAAAAGAGAAGACTGAGAGGAGACTTAATAGCTGTCTACAAATATCTAAAGGGCTGTCACATTGTAGAAGGATCAACTTTATTCTCATTTGCACAAGGAAAGACTAGAAGCAATGGGATGAAACTGAATGGGAAGAGACACAGATTAGATATTAGAAAAAACTTTTTGACAGTTAGAGTGATCAATGAGTGGAACAGGCTGCCAGGAGAAGTGGTGAGTTCTCCTTCAATGGAAGTCTTCAAACAGAGGCTGGACAGACATCTGACTGGGATGATTTAGCGAATCCTGCTTTGAGCAGGGGGTTGGACCAGATGGCCCAGGAGGTCCCTTCCAACTCTACGATTCTATGATTCTATGATCTATTGGCTTGCTACACCCTGGGTGACAACTAAAGGTTTATCAACCCAGTTTTTCTCACAGTGTTTTGACGTTTCTTAGATCTTGCATTCTTATCATCATCCTATAGTAATTGAACAATATTGGTAGAACTATAAATCTAATATGGATATGAGTGTTTGATACTAATCTTCAAAGCCAGAAATAGTGGAAGTATATTTTCATAACATATGCTATCATCATTGACAGCTATGTGGCAGTGATCAAATGACATTAAAATTCTTAAATTTCTTATACTACTATCAAATTGATTGTGCTAAGCGGGTTCCAGTCCATTGATTATTCAACTGTTCTGATGTTTTAAAGCAATAAGCTTTAGGCATCATACCTATTATTAAACTGTAGGTATGCTGATCGCCATATGGTTGTCACGCTGCACTCACCTGGAGGCGGGACCTTCACGCCGCACTCATCTGGAGGTGGGACTTTGGTCCCGACGTCATTTCTTCCGGAGCCATGGTCGCTCCAGGGGTCCCGTCGGGTGCGCACGCGCACTTCTCGTACCCAGGCTCCCACCTCCTCCATGTTTGGTATGCACTTGCGCGCTTTTGTCAGTTCAGTCTCCAGGTCCGTCCTCTCTATGGTAATAGAGGACTTGACCCGGAAGCTTTAGTGGTCATGTGCTATATCAGGCTACCTCCCCCTATGGGAGGTGCCTGATTATTGTTGTGCTTCCTGGCTTGGTCTGGTGTGTCCCTGCCTAGCTGTGCGCTGTATTCAGGCCCTGTCCTATACTCAGCCGTGCCTCTCGGTACTCGCTCTGAACTTGCACTCTGTCTTGGACTCTATCGTGCCTCTTGGCCCACGCACTGAATCCGCTCTCTGCTTTGTACTCAGTTGTGCCTCCTGGCACACACTCTGCTCCACTCAGTACTCTGACGCACTCCTCGCACGCGTTCTGTTTGGCTCACCCCCGGATGTACTAGTCGCTGCACGCCATACGTGCTCTCGTGTACCCGTCTTGCACTATCCTGTATGTAGCGCACTCCCGTGTACACACCCTGTGTTCCCGAGTACACCCTTCACCTCCCTGCAGACACACTCACGCGTGTCTCCTGTGAGCCGGCCACCTAGTGCTAGCAGTCGTGGTACCTTATCCCTTGGGGCTTGCTCCTGACACTACCTGTATAGGGGGTGGTCCTAACTAGGCCAGCTCGCCCTGGAAGGGTTGGTGTCACGACCAAGAGGGTCCACTCCAGGAGTCGTCACAATGGTGCTGCCTACTACCTGCCATATAATACAGATAATGCTTCTAGGAGAAAATATTTCTGATATGAAGTCAATGAACCATGCCATTATTTTGTTCCTGCTCGAATCACACAGAATCAGAACGAAAAACCTTCATTTATGCCTGGCAGTAACCAGTTCACATCACCATCCATTTGCCCCATTCAAAATAAAACAATAATAAAAAATATACATATTTGGAATTGCCGCATTCAGAATCGCCAGATAAATCAAGCTGTTAAAAGAATTAATCCGAGCGGTAAATGGCGTAGCGAAAAAAAAAGTCGAAACGCCAGAATTATGTATTTTTGGTCGCCGCAATATTGCATTAAAATGCCATAACGGGCGATCAAAAGATTGTATCCACACAAAAATGGCATAATTAAAAACATCAGTTCAGCACGCAAGAAATAAGCCCTCACCCAACCCAAGATCACGAAAAATGGAGACGCTACATGATGCTTTTTTTTAGCAAACTTTGGATTTTTTTCCCCGTTTAAATAAAAAACAACCTATACATGTTTGGTATCTACAAACTCATAATGACCTGGAGAATCATAATGGCAGGTCAGTTTTAGCATTTGGTAACATAGTAAAAAAAAAATCCAAAAAACAGTTGTGGAATTGCACTTTTTTGCAATTTCATCACACTTGGTTTTTTTTCCTGCTTTCGAATACGTGATATGGTAAAACCAATGGTGTGGTTCAAAAGTAGAACACGTCCCACAAAAGACAAGCCCTCACATGGCCATATTGATGGAAAAATAAAAAGTTATGGCTCTGGGAAGCAGGGGAGCAAAAAACAGATACGCAGAAATGAAAAAGGGCCCGAGGTGAAGGGGTTACTTAAGAGGGCACATTTCAGAGCCCAGCAGCTGCAGGAAGCTGGTTGCTGCAGCTAACAGTATATCCACTATAAAAGAAAAATGAATGTTCACTACTCTACACTCCCATGGGCATGGAAAGCAGAGAAATTTCATTTCTGTGGGATCCTCACTCGAGTATAAGCCAAGGGAAGCCTTTTCATATATATATATAATATATAAACAGTGGCATGTAAAAGTTTGGGCACCGCTAGTCAAAATGACTGTTATTGCGAACAGTTAAGAAAGTTAACTCTAAAAAGGTCTAAAGTTAAAGATGACAAATTTCCTTTCTGTTTTAGGCAAAAAAATGTTCATCTTCAACATTTTAAAAATGGCAAAAGATAAATGATTGGATGCATAAGTTTGGGCACCCTGCCTTGTTAATTCTTAGAAGCACCTTCTTTTGAAAATATCACAGCTTGTAAACGCTTTTTGTAGCCAGCCAAGAGTCTTCTTGTTTGGCCGGGGTCACACTTGCAACTGCAATGCGAGAAACTCGCATGAGTCTCCCGCATCAATACCTGGCACTGCCGCCGGCACTCGGGACCGGAGCGCTAAGCTGCATAGAAATACATGCAGCTGCACACTCCTGTCCCAAGTGCCAGCGGCAGTGCTGGGTATTGAGGTGAGAGACTCGCGCGGTTTTCTCGCATTGCAGTTGCAAGTGTGACACCGGCCTCTGAGAGATTTTCCTCCATTCTTCATTGGAAATTTTTTCCAGTTCAGTGAGATTCCTGGGTCGTCTTGCATGCATTGCTCTTTTGAGGTCTAGCCACAGATTTTCAATGATGTTCAGATGATTGAGTGTGAGGGTCAATATAAAGACTTCAGCATGCAGCTTTTGAGGTCCTCTATTGTGGATTTTGATGTTTGTTTAGGATCATTATCCATTTGTAGAAGCTATTCTGTTTTCAACTTTGGCTTCTTTACAGATGGTGTTATGTTTGCATTAAGTATTTGTTGAAATTTTGTTAAAACCATTCTTCCCTCTATCAGTAAAATGTTCCCAGTGCCATTGGCTGCAACATAACCCCAAAGCATTAATGACCTACCACCATGCTTCATGGTTTCTTTTTCTGAAAATCTATGCCCTTTGTTCTCCATGCATAGCTTTGATCATTGTGGCCAAAGAGTTCTATTGTAACCTCACTGGTTCACAGGACTTGTTTCCAAAATGCATCAGGCTTGTTTAGGTGTTCTTTTCCATACTTCTGATGCTGGATTTTATTGTGGGTTCTGATGATTTTTCCATGAAGGCTATATTTATGCAGGTGTCAATGAACAGTAGAACAATGTACCACAATTGCAGAGTCTGGTAAATCTTTCTGAAGGTCTAAACTATTAACAATGACCCCAATTTTGACCAGGGGTACCCACATTTTACATGCCACTGTATATTGTATATACATTGCTAAATAAATGGAACACTTAAACAACACAATAGAACTCCGAATTCAAATTCTTTGAAATCAACCTGTCCAGTTATGAAACAACACCTTTTGTTAATCAATTTCTCCTGCTGTTGATCAAATGAACAGACAACATGTAGAAATTATAGGCAATTAGCAAGACAACCCATTTAAAGCAGTGTTTCTGCATAGGGGGACCACTGACCATTTCTCTGTTCTCATTCTTTTTGGCTGTTGTTTTGGTCACTTTTACATTTTATCATTGCTCTCATTCCTAGAGGTACAATACAGTAGCATGATGTGGTGTCTACAACCTACATAAGTTGCTCAGGTAGTGCAGCTCATCCAGGATGGCACATCAATGCGGGCTCTGGCAAGATGGGTAGATGTGTCTTTCAGCACAGTGTTCTGAGCATTGAGATGATACCACAAGACAAGCCAGTATACCAGGAGAAATGGAGGGGGCTATAGGAGGGCAAAATCCCAGTATCAAGCCCACGCCATCCTTTTTTGTGCAAGGAGGAACAGGAGGAATAGTGCTAGAGCCCCTCAAAATGACCTCCAGCAAGCCACTAACATTCAGGTGTCTGCTCAAACTGTCAAAAACAGACTCCATGAGGGCAGTAAGAGGGCCCGACATCCATAAGTGGGTGTTGGGCTTACAGCCCAGCACCATTCAGGGCAATTGTCATTTGCCAGAGAACACCAAGATTGACAGATTTGACAATGATGCCCTGTGCTCTTCAGAGATTAGAGCAAGTTCACACTGAACACATGTGACAGATGTGACAGAGTATGGAGATGTTGTGGATAGCATTCTGCTGTCTGCAACGTCCTATAGCATGACAGGTTTGGTAGTGGGTCAGTAATGGTGTTTAGAGGCATTTCTTTAGTGAACTGCACAGCCCTCCATGTGCTAGTCAGAAGTATCCTGACTGCCAGTTGGTACCGGGATAACATCCTCTGACCCATTGTGAGATCATATGCAGTTGCACTAGGCCCTAAGTTTCTTCTAATGCATGACAATGTTAGACCTCATGTGGCTGAACTGTGTCAGCAGTTCCTTCATGTTGAAGGCATTGATGCTATGGACAGGCCTACTTGTTCCCCAGACTTGAATCCAATCAAGCACATCCGGGACATTCTGTCTTGCTCCATCCACCAATGCCACATTGCACCACAGACTGTTGAGGAGTTGACTGATGCTGTAATCGAGGTCTAGGAGGAGATCCCTCAGGAGAACATTCATGGCTTCATCAGGAGCATGCCCAGGCTTTTTCGGGAGGTCACACATGCTTGTGAAGGCAACAAATACTATTGAACCTCAAAGCCCTCCATATCTCAGCACCATCTTACATCTCCTCCCTTGTTTCAGTATACCACCCTACCCGCGCCCTCCATTCTGCTGGTGACCTGAGGTTAGCATCCTCAATAGTCAGAACCTCCCACTCCCGTCTCCAAGACTTTACATGTGCCGCGCCAATTCTTTGGAATCCCAGGTCAATACGATTAGTCCCCAATCCCCTCAATTTTAAGCGTGCCCTGAAAACACATTTATTCAGACTGGCCTATCGCCTCAACACTTTAACCTAATCTATCCCTGTGTGGCACAGCCAAAAGTTTTACCATAACCAGGTTCCCCGCATCATGTTCCCACATGCTTTATGCATCCATTAGCCCACTGTGTTTGTACTGTTACACACTTAACATTATGGCTGGTCCATACAATCAGGGCAACTGTTACCACCCACCTTTCGTGTCTACCTCTTTCCTCATAGACTGTAAGCTTGCGAGCAGGGCCCTCTTTCCTCTTGGTATTTGTTATAATCTACTGTATGTGATTATTGTTATGCTGTAATGTCTATTGTCTGTACAAATCCCTTCTGAAATGTAAAGTGCTGCGGAATATGTCGGCACTATAAAAATAAAATGTATTATTATTATTATTATTTCATTGTTTTGGGTATTTCCACTGAAGTTGAATCAGCCTGTAATTTGATTTTCCACTTTGATTTTGAGGATTATTCCAAATCCACCCCGCCACTTGATATTAATTTTGATTTACTATACAGTGATAATTTTTATATTTTATTGTTCTCAACACATTTGACTATATAATGAATAAAGATTTGCAACTGGAATATTTCAGTGATATCTAGGATGTGATATTTTAGTGTTCCCTTTATTTTATTGAGCAGTGTATATATTATATATACAAATAGCCATCCCCAAAAAACTGCTTCAGAGCAAGCCAAAAGCATAGGTCAGTGTAGAGGGAGTATCTCTGCTCTCTGCTACGCTACTGACTGTAGAACACAGGGCACAGTGGAGTGAGTTTGGATAAGAAGACTTCCCTGTCCTCACTTCCCACTCTTTGTATGGCTAGCATAACGCTGTATATTTCTGTACAGTAATTCAATGTAGGTGCTGACTGTGAGTGTAGCATGTATATATGTGCATCTGCTCCTAAAGTGAGTGAATGGTGAGGCATTGTTCTCATTCAACTCTCACCCCTGGGTTGGTGGGAGTGGGCTACAGCTTCCTTTACAGTGTAAACAATTAGCTGTTAAAACCTCTCTATTGACCCACTTATATGAATGGCTTAGGGCCCCATCACACATAGCAATCTCGCTAGCGAGATCGCTGCTGAGTCACAACTTTTGTGACGTAACAGCGATCTCACCAGCGAGATCGCTGTGTGTGACAGCGATCAGAGACTGGCCCCCCCTGCCGGTATCGCAGATCGCTGCAAGAAACCTCTGGACATTTTTTTTTCATCGCCAATTTCCCGCTGGCCAGCACGCATCGCTGCGTGTGACAGGCGGGAGACCAGTGATCAGCTGTAAAATAATGAAAGATAAAAAATATTATTCTCACCTTCCGATGTCCCGCGCAGCCTTCCCACCTCTCTCCACGCTCCCAGTAATCCTTTGCAAGAATGACCGCGAGACTTCGCGATCCTGCGAGAACGGACGTCATCGCGGTAATTCTCGCAAAGGATTACTGGGACCGGGAGCATGGAGAGAGGAAGGCTGCGCGGGATGTCGGAAGGTGAGAATAACAATATTTTTTATTTTAATTCTATTTTTGACATGAATATGGCATCTGCGATAACGAGCACAGCAATGCCGCGCACGCGGCGTCGCTGTGCTGATCGCTGGTGAAGCTGTCTGTATGAAAGCTCACCAGCGATCACAAAGCGACTTACCAGCGATCCTGACACGTTGATACCGTTGTCGGGATCGCTGGTAAGTCGCTATGTGTGACTCCAGCTTTAGTGTGTCATGTGGTGATCCAATCACATGGTGGCAGTAATTAGGTTACAAACCAAAGCAGACCATGCTACTGTATATGTATATTACCGTATATATGGAAGCTCTTGTAAGCCTCTGCAGTTGTCATCTGTAGTCATTCAGAGTGCAATAGCAAAGTAGTTTGCACCATTCCATAGAACAGAAAAATTGTTATAATCTAAACCCTATGTTTATTTGTCGAATGGCTAAAAATCACTTTTTTGCCCTCCATTCATTGAACAGTGGTTAGGAAAATAAAGCAGTTGAGTTTTCCCAGTCCACATAGGAGATAACAATATGAGTTATTTACTTTTAGTTGTACAATTCAAGGGGGCCAAGATACCTTGTCTCAATACTGAAATAAATATCTAAAAAAAATATGAAACGCCATTTGTAATAATTGATTTTTAATTTAGTGTTTCATGCAGAAAGGAAAGGCGCAGTACACATTCTGCTGATTCTCTAGTGTGAACTCCGCTACTGTCAGTAGCAGAGCCATTACAAAAGTCTGCAAATGAATGACATTTGGAAATGAAAATCTTTTCATCACATTTAGATTAAGAACCATCAAAAAGTATGTAATTTAATGACTTGAAAGTGCTCTTCCCTCCTCGATTCCAGTCACATGTGACTGACTTTTAAGTCCTGCCAAAGCCACAAAATTAAAACAATGATAATGATGCCTACTACTATTAAAAATGTAGTTTTTGTATTTCAATGTTAAGTATTGCCTGGGGAGATATAATTCTAATGAGCGTGACTATATTGAGAAAAGAAAACTGGTAGGTCTAGAATCCATTAGACTATGGTAAATATTAGTTGCCACTGAATAAAAAAAAATAAAAGGTAATATATAGTGCTTGGAAATCTTTTGTCTCCAGTTACTAATTTTCAAGTTTGATGACATTTTCAGAACATAGCATACAAAAAGGAGAAAGCAATTATTTCCTTTTGATTTTGGAAAGCTTACTATTTTTCTACTGCCCTCTGTCAAACAAAGCATAATGATTTCCCTTTTGCCTTGATGCTGACAGCTTTTTAAAATACTGATTGGTGTGCTTATAGTGATTCTCAGCTAAAACACGTATTACATTAGAGGACCAATTTTCATTGTTATTTTTTCCAAATGACTTTTTCTATTGAAAAGGATTTTAAAAGATTTTGGCTCCGATCCCTTAACCCCTTTACAGCCCAAGTTGGTTTCCACGTTAATGACCAGGCCAATTTTTACAGTTCTGACCACTGCCATTTTATGAGGTAATAATTCTGAAACGCCTCCCACTGATTTTGAGATTGTTTTTTTCATGACATATTGTACTTCATGATAGTGATAACATTTCTCTGATATAACTTGTATTTATTTGTGAGAAAATATTGAAATTTGGTGAAAATTTAAAAAAATTTGCAATTTTGAAACTTTGAATTCTTATGCTCTTAAATCGGAGATATCTGTTACATAAAATAGTTAAATAACATTTCCTACATGTCTACTTGACATCAGCACAATTTTTAAAACACAATTTTTTTGTTAGGAAGTTATAAGGGTTAAAAGTTTACCAGCAATTTCTCATATTTTCAACAAAATTTACAAAACGTTTTTTTAGTAGACCACCTCACATTAGTGACTGTGAGAGGTCTCTATGATGCAAAATTACCAAAAGTGATACCATTCTAAAAAGTGAACCCCTCAAGATGCTGAAAACCACATTCAAAAAGTTTATTAACCCTTCAAGTGCTTCACAGGAATTTTTGGAATGTGGAAATAAAATAACATTTAACCTTTTCCACAAACAATTTTTTTTAGACCCAATTCTTTTTATTTTCACAAGGGTAACGGGGAAAAAATGGTCCCCAAAATATGTTGTGCAATTTCTCCTGAGAATGCTGATACCCATATGTGGGGGAAAACCACTGTGGGCACATGGCAGAGCTCGGAAGTGAAGGAGCATAATTTGACTTGTTGAATGCAAAATTTGCTAGAGCGGTGGCCATGTCACGTTTGTAGAGCCCTTAATGTGCCTAAATAGTGAAAATCCCCCACAGGTGACACCATCTTGGAAACTAGACCCCTCAGAGAACTTATCTAGATGTATGGTGAGTACATTAAAACCCCAGGTGATTCACAGAAATTTATAACAATGAGCTGTGAAAAAAAACACAAATTTTCCCCACAAAAATGTATTTTGACCCCAAACTTAGCATTTTCATAAAGGGAATAAGAGAAATTGCACCATACAATTTGTAATGCAATTTCTCCTGAGTACACTAATGCCTCATATGAGGGAGATAACTTCTATTTGGGCACACAGCAGTGCTTGGAAGGGGAGGAGACTCATTTGATTTTTTGAATGCAAAACTTACTGGAATCATTAGAAGCTGCCATGTCCCGTTTGGAAAGCCCTTGAGGTGCTTAAACAATGAAAATCCCCCACAGGTGACACCATTTTGTAAAATAAAACCCTTCAGGGAACTGTGTTAAGTACATTGAACTCCCAGTTGCTTCACAGAAGTTTATAACGTTGAGCTGTTAAAATAGAAAGCAATATTTTCCCCACAAAAATGTGTTTTCTCCCAAAATTTTGCATTTTCCTAAGGGAAACAGGAGAAATGACTTGCCCAATTTGTCTTGAGTACAACGATACCTCACATGTGGAAGAAAACTACTGGTTGGGCGCACGGCAGGGCTTGGAAGGGAAGAAGAAGCATTTGACTTTTTGAATGTAAAATTTGCTGGAATAATTAGGGGACTCCATGTCCCGTCTGGAGATCCCCTGATGTGTCTAAACAATGGAAACCCTCCAAGTGACCTCATTTTGTAAACTACACCCCTCACTAATGCAATTAGATCTAAACATAGCTCAGAGATATCGGCACCATTAATAATTATTCAGTGTATTGCAGTTTCGTATTATTCATTATGGTACACATAAAGAGGACGAAGTAACGGACTGATAGTCAACATTATAAATAGCCACAGAGAATGAAAAAGATGATCAAACAGTCCAAAATTATGTAAAAATGTAAACACTTTATTAAAATTCAGTTAGGGGAACAGGTTAGAAAGGTGAGAATACAAGGTGCATATGTGAAGAATGAAGCACGGGGAACAATATGCAAGCTGGGAGCTCAACAAAATATAATGGTAATGTTTGGCAATCAGCCATTAAGAGTATAGAAAATTCAGACCTACTGCCCAAAAGTAAATCACAGTAGTATGGTAGGTAATCAGATGAAGCATGCACAACAAGTACTAAGGCATTGTCAGGAACACCGCACTGCACTTGCTCACTAAGCCAGTGTGCGTGTCCTGAGTTTAATAAACTATGCTCAAAGATACCTGTGGAGCGGGGCGACAGCGGTGGGGATGTGTACTTCAGGTAAACAGGACCTGAAGCATGTCACTGCTGGGGGAGTGTTTGGGGGTGGAGACAAGCCCCGGCGCTACGGAGACCTGCGCTTGATGAAGGCAGCGCCGAAACGCGCTTTGGGATGGGTGCAGGTGCTGCGGCATCGTGGTCTCTACTATTTGAGTAAGATGAAGCAGATGTGATTTTATGGCTCCGTGACCTTTGGTGTGGTTATTGCTTGAGTTGAATTATGCTATTCTATTTATAGTTATTCAGCCTATTTATGTACCATAACTTATTTCATTTTTTCTATATATGTATTATGCGTAATACTACATCATACTGATGCTGTTTGCTTCCAGAATCCTTTGGATTTTTTCTGATACACATATGCACTTTGTCTCCCCAATGTATCTGTTCTTTAAATTTGTTCAGTTCATGTTTTAATTCATAGTGTATTGGGCTTTCTTGATCGCTTTTTTCTTAGCTCTCATAACAATTTTTGCGATTAGCCCTTGATTTGGTCCTTTATTAGCACCAATATGTTCTATGTATTTTGTATGGTGATTATATTTTGATTATAATGTTGCATTATACATTGCTGAGTATTATCTTCAAAGATACCTGTGGAGTGGTGTGGCAGCAGTGGAGATGCATGCTTCAGGTAAACAGCACTTGAAGCACGTGACTGCTGGGGGAGTGTCTCGGGTGGAGACAAGCCCTAGTGATACAGAGACCAGCGCTTGGGCTAGAGATGCCCAGAGTGTAGTCGGGCCGGCGTGGATCTAAGCCAGAAGATGGCACGGTACAGAAGGGGCAAGACAGGGATGTCATCAGTCACAAAGCAGAGTCTGTAAACCTGAGATAGCAGCACGGTACAGGCAGGAGCAATGGAGCGGAAGGTCAGGGACAGGCAAAGGTCATGACAGAGAGGCAAAATAAGCACAGAGTCAGGCACTAATATTAGAAACAGGAACAAACCAGGTCATACATGAGCAAACATACACAGTCAGACAGTATACACTGGGGTCAGGAACTAAGCCGAGGTCAAAAGTATCACTGACAATGGACAGAGCCCAAATGAGGCTATTTAAAGCCCTCCCAGAACCAGAGAGAGGCCAAAAGCATTAACCCCTGCAGCACTAAATCAGAATTCACATACAGACCATGACAGGCATTAAGGGTATAGAGAGATATACAAAATTATAGGTACCCCTCATTTAATGACAGAAAAACCCACATTGGTCACAGAAATAACTGTAATCTGACAAAAGTAGAGTTGAGCGACTTTTGGTTTTTTAAGGTCGCGTTTCGTTTCGTGAAACCCGACTTTTCCAAAAGTCGGGTCGAGCAAGATCGTCCGATTATAGGGAAAAGTCGGGGTCGTCCCGAAACACGAAACCCAATGTAAGTCAATGGGGAATAAAAGTCGGCAGTGAGAGGAGGACAGGAAACACACCTACAGTGCCCATTTGAATGCCAAAAGCATCAATTCTTCTTACTTAAGCTTGTCAACCTTAATTAACTTCATAATACAAGTTACGCACTGAAAAATGGGGGTTATTTGGCTAAAGTTGTGGGGGGGGAGGGCTGGCTGCAGGTTTTCATGTGCCCTGGGCGAAAGAGCGCCCCTTTAACACATACCACAACTCATCATGCTCCGATACGGCAGAGAAATAGCGGTATAGTACAATGAAAAATACCTCACTTTTTACATCTCATGACGAGGCCCATCTATTTCTCCATACAGAATCATTGGTCCCATATAATGTTTGAAACAGTATATGATGAGCTCCACATAATGCTACAGTATATGTTGGTCCCCATGGATGAAGCTCCAGTGTCTTATGGGCCCAAATAATGCTCCAAACATAATGGGCCCCATTTCTAATGCTCTAGTGTATAATGGGCCCTGTAAATGCTGCTCCAGTGTCTGATGTACACCTTTGGAATGTTCCAGTGTATGGTGGGCCCCATCTATCATTCTCAAGAGTATAGTGCTCCCCAAAAATCGCTGTCCCAACATTGAAAACAATCAAATAAGTCTCCTCGCTAGGGAATCCCTGTACTTGTCTGGATTCCTCGTCGTCCCCATCTTCCATCTCACTGCACAGTATTTCAACTTTGCAAGTGCTGTGATCCTGGGCAAGCAGGGGGGGCCCACTCATTGGCGACGGCACTGGCACAGGGCCCCTGATAGTACGGTGGTGTGTCTGATGGCGGGTGGGCCGAACCTGCACTTTCATCTGCAGCTTCCTCTTTGTCACCGTGTAAGATGGAACTGTATATGGGAAGGGTAACCTGAGTTTCATCAGGGTCAGATTCAGGTCGTGTAGCGTGCGAGGGGAATGTAGTGGTCTGGGTCAATGTACCAGCAGATTCATCGAGCAGTGGCTGGGCATCAGTGCACTTGTGTCGCCCCCAGGAGTACGGTCGCCACAGTGGCATTACCTTCTTCCTAGGGAGTGTGATGTCATGCTTGGGAGCAACGAAGGATCTCTCTAGCAGGTTAACTGATTGGGCGGCGTTATTCCCACGAGTCATGACCCTCCAAACAGCGTTCATGAAGGCAAAGTGTTTGTTTTACGTGGGCAGTATGGTTGCAAAGCTGAACCTTAAAGGAATGTCCAGAAGGGCACCACCAGGAGTGGAGCCTACGGTTAAATTCGACTCCACCTGGGAAACCTCAACCATGCCAGCTACAGAACAGATGCACACATTGCAAGCTTAATTCCGTTAACGAACGAGACTCCGTCATGCCCCGCGGTCCGAGTCCGGCTTACTAGAGGGACACGTGAGGCTCTGGCACATGAGATTGGCCAATAACTGGTGTGTCATGCCCTTACATGTCCGTGGCTGCATGTGCGCTACACTGAAAAGGCCAGCGTTTGTCGCTTACAGGTGCAGATAACCCGCTGAACAACGTTAGTGATGGGGATCACTGATTACAATTATTACCCGCGAACAATGATTTCCCAGTAAGTGCAGGTCAACCGCAGTTCCGGAATTAGGCCTAACCGTCATTCCTGAAAAAATGAAAAACTTACGTGTGCAAACCACAGGTGCTGTAGCTTGCTTAACAGCTCGCCAGCCGTTCTCACGCCCAGTATGGATTACACGTGATTGCACAAAGGTGAGAAAGGGTACCGTATCCCCAGATAACATGTATGGATAGCGTACACATTCAAAATATATGTCTATACATCAGGAGGCAGGCTCAGACGGTGTTAGGCCCAGTATGGATTGCACGTGATTGCACAAAGGTTAGAAAGGGTACCGTTTCCCCGGATAACATGTATGGATAGCGTACACATTCAAAATATATGTCTCAGGAGGCAGGCTCAGACGGTGTTAGGCCCAGTATGGATTGCACGTGATTGCACAAAGGTTAGAAAGGGTACCGTATCCCCAGATAACATGTATGGATAGCGTACACATTCAAAATATATGTCTCAGGAGGCAGGCTCAGACGGTGTTAGGCCCAGTATGGATTGCACGTGATTGCACAAACGTTAGAAAGGGTACCGTATCCCCGGATAACATGTATGGATAGCGTACACATTCAAAATATATGTCTCAGGAGGCAGGCTCAGACGGTGTTAGGCCCAGTATGGATTGCACGTGATTGCACAAAGGTTAGAAAGGGTACCGTATCCCCGGATAACATGTATGGATAGCGTACACATTCAAAATATATGTCTCAGGAGGCAGGCTTAGACGGTGTTAGGCCCAGTATGGATTGCACGTGATTGCACAAAGGTTAGAAAGGGTACCGTATCCCCAGATAACATGTATGGATAGCGTACACATTCAAAATATATGTCTCAGGAGGCAGGCTCAGACGGTGTTAGGCCCAGTATGGATTGCACGTGATTGCACAAAGGTTAGAAAGGGTACCGTTTCCCCGGATAACATGTATGGATAGCGTACACATTCAAAATATATGTCTCAGGAGGCAGGCTCAGACGGTGTTAGGCCCAGTATGGATTGCACGTGATTGCACAAAGGTTAGAAAGGGTACCGTATCCCCGGATAACATGTATGGATAGCGTACACATTCAAAATATATGTCTCAGGAGGCAGGCTCAGACGGTGTTAGGCCCAGTATGGATTGCACGTGATTGCACAAAGGTTAGAAAGGGTAACGTTTCCCCGGATAACATGTATGGATAGCGTACACATTCAAAATATATGTCTATACATCAGGAGGCAGGCTCAGACGGTGTCAGGCACAGTATGGATTTGACGGCCCAGACTACACAGCGGAGGAGCAGGGAGAGGTAAAGATTGCAAATGCTGGGGCCCTGCCCAAGCAAAGGGGGCCCACTCGTGGGCGTCGGTACTGACACTGGGCCCCTCATAGTACGGCGGTGTGTCTGACGGCGGGTGTGCACCACCACCGTCAGAGACACTTGATTGCACTATGAGGGACCCTGTGCCAGTGCCCGCGCCCAAGAGTCGGCCTACCCACCTGTCCAGGGCAACGGCACTCGCACGGTGTCGTGCGCTAGGTGGTGACCCTGGCCATGGGGGGGGAGGCAGCACAGTTAGGGAGTTTTAGAAAGTGGCATATGTTGATGTTGGACATTCAGCTGATGCAAAAGGTGAAATAGGTCAAGTCCCAGGAAGAGGTGGACCAAAGCAAGCCATTTTTCTGTCACCCTATGTGTCATCAGAGGAAGGTGGGACAAAATCCTTGGAAACCCATGCATGGTTCATTTTAATGAAGGATAGATCATCCACATTTTTGGTTGACAGACGGGTCCTTTTTTCTGTCAGGATTGATCCAGCTGCACTGAAGACTCTTTCCGATAGCACACTTGCAGCTGGGCAAGCGAGCTCCTGTAAGGCATATTGTGCCAATTCAGGCCAGGTGTCCAGTTTAGCAGCCCAATAGTCAAAGGGGAATGACCTGTGTGGGAGAACATCGATATGGGAGGAAAAGTAGTTTGTAACCATAGTTGACAACTGCTGTCTCCTGTCACTTTCCATCGATGCAGTATTACCAGTTGTGTGAGCGGTACTTGAAAAATCAGTCCACAACATTGTCATGAAACCCCTGCCTCCAATGCCACTTCTGCTGTGTGCACCACGAACACCTCTGCCAAGCTGCCCCCGGCCCGTACGGCTCGTGTGAGAACCTTCACCGCTGCTGTGTGCTGGGAATGCCACAAGCAACCGATTTACCAGAGTTGCTTGTTTATTAGCCAATATTAGGTCAAGGTACTCCTGTGGCATGATGTTTTGTCATTTGCCTTTATAGCGTGGATCCAGGATGCTGGCCAACCAGTAGTCGTCATCGTTCATCATTTTGGCAATGCGTGGGTCCCTTTTTAGGATCTGCAAGGCATAATCTGACATGTGGGCCAATGTTCCCGGTGTCAATGATGCACTGCGAGTGCTGGTTGGAGGAGCACTTTCTGGCAAATCCACATCCCTCCAGTCACACACAAACCCTGTACCAGACCTTGCCACGCCAACATTTTCACTTGCCCCACGAGATGCATCCTCCTCCCCTAAGTAATCATCCCCATCATCCTCCTCCTCCTCCTCTTCTTCCTCCACCTCGTCCAGGAGAGGTCCCTGAGCAGACAATGGCTGAATGTCATCAAGGATTCCCTCCTCCTCTTCCTCCTCATCAACATTGGCTGCAGACGCCTGCTCCTTAAGGTGCGTCAAAGTTTGCATGAGCAGACGCATAAGTGGGATGCTCATGCTTAGGATGGCGTCGTCTGCGCTTACCAGCCGTGTGCATTCCTCAAAACACTGAAGGACTTTACAGAGGTCTTTCAGCTTCGACCACTGCACACCTGTCAACTCCATGTCTGCTCTCAAAGTGCCTGGCCGTGTATCCTCCCACAAATGCATTATGGCCTGCCTCTGCTCGCACAGCCGCTCCACCATGTGCAGGGTGGAGTTCCACCTTGTTGCAATGTCGATAATGAGGCGGTGGTTGGGAAGGTGGAGCAATCGCTGCAGCTTCTGCATACGAACGGAGTGTACAGGCGACCGGCGGATGTGCGCGCACAGTCTTCGCACCTTCTGGAGCAGGGCTGTTAACTCCGGATAATTTTTAAGGAAGCACTGCACCACCAGGTTCAAGGTGTGAGCCAAGCAAGGTATATGGCTGAGTTTTGAAAGGGCTATGGCTGCCACAAAATTACGGCCGTTATCACTAACTACCTTGCCTGCCTCAAGATGTACACTGCCTAGCCATGACTCAGTTTGTCGCTTCAAGTACTCGGCCAGCACCTCGGCGGTGTGTCTGTTTCCCAAACACATCATCTGCAACACAGCCTGCTGACGCTTTCCACTAGCTGATCGATAGGGGGACACATCGTGTGCAACAGTGGCAGCTGCAGATGGAGTGCTCGTACGACTGCGCTCTGTGGACGAGCTTTCGCTTCTGGAGGAGGAGGAGGAGGAGGGTCGAACGCCTACAGCCAACTGTTTCCTATACCGTGGGTTAGGCAGCACTGTCCCACCACCGCTGTCCCCTGTGGACCCTGCATCCACCACATTAACCCAGTGCGCAGTGATGGACACGTAACGGCCCTGGCCATGCCGACTGGCCATGCATCAGTTGTGAGGTGCACCTTTCCGCTCACTGACTGCTTGAGTGCATGGACAATGCGGTCTTTCACATGATGGTGGAGGGCTGGGATGGCTTTGCGAGAGAAGTGGCGACTGGGTAGGTCATAGCATGGTACTGCATAGGCCATGAGTTCGCGGAAAGCTGTGCTTTCCACCAACCGAAAGGGCATCATCTCAAACGAGATTAGTTTGGCAATGTGGGCGTTCAAACCCAGTGTACGCGGATGAGAGACTGAGTACTTTCTTGACCTACTCATAGTGTCTGGGAGGGTGAGCTGGACTTGAGAGCTGCATATGGTGGAAGTAGCGGTGGACAGGGCAGACTGAGAGAGGGTTGATGATGGTGATGGAGTTGGTGTTCTTTCTGATGGCCTAGAATCAGTCTTTTGTTGATATAACAGTGGGATTCCCTGACTGCTGTGGCCTTGCAACGACACCTCAACATTTGCTGCTGTGCTAACCGGTGGGCTTACAGTGGGGGAAACAATGTAGCATTGCTGACTACCTTCGTTGTGATCAGTTGCACATGTGGCACTTGAGGTTTGGTGTTGTGTCCACGCTTGCAAGTGCATGCTGGTTAAATGTCTAAGCATGCAAATGGTATTCAAATTTTTCAGATTTTTCCCTCGGCTAAAGGTCTTTGCGCACTTCTTACAGATAACCTTGGCCTGATCATGAGGATTTTGTTCAAAAAAGTGCCACACTGCACTCTTCCTACTTTGGCAGACATTTTGTGGCCTAGCACGCTGTGATCTTTTGACCCTCTGGACAAGCTGTCCAGCAACTCTTTTGATGTTTGGAACCTGTCTTTGGAGTGCTCCGGGCCTGCCAGATAACAGCTGTTGCGATGTCGATGTCTGCTGTGGATGCTCCTCATCTGAGCTATTGGAAGCAGCACCCTCTTCCCCCAATGGATGCCAATCTGGGTCAACAACTGGGTCATCCATCACCTCCTCTTCTATGTCATGTGCACCTTCCTCTGTGTCACCGTGTATGGTGGTATAGTGTGCGGGAAGGGGCACCTGAGTCTCATCAGGGTCAGAATCTGGCTCTGTACACTGCGAGGACAATGTAGTGCTCTGAGTGAATGTACCAGCAGAATCATCCATCAGCGGCTGTGCATCAGTGCACTCCATGTCAGATTCATCTTGGCCTGGGTAATTCACCATTTGACTTGATAATCCAGGCATGGTATGTGAAAACAGCTCCATGGAGTAATCAGTAGTATGGCCTGCGTCATCCTTCAATCTTGGTTGGGGTGAAGGACACAAGGAAAGGTGTGGTTCATGAACATGAGCCTCCAATGACAAAATAGTGCTTTTACTTTTTACAACTGAAGAAGAGGAGGCGATAGAGCTGGAGGCTGAGTCAGCAATGTAAGACAAAACTTTTTCCTGATGCTCTGGCTTTAAAAGCGGTTTGCCAACTCCTAGAAAACTAAGCGTTCGAGGCCTTATGTAGCCAGACGATGACGCAGGCTCAACACCTCCTGCATTCGGTCCTATTTTGCTCTTGCCACTACCATCAGATCCACCACCAACACCATCATTACCAGCTGCCAACCCCTGCCCAATTCCACGGCCTCTTCCACCAGCCTTCCTCATTTTTGGTAGAAATGTAGACAAAATCCAACAAACTATATAGTAATGTAAATAAGGTACAAGGTGTCTATAGGACAGGGGAGATTTTGAATTTCTGCAGACACTTGTGGACACTGGACACTTTTGGATTGTGTGAGGCCCACTGATATCTGAGCGCTATGTGACAGGCTCGATGGCACAGCTGTGACCAAAGTGACTAGAGGATAAGGGAGATTTTGAATTTCTGCAGACACTTGTGGACACTGTACACTTTTGGATTGTGTGAGGCCCAATGAATATCTGAGCGCTATGTGACAGGCTCGATGGCACAGCTGTGACCAAAGTGACTAGAGGATAAGGGAGATTTTGAATCTCTGCACACACTTTTGGACACTGGACACTTTTGGATTGTGTGAGGCCCAATGAATATCTGAGCGCTATGTGACAGGCTCGATGGCACAGCTGTGACCAAAGTGACTAGAGGATAAGGGAGATTTTGAATCTCTGCACACACTTTTGGACACTGGACACTTTTGGATTGTGTGAGGCCCAATGAATATCTGAGCGCTATGTGACAGGCTCCATGGCACAGCTGTGACCAAAGTGACTAGAGGATAAGGGAGATTTTGAATCTCTGCACACACTTTTGGACACTGGACACTTTTGGATTGTGTGAGGCCCAATGAATATCTGAGCGCTATGTGACAGGCTCGATGGCACAGCTGTGACCAAAGTGACTAGAGGATAAGGGAGATTTTGAATCTCTGCACACACTTTTGGACACTGGACACTTTTGGATTGTGTGAGGCCCAATGAATATCTGAGCTCTATGTGACAGGCTTGATGGCACAGCTGTGACCAAAGTGACTACAGGATAAGGGAGATTTTGAATCTCTGCACACACTTTTGGACACTGGACACTTTTGGATTGTGTGAGGCCCAATGAATATCTGAGCGCTATGTGACAGGCTCCATGGCACAGCTGTGACCAAAGTGACTAGAGGATAAGGGAGATTTTGAATCTCTGCACACACTTTTGGACACTGGACACTTTTGGATTGTGTGAGGCCCAATGAATATCTGAGCGCTATGTGACAGGCTCCATGGCACAGCTGTGACCAAAGTGACTAGAGGATAAGGGAGATTTTGAATCTCTGCACACACTTTTGGACACTGGACACTTTTGGATTGTGTGAGGGCCCATGAATATCTGAGCGCTATGTGACAGGCTCGATGGCACAGCTGTGACCAAAGTGACTAGAGGATAAGGGAGATTTTGAATCTCTGCACACACTTTTGGACACTGGACACTTTTGGATTGTGTGAGGCCCAATGAATATCTGAGCTCTATGTGACAGGCTTGATGGCACAGCTGTGACCAAAGTGACTAGAGGATAAGGGAGATTTTGAATCTCTGCACACACTTTTGGACACTGGACACTTTTGGATTGTGTGAGGCCCAATGAATATCTGAGCGCTATGTGACAGGCTCGATGGCACAGCTGTGACCAAAGTGACTAGAGGATAAGGGAGATTTTGAATCTCTGCACACACTTTTGGACACTGGACACTTTTGGATTGTGTGAGGCCCAATGAATATCTGAGCGCTATGTGACAGGCTCGATGGCACAGCTGTGACCAAAGTGACTAGAGGATAAGGGAGATTTTGAATCTCTGCACACACTTTTGGACACTGGACACTTTTGGATTGTGTGAGGCCCAATGAATATCTGAGCTCTATGTGACAGGCTCCGTGGCACAGCTGTGACCAAAGTGACTAGAGGATAAGGGAGATTTTGAATCTCTGCACACACTTTTGGACACTGGACACTTTTGGATTGTGTGAGGCCCAATGAATATCTGAGCGCTATGTGACAGGCTCGATGGCACAGCTGTGACCAAAGTGACTAGAGGATAAGGGAGATTTTGAATCTCTGCACACACTTTTGGACACTGGACACTTTTGGATTGTGTGAGGCCCAATGAATATCTGAGCGCTATGTGACAGGCTCCATGGCACAGCTGTGACCAAAGTGACTAGAGGATAAGGGAGATTTTGAATCTCTGCACACACTTTTGGACACTGGACACTTTTGGATTGTGTGAGGCCCCATGAATATCTGAGCGCTATGTGACAGGCTCGATGGCACAGCTGTGACCAAAGTGACTAGAGGATAAGGGAGATTTTGAATCTCTGCACACACTTTTGGACACTGGACACTTTTGGATTGTGTGAGGCCCAATGAATATCTGAGCGCTATGTGACAGGCTCGATGGCACAGCTGTGACCAATGTGACTAGAGGATAAGGGAGATTTTGAATCTCTGCACACACTTTTGGACACTGGACACTTTTGGATTGTGTGAGGCCCAATGAATATCTGAGCGCTATGTGACTGGCTCCATGGCACAGCTGTGACCAAAGTGACTAGAGGATAAGGGAGATTTTGAATCTCTGCACACACTTTTGGACACTGGACACTTTTGGATTGTGTGAGGCCCAATGAATATCTGAGCGCTATGTGACAGGCTCGATGGCACAGCTGTGACCAAAGTGACTAGAGGATAAGGGAGATTTTGAATCTCTGCACACACTTTTGGACACTGGACACTTTTGGATTGTGTGAGGCCCAATGAATATCTGAGCGCTATGTGACAGGCTCCATGGCACAGCTGTGACCAAAGTGACTAGAGGATAAGGGAGATTTTGAATCTCTGCACACACTTTTGGACACTGGACACTTTTGGATTGTGTGAGGCCCAATGAATATCTGAGCGCTATGTGACAGGCTCGATGGCACAGCTGTGACCAAAGTGACTAGAGGATAAGGGAGATTTTGAATCTCTGCACACACTTTTGGACACTGGACACTTTTGGATTGTGTGAGGCCCAATGAATATCTGAGCGCTATGTGACAGGCTCGATGGCACAGCTGTGACCAAAGTGACTAGAGGATAAGGGAGATTTTGAATCTCTGCACACACTTTTGGACACTGGACACTTTTGGATTGTGTGAGGCCCAATGAATATCTGAGCGCTATGTGACAGGCTCCATGGCACAGCTGTGACCAAAGTGACTAGAGGATAAGGGAGATTTTGAATCTCTGCACACACTTTTGGACACTGGACACTTTTGGATTGTGTGAGGCCCAATGAATATCTGAGCGCTATGTGACAGGCTCGATGGCACAGCTGTGACCAAAGTGACTAGAGGATAAGGGAGATTTTGAATCTCTGCACACACTTTTGGACACTGGGCACTTTTGGATTGTGTGAGGCCCAATGAATATCTGAGCGCTATGTGACAGGCTCGATGGCACAGCTGTGACCAAAGTGACTAGAGGATAAGGGAGATTTTGAATCTCTGCACACACTTTTGGACACTGGACACTTTTGGATTGTGTGAGGCCCAATGAATATCTGAGCGCTATGTGACAGGCTCCATGGCACAGCTGTGACCAAAGTGACTAGAGGATAAGGGAGATTTTGAATCTCTGCACACACTTTTGGACACTGGACACTTTTGGATTGTGTGAGGCCCAATGAATATCTGAGCGCTATGTGACAGGCTCGATGGCACAGCTGTGACCAAAGTGACTAGAGGATAAGGGAGATTTTGAATCTCTGCACACACTTTTGGACACTGGACACTTTTGGATTGTGTGAGGCCAAATGAATATCTGAGCGGTATGTGACAGGCTTGATGGCACAGCTGTGACCAAAGTGACTAGAGGATAAGGGAGATTTTGAATCTCTGCACACACTTTTGGACACTGGACACTTTTGGATTGTGTGAGGCCCAATGAATATCTGAGCGCTCTGTGACAGGCTCGATGGCACAGCTGTGACCAAAGTGACTAGAGGATAAGGGAGATTTTGAATCTCTGCACACACTTTTGGACACTGGACACTTTTGGATTGTGTGAGGCCCAATGAATATCTGAGCGCTATGTGACAGGCTCGATGGCACAGCTGTGACCAAAGTGACTAGAGGATAAGGGAGATTTTGAATCTCTGCACACACTTTTGGACACTGGACACTTTTGGATTGTGTGAGGCCCAATGAATATCTGAGCACTATGTGACAGGCTCCATGGCACAGCTGTGACCAAAGTGACTAGAGGATAAGGGAGATTTTGAATCTCTGCACACACTTTTGGACACTGGACACTTTTGGATTGTGTGAGGCCCAATGAATATCTGAGCGCTATGTGACAGGCTCGATGGCACAGCTGTGATCTAAGTGACTAGAGGATAAGGGAGATTTTGAATCTCTGCACACACTTTTGGACACTGGACACTTTTGGATTGTGTGAGGCCCAATGAATATCTGAGCGCTATGTGACAGGCTCGATGGCACAGCTGTGACCAAAGTGACTAGAGGATAAGGGAGATTTTGAATCTCTGCACACACTTTTGGACACTGGACACTTTTGTATTGTGTGAGGCCCAATGAATATCTGAGCGCTATGTGACAGGCTCGATGGCACAGCTGTGACCAAAGTGACTAGAGGATAAGGGAGATTTTGAATCTCTGCACACACTTTTGGACACTGGACACTTTTGGATTGTGTGAGGCCCAATGAATATCTGAGCGCTATGTGACAGGCTCCATGGCACAGCTGTGACCAAAGTGACTAGAGGATAAGGGAGATTTTGAATCTCTGCACACACTTTTGGACACTGGACACTTTTGGATTGTGTGAGGCCCAATGAATATCTGAGCGCTATGTGACAGGCTCCATGGCACAGCTGTGACCAAAGTGACTAGAGGATAAGGGAGATTTTGAATCTCTGCACACACTTTTGGACACTGGACACTTTTGGATTGTGTGAGGCCCAATGAATATCTGAGCGCTATGTGACAGGCTCGATGGCACAGCTGTGACCAAAGTGACTAGAGGATAAGGGAGATTTTGAATCTCTGCACACACTTTTGGACACTGGACACTTTTGGATTGTGTGAGGCCCAATGAATATCTGAGCGCTATGTGACAGGCTCCATGGCACAGCTGTGACCAAAGTGACTAGAGGATAAGGGAGATTTTGAATCTCTGCACACACTTTTGGACACTGGACACTTTTGGATTGTGTGAGGCCCAATGAATATCTGAGCGCTATGTGACAGGCTCGATGGCACAGCTGTGACCAAAGTGACTAGAGGATAAGGGAGATTTTGAATCTCTGCACACACTTTTGGACACTGGACACTTTTGGATTGTGTGAGGCCCAATGAATATCTGAGCGCTATGTGACAGGCTCGATGGCACAGCTGTGACCAAAGTGACTAGAGGATAAGGGAGATTGGATTGCTTTTAAAAAAGCAGTTTGCAGAGCAGTGGGTAAACAGCAATGCCAGCCTGTCAGGAAGCCTTAAAAGGCAGCCCAACAACCAACACCACTGATACACCACAATATAGCCTCCCCTTGCACTGCACACACAGTGACTGGTGTCTTGTGCAGGCCAAATTGCTAGCAGCAGAAGCAGTTTTTTTGTCTTCTTCCCTGCCTAACGCTCTCCCTACAGAATCAGCAGCAACCTCTCCCTATACTGAGATCGGCAGAAGTAAGATGGGGGTCGGCGTGCACGCCCTTTTATACCCCCTGTGACGCCCACCAAAGCAAGCCAATCACTTGCATGCCCTTCTGAAAGATGGTGGTGACCCCTGCCTATGTCATCACGTTGCCCACGGTGTCTGTGGATCCTGATTGGCTGAAAAAGAGCGCAAAACAAACTTTTGAAACGCGACTTTGGCGCGTAAGTCGCCGACCTCGTGGCCGACCTCATCCTAGGGTTGGGTTTCGTTTCATGAAACCCGACTTTGCCAAAAGTCGGCGACTTTTGAAATTTTTCGACACGTTTCGCTCAACTCTAGACAAAAGTAATAATAAATAAAAATCTATGAAAATGAACAAATGAAAGTAGGACTTTGTTTTTCAACCATGCCTTCACAGAATTTAAAAAACAAAAACTCTGGCCAGGACAGAAATGATGGTACCTCTGAAAATAATGTGACAAAAGGGACATGTTAAATTAAGGAGTGTTCACTAGTTAGCATCACAGGTGTCTACAATCTTGGAATCAGTGAGTGGACCTGTATAGAGGGCTACAGATACTCACCGTGCTGTATGGTGACATGGTGTGTATCACACTCAACATGGACCAGAGGCAGCGAAGGAAAGAGTAGTCTCAGGAGATTAGAAAGAAAATTATGATGTTGTGTTTTTAACATACATTTTATACTTTTAGGGGTCTTAGCTTTAACTGTGATTCCCTCCCTGTTTGACTTTGTTCTGTGTGTCTGTCCATATGCCCTGCCAGCAATGTTGTGGACCCCACTTTTACTTTTTTTTCTTCTGGTGTATTTTTTCTATCTTGAGTATGTGTCATATGATATGAATTTGTATGTTGATATCTGGATCTATTTATTAATCTGTTTTTCCATTCTGTGATGCTTATCTAATGGTGTATTCTGGATATTTTACGATCGGTGCCGGAACTCCTTAGTATACAGCAACGAGTGTATTATTATGGATTACTTGGAGTTCTAGGCACTGATGATATGTATTATACCATGTTATTTTCTTATGTGCATTTATTATAAATTGGTCTTGTTGCCATCAATTATTGTAATTATTATTATCTCTGTGGTCCCTTTTATCTTTTATTGCTATGCAGAAGCTATAGTTGCCAATCGATTTTTTATATGAATCCTTAGTGGCTTGAAGCCACATTATATCAAAGTACCCAGATACTCGAATGATATCAGAGTATCACTGACCACGTTCGTTCATTCCTACACATTATAAAAAGTACTATGCAAAATAGCTGTGAATCTAGCACTTGGGTGGAATAAAATAGTTACTAGAAAGTAGGAGCAATGACATTGTGTATCTCTGCTGTTCTCTCACTCACTGAGCTCCTCCATCCTTCTCCATATGCCTTCTACATTATCTTTAATAGGCAAACGTAATATCATCCAACCTTGAACTGGCAGTCCCATTTGATTGAGCAAGATGGATTGAAACTGTATTTCTGAGTGACTGATCAGTTGAAGTGAAGTAAGAAAAAACAACAACCCGTTTCTCTAAGAAAATATACTACAGTTTGATATATTTGTTTGTACTACTGATTTATTCAAAGTTTTTTGACACGCTAATAAAACCTGATTGCTTTTTGTAAACTGAGGATTCACTGTAGTTTACGTCATTTTTCAGTCCCCTTGCACAGCTTCGCAAAGAAAACAATGGACATTTCTGAAGGAAATAATTATAGAGGAAGCATCTTTTAACTTGATATCCTGTAATTTTTGTTCTTGTAGAAAACAAAGCAATATATGCATATCAAGCTGTGAGTTCTAATGAGCAATATCGCTAATGTGCGTGAGCCACGCTCCCGCCAACAGCATTGCTTTAAAACCAGTGTCACCAGAGAGTTGGCCATCTTGCAGATTACGTGAGCGTCAACCCTATTAGTAGAGGTCTGCTTATCGGAGATGCAGTGATCGTTTCTAATGAAAAATTTCATGGCAATGTTATTACATTATAGCCTGAAGATATCTCGCTCTAGTACAATGAAACTAAACTTATAGATAGGTGAAAACTATTTAGTAGATAGAGATTGCAGAAGTGAGGAGATGACTTATTGAATTGCAGATATAGCTGAAAGTATAAAGTAAATATAAAACCGATGAATTGCTATTGAAATATATTATGATCTGTACAGAAGGGAACTTTTAAACAACATTACAGTGAAATATGATAAAGAGATAGATAAACTAATTGATTCATCAATAGATAGCAGCACTATACTTAACTGTAACAGGGTGTAAGTTTCGGATTACCTAATATATGTCATCCTAACTTTCATATTTGGAAGCTGAAATGTCACAGAAGGTATTTCAGAAGACATGTTTCCACACAATGCTGTACCGCATGTTGCTAATGCGCAGCCTGCGTGGCCCAAATGTGCCACAATGGACCAGAGCAGCTCCATACTTGTCCTATTTGCCAAATCTGAGACATTATTAGTTGGCAATTTTGACCAGCAACGGCTCTTGATAATTACATGCATAAGTTTATTTCGTTTGGCAGAACAGACAACCATTAACCCACTCAATGATAGCATGCCGTGGCATGTAAGTGCGTGTATTTCTGAACATGACACTCATATACTCAATACTGAATAAATATTGATGTTTTAGAAAATTAGCTTCCATTTTTTTATCATTTCCATATCATTAAGATGTCTATCAATACAGTGATTTCTTTAAATCCAAACCTTTTCCTTTTTGATGTTGCAAGGAGTGTGTATTAATGTCATTCTGTATTATAGTGAGGTTACATTTAGCTAAGACATCTAGAGCCACTGATGAGGAGTTTCTGAAAATCCTCAATTTTTAAAGGGGTTGTCATATGTCTAAATATTACATTTCTATGTTATATTTATTTATTTTACTCATTTATATAGCATGATTAAGTCCACAGCACTTTACACACATTATTGACACTATCCCCGATGGGGCTCACAATATTAATATAATAAGTATGTTTTTGGAATGTGGGAGGAAACCGGAGTGCCCAGAGGAAACCCACGCAAACAAGGGGAGAACATACAAACTCCTTGCAGATGTTGTCTTTAGTTTCAATTGAAATTACATAAAACAATTCTCCTTCACCGAGTTATTGCCGTAACTTACTTTTTATGATGCTCCCTAAATTTGATGTGATTCTTTTATTGAGAATGCTCACCAAATGAAATCTAAAATTGTTCTGTAATAAAGACAGTCGCTAATAACACTTAGTGATTCTAGCAGCACACAATGGGATAACCAGCAGCAGATGAATTTAATGTGAAAAAGCTCTAATAACAATTTGTGATGCTAATGACAAACAATATGTTAAACAGCTGGTGTTTTGAGGTTATAAGTGCTAGTTGTGGAATCTCAGAAGTCTAAAGCGATACTAGCATCAGAAAAAGTTAGATACTGAGACCAAAGAAACAGGAGCTGAACCCAATACTAACTAAACACTCAAACACATAGGTGTGTCCCCCTGGGCCTTAAAATGCCTAGGGAAATTATGTCACTGAGACATAGCTTCAAACATAAAACTTAATTTGGAGCACAGCAATGGGCAGCAGTCATATGGGAAGGAGCAGAGTCAAGACCAGCAGAGACAGGTGCATAACAGTGAGATTCCAGAAAAATATGATTGTTTAAATAACAAGGTAAAAATCATTTTAGTTGTTTACAAAAAATTCACTGAATGAGGACCTAAAGACTCCACCGAGAAGCCCACTGAAAATAAATGAATCACTACATTTTTCACTTTTTGTTTCATTGCAGCCATTTGGTAAATTCAAAAAAGTTCATTTTTTCCTCATCAATGTACAAGGTGGGCCATTTATATGGATACACCTGGGTGGGCAAAAGTTGGATTCAAAATGGCCAACTTCAAAATGGCCACCATGGTCACCACCCATCTTGAAAAGTTTTCGCCCTCCCATATACTAATGTGCCACAAACAGGAAGGTGATATCACTAACCATTCCCATTTTATCTAGGTGTATTCATATAAATGGCCCACCCTGTACACTCTGCACCCCATCTTGATTGAAAAAAATGTATAAATTTTTGAAAATGTATTAAAAAAGAAAAACTGAAATATCACATGGTAATAACTAGAGTTGAGCGAAACGGGTCGGTCAAATTCAAAAGTCGGCGACTTTCGTTGAAGTCTGGTTTCATGAAGCGAAACCCAACCATAGCGTGAGGTCGGCCACGAGGTCGGCAACCCGAGCACCAAAGTCACGTTTCAAATGATGCTTCCAGTGCCCTTTTTCAGCCAATGATGGAGGACGCACACTGTGGGCAATGCGATGACATAGGCATCGGTCACAACCATCTTTGAGAAGAGCATGCAAGTGATTGGCTGGCTTTGTGTGGCGTCACAAGGGCTATAAAAGGGCGTGCACACCGACCGCCATCTTACTTCTGCCTATATTAGCATTAGGAAGAGGCTGCTGCTGCTGATTCAGAATAAAGGAGAGCGTTAGGCAGGGAAGAAGAACCAAAAAACTGCTTCTGCTGTTAGTGATTTCCACTGTACAACACAACAGTTTGTGTGCAGTGACAGGGGAGGCTATATTTTTGTGCATCAGCTCTGATGGTTATTAGGCTGCCTTATAAGGCTCCCTGATAGCTCCATTGCTGTTTGCACACTGCTGTGCAAACTGCTTTTTTAAAAGCAAAAATACTTTTCTTCCTCTTTTCTGCACAGTTACCAAGCATTCATTTTTCCACCCTTTTGTGTGCAGCAGTCCTGCTTATCAGGCTGCCTGCGTCCATACTTGGACTGAGAGCATCATTGTCAGTCTCCTAAAATCTCTAGTGAGATCCAAATTCTCACCAATACTACATACACCCTCCACCTTGTCATACACCATCCAATTTCAGCCTGTTACATTGAGGTGTAATCTCTACTGGGCCTGAGACAATAGTTCAGCGTCCTCAAATCTCTAGTGAGGTTCAAATTCTCACCAATACTACATACACCCTCCACCTTGTCATACACCATCCAATTTCAACCTGTTACATTGAGGTGTAATCTCTACTGGGCCTGAGACAATAGTTCAGCATCCTCAAATCTCTAGTGAGATTCAAATTCTCACCAATACCACATACACCCTCCACCTTGTCATACACCATCCAATTTCAGCCTGTAACATTGAGGTGTAATCTCTACTGGGCCTGAGACAATAGTTCAGCATCCTCAAATCTCTAGTGAGATTCAAATTCTCACCAATACTACATACACCCTCCACCTTGTCATACACCATCCAATTTCAGCCTGTTACATTGTGGTGTAATCTCTACTGGGCCAGAGCTTCAGGAACAAGTTTTGTCTTACATTGCTGACACAGCCTCCAGCTCTAATGCCTCCTCTTCTGAAGTTTCAAAAAATAAAAGCAGTGAGTCGTCAGTGGAGGCTCCTGGTCAGGAACAACACCTTTCCTTGTGTCCTTCACCCCTACCAAAAGTGAAGGATGCGGCAGGCCACACTACGGATTAATCCGTGGAGCTCTTTTCACATACCATGCCTGGGTTATCAAGTCAAATCGTGAATTCCCCAGTCCAAGATGAATCTGACATGGAGTGCACTGATGCACAACCACTGCTAGATTTTTCTGCTGGTACATTCACTCAGAGCACTACATTGTCCTCGCAGTGTACTGAGGCAGAATCAGACCCTGATGAAACTCAGGTGCCCCTTCCTGCATACTATACCACCTTACACGGTGACACACAGGAAGATGCACATGAAATTGAAGAGGAGGTGATGGATGACCCAGTTGTTGACCCAGATTGGCATCCATTGGGGGAAGAGGGTGCCGCTGCCAATAGCTCAGAAGAGGAGGAGGAGGATCCGCAGCAGGCAACGACATCGCAACAGCTGTTATCTGGCAGGACCGTAGCAGTCCAAAAACAGGTTACAAAAACCAAAAGAGTTGCAGGATAGCTTGGTCAGACGATCAAATTAGCACAGCGTGCAAGGCCTCAAAATGTCTTCCATAGTAGGAATAGTGCAGTGTGGCACTTTTTTGAACAAAATCCTAATTATCAGGCAAAAGTTATCTGTAAGAAGTGCGCAAAGACATTTAGCCGAGGGAAAAATCTGAGAAATTTGAATACCATTTGCATGCTTAGACATTTAACCACCATGCATTTGCAAGCATGGACGGACTACCAAACCTCACGTACCAAATGTGCACCTGCTCCGAATGAAGGTAGTCAGCAACGCGACATCGCTTCCCCCACTGTAAGCCCACCGGTTAGCATACCACCAGCAGCAAATGTCGAGG
The DNA here is from genome assembly GCF_039654945.1 of Dendrobates tinctorius. NCBI lineage: Eukaryota > Metazoa > Chordata > Amphibia > Anura > Dendrobatidae > Dendrobates > Dendrobates tinctorius. The sequence goes on from NW_027361690.1 coordinate 13,404,168, forward strand.
TGTCATCTCAAGGGCAAATCAGTCATGCAATCACAATGTTATTGCTACGAAAGACTGAATCTAGGCCATCAGCCACACCACCAACACCATCACCATCACCAACCCTCTCTCAGTCCGCCATGACCACCGCTAGTTCCACCACATGCAGCTCTCAAGTCCAGTTCACTCTACCACAGACTCTGAGTAGGACAAGAAAGTACTCATCCTCTCATCTGCGTACACAGGCTTTGAACGCCCACATTGCCAAACTAATCTCATTAGAGATGATGCCCTACCAGTTGGTTGAAAGCAAAGCTTTCCGCGAGCTCATGGCCTACCCAGTACCATGCTATGACCTACCCAGTCGGCACATCTTTTCACGAAAAGCCATCCCAGCCCTCCACGTGCATGTGAAAGACCGCATTGTCCATGCACTCAAGCAATCAGTGAGTGGAAAGGTGCACCTCACAACAGATGCATGGTCCAGTAGGAATGTCCAGGGCCATTATGTGCCCATCACTGCGCACTGGGTTAATGTGGTGGATGCAGGGTCCACAGGGGACAGCGGCAGTGGGACAGTGCTGCCTAGCCCACGGTATAGGAAACAGTTGGCTGTAGGCGTTCAACCCTCCTCCTCATCCAGAAGCGAAAGCTCGTCCACAGAACGCAGTCGCACGAGCACTCCATCTGCAGCTGCCAGTGTTGCACACGAGGTGTCCCACTATCGAACAGTTAGTGGTAAGTGTCAGCAGGCTGTGTTGAAGATGATGTGTTTGGGCGACAACAGACACACCGCGGAGGTACTGGCCAACTACTTGGCAGCGACAAACTGAGTCATGGCTGGGCAGTCTACATCTTGAGGCAGGCAAGGTAGTTAGTGATAACAGCCGGAATTTTGTGGCAGCCATAGCCCTTTCAAAACTCAGACACATACCTTGCCTGGCTCACACCTTGAACCTTGTGGTGCAGTGCTTCCTCAATGATTATCTGGAGTTAACAGCCCTGCTCCATAAGGTGCAAAGACTGTGCTCGCACATCCGCCGGTCGCCCGTACACTCCAGTCGTATGCAGAAGCTGCAGCATTTGCTCCACCTTCCCAAGCACCGCCTAATTATCGAAGTTGCAACAAGGTGGAACTCCACTCTGCACATGGTTCAGTGGCTGTGCGAACAGAGGCAGGCTGTAATTCATTTGTGGGAGGATACACGGTCAGGCGGTTTGCGGGCAGACATAGAGTTGTCTGGGTGCAGTGGTCGAAGATGAAAGACCTCTGTAAAGTCCTTCAGTGTTTTGAGGAATGCACATGGCTGGTAAGCACAGATGACACTATCATAAGCATGAGCATCCCACTTATGCATCTGCTCATGCAAACTTTGACACACATTAAGGAGCAGGCGTCTGCAGCCGAGGAGGAAGAAGAGGAGGGAAGCCTTGATGACAGTCAGCCATTGTCTGCTCAGGGAAGTCTCGTGGACGAGGTGGAGGAAGAAGAGGAAGAGGAGGAGGTGGAGGATGTTGGGGATGATTATTTAGGGGAGGAGGATGCTTCTCAGGTGTTCAAGACAAATTGTTGGCATGGCAAGGTCAGGTACAGGGTTTGTGCGTGACTGGAGGGATGTTGATTTGCCAGAAAGTGCTCCTCCACCCAGCACTCGCAGTGCATCATTGACACCTGGAACATTGGCCCACATGTCTGATTATGCCTTGCAGATCCTAAAAAGGAACCCCCGCATTGCCAAAATGATGAATGATGACGACTACTGGTTGGCCAGCATCCTGGATCCACGCTATAAAGGCAAATTACAAAACATCATGCCACAGGAGAACCTAGAGCTAATATTGGCTAACAAACAAGCAACTCTGGTAAACCATTTGTTTGAGGCATTCCCAGCACACAGCGGCGGTGATGTTTCTCCCACGAGCCGTAGGGGGCAACATGGAAGAGGTGTTCGTGGTGCACACAGCTGAAGTGGCGTTGGACACAGGGGTTTCATGACCATGTTGTGGACTGATTTTTCAGGTACCGCTCACACAACTGGTAATACTGCATCGATTGAAAGTGACAGGAGACAGCAGTTGTCAACTATGGTAACAAACTACTACTCCTCCCATATCGATGTTCTCCCTCACTGGCCATTCCTCTTTGACTATTGGGCCACTAAACTTGACACCTGGCCTGAATTGGCACAATATGCCTTACAGGAGCTCGCTTGCCCTGCTGCTAGTGTGTTATCTTAAAAAGTCTTCAGTGCTGCTGGATCAATCCTGACAGAAAAAAAGGACCCATCTGTCGACCCAAAATGTTGATGATCTAACCTTCATTAAAATTTACCATGCATGGGTTTCAAGGGATTTTGTCCCACCCTCCCCTGCTGACACGTAGGTTGCCAGAAAAATGGCTCGCTTTTGTCCTCCTCTTCCGCGGACTTCTCCAATTACTCCATTTACAGCTGCTGAATGTCCAACATCAACATATGTCATTTTTTCCACCTCCCTAACTGGGCTGCCTCCCCCCACAAGGCCGGGGTCACCACCTGGCGCACGCACCTGTGTGAGTGCCGTTTCCCTGGACAGGTGGGTGGGCCCACTCTTGGGCAACAGCACTGGCACAGGGTCCCTCATAGTGCAATCAAGTGTCTCTGACGGTGGGGGTGCACACCCACCATCAGACACACCGCCATACTATGAGGGGCCCTGTGCCAGTGCCATCGCCAATGAGTGGGGCCCCCCCTGCTTGCTCAGGATCACAGCACTTGCAAAGTTGAAATACTTACCTCTCCCTGCTCCACCGCCGTGACGTCTTCCGCGTTTCCTGACAGTGACATTCTGGTCAGAGAGCGCGATGACATCACGTCTGTACGCCCTCTGTCTAAACAGTCCAAGTGCAGTGAGATGGAAGATGGGGACGACGAGGAGTCCAGACTAGTACAGGAATTCCCTAGCGAGGAGACTTATTTAATAGTTTTCAATGTTGGAACAGCAATTTTTGGGGAGCACTATACTCTGGAGAATGATTTATGAGGCCCACCATACACTGGAGCATTCCAAAGGTGGACATCAGACACTTGAGCAGCATTTACAGGGCCCATTATACACTGGAGCATTAGAAATGGGGCCCATTATATATGGAACATTATTTGGGCTCATAACACAGTGGAGCTTCATCCATGGGGACCAACATATACTGTAGCATTATGTGGAGCTCATCATATACTGTTTCAAACATTATATGGGACCAATGAATCTGTATGGAGAATTATATGGGCCTCATTACTCTGTATGGCGCACTATGCGGTGGCCATAATACTATATGGAGTAATATACTGTCCTTTTTGGAGCTATTGGAGAATTTAAAATGGATATCAGTCATGAGATGTAAGAAGTGAAGTATTTTTCATTGTACTATACAGCTATTTCTCTGCCGTATCAGAGGATCATGAATTGTGGCATGTGTTAAAGGAGCCCAGTGACACTCTTTGGCCCAGGGTCCACAAAAATCTGGAGCCAGGTCTACTCCCCCCCACTACTTTAGCCAAATAACCCCCAGTTTTCAATGCCTAACTATTATTATAAAGTAAATTAAGGCTGACAAGCTTAAGTAATAAGAATTTATGTTTTTGGCATTAAAATGGGCACTGTAGGTGTGTTTCCTGTCCTCCACTCACTGCCGACCTTGGCTCCCCATTGAATTGCATTGGGTTTCGTGTTTCAGTCGGCCTTCGACTTTTCACGATAATCGGCCAATTGTGTTCGACCCGACTTTTGAGAAAGTCGGCTTTCATGAAACCCGACTCGACCTGAAAAAAGGCAAAGTCGCTCATCCCTAGTCATAACTATTCAGACCCTTTGCTCAGACACTCATATTTAAGTCACATGCTGTCTATTTCCTTGTGATCCTCCTTCAGATGGTTCTACTCCTTTATTGGAGTCCAGCTGTGTTTAATTAAACTGCTAGAACTTGATTTGTAAAGGTACACACCTGTATATATAAGACCTCACAGCTCACAGTGCATGTCAGGCCAAATGAGAATTATGAGGTCAAAGGAACTGGCCAAGGAGTTCAGAGACAGAATTTTGGCAAGTCAAAGATCTGGCCAAGGTTACAAAAGAATTTCTGCAGTACTCAAGGTTCCTAAGAGCACAGTGGCCTCCATAATCCTTAAATGGAAGAAGTTTGGGACCACCATGAGTCTTCCTAGACCTGGCCATCCAGCCAAACTGAGCAATCGTGGGAGAAGAGCCTGGGTGAAATAGGTAAAGAAGAACCCTAAGATCACTGTGGCTGAGCTCTACACATGCAGTAGGGAGAAAGTTCCACAAAGTCAGCTAGCACTGCAGTCCTCCACCAGTCGGGCTTTTATGGCAGAGTGGCCTGACGGACGCCTCTGCTCAGTGCCAGACGTGTGAAAGCCTGCATAGTTTGCTTAAAACACATGAAGGACTCCCAGACTATGAGAAATAAGATTCTCTGGTCTGATGAGCGGAAGATAGAACTTTTTGGTGATAATTCTAAGCCGTGTGTGGAGAAAACCAGGCACTGCTCACCACCTGCCCAATACAATCCCAACAGTGAAACATGGTGCTGACAGCATCATGCTTTGGGGGGTGTTTTTCAGCTGCAGGGACTGGATGACAGGTTGCAATTGAAGGAAACATGAACACGGCCAAGTACAGAGATATCCTGGATGAAAACCTCTTCCAGAGTACTCTGGACCTCAGACTTGGCTGAAGGTTCGCCTTCCAACAAGACAATGACCCTAAGCATACAGCTAAAATAACAAAGGAGTGGCTTCAGCACAACTCTGTGACCATTCTTGACTGGCCCACCCAGAGCCCTGACATAAACCCAATTGAGCATCTCTGGAGAGACCTGAAAATGGCTGTCCACCAACGTTCACCATCCAACCTAACGGAACTGGAGAGGATCTGCAAGGAAAAATGGCAGAAGATCCCCAAATCCAGGTGTGAAAAACTTGTTGCATCATTCCTAAGAAGACTCATGGCTCATCTCAAGGAGGATCATAAGGAAATGGACAGCATGTGACTTAAATATGAGTGTCTGAGCAAAGGGTCTGAATACTTATGAACATGTGATATTTCAGCTTTGTTTTTTAATAAATTTGCAAAAATTTCTACACTTCTGTTATTTTTCAGTCAAGATGGGGTGCAGAGTATATATTAATGAGAAAAAAAATGAACTTTTTTGAATTTGCCAAATGGCTGTAATAAAACAAAGAGTGAAATATGTAAAGGGGTCTGAATACTTTCCGTACCCACTGTATATGCAGCAATAGGATTAGTCTGTCCTAGGTGCATTACTCTACATTTATCTATAATAAATCTAATTTGCCAAGTGTTTGCCCATTCAGTAGTCTTATTCAGATTGGTTTGCAATATTGTAATGTCCAAGTCAGATTTTAATATCCTTTATAGTTTGGTGTCATCAGCAAAAACAGACACTTTACTCTCAATCCCATCCACAAGATCATTATCAAAGAAATTATAAAGAATCAGTTTTAGCACAGATCTCTGCTGACTATATCCCAGTTGGAGAATGTACCATTTATGGCAACTCTTTGTTTCCTTTCATTTAGCCAATTCCTGAAGCATCTGCATATAGTTTCCCCAGTCTCTGCTTATGGAGCTTCAGTATAAGGCTGTTATGTGGAACAGTATCAAACGCCGGCCTTTGCAAAGTTCAGATAAATCACATCTGCCACATTAGCAATATCTAGATTTGCACTTAGCTCCTCATAGAAACCCATCATGTTAGTTAGACATGACTTACTTTTCATGAATTCTTGCTGGTTGTCAGTTATTATATAATTATCTGCAATATATTTCTGCAGGTCATCTCTATAATGCCCTTAAAAATTCTGCACACTACTGATGTAAGACTTACCGGATGGTAGTTGCCTGGATCCACCTTCTTACCTTTCTTAAATTATTTTTTTCACAGCCAAAGGCACTGAATACTCGACTAGAATCAATGGTAGTCTCAATACTGAGCTATATCTGAGTATCCTACAATGCGAATTATTTTGCACTTTCGAGTATAATGGGTACGAAAAGAAAGACCCAAAGCATACGTCAAGATTGGCAAATAAATGGTTCAATAACAATAAAGTAGAGGTGCTTGATTGGCCCCAACAGCCCTAAAACCTCTACCCAATCGACCACTTGTGGGTAGAATTGATAAAAACACTGTATACATACCCAAGTAAGTTGTCCAGTATTCACCATTTTTGGGAATGTGTAGAAAAGACCTGGGGTCAGATTTTAGTTGAGAGGATGCCCTGAAAGATTCAGGCAGTGTTGAAAGGCAAAGGTGGATTTACAAAATACCACAAAATAATAAAAATTCAAATTTAGATTCTATTAACATAACAGTAACAATGCAGTGGCATTACATGAATCTGCATAATTAATCATATGCAAAATAGTTGCAAGTCAAATTTATTTATGAGATGGTTAAGATGATTGTCTATAAAATGATTGTAGTGTGGCGCCCCTGAGGGTTCAGTCACCTCAGAGGTACTGAACCTCCTCCTGAGGTGTAGTATCCCACTATCCAGGTAAGATGGAGACATCTGACCAGATTCCAGCACCTGCACCCAGCACGGAAACCTTAGAACAGCAGGGCACCCTCTATGACCCCTTCTTGGTTCATGAAGGTGCTGGGAGGTGGGTGGAGCTTAGGTTGCACTAGTGAGCGGGAGAACTGATAGGAAGTCAGGAGCAGTTCCCAAGAGGGGGGCAGTGAGAAGACGTGTATGCAGCAGCATCCTGTGAGCTGGGGCTGCTGGGAAGGAAAGGAACAGAAGGATCAGTTCTTCGGAAGGATAGAAAGGAAAGGAAAGGACGGGATGTGTGGAGAAGAGCTGGGGACTGGGGCTAGAGCAGAGCCCTTTCCTAAGCTTATGCGCCAAAGGCAGGGCGCCGGTATACCAGGTTATATGGATGCTAATGATCCTACAGCAGAAACCGGAGGAATAGAAGCTGTAAACGCTTTATTCCCAACTAAGACTCAATGACACATTAGCAATGTGTGTGAGCCGGGACATGGTTGTGAGGAGTCCCTGAAGTAGGCTACAGCTACCTGTCATGTGAGTGGAGTTCTAAGTAACAGCAAGAAAGAGGAAATTGAGTGTAATTCATAACTGCAAGTACTTCAGATTAGCTCTAGAAAGGAGATGTCCAGTAAAGGCACATATGGAAGGGAGTGCTGGAAGGGTGTGCTTCTTCTGCCTGGGAGTTGACTGAGCCCCTTACCTTGAGGACACGGCACTGAAGCGGGCACCTGTGTATGCCAGGGATGTGAGTAAAGCTTTGGAACCTCATTCACCTGTGTCTCTGCCTTCTTCCTGCATCACCTACTTGGCACTGCTACATCTCTGTGCCTAAACACTACCCCATCTACCTCAACATCTACTACCACTGCCCTGGGACTACAGCTCTGCCTGTGGAGAGCTATTACACCTCTGCTGCATCACACCATCTGACCCAGATGATCTGCACTACAGCGCTGGTCCCCTTCTGACCAGATACCACAGGTGACTTCACAAACTTATCTACACATAAACCTATTATTTTACATAGACACCCAGGGCCACGGACCGGGTAACTGCCGCGACACATCCCTTCAAGACACCTGCCCGGTACCGAGTAAACCTACTGCCCTGGGGATGCTCCAGTAGTCTCACGTTCTAAACAGTAGTGGACAGTGAGATTTGGAGCCTGAAAGTCAAAAGTTCAAAACATTGTTACCCTTTTGCTTATCAGTGTATACAATGATGTATGCATTTACTAATCACTCCTGGACCTGGCTACAGGACATACATAGCATAATGTATGGCTGAATATATTATATGCAATGTATGATATCGTGGAGCCAGGTTCAGGGGCAGTCAGTGTGTGATTCTGTAAACTCATGTCTGCAGTCGCTCTGAGGATTAATGAGAGCTATTTCTACAGCTTGAACCTTCCTGCAGATCAGGTGATGCTGGAGCCAATGACTTCCACTAACAGCATGACCCCATCTGTCCAAAGGTTCCAGTTGGTGCAATAAATCATCACATAATGCCTCAGATAGAGCCTCCGCTGACACAACAATGAGGCAGGATTCAGTCCTCAGAGATCTCTTGCCTGGGCATCGTGATGCTCTGCTGACTCCATCTCCCCAGAAGCAGTCAGACCCTCTGGTGATGTAAGATCAGCAAACACAAGCACACAGCATGAAGTTTGGGTGTGTCTGAATACTGGACACGACCAGGCTGGCACTTGTACAAGTTTTTTTTATAGTGCTGACACCTGTCTCCTGAAGCAGCAGACATCCTAAAACTGCTGCTTAGGGACCAGCCTCAGAAGGTATTTGCTTCTCCTCCCCCCGAATCAGACCGCCCCAGCTCACAGTATACTGATCTGTAACTGTAGCAGTTCTGTGCATATCCCCCTTAGGCCAGGGTCACACTTGCGAGAAACTCCCACGAGTCTTGAGTCTCAGTACTCGGCACTGTTGCCGTTACTCTGACCGGAGCACTTAGCTGCACAGAAATACATGTTTTTGTTGTTAAAATCTTACTGATAGTTTATGAAATAAATATCAAATCAAAAATAAACAGAGATTAAAGACCTTTTGTAAAAATTCCATTTTAACTATTTACATCTGCAATGTAGGCTGTCACTGTGCTCCTTGCCAGGGACAAATTGAAAGTAGTGCTAACCACATTAACTATGCAACTGTTTGTATGGGTAGTTTACTTCTCTTCATTCATGGTGCAGCGTTATAAAGGCAGTAAGATATAGTTCCTACTGTACCTATAAATGGCGCTGTCAGCAGTATGTAGAAGATTGCCATTGGGGAGATAGTTGTGTTCATGGATACGAGGAGACATACAGCCACAGACTGGTGGGGAAGCAGCAAATCGAGGAAGGAAACCGTGTGCACAGAGCTAAGGACACTCTGGCAGGTAGTGTCTCCGGATACCAAAAACAAATATGGACAGCGACACTGGAAAGGCATGTGATGTCACAAAGAATGGAATCCTGAAGGAGCCAAAACAGTTAGCAACGCGTTTCAGGGAATGCTCAGTTCCCCTTCATCAGGGTGTCTTCTTTGTGCAGGAGAGCATTTTATAATCAATAGTGATGGGGGAGCACTAAAATGCTTGGGGGCTCATTACTCGGGTCGAGCAAATTGACCCGAGCAACGAGCCCAACGTAAGTCTATGGGAAACTCGAGCACTTTTAACGTGGGCCCCCCCGGCGGTCTGCAGATGGACTAGGAATTGCTGAAATCAATGGAAACGGTGCTCAAATGACATGGGAAGAGCATGGGGAAGACTCCTAGAAGCATTTCTAACTCCCAGGTTACTGCTGTGAACATTGTTGTCAGAGTCTTACGCCACTTTTACAGATGCACACTAAAACGTACAAAAACGAAACCAAAATGTATTTTCCTGGTAAATTTGTTAAGGAACATCCTTTCCAGCGTAATGACATGTATTTAAGGCAAAATAAATAACCAAAAATAAAAATGCTCCTCCCAACCTTGGGCTATGTTCACACATAGCGTTTTTGATACGTTCTTCAACTTTAGCATTGCTTTCAGCCAAGACAAATGCATTCACTGTGAAAAAAGTCATTTTAACATTTTTCAACCTTAGCTGGGCATGTGGTGTGTGACACATCATCAGACACATCCTGTTTCATTTATGAAATTGGGACTCTGAAACTCACAAAGACTATTTTTATAGGGCCATCAGGCACCTTTACTATTCTTAGAAATCCATCAGCCGGCTACGCTTTGTTGTTCCCATTATTAAACAGTGAGTCTACTATACTGTTTTTAGCCTATGCAGTGAGTGGCAGAACTGCCAAAAATTAGGACTCACCCCAATACCCCTGTGAAGAGATGTACAGGAGGGCCACCTGAAAGCAATGTGCCCATTATTAGGATGTTGGTACTCCCATACTGTTTGACTAGGCAGTGAATTCAACACGTGCCCCAAATTTGGACGCACACTAACAACCCTTTGAACAGACGTACTGGATGGCCACCAGAAAGCAATGTTCCCATTATTAGCAATTTGGTACTCCCATACTATTAGCCTATGCATTGACTGCAAGGCCTGCCATGCCCCAAAGTTATATGAACCCCAATAACCCTTTGAACAGACATACTGGATGGCCACCTGAATCATTGTTCACATTATTATGAATTTGGTACTCCCATACTGTTTGCCCATGAAGTGAATGCAAGACCTGCCCCAAATTTGGAGGCACACAAATGATCATTTGAACAGACGTACAGGAGGGCCACCTGAAAGCAATGTTCCCATATTAGCAATTTGGTACTCCCATACTATTTGCCCATGAAGGGAATGCAAGGCTTTCCCCAAATTTGGACACACACCAATAACCCTTTGAACAGACATACAGGATGGCCACATTAAACCAAAGTTCCCATAATTAGCAAGTTGGTACCCCCATACTATTTGCCAAGCAGTGAATTGCAGTGTTGAGGCTGAAGACCCGGCATTGGAGCATTGCAGTGTTGAGGCTGAACACCCGGCAGTGGAGCATTGCCATGTTGAGCCTGTAGAACCTGCATTGGAGCTTTGCAGTGTTGAGGCTCAACACCCAGCAGTGGAGCATTGCAGTGTTCAACCTGAAGAACCTGGATTTGAGAATGTCAGTGATGAAGTTGTGGACCCGGCAGAGGAGAATGTCAGTGCTGAGGCTGCAGACCCAGCAGTGGAGCATTGCAGTGTTGAGGCTGAACACCTGGCAGTAGAGCATTGCAGTGTTGAGGAAGAACACTCGGTAGTGGAGCATTGCAGTGTTGAGCTGGAAGAACCTGCACTGAAGAATTGCAGTGTTGAGGTTGAAGAACCGGCCGTGGAGAAAGTCAGTGTTGAGGCTGAAAATCCTGCAGTGAAAAATTTCAGTGTTGAGGCTGTAGAATCTGCAGTGGAGAATTTCAGTGTTGAGGATGAAGAAGTGGCAATGGAGAATTGAATTGTTGAAGCTGACCAACCCCTACAGTTCCCTTTATTAGGAAGTGGGTCTCCCATACTGTTTGCCTATGCAGTGAATGCAAGACCTGCCACAAAACTTGGACACACCCCAATACCCCTTGGAAGAGATGTGAAAGAGGGCCTCATAAAAATGTGTTCCCATTACAAAGGAGTGGGTCTCCTATACTTGTAATGCCATGCACTAAGTGTATGGGGTGACAAACATTTCCCCCTGAGGGGTATACATCAACATACTGTTATGGGCTTGCGGAACGCACCAAATAATATATGATGGTATAGAGGTGCGTTCGCAGCCTGGGGTCCACTGTGCAGACATGTTAACGGCTGCTTAGTAATGGTGGAGCACTAATTAGACACTGACGGGATAACTGCCGACCTGGTGTGCACAGGAGCGAACTCAGTTACCTCACTGAGCCGCAGGGATGAGTGCGAGAGCCTGTTTATCCTCACAGGACTCAGCAGGAGAGTACTAGTGCTAAGACACAGGACTCTCCCCAAAGGACACAGGGTTAGAGCCCCTATAGTCCCACTAGCGCTCAGAACCACAGCAGCGATGCATGGACAGACACTAATAGTATGCTGTGCCCTGTTAGCAGTCATAGGGTGCAGCTGCACTTAGCTTATTATAGCGCACTATATATGTACAGAGCAGCTCTGGTGGACGCCAATTACCAGCCTAAGCTCAGGACTGGAAAGCGCACAGGAAGCGCACAGCGCTGCTATAACAGATGCTGCAGTACCTGCAGTAGCGTGGTGCCTAAGGTAGAGTGACGCACTCTGGCGCTAGCATGTGAGAGGTGCTGGAAGCACTGCGGCGCTAGGCAGTGCCACAACTAGGCGCTGAGACCGGACTCTAAACCCTAACAACATGCGTATCAAAGGGAAGGGGTTTCATTATGAGTCATTCAGCGGTTCACAAACATCCATCATCACACACATCTCTATCAATTACTGTGTATACTAGCGCATGGCCGAGCGGCCATGTGAACCTTTTATAGCAGCGTCCTTCTGGAACCTTCCTGATGGTCCATCCGAGGTGGAGAAGGACCTGAGCATGTGACCTCTGTTCTCCAATGAGAGATCGTCCCATGGGCATGCTCAGTGGATCGAAAGGAGGACTTGGTCCCTGGAGTAGCTCGCTGCTGACCAGCATGCGTTGCTATAGCTGGACCAGAGGTGGCAGCAGAAACCAAACCCACAGTGCTGGTCTGAGCAGAGCGCCAGGAAAGATGAGTCTGCTGAGCAGCCTCCTCTGTGGCCGAGAGGAATGGGAGACCGCAGAAGGCAAGGCTCGGGATTCCAGCTGTGCAGTGACTGGAACCTAATGCCTAACACATACTGTCTAAAAATTTTGTGTACAGGCATCATAAACACCCTTTAAAACAATAATGTTGGTGATGCATCACGGACCACAATCACCCTGTTTAAATAGTGGTGGTGGATGATGAGGATGAGGAGAATGAGGACAACAGCAAATAGGCCAAATAAGGTAGTGTATACAAAGGTGTAGGTGTGAAGAGGTGCATGAGATTAGACCTCTCAAAAAAGACACTGTATTTTAGTTTATGTTGCGCTGCTATCATTCGGTGGTTTTGAGAAGTCTGCTCAATCCAGCCCTTGTTCATTTTTATAATTGTCAGCCTGTCAGCATTTTCAGTTGACAGGCGGATGTGCTTATCAGTTATAATTACACCAGCGGCACAAAAAACCCTCTCTGACAAAACCCTAGCGGCAGGGCAGGTCAGGACCTCCAAGATGTAGAGAGCCAGTTTATGCCACGTGTCCAACTTGAATACCCAAGAATTATAAGGCACAGAGGAATCACGGAGGACGTTGGTACGGTCAGCAAGGTACTCCCTCAGCATCTTCCCAACCTTTCCAATCCTTGTGAGAGTACCCCGCACCTCAGGGCCTGTGCGATGGAAATGACTGAGAAAACTCTCCCAGAACTTTGACAGTGTTTCCCTGCCTCTGCTGGATTGGAGTTGTGTCTCTCTTGTCTGTACTCCTTGTTGCCTAAGGAACTGTGACCTCTGCAGTCAGCTTTTTCAGACAGGATTTTTTTTAATAATTCCGCAACAAGGGCATTCTGGTACTGCCCCATTTTAGTAGACATTTCCACCTTGGGAATTAGAGACACAAAGTTCTTCTTGTCACCAACCAGTAATGACTGTCAACCAAAATTTGTAGAAATCGAGCGTCACAGTCAAGGCAACGTAGCATAAACTCAGCCATGCATGCCAGACTGCTGACAGGCAAGACAGCTGTGTCCTCACCAAGAGGACGACTGCCATACTCTCCTCCTCCTCATCCCTGTCCTCAGGCCATCCATGCTGAACTGACGGTATGAGAGTTGTGCAGGTAGTACCGTCTATAGTGCATGAAACTAGCTCCTGTTCTTCCTCCTCCTCCTCTTCCTCATTGTCACCTAATCCACATTGGGATGAGATGAGGATGGGCTGTGAGTAATCACCCAGTATGGTTCCTTGCTCGATCTCATCGTGCTTCACTTGCAATGCATCCTCTTTGATTGTGAGCAGAGAGCATTTCAGAAGACAGAGAAGCGGGATGGTGATGCTAATTATGGTGTCATCACTGCTCACCATATTGGAGGAGTCCATAAAATTTTGGAGGATGGTACATATGTCTGACATCCATGTCCACTCCTGCGGTCTTACAGTATGTGTGGAGTCTGACCTGAATACCGACAGCCTTGCTGATGCTGGTAGTCAACAACTGCTCTCTTTTGCTCACAAATCCTCCCCAACATCTGCAGTGTAGAGTTCCAATGCATGCTAACATCACACACCAGGCATTGAGCTGGAAGCTGCATACGCTGCTGAAGCATGGCAAGGGCAGCAGAAGCTGTAGCTGACTTTCTAAAATGGGCACACAGGCAGCATACTTTGAAAAGCAGATCTGGCAGCTCCAGGTAGGTTTTGAGAAACCACTGAACCACGAGGTTAAGCACATGGGCCAGGTATGGTACGTGTGTGACCTCTCCTTGCCTTCAAGCCTCCACCAGGTTCCGTCCATTGTCACACATGACCATGCCTTGCTATTGGTTCAGCGGTGTCAACCACAGCCTGTTGCCGCTTGGCTGTGGTATTGCTACAGTTCTTCCTGCTTGTGACTGTTGTGGTTATTTCGGAGATGGAGACTGAAGAGGAGGAGGAGGATGAGGTGCAGGAGCTGTACACTGTGGGGGCTACTCTGATTGACCTAGGGCCCGCAAACCTTGGCATTGGGAGGACATGTTCCATCCCAACGTCCGACTGACTAACAGGTTCCGCTATGTTAACCCAGTGTGCCATAAGCAAGATGTACTGTCCCTGTACCCAAGAACTTGTCCACGTGTCCGTGGTTAGGTTTAGTTTCCTAGTAACTGCATTGTTGAGGGCACGGACAATGTTGTGGGACACGTGCTTGTGTAATGCAGGCACGGCACAGCGGGATTAATACTGGCGGCTGGGGACTGAGTACTGAGAATCGGCCGCCGCCATCAGGTTGTGGAAAGCTTCCATTTCCATGAGCCTAAAAGGAAACATTTCAAGCGCAAGCAGTCACATGTGTGAATTTAGTAGCGTGGCCTGTGAGGCGTTAGCTGCGTATTTGTGCTTGCGTTTCAAGGACTGGGGTATGGACAACTGAACGCTGCACTGGGACAAGAACGTGGATGTGCTTGCTGATTGTGCTAGTTGAGTGTCTGCAACAACAGGTGCAGGGCAGGAGGCATCTTTGCATGCGACAAGGACAGGGGATTGGCTTGCACGCACAACAGCAGAAGAAGCAGTGGTGTCACCTGCAGACACTGTTCCTGGACCGAGGTCTTCGGCCCACAAAGTCGGGTGCTTTCCTGTCATGTGCCTGATCATGCTGGCGGTGGTCAGGCTGGTAGTTTTGCTACCCCTGCTGATGCTGGCATGACAGGTGGTGCAAAAGGCCTTTTTGGGGTTATCAGCAGAGTCTTTAAAAAACAACTAGACTCGGGAAGATCTTATAGATGTACTGCCAACTTCTCTCATGTTGGTATTATGGGGAATGGTTGCCCACCTTCTGTCTGTAGCCACCCCACTGCTTCTTTCTGCCTGTTGGGGTGCTACGCCTCCCTCCCCCTGTGTGCTGCTATCCTTGCTCTGCATGTCCTCCTGCCAGGTTGGATCAGTTAGTAAATCATCCACCACCTTGTCTTCCACTCCGGCACCTTTGTCCGCCTCCTGACTTTCTGGCAATTGTGTCTCATCATCATCCACCTCTTGTGACATGTTCCCCACCATCACCTTCATGTGACTGTGGCTACTCAAATATTTGGGCATCGCTACATGCGACCACATCTTGCCCCGCTTCAAGTGGACCAGGCAAGAGGCCCGAATCTATAAATAGAAAAGTGAACAGCTCTTCAGAGTGTCCAAGTGTGGGATCAGTTGTCTCCAGGCATTCGGCATGGTGGGAGGAAGGCGGATCAGGGTGAGGAATATGCTGTCCAGACTCACGGCTACTCAGGCTTGACCATGTGAAAGACAGGTTGGTGGTGGCAAACTGACTGGAAGCATTATCCGCTATCCAACCAACAACCTTTTGACATTGCTCTGGGTTCAATAGTGGAGTGATGCTGCGGTCCCTAGTAATTTGGACATGAAGGTCGGGTGGGAAGATGTGTGTGTTTGTTGTAGCACAATTTTAGCTTCCCCACGGCCTTGGCCTCTGCATGCACGATCACCATCACATCCAATTCCCCATTCCTTGCCACGTGCTTTGCCCATTTTAAATGGAGAACAATATTTTGCTTATTGACTACAAATGGCTGAGTTTAAAGTAGCTCGCCTGTAGGTAACAATTAGTTTTATCAGCAAACTGGTGTCAATAACTTGTATAAGACTCTCCTACAAAATTTTACAGTAGCCCAGAAATGGAAGAATTTTTTGTGCACTCAGATGTGATCACTGTGATGGTCAAACCTCTGTTTAAAATAAATGCACTGTAGATAACTATTTTGTGTCAGCAAACAGGTGTCACTAACTTTTATAAGACACTTCAACAAAATTTTACAGTAGCCCAGAAATGGAAGAATTTTCTGCTCTCTCAGATTTGTTTGCTATGACGGCCAAACCCCTGTTTAAAATAGCTGGCCTGTAGTTAACTATTTTTTGTCAGCAAACTGGTGTCAATAACTTGTACAAGACACTACAACAAAATTTTACAGTAGTCCAAAAATGACAGAATTTTCTGCGCACTCAGATGTGATCGCTGTGACGGCCAAACCCATTTAAAATGAATGCCCTGTAGGTAAGCATTTAGAGAATTAAAGCAAGTAGGTAGTGATGAGGCATTAAATAAATACAGAAGATTAAATAAATTCTGTAAAAAGCAAATCAAGACAGCAAAGATTGAGACAGAGAGACTCATTGCCAGAGAAAGTAAAAATAATCCCAAAATATTCTTTAACTACATAAATAGTAAGAAGCTAAAAAAATGATAGTGTTGGTCCCCTTAAAAATAGTCTGGGTGAAATGGTGGATGAGGATGAGGAAAAAGCCAATATGCTAAATGACTTTTTTTCAACAGTATTTACACAAGAAAATCCCATGACGGATAACATTATCAGGAATAAAAATTCTCCATTAAATGTCACCTGCTTAACCCAGCAGGAAGTACGGCGGCATCTACAAATCACTAAAATTGACAAATCCCCGGGCCCGGATGGGATACACCCCCGAGTACTGCAGGAATTAAGCACAGTCATAGATAGACCACTATTTTTAATCTTTAAAGATTCCATAATAACAGGGTCTGTACCACAGGACTGGCGTATAGCAAATGTGGTGCCAATATTCAAAAAGGGGACAACAACTGAACTTGGAAATTATAGGCCAGTAAGTTTAACCTCAACTGTGGGTAAAATCCTGGAGGGTTTTCTAAGAGATACTATACTGGAGTATCTGGAGAAGAATAACCTTATGACCCAATATCAACATGGGTTTACAAGAGACCGTTCCTGTCAGACTAATCTGATAAGCTTTTATGAAGAGGTAAGTTCCGGACTGGACCAAAGGAATGCAGTGGACGTGGTGTACATGGACTTTTCAAAAGCTTTTGATACGGTGCCACACAAAAGGTTGATACATAAAATGAGAACAATGGGGATAGGGGAAAATATGTGTAGGTGGGTCAAGAGCTGGCTCAGGGATAGGAAACAAAGGGTGGTTATTAATGGACAACACTCGGACTGGGTCACGGTTAGCAGTGGGGTACCACAGGGGTCAGTTTTGGGCCCGCTTCTTTTAAACATATTTATTAATGACCTTGTAGGGGGCATAGAGAGTAGAATTTCAATATTTGCAGATGACACTAAACTCTGCAGGGTAATTAATACAGAGGAGGACAATTTTATATTACAGGAGGATTTATGTAAACTAGAAGCTTGGGCTGATAAATGGCAAATGAGCTTTAATGGGGATAAATGTAAGGTCATGCACTTGGGTAGAACGAACAAGTTGTATAATTATGTGCTTAATTGTAAAACACTGGGCAAAACAGTCACTGAAAAAGACCTGGGTGTATGGGTGGACGACAAACTCACATTTAGTGGCCAGAGTCAAGCAGCTGCTGCAAAGGCAAATAAAATAATGGGATGCATTAAAAGAGGCATAGATGCTCATGAGGAGAACATAATTTTACCTCTATATAAGTCACTAGTGCGACCACACTTAGAATACTGTGTACAATTCTGGTCTCCGGTGTATAAGAAAGACATAGCTGAACTGGAGCGGGTGCAGAGAAGAGCGACCAAGGTTATTAGGGAACTAGGGGGTCTGCAATACCAAGACAGGTTATTACACTTGGGGTTATTTAGTTTGGAGAATCGAAGGCTTAGGGGTGATCTTATTACAATGCATAAATATATGTGGGGACAATACAAAGACCTTTCTAATGATCTTTTTACTCTTAGACCTGTGACGGGGACAAGGGGGCATCCTCTACATCTGGATGAAAGAAGGTTTAAGCATACTCACAGACGCGGATTCTTTACTGTAAGAGCAGTGAGACTATGGAACTCTCTGCCATATGATGTTGTAATGAGTGATTCACTACTAAAATTTAAGAAGGGACTGGATGCCTTTCTTGAAAAGTATAATATTACAGGGTATATACACTAGTCTCCTTAATATTGCGTTGATCCAGGGAGCTAGTCTGATTGCCGTATGTGGAGTCGGGAAGGAATTTTTTTCCCCAATGTGAAGCTTACTGTTTCCACATGGGTTTTTTTTGCCTTCCTTTGGATCAACATGTTAGGGCAAGTTAGGATAGGATATGGGTTGAACTAGATGGACTTAAAGTCTCCCTTCAACCTTAATTACTATGTTACTATGTTACTATGTTACTATGTAATTATTCTTTTTGGCAGAAAACTGGTGTCAATAACTTGTATAAGACACTCCAACAAAATTTTACAGGAGCCCAGAAATGACAGAATTTTCTGCACACTCAGATGTGATCCCTGTGACGGCCAAACCTCTGTTTAAAATAGCTGGATTTGCACGCTGTAATATGGAAAGGATCTGGCTGTATGTGATCGCTGTGATGGCCAAACCCTTGTTTAAAATAAATGCCCTGTAGGCAACTATTTTTTGTCAGCAAACTGGTGTCAATAACTTTTATAAGACACTCCAACAAAATTTTACAGTAGCCCAGAAGCGGCAGAATTGTCTGCGTACTCAGATGTGATCGTTGTGAAGGCCGAACCCCTGTTTAAAATAAATGCCCTGTAGGCAACTATTTTGTTTTCATCAAACTTCTGTCAGTAACTTGTTTAAGACACTCCAACAAAATTTTACAGTAGCCCAGAAATGACAGAATTTTCTGCACACTCAGATGTGATCCCTGTGACGGCCAAACCTCTGTTTAAGATAGCTGGATTTTCACGCTGTAATATGGAAAGGATCTGGCTGTATGTGATCGCTGTGATGGCCAAACCCTTGTTTAAAATAAATGCCCTGTAGGCAACTATTTTTTGTCAGCAAACTGGTGTCAATAACTTTTATAAGACACTCCAACAAAATTTTACAGTAGCCCAGAAGCTGCAGCAGAATTGTCTGCGTACTCATATGTGATCGTTGTGAAGGCCAAACCCCTGTTTAAAATTAATGCCCTGTAGGCAACTATTTTGTTTTCATCAAACTGGTGTCAATAACTTGTTTAAGACACTCCAACAAAATTTTACAGTAGCCCAGAAATGACAGAATTTTCTGCACACTCAGATGTGATCCCTGTGACGGCTAAACCTGTGTTTAAAATAGCTGGATTTTCACACTGTAATATGGAAAGGATCTGGCTGTATTCTGTAGTGCCAGCAAGCAAATGGAGCAAAGAAAAAACTGTGTGCTCTGGATTGCTTTTGAAAAAAATAATCAGTATTAAGGTACCAGAAAAAATATTCCTGGCCACTGATACCTGGGGAAATGTATATATAGTAAATATCTGTAATAAGCAGCAGCAGACAGTTATGGAATGGACCCTCTTGCTGTATGCAATGAGGTATGCCACATACAATGCCTGCCTACCTAGCACTGATATCTATATACACAATAATTTGTCTTCGGACTGTTGGTTTAGATGGATATGTAAATTCAATATGGTATATCCACACTAACTTATACACCACCAAATCTGTTCCTATCTCTGCAGCAACTCTTCCTACACTGCTTAAGTCCACAGCAGACAGTGACAAGCACGGTGCTGACCGGTCTCTTATAAACCTGATGACACTGTGCGGCCAGCCAATCAGTGTAATGCCACAACCAACATGGCTGCGGCAATAGTGTGTGGCAGACAATCCCTCCATGTTGATTAGCTCTGTAAAGAGCTCCAAACATGCAAGGCAGGGACCTGTGCTCCCACCGAGCAACCCTGGAAATGCTCGGCGCTCGCCCAGCATCTCGAGCAGTGAGATGCTCGGACGATTACTGAGTACTTCTGAGCATGCTCGCTCATCACTAATAAACAGCTTTCACCCTGTGGACCATCAAACTCATGTATTTTCCCTTCCCATAGTTGGTGCTTTAAGTGACTACAATGCAGTGCACTGGAATCTTTAAAAGCACATTGATGACATAAATCGTTCATTTGATTGTTGCACCACTAATACTGCCAAGCATTTCATATTACTTCATGCTCAAAATATTACAAATTTGCAAAATCTTTGGAATAGAAAATTTATCAAACCTAAGAGAAGGAGGGATTACAAACATACTCTTCCTAGGTAAACATATTAGATTTTACATTTACAAATTAGAGTTCATCGGGGATTAATTTAAATTATTATAATGTATTATTCACACAAATGAATAAATTCATTTTTCTATTCATGTAAGCCTTTTCAGTATAATTACGTTTTTATAATATGCATACTAGGTGGCTGATAACAGGTTGCCATTCATACCTGGCCAAGATTTGCTTCCTTTCTATTTGTGACTTGTTCAAGTTAAATTTGTAATGACAATAATTGTGACATGTACAAAAAAGGTTGCACTCAATCGTGCTAAAGCATGTCTGTCATGATCCAGACCAGGGTTGGAGTCCGGTTTTCCCTTTTTCCCGGTCTTGTCATGTAGGGGTTAAACTTTCTCAGTCTCAGTCTGGGTTCAGGTTTGCTATTTATCGCCACTGCTTCCTGCAGGCGATGTCAGTTATAGTTCCTGTCTAGGACTGCTGTAGCTAACTCGGATTACTCTGATTGGTCCTGCTGCGTTTGCTATCTGATCCCGTGTCTCTGTTTTCCCCTATTCCCATAATGACTCAGTGTTTCCCTTTAGTGTGCTAACTCCCTGGTTTTGACATCCTGACCTGCTTCTGTCTTTTGTCTCTGTCTTATCTGCTTCCAACCGTTGCTGATTCTCTGGCTTGCTTCTGACCACGTGTTTTGCTGTGACCTCTGGTACTTCGTTCCCTCTCTGTTGCTGTCCTGGCTTTTCTGGCTACTCTTCCACCACCTAGGGGCTCCTGCCTGCTGCTCTGTGGTTTCACTGTGAGTGCACCTGTTTTTCCTTCATCTGCACCCCTGGTGGAGTTTTTGTGCTACTGCGCTGCAGCAGGCTTTACATTATAACCGACCAGAGACAGCTAGTTTTATTTTCTCTGCTCTGCTTCCTATGGATCTGCTCCATACCTTGGCAGATCAAATGGATAGTCTGACACAAATGATGCAGGATCTGTCGGTGGAACATAGGACCTTGGCCTCGTCTCATAACCATCTTCAAAAGGAACTTTCTGACTCGGTAAAATCTTTGCAGGGATTTTCTTCCCTGTCTGTCTCTAAGCACTCTAACACTGTTGATGTCTCATTGCACTCTCCTGAACCTACAGTCAGGCATCCAGATACCTTCTCCAAGAAAAAGGAGAGGTTCCGAACATTTAAGGTAAGTTGCAAGCAATTTTTTTCTCTTAGACCCCGATCCTCTGGAGATGCGATTCAGTGGGTGGGGATAATCATTTCCTTACTGCGGAAGGGACCTCAGTCATGGACTTTCTTTTTACCTGCTTCTGCCCCTGAACATGTGTATGTGGATAGGTTCTTTGAGGCCTTAGGACTTATTTTTGACGAGCCCAACCGGGTCAGAGTGGCAGAGGACACAATCATGAGTTTCTTTCAGGGGAAGATCTCAGCTGAATGGTATTGCTCCGAGTTCTATTGATGGTCCACTGAGGTGCCCTGGGATAACTCTGTGCTGAGATGTCAGTTCAGGAGAGGACTGTCAGAACACCTGAAGGACACTCTGGCTCTCCATCCACCACCCAGCTCAATGGAGGAGGCTATGACTCAGGCTATCCGTATGGATCGAAAACTAAGGGAGAGAGGTGTTACACAGCGAGAGGTTCTGTTACTCCCTGCTAATCTTGTTGTTTTGCCACCATCTGAACCTATGGCGGTGGGGGCCACCAACCTCAAGGAGAAGGAGAGGAGACGTCAACGTGAAGGAAAGCTGTGTTTTTACTGCGGAGATACCGGATATTGGAAGAAGGACTGCCCCTCCTGCCCACCGACTAACAAGCAGCTGAGTCTGGATGATTGTTGTGGAGGTCACCTATACACTCAGGTACCTTTTTCCTCATTTTCAAAAGTATTGTTGGAAGTGGAACTTTTTTTGGGGAGTTGCTGCACTCCCACCTCTGCTTTCGTGGACTGTGGGTCATCCATGAACTTTACTAACTTTAACTTGTGACCAAGTGTAAGTTAGGGACAGTTAGGCTAGAGACTCCTATTCATGTTGTTGCCATTGACAAAACACCACTGGCTAAGAATGTCATCAAATTTGTCTCAGAGGAGTTTCTCCTTAAAGTGGGTTCCTTGCACCAGGAACATATTTCATGTTTTGTTCTGGACAATCTGCCTGCGGGACTGGTTTTGGGGTTCACCTGGTTACAGTTACATAATACTGTGATAGACTGGGAATCTCGGGACATTGTTAAATGGGGTCCTAATTGTAGTAGAAGTTGCCTTATTGCTGTACTTATGTCATCCGTTAATCTGGAAGGTATTCCGGAGTACCTGAAGGATTTTGAGAATGTTTTTACCAAAAAGGAGGCCAAGGTCTTACCACCACACCGCCCTTTTGATTGTACTATCAGTCTGTTTCCGGGGGCTAAATTGCCCAAGGTCCATCTGTACAACCTCTCTGGCCCGGAGCGAATCGCTATGAAAACACAGACACCTATTAAAAAATCCTTTATTTGAAATAAAGACATAGAAGACTCCTTTATTATTCTTAATTAAACCTTACTTACAAATACACCTAATCCATGCAAAGCCCTCATTCTCCTGTAATAAATATAAAATTAAAAAGCAACACTATACCATACCTGTCTGTCATTGTGTCCCACACTGTAATCCATATCTGATATACATTTTTCAACCTGGACGGTGCTAAGATGTGATCGTCCAGGCTGAAAAACCACTGGTGAATGAGGAGATGTTGCCAGCGCAGCTTAAGTGACTAGTGCTGATGTCACTGAGTCTGCATTCTCTCGCAGCCTGACCCACGCTAAACTCTGGAGTGTGGGAAAATGCCAGTTCATTTTCCCATGCCCAGACTTCAGCGTGGGTCAGGCTGTGAGGGAGCACAGCATCAGTGACATCACCGCTATTCACTGAAGCTGTTCTCGCAGCCGAGCTGAACTGCTGTGACCTCAGGACCGTGGAAAAATGCCAGTGATGAGGTCACGGCAATTCATGCTTAGTGTATTCACAGCTGATCACCGTGAGAAATTGGAACTTTATTACTCATCATATTATGTATGAATAGTTCACACTGAAGTTTCTTTGCACTAAGAATTCCCTTAGAAATTTTGACATGGGAGAATTTTGGTCAGCATTTTGCATCAGTATTGATAAGCTAAAACCATGAGTTGGCTCCACTCATAAGAGGACCCATATCTTTTCATTATACTTTTTTTTATCTTTATCACACACCTAACATTAGCTTCAAAACTTGATTTAAAGTAATGACTTACTGTGGACTCCACATTCGTGTTCCCACATATTTTGATAAGGGAGCATGCATGACCCTATTAGAATGTTTAAATCTAAATGTTTTATACAAATTTCAAATACGTCCTCATGCATTAGCTTTTCGGACCACACTTACCATGAGTAAATACAATTTATCTTAAGGAAAATAAATACTATATGCTACTAGGGCAGTATTTGAATCAGGCAGCAATGTTTTCTTATAACTTTTTGGTTTAGACATTTTAGTGTCTTTGTATTATTGTTGTTCTGTTTATGCATCAACAATCATGCATAATGAATGTCATAAAAAATGTCTTTATTTTACAAAATGATTGCACTGGAACATATACAGATCATCATGAGTACAGATTTGTTACCTTACTAAAACACTAATTTTAAAAGACTAACGTCTTTTTTTTAAAGTTAGTGACATTGAGTGATGCTTTCTAAGAATACCTTCCAGGAAAATGCAATAATTAGCAATTAAGGTGCTTGAATGGTGTCTATAATTCTACACACTTAATTACTTAGTAAATGAGTATCCAATCTGTTCACTGTAAATGGACATTAACAAGGAGTTTGTTAGAGATGCAAACCCCAGAATGACTGCCTGCTTCAGCAGGTAAAAAGGGACTTTAAAGCTTTAATGGTCGGTAAAGGCTGGAGGCTTCAGCAAGAGTTCAGTAGTATGGTTTTATAACATTTTCTTATTACCCATTAAGATAATACTAAGTATATACTACAGTATGATGCATGTGCTAACTATCTGAAGAATACCATGGGCAAGATGATTGAGATAAAATTACGGACTAAGCAAAAATCATTGAATCAATTTTTGTCAGTCTTTGTAATACACTTAACTTGCCACTATATTGTGTTGCTTCTCACTGCCAGTCTCTACTCTAGTAATATTGATAAAGATGTTGGGTGATGCATACGCAGTTCATTTGGCTACCCGACCACAATGAAGAACAGCTATTCCCATTTCCAATCATTGCTGGCCAATCACTAACCAATCACGACAAATTTGACAAGGAATCAGTGGTCCTTAGCAGCCTATAAAATTGTTGTATTGTGCTATGTCAATGTCAGGTATTGTATATTTCATACAGAACTATTTACTAGTGATCTCATCAAGTTGTTTTTTGATTAGTCTTTTGGGTAAACTCCTAGTTGACAACTTTGGTTTCACCGTGGTGTTTCACCATATGGCGGCGTGGTCCCCGGTGCTCTGAGTCAGAACTATACAGAACATTAAGAGTGGAACATATGATCACACAGATAAAACCCTTGATAAAGGCTTAATTGAGCCGAAACATTGGGGATTCTGTACTTTCATGTGTTCTAGTAAATAAACATTTTCTTGCAAAGATACGTTGTTTTGCCTCAGGTTTACATAATATTATATATATATATATATATAGAGAGAGAGAGAGAGTGTGCATCTAATCTGTGTATAGTGTGTGTATGCGCAGGTCATGTGTTGTCTGTATTATGTGTGTGCTCATGCAGATGTCATGTATGTATTATATAAATTAGTCCTCTTTTTAGTCATGTGGCGGTGATTCAAACTCTCGGCATCACACTGAATCACACTGCACTCTATGTGTAAGCTGGAAGTCTTTTCTAAGGCTCATGCAGACACCGTAGTTTCAGTCCAATTGCGATATGTCAAACATTGACATCCAATTTTCACAGACTGACATAATGAAGAAGTTGGTGGTGAAGTCACTAAGACAAGGAGAAGAATGACACTAGATCCTGGAAAAGGCAACAGTAGGTAAGTGTAGCCACTCTAAGAGGGAAGCGCCACAGAGTGAACCCTCTGGGCCATGATACCGAACCTCCCATGGGTGAGCTGACCTAGTGGGACTGACCCCTATAAAGGGACCATCAGGAGCAAGTCCAGGGGATTCAACTACCATGACAGCCAGTACCAAGAGGGCGGCTCAGAGGGGCAGACAAGGAAGGACCAGGGAAGCCAAAAGAAAAATGGAAACAAAGACTTAGGGCATGCAAGAGTCAGGAGACCAGTGGAGTGAGGAAACAATCCTAAGGTTAGTGGGAGAGGCTGGACGGATGAAGCAGGAATCATGGACCACTGGAGGATGCAGGCAGTGGACAGCACAGGGGAGGAAACAAAGACAAAGCAGGGTAAAGCTAATCCAAGACTAAAGCACAACACGACTCAAGAAAGACCTGCATGTCAATGAAAAACTAACACCATAATCAGGCACCTACTAAAAGAGGAGGCTGTCTAACATACCCAGTGCCTCACAGCTATTGGCTGAGTGACATTACCAAATCAGGAGTTGTCAGCTGCATAAATTGGTGAAGCAGAGTGCTGCCGCATCCTAAGACAGCTAGGGGGAGTGCCCATGCACATAGATCCAGGAGTCGACGGCGGAACAGGAAAATCCTGAGGGACATGGCGAGGCCCCGATGAGCAGAACGCCGGGACACCGAAGCAGAGCGAGAGGCGCCGGACCAGGGGACCACAGAAAATGCAACAGCAGCATACGGGGACGCCGGAGCAGATAAGGCATAGATGTCGGGCAGGGGAGCAGCGAAGGTCATAACAGTACCCCCTTACACCCCCTCTTCCTAAGGCTGGTAATAAACTTTCCCAGAATATGGGGTGCATTAATGTTCTCCCAAGGCTCCCAAGATCTCTCCTCAGGACCAAAACCCTTCCATTCAATTAATGGCAAGTACATCCCTCACCTCAAAGACATTTTCGGTGCTGACAAGTTGAGGGGTGTGACCGGGTGATGAATGAAAACGGTTAAGTACCACGGGTTTAAGGAGTGACGCATGAAAGGCATTGGGGATGTGGAGCGAGGCAGGCAACTTCAATTTATAGGCAACATCATTGATTCGTCTTGAGATCTCGAAGGGGCCAATGTAATGTGGACTCAACTTGTAAGAAGCAATATTTAGTTTAATGTATTTGGATGAGAGCCGAACTTTATAGCCAGGGAGATAAGGTGGTGAGTCCAAGCACTTCTTATCCGCATGTCTCTTCATCCTAACAGAAGCCTTTTCGAGAGCAGATTTAGTCTTCTCTCATATCTTACAAAATTTGAAGGACAGAGAGTCAGCTGCTGGAACACCTGAGACCGGGGAAACTGGAAAAGGCATACCAGGATGTTGCCCAAAGACAATGCGGAAGGGAGACTTGATGGAAGATTCACTGGAATGATTATTGTATGCAAATTCCACCCAGGGAAAAAGGCTAGCCCAGTCATTTTGATGAGCGTTAGAAAAATGTT
Organism: Dendrobates tinctorius; assembly: GCF_039654945.1. NCBI lineage: Eukaryota > Metazoa > Chordata > Amphibia > Anura > Dendrobatidae > Dendrobates > Dendrobates tinctorius. The sequence goes on from NW_027361690.1 coordinate 13,430,963, forward strand.
GAAGGTAGGAAGTTAGGATCTGGTTAATCAACTCCACTTGACCGTTGGTCTGGGGATTATATGCAGAGGATAAGTCTAAGGTGACGTCCATGAACTTACAGAGAGCTCTCCAAAACAGAGAGGTAAATTGAACTCCCCTGTCAGACACAATGTGTTGAGGGAATCCATGGAATCTGAAGATGTGACAAATGGAAGTCTTCGCCAACCCAGGAGTGGAAGGCAACCCCGGTAAAGGAATAAAGTGGGCCATTTTCGAGAAGCAATCCATGACCACCAAAATAACCGTGCAATCAGAAGAGTGCGGTAGGTCGGTAATAAAGTTCATAGCTATATATTGCCAGGGACCCAATGGAACTGGGAGAGGAAGCAGAGATCCAGAGAGTAATTGCCTAAGAATCTTATTCTTAGTGCAGGATGGACATGAAGCAACTAAATCTTTAATATCTTGATGAAGGGAGGGCCACCAGTAGTGATGAGAGACAAGGGAGATTGCCTTCTTTAGCCCAGCGTGATCGGCAAGTTTAGACAAATGTCCCCAAAGCAATACCCTACTTCTGTCATCTTCTGGGTAGAAAATCTTAGCCAGCGGCGGCATAGCAAGGCTTAAGGGAGCCACAGTGATCAGCTTGGAAGGATCAATGATGTACGATGGTACCTCCTCAATATCGGAGTGCAGGAAGCATCTCGACAGAGCCTCTGCCTTAACATTCTTATTGCCTGGCCGAAAGTGGAGTTCAAAATGAAAACGGAAAAACAACAGAGATCACCTGGCATGTCGGGGATTGAGCATCTGGGTGGACTGGAGATAGGCCAGATTCTTATGGTTGGTGAAGATTACAGGTGAAGTACGGCTCCCTTGAGAAGGTAACGCACTCCTCTAAAGCCAACTTAATGGTCAACAATAGAGTTGAGTGACTTTTGCTTTTTTAACGTCGAGTTTCGTTTCATGAAACCTGACTTTTCCAAAAGTCGGGTCGAGCAAAATCGGCCGACTATAGGGAAAAGTCGGAGTCTGACCGAAACACGAAACCCAATGTAAGTCAATGGGGAATTAAAGTCGGCAGTGAGAGGAGGACAGGAAACACACCTACAGTGCCCATTTGAATGCCAAAAGCATCAATTCTTCTTACTTAAGCTTGTCAACCTTAATTAACTTCATAATGCAAGGTACGCACTGAAAAATGGGGGTTATTTGGTTAAAGTTGTGGGGAGGTAGGGCTGGCTCCAGATTTTCATGTGCCCTGGGCGAAAGAGCGCCCCTTTAACACATACCACAACTCATCATGCTCCGATACGGCAGAGAAATAGCGGTATAGTACAAGGAAAAATACTTCACTTTTTACATCTCATGACGAGGCCCATCTATTTCTCCATACAGAATCATTGGTCCCATATAATGTTTGAAACAGTATATGATGAGCTCCACATAATGCTACAGTATATGTTGGTCCCCATGGATGAAACTCCACTGTCTTATGGGCCCAAATAATGCTCCAAACATAATGGGCCCCATTTCTAATGCTCTAGTGTATAATGGGCCCTGTAAATGCTGCTCCAGTGTCTGATGTCCACCTTTGGAATGTTCCAGTGTATGGTGGGCCCCATCTATCATTCTCCAGAGTATAGTGCTCCCCAAAAATTTCTGACCCAACATTGAAAACAATGAAATAAGTCTCCTCGCTAGGGAATCCCTGTACTAGTCTGGACTCCTCGTCGTCCCCAACTTCCATCTCACTGCACAGTATTCAAACCTTGCAAGTGCTGTGATCCTGAGCAAGTAGGGGGGGCCCACTCGTTGGCGATGGCACTGGCACAGGGCCCCTGATAGTACGGTGGTGTGTCTGACGGCGAGTGGGCCGAACCTGCACTTTCATCTGCAGCTTCCTCTTTGTCACCGTGTAAGATGGAACTGTATATGGGAAGGGTAACCTGAGTTTCATCAGGGTCAGATTCAGGTCGTGTAGCGTGCGAGGGGAATGTAGTGGTCTGGGTCAATGTACCAGCAGATTCATCGAGCAGTGGCTGGGCATCAGTGCACTTGTGTCGCCCCCAGGAGTACGGTCACCACAGTGGCATTACCTTCCTCCTAGGGAGTGTGATGTCATGCTTGGGAGCAACGAAGGATCTCTTTAGCAGGTTAACTGATTGGGCAGCGTTATTCCCACGAGTCACGACCCTCCAAACAGCGTTCATGAAGGCAAAGTGTTTGTTTTACGTGGGCAGTATGGTTGCAAAGCTGAACCTTAAAGGAATGTCCAGAAGGGCACCACCAGGAGTGGAGCCTACGGCGTAATTTGACTCAACACGGGCAACCTCAACCATCAAGCAACAAAAAAGATGCACACATTGCAAGCTTAATTCCGTTAACGAACGAGACTGCGTAATGCCCCGCGGTCCGAGTCCGGCTTACTAGAGGGACACGCGAGGCTCTGGCACGTGAGATTGGCCAATAACTGGTGTGTCATGCCCTTACATGTCCGTGGCTGTATGTGCGCTACACTGAAAAGGCCAGCGTTTGTCGCTTACAGGTGCAGATAACCCGCTGAACAACGTTAGTGATGGGGATCTGTGATTACAATTATTACCCGCAAACGATGATTTCCCAGTAAGTGCAGGTCAACCGCAGTTCCGGAATTAGGCCTAACCGTCATTCCTGAAAAAATGAAAAACTTACGTGTGCAAACCACAGGTGCTGTAGCTTGCTTAACAGCTCGCCAGCCGTTCTCAGGCCCAGTATGGATTACACGTGATTGCACAAAGGTGAGAAAGGGTACCGTATCCCCGGATAACATGTATGGATAGCATAGTGTACACATTCAAAATATATGTCTATAGATCAGGAGGCAGGCTCAGACGGTGTCAGGCCTAGTATGGATTACACATGATTGCACAAAGGTGAGAAAGGGTACCGTATCCCCGGATAACATGTATGGATAGCATAGTGTACACATTCAAAATATATGTCTATAGATCAGGAGTCAGGCTCAAACGGTGTCAGGCCCAGTATGGATTACACGTGATTGCACAAAGGTGAGAAAGAGTACCGTATCCCCGGATAACATGTATGGATAGCATAGTGTATACATTCAAAATATATGTCTATAGATCAGGAGGCAGGCTCAAACGGTGTCAGGCCCAGTATGCATTACACGTGATTGCACAAAGGTGAGAAAGGGTACCGTATCCCCGGATAACATGTATGGATAGCATAGTGTATACATTCAAAATATATGTCTATAGATCAGGAGGCAGGCTCAGACGTTGTCAGGCCCAGTATGGATTACATGTGATTGCACTAAGGTTAGAAAGGGTACAGTATCACCGGATAACATGTATGAATAGCATAGTGTACACATTCAAAATATATGTCTATAAATCAGGAGGCAGGCTCAAACGGTGTCAGGCCCAGTATGGATTACACGTGATTGCACAAAGGTGAGAAAGGGTACCGTATCCCCGGATAACATGTATGGCTAGCATAGTGTACACATTCAAAATATATGTCTATAGATCAGGAGGCAGGCTCAGACGGTGTCAGGCACAGTATGGATTTGACGGCCCAGACTACACAGCGGAGGAGCAGGGAGAGGTAAAGATTGCAAATGCTGGGGTCCTGCCCAAGCAAGGGGGGCCCACTCGTGGGCGTCGGTACTGGCATTGGGCCCCTCATAGTACGGTGGTGTGTCTGACGGCGGGTGTGCACCACCACCGCCAGAGACACTTGATTGCACTATGAGGGACCCTGTGCCAGTGCCCACGCCCAAGAGTCGGCCTACCCACCTGTCCAGGGCAACGGCACTCGCACGGTTTCGTGCGCTAGGTGGTGACCCCGGCCATGGGGGTGGGGAGGCAGCACAGTTAGGGAGTTTTAGAAACTGGCATATGTTGATGTTGGACATTCAGCTGATGCAAAAGGCGAAGTTGTTCAAGTCCCAGGAAGAGGAGGACCAAAGCAAGCCATTTTTCTGTCACCCTATGTGTCATCAGGGGAAGGTGGGACAAAATCCTTGGAAACCCATGCATGGTTCATTTTAATGAAGGTTAGATCATCCACATTTTGGGTTGACAGACGGGTCCTTTTTTCAGTCATGATTGATCCAGCTGCACTGAAGACTCTTTCCGATAGCACACTTGCAGCTGGGCAAGCGAGCTCCTGTAAGGCATATTGTGCCAATTCAGGCCAGGTGTCCAGTTTAGTGGCCCAATAGTCAAAGGGGAATGACCTGTGCGGGAGAACATCGATATGGGAGGAAAAGTAGTTTGTAACCATAGTTGACAACTGCTGTCTCCTGTCACTTTCAATTGATGCAGTTTTACCAGTTGTGTGAGCGGTACTTGAAAAATCAGTCCACAGCATTGACATGAAACCCCTGTCTCCAACGCCACTTCTGCTGTGTGCACCATGAACACCTCTGCCAATCTGCCCCCGGCTCGTGTGAGAACCAACACCGCTGCTGTGTGCTGGGAATGCCTCAAACAACCGGTTTACCAAAGTTGCTTGTTTATTAGCCAATATTAGGTCAAGGTTCTCGTGTGGCATGATGTTTTGTAATTTGCCTTTATAGCGTGGATCCAGGATGCTGGCCAACCAGTAGTCATCATCGTTCATCATTTTGGCAATGCTGGGGTCCCTTTTTAGGATCTGCAAGGCATAATCTGACATGTGGGCCAATGTTCCCGGTGTCAATGATGCACTGCAAGTGCTGGTTAGAGGAGCACTTTCTGGAAAATCCACATCCCTCCAGTCACGCACAAACCCTGTACCAGACCTTGCCACGCCAACATTTTCACTTGCCTCACGAGATGCATCCTCCTCCCCTAAGTAATCATCCCCATCATCCTCCTCCTCCTCCTCTTCTTCCTCCACCTTGTCCAGGAGAGGTCCCTGAGCAGACAATGGCTGAATGTCATCAAGGATTCCCTCCTCCTCTTCCTCCTCTTCAACATTGGCTGCAGACGCCTGCTCTTTAAGGTGCGTCAAAGTTTGCATGAGCAGACGCATAAGTGGGATGCTCATGCTTAGGATGGCGTCGTCTGCGCTTACCAGCCGTGTGCATTCCTCAAAACACTGAAGGACTTCACAGAGGTCTTTCAGCTTCGACCACTACACACCTGTCAACTCCATGTCTGCTCTCAAAGTGCCTGGCCGTGTATCCTCCCACAAATGCATTATGGCCTGCCTCTGTTCGCACGGTCGCTCAACCATGTGCAGGGTGGAGTTCCACCTTGTTGCAATGTCGATAATGAGGCGGTGGTTGGGAAGGTGGAGCAATCACTGCAGCTTCTGCATACGAATGGAGTGTACAGGCGATCGGCGGATGTGCGCGCACTGTCTTCGCACCTTCTGGAGCAGGGCTGTTAACTCCGGATAATTGCTGAGGAAGAACTGCACCACCAGGTTCAAGGTGTGAGCCAAGCAAGGTTTGTGGCTGAGTTTTGAAAGGGATATGGCTGCCACAAAATTACGGCCGTTATCACTAACAACCTCGCCTGCCTTAAGATGTATACTGCCCAGCCATGACTCAGTTTGTCGCTGAAAGTACTCGGCCAGCACCTCCGCGGTGTGTCTGTCACCCAAACACATCATCTGCAACACAGCCTGCTGACGCTTTCCACAAGCTGCTCGATAGGGGGACACCTCGTGTGCAACAGTGGCAGCTGCAGATGGAGTGCCCGTACGACTGCGCTCTGTGGACGAGCTTTCGCTTCTGGAGGAAGAGGAGGGTCGAACGCCTACAGCCAACTGTTTCCTATACCGTGGGCTAGGCAGCACTGTCCCACCACCGCTGTCCCCTGTGGACCCTGCATCCACCACATTAACTCAGTGCGCAGTGATGGACACGTAACGGCCCTGGCCATGCCGACTGGACCATGCATCTTTTGTGAGGTGCACCTTTCCACTCACTGACTGCTTGAGTGCATGGACAATGCGGTCTTTCACATGATGGTGGAGGGCTGGGATGGCTTTGCGAGAGAAGAAGTGGTGACTGGGTAGGTCATAGCGTGGTACTGCATAGGCCATGAGTTCGCGGAAAGCTGCGCTTTCCACCAACCGATAGGGCATCATCTCTAACGAGATTAGTTTGGCAATGTGGGCGTTCAAACCCAGTGTACGCGGATGAGAGACTGAGTACTTTCTTGACCTACTCATAGTCTCTGGGAGGGTGAGCTGGACTTGAGAGCTGCATATGGTGGAACTAGCGGTGGACAGGGCGGACTGAGAGAGGGTTGATGATGGTGATGGAGTTGGTGTTCTTTCTGATGGCCAAGATTCAGTCTTTCGTTGATATAACAGTGGGATTCCCTGACTGCTTTGGCCTTGCAACGACTCCTCAACAATTGCTGCTGTGCTAACCGGTGGGCTTACAGTGGGGGAAACAATATAGCGTTGCTGACTACCTTCTTTGTGATCAGTTGCACATGTGGTACTTGAGGTTTGGTGTTGTGTCCACGCTTGCAAGTGCATGCTGGTTAAATGTCTAAGCATGCAACTGGTATTCAAATTTTTCAGATTTTTCCCTCGGCTAAAGGTCTTTGCGCACTTCTTACAGATAACCTTGGCCTGATCATGAGGATTTTGTTCAGAAAAGTGCCACACTGCACTCTTCCTACTTTGGAAGACATTTTGCGGCCTAGCACGCTGTGCTATTTTGACCGTCTGGACAAGCTGTCCAGCAACTCTTTTGATTTTTGGAACCTGTCTTTGGAGTGCTCCGGGACTGCCAGATAACAGCTGTTGCGATGTCGATGTCTGCTGTGGATGCTCCTCCTCCTCATCTGAGCTATTGGAAGCAGCACCCTCTTCCCCCAATGGATGCCAATCTGGGTCAACAACTGGGTCATCCATCACCTACTCTTCAATGTCATGTGCACCTTCCTCTGTGTCACCGTGTATGGTGGTATAGTATGCGGAAGGGGCACCTGAGTCTCATCAGGGTCATAATCTTGCTCATTACCCTGCGAGGACAATGTAGTGCTCTGACTGAATGTACCAGCAGAATCATCTATCAGTGGCTGTGCATCAGTGCACTCCATGTCAGATTCATCTTGGCCTGGGTAAGTCACCATTTCACTTGATAACCCAGGCATGGTATGTGAATACAGCTCCATGGAGTAATCAGTTGTATGGCCTGCGTCATCCTTCAATCTTGGTTGGGGTGAAGGACACAAGGAAAGGTGTGGTTCATGAACATGACCCTCCAATGACGACTCAGTGCTTTTATTTTTTACAACTTCAGAAGAGGAGGCGATAGAGCTGGAGGCTGAGTCAGCAATGTAAGCCAAAACTTTTACCTGATGCTCTGGCTTTAAAAGCGGTTTGCCAACTCCTAGAAAACTAAGCCTTCGAGGCCTTGTGGAGCCAGACGATGACGCAGGCTCAACACCTCCTGCATTCGGTCCTATTTTGCTTTTGCCACTACCATCAGATTCACCACCAACACCATCATTACCAGCTGCCAACCCCCGCCCAATTCCACGGCCTCTTCCACCAGCCTTCCTCATGTTTGGTAAAAATGTACACAAAATCCCACAAACTATATAGTAATGTAAAACAAGGTACAAGGTGTATATAGGACAGGGGAGACGTCGAATTTCTGAACACACTTGTGGACACTGTTGGATTGTGTGAGGCCCAGTTAATATCACACTGCTATGTCACAGGCTCAATGTCGCAGGTGTGAAAAATGTCACTATAGGACAGGGGAGATGTAGAATTTCTGAACACACTTGTGGACACTGTTGTATGAGGCCCAGTTAATATCACACCGCTATGTCACAGGCTCAATGTCGCAGGTATGAAAAATGTCAATATAGGACAGGGGAGATTTAGAATTTCTGAACACACTTGTGGACACTGTTGTGTGAGGCCCAGTTAATATCACACCGCTATGTCACAGGCTCAATGTCGCAGGTGTGAAAAATATCACTATAGGACAGGGGAGATGTAGAATTTCTGAACACACTTGTGGACACTGTTGGATTGTGTGAGGCCCAGTGAATATCACACCGCTATGTCACAGGCAGAAATTGGCTAGTGTATGACAAACTACAAGGTGTATATAGAATTGGGCAGAATAGGAATCTCCCTAGAGTGTAGGTCTGTAAGAACGGAACATGTCCTCAACTTATTCTTACAGAGTGACACACAGATAGCTTCGCTGTGGCCGTGATAACAGCCGTTACACGGTACTGAGAGAGGAGCGTGCACGTACACTGCTGTCCGGTGTCCGTAAAATTGTCAAGCTCCGTGTTTTTTAAGTATACTGACTGATACACGCTGTCTCTCTATAGTTTTAAATGTGATCAAACAGCAAATATATTTTACTGTTTGAAAAGCAGACAAAACTAGAAGGTGTAGGTCTGTAAGAACGGAACATGTCCTCGACTTATTCTTACAGAGTGACACACAGATAGCTTCGCTGTGGCCGTGATAACAGCCGTTACACGGTACTGAGAGTGGAGCGTGCACCGCTGTATGGTGTGAAAAAATGCACGCTCAGTACCTCACCAGGACAAAAAAAAAATTTGGATTGCTTTTAAAAAACAGTTTGCAGAGCAGGTGGAAAACAACAATGCAGCTATCAGGAAGCCTTATAAGGCAGTGTAACAACCAACACAGCTGATCCAGCAAAATATAGCCTCCACTTGCACTGCACACACAGTGACTGGTGTGTTGTACAGGCAAAATTGCTAGCAGCAGAAGCAGTTTTTGGTGTCTTCTTCCCTGCCTAACGCTCTCCCTACAGAATCATCAGCGCAGCAGCTCTCCCTATTCTCAGATCAGCATGAGTAACATGGCGGTCGGCGTGCATGCCCTTTTATACCCCCTGTGACGCCCACCCAAAGCAAGCCAATCACTTACATGCCCTTCTCAAAGATGGTGGTGACCCCTGCCTATGTCATCACGTTGCCCACAGTGTCCGTGGATCCTGATTGGCTGAAAAAGGGCGGAAAACAAACTTTTGAAATGCGACTTTGGTGCTAAAGTCGCCGAGCTCATGGCCGACCTCACCCTAGGGTCGGGTTTCGTTTCATGAAACCCGACTTTACCAAAAGTCGGCGACTTTTGAAATTTTTCGACCCGTTTCGCTCAACTCTAGTCAACAACTCACAGTCTCCAATAGAGTAATTCCGTTCAGATGTAGAAAATGCCTTGGAGAATAAACTGCAGGTGACAAACTGGCCTGAAGAGGTCTTCTGGGAGAGCTCTTCACCAGCTCCAATGGAGGAGACGTCCAACTCAAGAATGAATTGTCTGCTAACCTCAGGACGATGTAGCATGGGGCTGCCGCAAAGGATTGCTTCAAGATCAGAAAGGCATTCTTGACCTCCTGAGACCAGACATTAGACTTAGCTCCCTTACAGATGAGAGACGAGATCGGCCTGGTTAACGAGGAAAAGTGAGGAATGGACTGTCTGTAGTAGTTTGCGAAACCAAGGAACCGTTGGATAGCTCTTTTCCATAAGGTTGAGGCCAGTTGAGAATAGCAGATACTTTCTGGGTCCACCTTAAAACCAGAGTCAGAGATAATATACCCTAAAAAGGGTAAGGATGTTTGCTCAAAAATATTCTTCTCGAACTTGGCATATAGGCGGTTGTCTCTCAAACGCTGCAATACTTGACAAACATTCCTTCTATGAGACGGTAAATCTGGAGAGTAGATGAGGATATCATCCAGATACACCACAATACAGGAATATAAGATATCCCAAAAAATGTCGTTGACAAACTCCTGGAAAATCGTGGAAGCATTGCAGAGGCCGAAGGGCATGACTAAATATTCATAATGTCGATTCCGCGTGTTGAAGGCATTCTTCCACTCATCCCCGGAGCGAATACGGGTCAGGTTGTAAGCGCCATGAAGATCTAGCATAGTGAAGATCCGAGACCCTCTTAAATGGTCAAAGCGCTCTGGGATAAGCGACAGAGGGTACTTGTTCTTGACATTGTTAAAATTCAGGCCCTATGTATAATCTACACATGGACGAAGAGAGCCATCCTTCATTTTGACAAGGAAAAATCCTGCACCTGCAGGGGAGAAGGATTTCCAAATCAATCCCTTGGCCAGATCTTCCAAAATATATTCAGACATACTGTAGCCTGAGTCTCAGTGGGGGATACAGGATAGATTCTTCCCCGGGGCTGGTGTAGAACCAGGAATTAGTTCAATCAGGCAGTCATATGGCCGATTTGGTGAAAGACTCTCCACTTCCTTTTCGTTAAAAACATCCGCAAATGACCATTAAGCAGATGGCAGCCCAGCGGGAGCAGAGGGAGGTTGTAGAGAACCTGCCGGTGGGACACACTGCAGACATCGCCCATGGCAGAATTGTCCCCACTGAAGCACGTCACCCGAGTACCAGAATAGGTTCATGCTTCCTCAGCAAAGAAAGACCGATAAGGAGTGCAGGTGAGAGGTTGGGCAGGACATAAAAGGCTAACTTCTCCCGATGCTGGGCTCCAACCTGCATCTCAATCTCTTATGTAACCATAGTGATGGTCTCCTGCATGGGTCTACCGTCCACCAACACAATTAGGCATGGGCTTTGCAAGGATATGACAGGAATCTGGTATCTGTTAACTTCTTCAAGCCTCATGAAGTTTCCTGCCACGCCCAAATCCACATAAGCCACCTCTGAGCAGCATCTCTGACAAAGTATCACTTGAATGGACAGGGTGAAAGGTAGAGCGGAATCATTCACACCTAGGGAGGCCTCTCTTACCTCTCCTAGGTGGAGGAGTTTCCCAGCCTTTCAAGACAACTACGTAGCAGATGAGATGAATTCCACAATAAAAGCACAAGCCCTGGGCGAGTCTCTCTCTCCAGCGCTGTTCTGCCATTTTGAGCCAATCTACTTGCATCGGCTCTGGCGCTGTAGCAGAGTTAGGTACAGTAGGTCGTGGGCTGAGTGGCCTGTGGGAAGAGGAAGATCGAATGGATCTCTCTTCCCGGACCGTTTCATGAGAGCGTTTCTGATAACGCAGGTCAATGCACGTAGCAAGAGAGGTTAGATCTTCTAGAGAGGTAGGAGTCTCCCGACCTGTGAGTTCATCTTTAATTCTCCCCGACAAACCACGCCAGAAGGCTCCAACCAGTGCCTCATTGTTCCATCCCAACTTGGAGGACAAGGTACAAAAACGAATAGCATATTGGCCGACCTTGAGCATACCCTGGTGGAGGTTGAAAAGAGACTCGGTCGTGGAGGCCACCTGACCTGGCTCCTAAAAAACCCTGTGAAAGGTCTCCGAAATGGTCAGCAGCTGAGATACAATGGGAATATCGTGCTCCCAAAGTGGGTTAACCCAGGCCAAAGTCTCCCCCTCCAGGTGGGAGACCAAAAAATCCACTTTAGCCCTGTTAGTGGCATATTGCTGAAGTAAGAGTTCAAAGTGAAGGCAACCCTGGTTCAAGAAGCCTCTACAAAGCTTGGGTTCACCATTATATCTAGGGTTCTTTCCTAGGTGAGACAGAGAATTCGGTATGGGGACAGAATCAGGATCACAAGATAAGACCTGGGCTGAAGCTGTAGCAGCAGACTGGGGTTTATACAAACGATCATCCACTGAGGCCATATAGCTCAACATGTGAGACTGCATGTCACGCTGCTCAGTAAGTTCCTGTTGAAGATTTGCAATCTGCATAGCGTTTACTGGATCAGCGAACTGCAGCGAAGTCAGTCATGATTTCATAGACTGCATGAAAGTCATAATGAGGTTTTGATTCTCGCATAAATACGCCAACTCATTTTGAGCGTAGAACGAGGCACCAGCGGTATCCATGGCCTGATTATCTGTATCAACTCTAAGGGTGGAGCGCACTAGAGCTGGACCATGGTACCGAACTTCCCTGGGAGAGCTGACCTAGTGGGACCAACGCCTATAAAGGGACCATCAGGGGCAAGCCCAGGGGACTGAAATACCGCAACAGCCGGTACCGAGAGGGCAGATCGGTGGGGCTGGCAAGGAAGGACCAGGGAAGCCAAAAGAAAAATGGAGACAAGGACTTAGGGTGTGGGAGAGTCAGGGGACCAGAAGAGTAGGAAAGTATCCTAAGGTTAGTGGGAAAGGCTGGACGGACGAATCAGGAACCGGGGACCACCGGAGGAAACAGGCAGTGGACAGCACTGGGGAAAAAGCAAAGACAAAGCAGGATAAGGCTAATCCAAGACTAAAGCACAACACTATCTCTTCATGTTACAGAAAGAGAAGAAATTCAAAGTGCACCTGAAGAAACAGAGGAATGGAAACATGTGATCCAGAGAAGCAGGAGGATCGGGAGGCAGTCAGCACCCATACAGCTAAGAAACCAGTACCAGGCTCTTACGCAGAAGAACGATGAAGAAATACATCAGGATAAGATTTTGCCCACAAACAGCAACCTTGTACACCTTCAGAATCCTCCTGGATGGAGAAAAAAAAATATTGTGAAGAACAAACGAAGAGTGGTGGTCATGGGGATTCCCTGTTGAGAGGAACAGAGGCCGCTATCTGCAGACCGGATATAACCTCAAGAGAAATGTGCTGTCTTCCAGGTGCAAACATTAAAGATGTGTCTGACAGGATATCAGGACTCTTCAGACCTACAGATGACTACCCATTCCTGCTAATACATGTAGAGACAAATGATACAGCAAAAAAAAAAACGACCTGGAAACCATCTGCAGTGACTTTGAAAACTTATGTAAGAAAGTGAAAGAACTGGGAGCGCAGGTGGTCTTCTCTTCCATCCTCCCAGTTGATGGCCATGGAACAAGGAGGTGGAATAAGATTCTGCAGGTGAGCAACTGGCTACGTCGATGGTGCCGTCAGCAAGGATTTGGATTTCTGGATCACGGAGTGAATTACCTATACAATGGACTACTTGCTAGATATGGGGTGCGCTTTACTAATACTGGAAAACATGTATTTGGAAGTCACCTTGCTACACTCATCAGGTGAGCTTTAAACTAGAACAATGTGGGAAGGGAAGCAAAAGGCCAGAAAAAGCCATACACCTAACAAATACTATTGAGAACTCTGCTATTAGAAGTGGGAGGAAAGAACAAAGACAAAAATCTAAATAATAAAAATATTGGAGAAAGAGAATCCAATCACAAACTAAAATGTTTCTATACTAATGCACAAAGCATGGGCAACAAACAAGGAGAATTGGAACTACTAACACAGGAAAAGAAATATGATGTCATTGGAATCACTTAAACTTGGTGGGACAATACACATGATTGGAAGGCTAGAAGGATACAACTTATTTTCTAGAAACAGACTTGATAAACGAGGAGGAGGTGTCGCATTGTATGTTAGAAATGCGTATATCTACACAGAGATTGAAGCTTCAGAGACTAGGAGTTCTGTGGAAACTGTTTGGGTAAGAATACAAGGACAGAACAATGGAAAGGACACCATTGTAGGCATTTACCGTGAAGAACCCTCTTCTATGCTGGTACAGAAATTGTCTTTTTCCTCCAAACAAAGAGAATGCCCCCTTGTTCTTGTCACAGTCCTTGGTACAAAAAGTTCATTGGAGAGATCTCTGTATAGCCCTCTGATATACTTGTACATATATATTAGGTCTCCCCTAAGTCTTCTCTTTTCTAGAGTAAATAGACCTAATTTTGATAACCTTTCTGGGTATTGTAGTGAACCAACTCCATTTATCATTTTAGTAGCCCGCCTTTGAACCCTTTCAAGTTCAGTAATGTCTTTCTTGAGCACCAGCGTCCAAAATTGCACACAATACTCCAAGTGTGGTCTGACGAATGATTTGTACAGAGGGGGAATTATGTTTTCATCTCGTGTCCCCAGACCTCTTCTAATGCATCCCATGACCCTATTTGCTTTGGTGGCAGCTGCCTGACACTGGGCACTCTAATTTAGCTTCTTATTGACTAAGATGCCTAAGTCTTTTTCCATGTCTGATTTCCCCAGCAGTTTCCCATTTAGTAAGTAATTGTAGCATCTGTTTCTCCTTCTGATGTGCATAACCTTACACTTCTGTGTTAAACCTCATTTGCCATTTTTCAGCCCAATTCTCCAATTTACTCAAATCTGTCTATAGTTGCAAACTATCCTCCTTTGTGTTAACTACCTTACATAGTTTTGTATCATCTGCAAATACAGATATTTTACTGTGTAAGTCATCCACTAGATCATTAATAAGTATATTAAATAGTAGGGGGCCCAATACAGAACCCTGTGGTACCCCACTAGTAACCCTGGCCCAATCTGAGTATGCCCCATTAATAACCACTCTTTGTTTTCTATCACTAAGCCAGCTACCTACCCATCTACACACATTTTCCCCTAGCCCAAGCTTTCTCATCTTACTTACCAATCTTTTATGTGGGACAGTGTCAAATGCTTTAGAGAAGTCGAGATAAATGACATCCAATGATTCTCCTTGGTCCATTTGAGAGCTTACATCCTCATAGAAGCTGATCAGGTTAGTTTGACAGGAGCGATCCTTCATAAATCCATGTTGATATGGAGCCAATAATCTTGTACTCAACACTAAAAAAACTGCTGAGATGGTTGTGGATTTTAGGAAAGATCAACATGAGATACTTCCAATCTACATCCATGACGAAGTGGTTCTTAGGGTCACAGAGACCAAATTCCTTGGTGTTATCATCTCTCATGATCTTAAATGGGGGAAAAAAGTGGATGCTGTTATAAGAAAAGCACAACAGAGGATGTTCTTCCTGCGTCAGCTGAAAAGATATGGTTTGTCTAAGAATCTGCTGATCTTATTCTTTAATGCTGTCTGTTATGATTGAGTCACCGTAGGAGGCAAAAACAGAAATGCTAGCTAAGTCCAGAAAACCAGAGAGGTTGGCAGCAATCAGATTGCAGACCCCTGAACCTATCAACACAGCTAGCAGTAGCCGTGGGGGGTTCCTACGATGCCCTAGACCCCTCGATCACAGCCGGAGAATTAAATAGCCTAAAGACAGAAAGGGAAATCTAAACTGCCCCAGAGCAGACCCCAAAGCAAAAGGCAGCCCCCCACATATAATGACGGTGAAGCAAGAAGAAAGAACACAACACAGACAGAAAGATAGACTGAGCAAAGACGGGGCCCAAGCTAACTAGATAGGAAAGGACAGGAAGGCTGCTGTCTGCAATCCGTGAAAAACCCTATGAAAATAAGAGCCAACAGACTGACAGTGAAAAAGGCCCTGAAGACGCTAGGCTTCAAAAAGACTATGTCAGTACTCAGGAATATTCTGAAGACAAAGCAACCGGCAAAAAGAGAATCAGCTCACCCCAGCAGGGAATGGCAGAATCCAGAAAAGCAAGGCAAAAAAAAAACAAAACACAAATGTTAAAAGGCAAAGCAGAAAACTTAGCTTTAGAGGAGCAGGAATCAGACTGGTTTCCTAGAAGTTCACAGAGAAATCACCCGCAGGGCAGAAGGGCGTCGGCAGCCTTATATCCAGTCTGTGACTCCACTCAGCCAGTCATCATCATTAGACTCAGGTGCCTGATAATCAGGCTCATTACCTTCCTTTACCAGAATAGGGAGTTCACCAGACCTCAGTGACGAAGGGGAAAATGAACTCACAACAGTACCTCCCCCTTGAGGAGGGGTCACCGAACCCTCAACCACGCCACCAGGGCGATCAGGGTGAGCCCGATGAAAGGCACGCACCAATCTTTTGGCATAAATATCAGAGGCAGAGACCCAGGAACCCTGGGAACCCCAGGAATCCTGACCATAACCCTTCCACTTAACCAAATACTGGAGTCTCCGTCTAGCCAGACGGGAATCCAGTATTTTCTCTACCTCATATTCCATGTTAACTTCAACCAATACAGGGTCCGGAGGTGCCACCCCAGGAACAACTGGTTCAACAAACCTCTTCAACAAGGACTTATGGAACACATCATGGATTTTAAATGTGACAGGGAGAGCCAAACGAAAAGAGACCGGATTAATAATCTCCAAAATCTTGTAAGGTCCAATAAATCTAGGCTTAAACTTAGGAGAAGCCACCTTCATAGCAATATTTTTTGATGATAACCACACCATATCACCAATCTTAAACTGGGGACCAATGCTTCTATGTCGATTGGAAAACCGCTGGGCCTTTTCCTGGGAGAGAGATAACTTATCCACCACTTGGTCCCAGATTTGGTGCATTCTCTCCACCACAGTGTCAACACCTGGGCAGGCAGAAGGCTCCACCTGCCCTGAAGAAAATCGAGGATGAAACCCAAAGTTACAAAAAAAAGGTGACATCAAAGTGGCAGAACTAGCTCTATTATTTAAAGCAAATTCGGCCAAG
Source organism: Dendrobates tinctorius (assembly GCF_039654945.1). NCBI lineage: Eukaryota > Metazoa > Chordata > Amphibia > Anura > Dendrobatidae > Dendrobates > Dendrobates tinctorius. The sequence goes on from NW_027361690.1 coordinate 13,447,250, forward strand.
GGCAAAAATGAAACCCAATCATCCTGATCAGCGGAAATAAAACATCTCAAATACGACTCCAAGGTCTGGTTTGTTCTCTCTGTCTGCCCATTGGTCTGAGGGTGAAAAGCAGAGGAGAAGGACAACTGAATTCCCAGCTTGGAACAGAAAGTCCTCCAAAATCTAGACACAAACTGAACTCCTCTGTCAGATACAATGTTCTCAGGAATCCCCTGCAAGCGAACCACCTGTTGCAAAAACAGGGGCACCAACTCAGAGGAAGATGGCAACTTAGGGAGTGGTACAAGATGAACCATCTTAGAGAACCTATCACAAATCACCCAAATAACAGTCATTCTTTGAGAGACCGGCATATCAGAGATGAAATCCATTGAAATATGGGTCCATGGTCTCCTGGGGACCGGCAAAGGCATCAACAACCCACTAGAGCGAGAACAAGATTTAGACCGGGAGCAAGTCCCACAGGACTGCACAAAATTCCTGACATCATGAGACAAGGTGGGCCACCAAAAAGAGCGACTCACCAGATCTCTAGCACCAAAAATACCTGGATGGCCAACCAATGCAGTGCAATGAACTTCAGACATCACTCTCTTCTTCCACTGGTCAGGAACATACAACTTTCCACTGGGACAATGCTCAGGTTTGTCCTCCTGGAACTCTTGCAGAGCAAGTCTCAAATCAGGCGAGATGGCAGAAAGAACTACCCCTTCGCCTAAGATGGTAGCAGGCTTGGTCACCACAGGAGAATCAGCAAAGAAGCTCCTAGAGAGGGCATCTGCCTTGACATTCTTAGTTCCAGGAAGAAAAGAGACCACAAAATCAAAACGTGTAAAAAACAAGGCCCACCTAGCCTGTCTAGGGTTCAAGCGTTTAGCCGACTCTAGGTAAATCAAATTCGTGTGGTCAGTGAGTACCGCAACTTGATGTTTAGCTCCCTCCAACCAATGTCTCCACTCCTCAAATTCCCATTTCATGGCCAACAGTTCCCGATTCCCCACATCATAGTTACGTTCAGATGGAGAGAACTTTCTGGAAAAGAAAGCACAGGGATTCATTTTAGATATTACAGGATCCTTTTGGGACAAAACAGCTCCTGCACCAATCTCAGAAGCATCCACCTCTACCTGGAACGGGAGTGAGACATCAGGTTGCCGCAAAACCGGGGCGGAGGTAAATCTTCGCTTCAGCTCCTGAAAGGAAGCAACAGCCTCCGGAGACCAATTCAACACATCAGCACCCTTCTTAGTCAGATCAGTCAATGGCTTGGCAATACTAGAAAATTTTGCTATAAATTTCCGATGAAAATTAGCAAAACCCAAAAACTTCTGGAGGGCCTTCAAAGAAGTGGGCTGAACCCAATCATAAATGGCCTGTACCTTGGCCGGGTCCATTTCAATAGTTAATGGAGACAAAATAAATCCCAAAAATGAAATCCCCTGTGCTCCAAAAAGGCATTTCGATCCTTTGACATACAGGGAATTCTCCCTCAAGATCTGGAACACAGTCCGAATATGTTCCACATGAGAATCCCAATCCTTGGAGAAGATCAAAATATCATCCAGATAGATAATCAAAAATTTATCGACAAAGTCTTGGAAAATATCGTTCATGAATCACTGGAAGACAGAAGGGGCATTAGTGAGCCCAAAAGGCATCACCAGGTACTCAAAATGTCCCTCCGGAGTATTAAACGCCATCTTCCATTCATCCCCCTGCTTAATGCGGATAAGATTATACGCCCCCCTGAGGTCAAGCTTGGTAAACCAGCAAGCACCTTTAACTCTAGAGAATAGATCCGAAATCAGGGGTAACGGATACTGATATTTAATAGTAATTTTGTGGAGGGCACGATAATCAATACAAGGCCTTAAAGAACCATCCTTTTTGGCCACAAAAAAAAAAACGGCACCTAAGGGTGAAGAGGATGGTCTAATATGACCCTTCTCCAATGCCTCCTTAATATAGGACCGCATAGCCTCATGCTCGGGTACAGATAAATTGAAAAGCCGACCCTTGGGAAATTTACACCCCGGGCTCAGTTCAATTGCACAGTCATAACTCCTATGAGGAGGCAAGGACGCAGACTCATTCTCACTAAATACATCATAAAAGTCCGCCAAATAGTCAGGAACATCATGCGACTGAGGAGAGGTGGAAAAAAACGGAGCCTCACTACAGGCACACCGACAACCCCAAATCACCACAGACACAGATGAATTTGTAACCAGGGAAACCCCAGAACAATAGTATCATGCAGATTATGCAACACCAAAAATCTGCAATTTTCTTGATGGTCTGGGGCGACCCGCATTACCACCTGGGTCCAAAACTGAGGTTCATTTTTAGCCAAAGGAGTAGCATCAATCCCCCTCAAAGGGATGGGCGTCTGCAGAGGTGTCATCGGAAATCCACGACGTTTAGCAAAATCCAAGTCCATTAGGTTTAGGGCTGCTCCCAAATCCACAAAAGCCTTGGCGGAAAATGTGGACAGGGAGCAGATCAGAGTAATAGCCAGAAGAAACTTAGGTTGAACACCACCAACAGAAAACGTGTGTGCAAAGCGTTTCTCTCGTTTAGGACAGACAGAAATAATATGCGAGGCATCTCCACAGAAAAAACACAACTTATTACGCCTTCTGAACTCCTGACGCTGCTCTCTGGAAAAAACTTTATCACATTGCATAGGTTCAGACATTTGTTCAACAGGTGGCAACACCTCTCGTGCAGCTTTGCGTTCGCGCAAACGCCGATCAACCTGAATGGCTAATGACATAGAATCGTCAAGACCAGAGGGAACAGGAAATCCCACCATAGTATCTTTTACGGCTTCTGACAACCCCTTCCGAAAGAGAGCAGCCAAGGCATTATCATTCCATGTAGTAAGTACTGCCCACTTTCGGAATTTTTGACAGTACAATTCTGCAGAATCACGACCCTGGTTCAATGCCAGCAGGGTCTTTTCAGCCTGATCAATGGCATTAGGTTCGTCATACAACAACCCCAAGGCCTGAAAAAATGCGTTCACATTAGTCAGAATAGGATCGTCTGGTTTCAAAGAAAACGCCCAATCCTGGGGATCGCCACGCAGCAAAGAGATGACAATTTTAACCTGCTGCGCGGAGCTCCCTGACGAGTTAGGTTCAAGGCAAAAAATAATATACAATTATTTTTGAAACTCAAAAATTTAGATCGATCCCCAAAAAATACATCAGGTGTAGGGATCTTTGGTTCAACAGCATGCGAACGAGCAAGGTAGGCGGAAACTCCCCGCACTTCCACAGCGAGCTGCTCCACATGATCAGACAATTGCTTTATCTCCATTGAGAGAAAAAAAAGAATTCCCCCTACGGCCTCAGAGATATAGAGGAAAGAATATACACTTTTTTTTTTTAAACACAATTCTTTCCTGCTATTGAGTACCCTAGGATCTGCGGTATGGCGGGTGATTCTGTTATGATTGAGTCACCATAGGAGGCAAAAACAGAAATGCTAGCTAAGTCCAGAAAACCAGAGAGGTTGCCAGCTATCGGATTGCAGACCCCTGAACCTATCAACACAACTAGCAGTAGCCGTGGGGGGTTCCTACGATGCCCTAGACCCCTCGATCACAGCCGGAGAATTAAATAGCCTAAAGACAGAAAGGGAAATCTAAACTGCCCCAGAGCAGACCCCAAAGCAAAAGGCAGCCCCCCACATATAATGACGGTGAAGCAAGAAGAAAGAACCCAACACAGACAGAAAGATAGACTGAGCAAAGATGGGGCCCAAGCTAACTAGATAGGAAAGGACAGGAAGGCTGCTCTCTGCAATCCGTGAAAAACCCTATGAAAATAAGAGCCAACAGACTGACAGTGAAAAAGGCCCTGAAGACGCTAGGCTTCAAAAAGACTATGTCAGTACTCAGGAATATTCTGAAGACAAAGCAACCGGCAAAAAGAGAATCAGCTCACCCCAGCAGGGAATGGCAGAATCCAGAAAAGCAAGGCAAAAAAAAAACAAAACACAAATGTTAAAAGGCAAAGCAGAAAACTTAGCTTTAGAGGAGCAGGAATCAGACTGGTTTCCTAGAAGTCCACAGAGAAATCACCCGCAGGGCAGAAGGGCGTCGGCAGCCTTATATCCAGTCCGTGACTCCACTCAGCCAGTCATCATCATTAGACTCAGGTGCCTGATAATCAGGCTCATTACCTTCCTTTACCAGAATAGGGAGTTCACCAGACGTCAGTGACGAAGGGGAAAATGAACTCACAACGGCTGTCATCAGATCTGTGATTTGTTCCTCTCTGAGAGTCTGGTGTGGGGGAGCCACTGCGCATGACAAACTCCGCTTACAAAGGACTTTCAGAACAGCAGAGAGAATTATAGGTTCCCCCTGCCTAAAATCCAGGATCTTTATGATGAGTATTCGATCCCACGCATTGAAAATTTCATCCGATCCCTCTCACCCGGGACACTCCTCATTCCAACTACTCCCTTCAGGTCGTCGCTTCAGAGTCCCCAAATGCAGCACCAACCGCCATATGAACAGCTTCTATCCACTCTCTGTTCAACAATTAAATCGTCATGTGTAGACTATATACTGTATCTGTCTTGTTAGATGTTACTTGTTGTATCTGTTGTTATATATTATGTTGCCTCTTTGCCACAAAGAATTCCTTGTATATATGTAATATGTACTTGGCGATAATAAATTTGATTGATTGATTGATTGAGTTAAACATTTATTAACATTGAGATATTCCATAATGGTATCCCTTAGAAACCCTTCAAAAATTTTACCCACAACAGATGTTAAGCTTACCGGCCTATAGTTTCCAGGTTCCCTTTTACACCCCTTTTTGAATATTGGTACCAGATTTGCTTGCCGCCAATCAAAAGGAACAGACCCTGTTTCTATAGAGTCTTTAAATATAAGGAATAGAGGCCTGTCCATCACATTATTTAACTCCCTTAATACCCGAGGGTGAAAGCCATCAGGGCCTGGTGATTTGTCAATTTTAATCTTACTAAGGCGGTTCTGCACTTCTTCCTGGGTTAGGCAGGAAATACTTAATGGGGAGTTTACATTATCACTCTGCATTTCCCCTGGCAAATCCTTTTCCTGTGTGAACACTGTTGAGAAAAAAGTATTTAAAACATTTGCTTTTCCCACATCGCTCTCTATGATTTCACCCTCATTGTTCTTTAAAGGGCCGACACCATCAATTTTAATCATTTTACTGTTTATATAATTAAAGAATAGTTTAGGGTTTGTTTTACTTTCCTTAGCAATGAGTCTCTCAGTTTCCACTTTTGCTAAATGTATTTGTTTTTTACACATTTTATTTTTTCTCTATAACTTTTTAATGTTTCTTCATTGCCTTCTTGTTTTAACTTCTTAAATGCCTTGTTCTTGTTATTTATTGCCTTTTTTAGGCTGGTTTCACATTTGCGTTTTTTTGAGCTGTAAAAAAACGCATACGTGCGCATGCGTTTTTTCCCCTATATTTAACATGGGTGCGCATACCTGCGCGCTGGTAAGCGCATGTATGTGATTTTCATGCGCTGCGTTTTTTTGGGGTGTGCGTTTGTATTTTCCAGACGCAGCATGTTGCATTTTTTGGCCCTGCAAAAAAGCGCATGTGCACGTATGCGCACGTTTTGCGCTAAAAATGGCCATTATAGCCTATGGATGCGCATACGTGCGCACTGGCATGCTCATGTATGCGTTTTTTTGCACATGCGTTTTTTTTTGTTAACCATGGAATTTAGGGGTTTGGGTTAGAGTTAGGGTTAGTTAAGGGGGTTTAGGGTTAGGGTTAGGGTCAGGGTCAGGGTTAGGGTTGGGGTTAGGGTCAGGGTTAGGGTTAAGTATGGTTTGGTTAAGGGTTAGGGTTTGGGTTAGGGTTAAGTATGGTTTGGTTAAGGGATAGGGTCAGGGTTAGGGTTAGGGTTAAGGTTAGTTAGGGTTTGGGTTAGGGTTAAGTATGGTTTGGTTAAGGGTTAGGGTCAGGGTTAGGGTTAGGGTCAGGGTTAGGGTTAAGTATGGTTTGGTTAAGGGTTAGGGTTAGGGTCAGGGTTAGGGTTAAGTATGGTTTGGTTAAGGGTTAGGGTCAGGGTTAGGGTCAGGGTTAGGGTTAAGTATGGTTTGGTTAAGGGTTAGGGTTAGGGTCAAAGTTAGGGTTAGGGTCAGGGTTAAGGTCAGGGTTAGGGTTAGTTAGGGTTTAGGGTTTGGGTTAGGGTTAAGTATGGTTTGGTTAAGGGTTAGGGTCAGGGTTAGGGTTAGGGTTAGGGTCAGGGTTAGGGTTAGGGTTAGGGTCAGGGTTAGGGTTAGGGTTAGGGTTAGGGTTAGGGTCAGGGTTAGGGTTAGGGTTAGGGTTAGTTAGGGTTTAGGGTTTGGGTTAGGGTTAAGTATGGTTTGGTTAAGGGTTAGGGTCAGGGTTAGGGTTAGGGTTAGGGTCAGGGTTAGGGTTAAGGTTAGGGTCAGGGTTAGGGTTAGGGTTAGGGTCAGGGTTAGGGTTAGGGTTAGGGTTAGTTAGGGTTTAGGGTTTGGGTTAGGGTTAAGTATGGTTTGGTTAAGGGTTAGGGTCAGGGTTAGGGTTAGGGTTAGGGTCAGGGTTAGGGTTAGGGTCAGGGTTAGGGTTAGTAAAGTCATGGTTTGGGTTAGTGTGAGGGGCCACCTAATGTTGGAAAAAAACGCAAACGCGGTAAAAACGCACTAAAAACGCATACAAACGCATAAAAACGCTGCGTTTTTTTCATGCATGCTCATAAAAATGCTTGAAAAAAACGCAGCAGTTGTATGCGTTTTTTCAATGCGTTTTTTTGCGGGAAAAACGCGATGCAAAAAAAAGCAAGTGTGAAACTAGCCTTACATCCTTATTTAGCCACATTGGGGTTCGCAGTGGGTGTGTAAAACTGATTTAAATATTTGCCATTTATTTTCTGTGCTCCTATTGTTGAGGACATTGTCGCAATCAATTCGGCGAAGGTCCTCTCTAAGCTGATCAAACTTTGCTTTCCTGAAATTCAGCGTTTTTGTAGCCCCCTTCCAGGGCACCTTACTGAAGGACAAGTGGAATTGTATTATATTGTGGTCACTGTTCCCTAGTTGCCCATCGACTCGTACTTCTGTTATTCTATCTGGCCTGTTGTTTAAAACTAACTCAAGAAAGGGCTGTCCCTCTAGTTGGGCCCTGCATAAGTTGTGACAGATAATTATCCTTGGTCACTGACAGAAACTGGTTTCCTTTCTGAGATACGCAGGTTTCAGTTTCCCAGTCTATGTCGGGGTAGTTGAAGTCCCCATAATAATCACCTCATTGTGATTTTCTGCTTTGTCTATTTGTTTCAATAATACATTTTCAGTGGTTTCTGTTATATTTGGTGGCTTATAACAAACCCCTATGAGGATTTTATTACTTTTTCCCCCTTGTATCTCCACCCATAGAGACTCCACCTCTTCATTTCCCTCTTGTATATCTTCTCTTAGTGTGGGCTTTAAAGTGGACTTTATATATAGACAGATTCCACCCCCTTTCCAGTCATAGCTGTTGTCTAACCATGTTTCAGTTATTCCTACTATGTCGTATTTTTCCTCATACATTACCAACTCCAGATCTTCAATCATATTGGTCAGGCTTCTTGTGTTGGTCAGCATGCAGGAAAGAAGTTTTGCTTCCTTTTTCTTAGCTTCCTTCTGAGTACCCTGTCTTGGGTCCTCTTTACCACATCTAGTATCCTTGAATAGTTTGTCCTTCTGCTGCATGTTCTTGTCTGCTGTTTTTCCTCCCATCCCCTCTTCTTCTAGTTTAAAGCCCTCCTGATGAGTGTGGCAAGTCTTCTGGCAAATGTGTGTTTCCCAGGTTTTGTGAGGTGTATCCCATCTCTTGCGAGAAGTCCATCGTAGAGGTAATTCACGCCATGGTCCAAGAATCCAAATCCTCCTAGTATATCTTGACTTCAGCAAAGCATTTGGCAAATTATCTCACACAATCCTTATTGAAAAAATGGCTAAGTATGGAATGGACAAGGCAACTGTTAGGTGGATTCATAACTGGCTTAGTGATCGGACCCAAAGAGTGATGGTAAATGGCTGCACATCCAGTTGGAAGAATGTCTCAAGTGGGGTACCACAGGACTCTGTCCTGGGCCCTGTATTGTTCAACATCTTTATCAATGATTTAAATGAAGAAATTGAGTGTAAACTGATTAAATTTGCTGATGACACAAAGCTAGGTGGGATAACTCATACTAGAGAAGAGAGAGAGTGGATTCAAAAAGATATACATAAACTGAAGCAGTGGGCAGCAACTAAAAGAATGGTTTTTAACAGGGAAAAATGCAAAGTACTACATCTGGGCAATAAAATGTAAAATGCTTATACAGAATGGGAAGAATAGGGCTAAGCAACAGCACATGTGAAAAAAGCTTGGATATACTAATAGATCACAGACTGAATATGAGTCAACAGTGTGATGCAGCAGCAAAAAAGGCAAATGTAATTCTAGGATGTATTAACAGAAGCATACAGTTAAAATCACGTGAAGTCATTATTGCCCTCTACTCCTCTTTGGTCAGACCTCATCTGGAATACTGTGTCCAGTTTTGGGCGCCACAGTTTAAAAAAGACATCAACAAACTGGAGCAAGTTCAGAAAAGAGTGACCAGAATGGTGACCGGTCTGCAAACCCTGTCTTATGAGGAAAGGTTGCAGGATTTGGGAATGTTTAGCTTGTAGAAGAGAAGACTGAGAGGAGACTTAATAGCTATCTACAAATATCTCAAGGGCTGTCACATTGTAGAAGGATCATCTTTATTCTCATTTTCACAAGGAAAGACTAGAAGCAATGGGATGAAACTGAATGGGAGGAGACACAGATTAGATATTAGTAATCAATGAGTGGAACAAGCTGCCACGAGAGGTGGTGAGTTCTCCTTCCATAGAAGTCTTCAAACAGAGGCTGGAAAGACATCTGTCTGGGATTATTTAGCGAATCCTGCTTTGAACAGGGGGTTGGGCCAGATGGCCCAGGAAGTCCCTTCCAACTCTACGATTCTATGATTCTATGACTACACAATAAAGACTCGAGTGTCAATGAAAAACTAACACCATAGTCAGGCACTTCCTAAAAGAGGAAGCTGCCCAATATACCCAGCGCCTCCCAGCTATTGGCTGAGCGGCATTGCCAAGTCAGGAGGTGTCATCTGCATAAATTGGTGGAGCAGAGCGTGGCCGCATCCTAAGACAGCTAGGGGGCGAGGGCGAGCACATAGATCGAGAAGTCAATGGCAGAATAGGAAGAACACAAGCGAGGCCCCTGATGAGCAGTACGCCGGGACGCCGAAGCAGAGCGAGAGGCGCCTAACTGGAGAACTACAGAAGACGTGACAGCAGCATGCCGGGATGCCGCAGCAGGTAAGGCAGAGATGCTGGGCTAGGGAGCAGCAGAGGTCATAAGAGTAAGTATATAAATACTCTGACATTACATGTACACTACCATTCAAAAGTTTGGGGTCACCCAGACAATTTTGTGTTTTCCATGAAAATACATACTTTTATTAATCAAATGAATTTTCAAATGAATTTAAAATCTCATCTAGACATTGAAAAGGTTAAAAAAAAGATTATTATTTGAAATAATAATTTTCTCCTTCAAACTTTGCTTTCATCAAAGAATGCTCCCTTAGCAGCAATTACAGCATTGTAGACCTTTGGCATTCTAGCAGTTAATTTGCTGAGGTAATCTGGAGAAATTTCACCCCATGCTTCCAGAAGCCCCTCCCACAAGTTGGTTTGGCTTAATGGGCACTTGCGTACCATACAGTCAAGCTGCTCCTACAACAGCTCAATGGGGTTGAGATCTAGTGACTGCGCTGGCCACTCCATTACAGATAGAATACCAGCTGCCTACTGCTTCCATAAATAGTTCTTGCATAATTTGGAGGTGTGCTTTGGGTCATTGTCCTGTTTTAGGATGAAATTTCCTCCAATCAAGTGCTGTCTACAGGGTATGGCATGGTGTTGCAAAATTGAGTGATAGGCTTCCTTATTCAAAATCCCTTTTACCTTGTACAAATCTCCCACTTTACCAGCACCAAAGCAACCCCAGACCATTACATTACCTCCACCCTGCTTGACAGAAGGAGTCAGGTACTCTTCTAGCATCTTTTCAGTTGTTCTGCATCTCACAAATGTTCCTCTGTCCAATGTCTGTGTTCTTTTGCCCATATTAATCTTTTCCTTTTATTAGCCGGTTTCAGATATGGCCTTTTCTTTGCCACACTGCCCTGAAGGCCAGCATCCTGGAGTCTCCTCTTCATTGTAGACGTTGACACTGGCGTTTTGTGTGTACTATTTAATGAAGCTGCCAGTTAAGGACCTGTGAGGCACCAATTTCTCAAACTATAGACTCTAGTGTACTTGTCTTGTTGCTCAGTTGTGCAGCAGGGCCTCTCACTTCTCTTTCTACTCTGGTTAGAGCCTGTTTGTTCTCTCCTCTGAAGGGAGTAGTGCACACCGTTGTAGGAAATCCTCAGTTTCTTGGCAATTTCTTGCATGGAATAGCCTTCATTTCCAAGAACAAGAATAGTCGGTCGAGTTTCACATGAAAGTTCTTTTTTTCTGGCCATTTTGAGAGTTTAATGAAACCAACAAATGTAATGCTCCAGATTCTCAACTAGCTCAAAGGAAGGTCAGGTTTATAGCTTCTCTAATAAGCCAAACTATTTTCACCTGTGCTAACATACTTGCACAAGGGTTTTCAAGGATACTCTAACCATCCATTAGCCTTCTTACACAGTTAGCAAACAAAAAGTACCATAAGAACACTGGAGTGATGGTTGTTGGAAATGGGTCTCTATACAACTCTGAAGATATAGCATTACAAACCAGACGTTTGCAGCTAGAATAGTAATTTACAACATTAACAATGTATAGAGTATATTTCTGAATCATTTAATGTTAGCTTCATTGGAAAAAAACTACTGCTACTGTGCTTTTTTTTCAAAAATAAGGAAATTTCTAAGTGACCCTAAACTTTTGAACGGCAGTGTACATGCACAAATATTTAGGGAAAAAAGTTAATGGATGGCTTCTTTAACCATTTAAATGTTAATGTCAATCACAGACTGATGATCATGGGGAGCCTATGAGTCACCATTACGGCCGTTGAGGCTACAAAAGATCCCAATAACTGCCATTTTAATCCTCTGAAGTACAACTACAGGCTTCATAGAACATTAATTTACCTATACACTCCAATACTGAGGTATTGCATTGTATAGTATAAAATTCCCTTTGAAATATAAAAAATATATGTATATTTTTTTAAATAAATATGTTTGGTATCCTTATGTCCAATTTATCAAAATTTAAAAAGTTTGCTAAATGCGAAAAAAGCAAAGAAAAAAAAAAAAACAAAATATCATACATACACTGTGACAGAGTCACTGGCAGAGTGGTAGAAGGGAGATATGTGTCACTGCGCTTAACGGCGTCAGTGATATGAATCCAGAGCATTTTTTCTTCAGCACACTACGTGTTGAGAAGGTTAAGATGCATAAAAGGGCTGGTTTTATGTGGACACTCATATAGCGGGTAGGAGAGGGTCCACTTAATCTCCCGGGCAGACCTGCCAGGACCTGCGTGAGGTCATGATTATGTGATGAATAGCATGATGGGAATCACAGGCTTAGTTTAAATAACCAACCTCTACAAGGAGTCGGTGTTCAGCTAGCCAGGAGAAAGTAGTCTCCAGAGGCTTTGTGGCTTGTTGGGCACAGACTGAACCTCTGCTGCTCCAGAGTGGGGTGCCACTCACAACATACAGACTGTGTTGCAGAATTGTTTTTTTTTTTTCCTTTTTGATTGTTTGTTCTGGTTTTAGCTAAAAAAGCTGAGCTGTTTCCATGAGTGCTGCCTGATAGTAAACCAACAAGGACTTAAAAAGACAGTGTACCCAATTTTTCCTACCGCTCTGTGCCTCCATGTGAGTGACATAACACAAGTGGTGTTTTGAATGCGGGCATCATTCCAGGAATGCCAGTAGCAGTCGTGGTCAAAACCGAATGTCCTGGGTAAAGGAGGCCACAAGTCAGCGGACAGCGTAAGGCAAAATGGAGGACCTCCTCAAGCATCTGATGAGCGTGCAGCAGCAATAACAGCTGGCCCATCAGGAGATGAGTAAGTTGCTCATCCAGCCACTGCAGCATCAGCATCAGGACCAGTTCAGACAGCAGCAGTAGCAGATCAAGTTGCTTGCCCGAGGCAGTTCGGGAAAGACCGGAAGTCATGGCCCTCAGAAATGCCTCCTCCAAAAGTATAGCCAGGGAATTTGTTCATACATTTTTGTGCCAATGGGTCTACTGAAATAGATCTTGATGGACCAAGGGACCCTGTTCATGAACAAGGTGATGAGGGAATTGTGTAAGGTCCTTCAGATTGCCCAGCTGCGAACCTCAGTATACCATCCGCAGATAGACAGCCTAGTAGAGTGCTTCAATAAGATCTTGAAGGCCATGGAGAAGGATGGCCAAGATTGGGACTATTTGCTACCATTCCTGCTGTTCTCAATCAGAGAAGTGCCATAAGCCTCTATTGGCTTCTCACTGTTTGAGCTCCTGTATGGTCAACATCCCAGAAGGCTCTTGGACATTGCCAAGAAAACCTGGGAATCTGAGGTCATGTCATACCGGAGCATAATACAGCATGACTCCCAGTTGCAGAAGAGGATGGCGAAGGTGATGCCAATCATGAAGGAGCTTCTTCTGCAGGCACAGGAAACCCAAGCAAGGGTGTACAACTGGTCAGCAAGAGTGAGGCAGTTCCAGCGCGGCGACTGCGTACTTATCTCGACTGTAGAGATCAATTTCCTAGCCAAGTGCCAATGCCCATATGAGGTTGTGGAGAAGCTCAGTGAAGTAAATTACAAGGTACACCAGCCAGGCCGAAGGAAGCCGCACCAAATATACCACGTAAACTTGCTCAAGTCTTGGCGAGAACAGGAATTGCTGGAAACCCCTTGCCTAAATACCAGTCGCCAAGCCACAGTGGATGACGTCATGGTTGCAGAGACTCTCACACCAGCCCAGAGGCAACAGTGTCGGGAACTGTTGCAGCAGAACAATGACCTGTTCTCCGAGTTGCCTGGGTGTACGCAGGTGACAGAACATGATGTGTTGATGGAGCCTCATGTAAGGGTGAACCTCAGGCCATATGGAATTCCTGAAGCACATCAGGAGGTAATAACCAATGAGGTAAAGAGGATGTTGGACCTTGGGGTGATCGAGGAGTCAAAAAGCGGATGGTCGAGTCCCAGTCCCATAGTCCTCATGCCGAAGCCCGATGGAGAATGTCGGTTCTGCAACGACTACCACAAACTGAACGAGGTCGCTAAATCATATCCAATGCCCCAGGTGGATGAACTCATTGAGAGACTGGGGACAGCAAGGTACATTACTATCCTGGACCTGAAGAAGGGCTATTGGCAGATCCTCATGGCCCAGAGTGCTAAATAGAATACGGCTTTCTCAGCGCCTGATGGGTATTTCCAATACACCAGGATGCCTTTTAGCAACCTTTCAGAGGGCTATGGATCAAGTGGTGGCTCTGCATAAGAAGTATGCCGCCACCTACCTGGATGACATTGTGGTATTCAGCTCGATCTGGGGTAGTCATCTGCCAAAGGTACAGGCTGTGTTGCAGCATTGTTGTTTTTTTTCCTTTTTGATTGTTTGTTTCAGTTTTAGCCAAATAAGCTAAGATTTGTTTCCATGAGTTGGTTTATGCTACCTGATAATAAATCAAGAAGGACTTAAAGAGCTAGGAAGAGGCTGGAAGCTAAGTTTGGGTTAACTCCCAGCTATTTCTTTGATTTTTTTTTTTCTGGCAATTGATATCATCCATAGCCTTATATGGGAACCAATAGGGATATAATTCTGATATTCCTTTATTGAACCACGCTATATTTTACCTCTTGTCTGTGCTTGTCTGATTTTACTGCAGAGAGATTTTTTTTTGCTTTATTTGATAATGCATATGGAATCTATGGTTTCTGTAGTCTATTAATACTCAAAAAGACACGATTGCCACTATCTTCTGGTAGCTTATGGAATCTATATTTTCTGTGGTCTATTAATACCCAAAAAGACAAGACTTGCTACTATGTATTGGTTATACAAGAGGTCTCTCTATGTCTACATGTAATAGCCTGTCTTTTATATATTGTACATTAATAGCCTGTGTATTATATTAAGCACTATCTTTTTCATCTCTTTTATTTGCTTATTGTTTTCCCACCTGTAGTTTATAAGGGTCATTTAGGGCGAGTCTGGGACACCCGCCACGGAGTGTGGGCGCCAAATCGTATCTTTTAGGGTGCCAACCTCCACTGTCAGGAAGGAATAGAAGGCTAGTGTAGTACTATCGTAGGTTATTATTGTATAGAGTTTGTTAATTGTGTTATTGCACTAGGGGGGTGTTTTTTACCACAATTTATTAAAGTTTCATGTTTTTAAAGGGATTATATGATTGCAGTTTTGATATTTCTTCCCTGGTCCTGTGGACATTTTTTTGATTCCCATAGAGTTGTAGACTGTCTAATAGAGGATTGGCATTGTTAGGTCCCGGCACACGAGAATCGCCTTACCGTGGCCACCAGGTACACATGAATTGACCAATTTATGCGCTAAGCATTCTCAATTTTTCATATGTCTAATGCAGTAATGCAATTCAATTTTCATATTTCATGTTTGCATGCTATAGCGCTGCAGAGTGCTGCCTTGTTTGTTTGATTGTATGTGAGTTGATGACTCCAGGTAGGCACCTGTTCACACCTAATTCATGTTTGGATGTGACAGTCAGTTTTTTCATTTTTCTTCTGTTAATAACGTCATACAGTAAGGGACCATACTTTAAAATAGTTTGTAGCATCTAGTGTGTTGTAGAGGTCTGATCCATAGGCCACAAAAAATTCTTCTGTTAATAACATCATACAGTAAGGTACGTGACTATAAAATAGATTGTAGCATCTAGTGTGTAATAGAGGCCTGATCCAGAGGCAACAAAAAATTCTTTTGTTCTTAGGTGTCATATAGTAGGGGACCTGACTTTCAAATTGTTTGGAGAATTACTTCTTTATCATACAGGACTCATCCACTCTCAAACAATTCTTTTTTTATGTGACTAACATGATACAGCACACCATATTTTAACTTGGAATTTACTGTTGCTTAACCCCTTAGCGACCGCCGATACGCCTTTTAACGGCAGTATTTAAGTGTACATAAACCACAGCACCGCTAATTAGCGGCGCTGTGGAGAAAGTGAATAGCGCCCCCCAGTGTCGGGTTTTCTCCGGGGTCTCGGCTGCCGGGGGTAGCCGAGACCCCAGAGAACCTAAATCGGTCGGTTTTTACTGACCCCGCTTTTGCGATCTCCGTTATTAACCCTATAACGGTAAAATTGGCCTGGTTATTAAGCTGCAAACTGGCTCTGTCGCTAAGGGGTTAAATTCAGCTGTTTGTAGAGGTTGGGCAGTTTAAAATATATATATTTTTTGCTAATAATCAGAGAAACATGACTGGAATAAGCGAGGTCATGGTGCAAGGGGAGTTAAGCTTTGTGTTCAAGGTGTACATGTGGTAGGTGGTAATGTTTGTGAAAGCACTAGTGAAGCAACCTCATGTCCTATGCAAAGACATTTGACAACTTATGTTACTTGACAGGCTATACAACTACCTTTCTTTACCAGATGGACAGCGGCATGCCTTGTCGATGATGCCCAGAAAGAGCATGTACTCGAGTGGATGGCAAGTGCTGCTTCAAGTGGCCTCTCCTTTTTTTCCTCCACCTCAACATCACACTCAGTACAGTCCACAGAGTTGGCACCCAAATTCTTCTTCCTTCACCCCATGTCCTTACTATCCAACCATTCAACTGACTGCGTGGAACCACAGATGGATGAGTCTGAAGAGCTGTTCACACTTTCTATGCCATGTTCATCAGAAGTGTACTCAAAAGCTTCGCAGAGTCAAGAGGAGGAAGTAGTGTCCGAAAAGCATCCTGACCCTTGTCATTAGATGTTTACCCCTGGGAGGAGGTGATCCTGATGAGACTCAGATATCTGAGGGTCATGTGGACTATACTGTGCTGTCAGGGCAAGAAGACGAGGAGGGTGACTCCAAGGGTGAGGATTGTGAAAACACAGAGGATGATGGTGAACATAGAAGCACACAGCTTAGTAGGTCATCTGAGGTGGAAGATGAGGAGGCTAAGTTGCGCCGTATGTCGCAGACACATAGTGATGCAGCCACAATGAGCAATGCATCCTCAGCCACAGCTGTGCCTGTGACCAGCAGCATCTTGCGGCGTGGCAAGGGTTGCCTAGCCTTGGCCTTTTTTGATACTGCCCAGGATAAGCCAACTCATGTAATCTGCAAACTTTGCAAAAAAAAAATTTGTCGAGGTAAAAAGTGCAATAATTTGACTACTACGGGTATGAACCTTCAAATGCGCAATTAACATGCTTTTTTGTGGGAATCTCACTGCTCAAAAATGCAGAAAAGCGGACCTCAACAACCTTCAGCCGCCCCATCAATCGCATCTGCTGCTTGTTCCTCCCCTGTTACTGTGCCAACTATTGAGATGCAGGTCTTTGACCGCAGAACCTCAGGTTCTTTACCCACTCCATTCGTGCTGACTGAGAGCCCTCCTTCAGCTGTAACATAAGCGGACATGCCTGCTGTTTTTGACCGATCTCAGAGAATGGGCACACCACAAGTTTCTCAATCCACTGTAACATCTATGCCTGCACCTCTCTCACGGTCCAGCAGTTTGTCTGGTTCACCATTATCTGTCCTTTCTAAGCACTGCAGCGAGCCCACGGTTCTGCAGTAGTGGTCATGTAAAAGATTGTTTCCTCCTATGCATGACAAAACTAAGAGGTTGAACTCCACCATCTCTAATATGTTGGCCACGGAAATGCTGCCTTTCCACGTGGTAGATACAGATACAGATTGTATCTGAAAGCTGATGGCCATCTCAGTCCCTCAGTACCAATTTCCCAGTCGCCATTACTTTTCTAAGAAAGCTGTGCCCGCGCTACACCAGCATGTCACAAACAACATCACCCGTTCTTTGACAAAATCTCTGTCTGACAGGGTGCATTTCACCACAGACGCTCGGATGAGTAAGCATGGCCAAGGGCATTACATCTCGCTGCCTGGGCACTGGATGACTCTGCTGGCTGTGGGGACAGGCGCTGCTTCACAAGTCTTGGAATCCCTAAGGCAAGCAGGACAAACCTCTATATTTAACACTTCTTCCACTGCTTCTTCCTCCTCTGTATCCTCTAGGGCCTTCACCTGTACCCTCAACCTCTGCCTTAAGGAGACAAGTGTTCCAACAGTGCAGAGTGAATCCCCACTACCTCTGTACAGGGCAGCCAGGGCTCAATGCAATCAGTCAGTCTTAAAATTGATATGCCTTTAGAGATTGCAGTCATACAGCTGAAAAGTTGTGGACAGCTCTCCAGGCTGAGTTTGATCAATGGCTATCTTTGCTGAACCTGCATCCAGGGAGGCCGTGTCCGATAATGGTGCAAATCTGGTGGCGGCCCTATGGCGAGGCCAGCTCACACACATGCCTTGCATGGCTCATGTACTCAACCTGGTGGTACAACATTTTCTCTGCCACTGTCCTGGCCTGGGTGAGCTGCTTCAGAAAGCACATAACTGTCTGCTCATTTCCACAGTTCGCACCCCTCTGGTTATCGACTTGCATTGATACAGAGGTCTTTGTTCATGCCAGTTAACAGGTTGATATGCAATGTGCCGACACAGTGGAATTCTACTCTGCACATGTTGCAGCGACTGTAGCAACAGCAACAAGCCCAGACGCAGTATGTCATGTCTTATAGCCGGGGCCAATTCAGTACGGACGTGGTGCATATCACACTTAAGGAATTGGGCACAGATTAAGGACCTCTACACCCTTCTGCACAGTTTTGAAATGGCTACTAAGATGGTTAGCGATGACAACACCATCATCAACATCACTATTCCGGTCATCTATAGTCTGGAGCAAACTTTGAATAGCCTGCGGGAGGAGATGGTGGTGCCATATGAATAGGAGGAAGCAGAGGATGCGGGAAGGAAAACATTGTCTCTAAGTTCAAGACTATTGTCTCACAGGCGGGTGCCAAGAGAGGGTGGATTACTGTGATTAAGAGGGGCTGGTGATAACAGACAAACTGTTATCGAAGGTGCAAGAGCCAAGGAACAAATGGAGGAGGAAGAGGTGATGGGCGAGCAACTGTCAGATGAAGAGGATAATCCTTCCCTCTCTGCTTTTGTAGTTGTCGGGAGGGGATGGAAGAAATAAGCCTCATTGTTACCCAACCACCAACACAGTATAGGCTTGGACCACATGATAAAGCTCAACACATGAATGCCTTCTTGCTGCAGTATCTGCAATGTGATCCTCATATAGTTATGATTAGGTATACTGCTGACTACTGGGTTGCCACTCTGTTAGATCCACATTATAAAACCAAATTTTGCCTGATGGTTCCCACCCTAGAAAGGCACCCGCAAATGCTGGAG
The DNA here is from genome assembly GCF_039654945.1 of Dendrobates tinctorius. Taxonomy (NCBI): domain Eukaryota; kingdom Metazoa; phylum Chordata; class Amphibia; order Anura; family Dendrobatidae; genus Dendrobates; species Dendrobates tinctorius. The sequence goes on from NW_027361690.1 coordinate 13,465,835, forward strand.
TATCGAAACACGCTTTTACACAACCTTATGAGAGATTTTCCCCAAGACAGCAGTGAAGCACACACTTCGCATAACAGCACTACACTTTCAACCTCCGGCACATCAATTCGTCAGTGCCAAAACATTAGCCGCAGCAACAGCAGTGGTGGAATTGGCATAAGCAACATCTGTGAGGGCTTTGACATTTTTTTAGACCAACTCATGCACCAGCACTGCAGAGTCAAAGTCTTACACATTGTGAACAAATAGAGAGAATGATGCAGGAGTATCTAGAACTGAATATAAATACCATCAGGGATGCTTAGGATCCTTTCACATTTTGGTATTCCAAAATGGATGAGCGGCCTGAGCTTGCCTCACACACCTTGGAGGTTTTATCGTGCCTGGCAGCCAGCGTTCTCTCAGAACGTGTCTTCAGCGCTGCTGGTAATGTCCTGATGGATAGGCGCAGCCGGCTGTCCCCTGAAAGTGTAGACTGCCTAACTTTCATCAAGAAGAACAAGTTATGGATCTCCAAGCACTTTTGCCCCCAATCACAGACTGTACAGACTAGGTGATATTGCATTTTAACTGTGATTCATTAATGTCATGTAACTACACTCTGTGATGTCTTTAGTGTGGCTTCTATGCCTGCTGTGGCTGCTGATGATGTTGTGAACAGCTGTGGTTGGTCTACACCTGCTGGGTTAGCTGTAGTGGAAGATATCCCGGTCCCAATTATACTATTTCTATTCTCGTGACAGTTATTCCACGTTGCTGGTATGAGGCCCTCAATTTTTAAAATGTGAAAACCCATGATTTGGTGTCCATCTGCTGGATTGGGTGTAGTGGAAGACGTATTGGTCCCTATTATACTGTTTCTTACTCTCCTGAAATTGATGCCACTTCTGTGGTGTAATGCCCTCTTTTGTTTAAATTTGAACACTCCTGGTTGGGTGTCCATCTGCTGTATTGGGTGTAGTGGAAGACCTGTCGGTGCCTATTATACTATTTCTACTGTCGTGAAATTGATGCCACTTTTGTGGTGTCTGCCAGTGTGAAGGAGAGAATGGCTAATGAACTCCATTATTAAACCTTATATAAGACAGTTCAGTATGATGTAACAAAATGGATCTGCATCTTGGAACAGCACCCTGGAAGGAATCTTTGGAATGTAAAAGTGAAGATCATATATCGAGTGTGGGCATTGACCTATCATAGACTGACACTGGCTGTTTAGAAGATTGTGTGATACCCTTTTCCTGTCTATTACAAGATTTTTTGTTTTAAGAATAAAGTTCAGTTGTGTGCCATCTCTCGCTGAGAGAGGAGTATATATCTGACTCCTTTGTTGGATGTGACTCTTCTAACATGCACATAGTTCCTATTTAGGTCAGGAACAGGCAATAATTTAGATCTCACTTTAAGCGATCACCCCGACACCAGTAATTTTTGGAAATGTGAAAACTCCTTATTGGATGTCCATCTGCTGGATTGAGTGTAGTGGATGACTTGTCAGTCCCTATTATACTATCTATGCTGTGGTAAAATTGATGCCACTTTTATTGTGTCTGTAAGTAATTTTTGGAAATGTGAACACTCCTGGTTGTGTGTCCATCTACATAGTAACATAGTAACATAGTATTTAAGGTTGAAGGGAGACTTTAAGTCCGTCTAGTTCAACCCATAGCCTAACATGTTGATCCAGAGGAAGGCAAAAAAAATTTCTTCCTGATTCCACATATGGCAATCAGACTAGTTCCCTGGATCAACGCCCTATCAAGGAAACTAGTGTATATACCTTGTAACATTATATTTTTCAAGAAAGGCATCCAGTCCCTTCTTAAATTTTAGTAGGGAATCACTTATTACAACATCATATGGCAGAGAGTCCCATAGTCTCACTGCTCTTACAGTAAAGAATCCGCATCTGTGATTATGATTAAACCTTCTTTCCTTCAGACGTAGAGGATGCCCCCTTGTCCCCGTCACAGGTCTAAAAGTAAAAAGATCATTAGAAAGTCTTTGTACTGTCCCCTCATATATTTATACATTATAATAAGATCACTCCTAAGCCTTCGTTATTTTCCAAACTAAATAACTCCAAGTGTAATAACCTGTCTTGGTATTACAGACCCCCTAGTTCCCTAATAACCTTGGTCGCTCTGCTCTGCACCCGCTCCAGTTCAGCTATGTCTTTCTTATACACCAGAGACCAGAACTGTACACAGTATTCTAAGTGTGGTCGCACTAGTGACTTGTATAGAGGTAAAAGTATGTTCTCCTCAGTAGCATCTATGCCTCTTTTAATGCATCCCATTATTTTATTTTCCTTTGCAGCAGCTGCCTGACACTGGCCACTAAATGTGAGTTTGTCATCCACCCACACACCCAGGTCTTTTTCAGTGACAGTTTTGCCCAGTGTTTTACAATTAAGCACATAATTATGCATCTAATTTCTTCTGCCCAAGTGCATGACCTTACATTTATCCCCATTAAAGCTCATTTGCCATTTATCAGCCCAAGCTTCTAGTTTACATAAATCCTCCTGTAATATAAAATTGTCCTCCTCTGTATTGATTACCCTGCAGAGTTTAGTGTCATCTGCAAATATTGAAATTCCACTCTCTATGCCCCCTACAAGGTCATTAATAAATATGTTAAAAAGTAGCGGGTCCAACACCGACCAATGCGGTACCCCACTGCTAACCACGACCCAGTCCGAGTGTGCTCCATTAATAACCACCCTTTGTTACCTATCCCTGAGCCAGCTCTTAACCCACTTACACATATTTTCCAATATCCACATTGTTCTAATTTTATGTATCAACCTTTTGTGTGGCACCGTATCAAAAGCTTTTGAAAAGTCCATATACACCATGTCTACTGCATTCCTTTGGAACTTACCTCTTCATAGAAGGTTATCAGATTAGTCTGACAGGAACGGTCCTTCATAAACCCATGTTGATATTGGGTCATGATGTTATTATTCTTCAGATAGTCCAGTATAGTATCTCTTAGAAAACCCTCCAGGATTTTACCCTCAGTTGAGGTTAAGCTTACTGATCAATAATTTCCAAATTCAGTTTTTGTCCCCTTTTTGAATATGGGCACCACATTTGCTTTACTCCAGTCCTGTGGTACAGACCCTGTTATTATGGAATCTTTAAAGATTAAAAATAATGGTCTATCTATGACTGCAATTCCTGCAGTACTCGAGGGTGTATCCTATCCGGGCCTGGGGATTTGTCAACTTTAGTGATTTTTAGACGCTGCCGTACTTCCTGTTGGGTTAAACAGGTGACATTTAATGGAGAATTGTTGTTATCACTGATCGTGTTATCCATCATGGGATTTTCTTTTGTAAATACTGTTGAAAAAAAGTCATTTAGCATATTGGCTTTTTCCTCATCCTCATCCATCATTTCATCCAGACTATTTTTAAGGGGTTCAACACTATCATCTTTTAGTTTCTTACTATTTATGTAGTTAAAGAATATTTGGGATTTTTACTCTCGCTGGCACTGAGTCTATGTATCAATCTTTGTTGCCTTGATTTGCATTTTACAGAATTTATTTAATTTTCTGTATTTATTTAATGCCTCATCACTACCTACTTGCTTTAATTCTCTAAATGCTTTCTTTTGTCACTTATTGCTGGATTGGGTTTAGTGAAAGACCTTTTGGTCCCTATTATACTATTTCTACTCTTGTGAAATTGATGCCACTTCTGTGGTGTAAGGACCTCAATAGTTTAAATGTGAAAACTCCAGGTTGGGTGTTCATCTGTTGGATTGGGTGTAGTGGAAGACCTGTCGGTACCTATTATACTTTTTCTACTGTGGTGAAATTGATGCCACTTTGGTAGTGTCTGCCAATAATTTTGGAAATGTGAACACTCCTGCCTGTAGCAGTAGGCCTCCGACACTGTCAGGCCTCCACTTCCTTGGACTCAACTACTCATGTTACTATCCTTAAATTTTTCTAACAATGGTAGTCTGCAAACCTGATATTTGTGCCACCTGTGTGTGGCTCAGCATGAAAGCCGCTAGAGGTATTGCTTGAGGAATCAGGGCTCCTAGCAAAGGGGGCCAACGCCGATCTCTTACCCACCTCATCTTACTGTGACGTTCAATTGAAAGCTGTAAATGCTGTCCCAGACCCTGATACCTCATTCCTGGCTGATTGCTGCAGTTCCATGGCTGATTGCTGCAGTTGCATGCTAAAATTTGAACTGTGGGTGAATTGAGGCCACTTTCCTGGTGTCTGTCCCTCATTTGATGTGTTTTGGCAGCATTTGGGACCATTAAAAGGTGTTGTGCATGCGTTTGTTTTTGCCTCCCATTGAGCTGATTGGCGTTTGGTTATGTTCGTCGAATATTGCAAGTTCGGCGAATATTGCATATTCGGCGCTCGTAATTCGAACCGAACACTGAAATATTTGCTCATCTCTATTTACCACTGCAGCCTTCCAGCACTGGGATCATTGGTTTAAATCCAAACAACATTTGCAAGGAGATTGTACGTTCTCCCGATATTTGTGTGGGTTTTCACTGGGTATTCTGTTTTTTTCCCACACTACAAAGGCATATTGATAGGGACTTTAGATTGTGAGCACCAATGGGGAAAGTGCCGATAATGTCTGTAAAGCGCTGTGGAATTACTGGTGCTGTATAAGTGAGTAAAATTAATACTTGTATCCTGAAGTGAGGATTCACAAAGAGTAACAAAGAGTGACTGCAGACTTGTTGTTTTATATAGGACAACTCCTTTCAGCAACATGGACTCTCATACACTTTGCTTTTTCTAAAAAAAATTGCAAACTGAAATTCCATTTGTTCCATTTTTAGAAACAGACAAATGGAATAAATGTTCAAAATGAATTAAGAAATTAGACAAAATGAAGTATTGGATCCCAGTTATTAATGGAGTGCATCTGGCTCCCCCTATGTACATGTATTTAGAACTGAAGAAAAAGAACATCATTATACAGAATGTTTTTTTCCATCGAAAAACTGAGAAGCTCAGATGCCCCATGATAATCAATGGGGTCCTTCTGCATCCATTTGTCTCATTTACAGTATGCAATAGACTCATTTTAGACAGTAATCCTGTTTGTTTCTAAAAACAGACCATATGTAGGGAATTTCCGAGTGCATGTGGGAACTTGGTCTTTTGAAAATTTGCCCACCCCTTTTCCCATTTAGTTTTTCCTCCCTGTCCTCCCTCCATTCTATTGTTGGTTGGCTGCTTTTACATGATAGAGGGTTTCTGTTATCCCTGTTTTGTCTTGTCTGTATTTTTCACATTACATTTCTGTCTCAGGCTCTATGGGATGGGGGAAGGGACAAGCCAGGGATGAACAGTAGCATAGTGAGGTTTGAGACTCGGGCCTCTCTACCATCAAGAGTACAACCAGGACAGGGAGAGTAAGGGTTTTTGTTCCAGGGACACTTTGAGGCCCCTCTCCCCTACCTAAGACCGTCATAGCATCACAACAACTGTCACAGCATAAATGACGTATTATATTTCCCTGCTGAAATTGCAGGGATTAAGAGCAAAAGGAATATTATCATCCCTGAGAACTTGAAGGGATTTTGGTATGAGTTGCAGCAGAAAGGGCATGCAATTAGCCCTGCACCGGTTCTACACTATCCATTCAGCACAATCTCTTCCTGCAGCTGTAACTTACGGCAGAGGCTTTCTACCCTGCAATAGCTTTTAATTTGTGGTGCATCCTATGACACAATTTAATTTAAAAAGTGGCCCATCTTCTCCTCTGGCCTGGTGGCAATCACACCCCCTACTACTGCAATTGTCATACCCCTGCTAAAAAGTTAAAGAAAACATCAAGATGTTATGAGGAGCTAAGATGCTACAAGTAAGAAATACATTGCAATAATTAGATTTTTACTCTCCATTAAGATAATATCCAAATATAGATCTCATGGAACAGTTATTGCTTAATCATGAAAATCCACTCCAAGGTATAATTTTATTCCAGCTAGGAAAATTGCTGCATGGTTTTCCATACAGTAAATAATTGGGAAATAATAAAGCTATACAAATTTAGTTTAAATTTTACAGTTGAAAAGCATCACTTAAGCTTTCCTGTGCGCATATGAAAAATAATAATATTTCTGGCCATTATAAAAATTTTATTCTTCATTTTTCATGAGTTTTTCCCTCTGAAGACATTATTCTTAATTTTCAGCTATTGGCTATGAGTAACGTTTATGATTATCTCCCTGTAACAATTATGCAGGTACTATGGAATCTGATTGCATGGGATAAAATTAATCTGAGACCAAAGTTGAGACAAATAAAATGTATTTAATCAAAGCAAGAAATACAACTTAAAATAACAAAGACTTTCCTACAATTACAGCGAAATGCACAGCACAAAACGGAAATGACCAGCAAGCATAATAGCGGGGCATGACCGCTAATACAAACAAGTCTAGCAGTAATATGAAGCAAGAGTGCGATCGGCACTTATATGTGGAAGTCCAGCAGTAATAAGAAGTAAGAGTGCAACCACTACTTATATGTAGAAGTCCAGCAATAATAAGAAGCAAGAGTGTGACCGGCACTTAAATGTGGAAGTCCTGAAATATGCAGACAGAGGAACAGGCACCTTTCATGGAAGTCAAGAAATACACGAGTATAGCTAACAGGGAGAAGGTCTCTAAGTGTACATTTTGGGCTGAAAAGTCCTGCTCAAGCCCAGCACCACAGCCCGAACAGACACTGTCCTAGAAGTAATAATAATGTGGGAAATTCTTACAGACCACAGCAGTCTGTTGTGAATTTGCTTTCTGGCCTACCTCTGGTTACTAGTGAAGGTAGTTGAGCTGGTTATACTGACAGAGAGGTCGCAAATTCTCTTTCCGGGCTCCCTCTGGTGGTTACTGGAGGTAATGGAGCTGATCTAATTAACAGAGTCCTGCCACCTGATAATGAGGAGGATGACTGGAGATCTGGAGTTTCTGACTGGTGATTTTTTCCTGCCTCCTGAGGCCTTAGTTTCCAGCTCAGTCCCTACATGCTCAGCTAAGTGTTCTTTTGCTATTGTTCACATTTGATCTGGTTTTGTCTATTTCAGTTTTGTGTGTTCAGCCAGCTCCGGCTGGGGCTGTGCTGGATTTCCATCCTTATGTTACTGCTTGTGCCAGTTTGTTTTTGTCCTTTATTAGATTGGCCTGTTTTTGCTCTGCTTTCAGAATATGCCAGAGTGCTGATATAGTGGGTGAAGTCTAGTGACTTCAGTATTTTTCTATCAGACGTGTTGGGCATTTTTTGCAGAGTTTTTTGCGTGATTGCAGACAGAGTCTTTCCTTTCCTGTCTAGTTAGTGTGGGCCCCATCGTTTGCTTAGTCTATTTTCCTACCTGCGTTTGTGTTTCATCTTGTCTCACTGACAACATATATTTGGGGGCTATCTATTCCTTTGGGGTCTGCTCTGGGGCAGTTTAGATTTCCCCTTTCTTGCTTTAGGCTTATTTAGTTCTCCGGCTGTGTCGAGGTGTCTAGGTTCATCGTAGGTACGCTCCACACTACTGCTAGTTGTGTGGATAGGATCAGGGGTCTGCAATCCGCTTAGTTACCAAACTCTCTGGGTTTCTGTGGCTTAGCTTGGTCTTGCTTTCCTCCTCGGTGACCCAATCATAACAGCAGTCCCAGAAATGTATAGCTCCTCACTTAGGAGTCTGGACAATAGGTAAGCCCAGCCAGGATCAGGAAACAGCATAGAAGACTGAAGGCAGCTGGAGGTGATGAGGCAGAGCAACAGCAGGAACTCCAAAAGCAAGCCAATAGGAAGCTCAGAAACCAACAGCAACAAAATACTCAGGCAAGGAGGATCTACCGACCTGGACTTAAATAGCAGGACAGACAAGAAGTTCAAGGACAGGGCGAAGTACCAGGCTCCCTCTTGGACAAGGGCAAAAAAGGCTCCATGGAACATCCGGAAACTTTACACTCCCATTAACTGCACAAAGACTAAAGAGATTCTGGGTGCCTTTGTAAGGAGATGGACATCCTGCCCACATTCCCCCATGAAAAAGTTTAAAATTATGTGGTGTAATGTGAAATATGATGTATAAAGTGAATTTCGATGTTCGTTAAAGATTTTAGTAATAATGATAGTGTGTGTAGTTTCATTGTGGGATTATTGAGAGTTAATGTTTGGAAGTAGGGCCTAGAGTGCAGAGAAAGAGGAATTAAGGTCCATTGTTAGCAGTGCCACATTCTGGGGTGTCCAAAAAGTGAGATGAGATGGAAAGAAAGAGATTGCGAGATCCGGAGCAGAAGTGACTAAAAGACAGAGTGATCTACTAGAGACGAGTCCTGTGAGAGGACGCCTAGCAGAAAGGCCCAGAGTTTATAGCTCTTGAAGGTAATGAACCTGGATATGACTGAGTTTGTGAGGCATATAGATTGTCCCAGGCAGAAGTTAAAGAGTGTCAGCATTAGAAAAGATAAGTACTGGCCATACTGGCACTGTAGCTTCCCTAAGGAGTGAAAAGAGGCAGAACCACGGGTTGAGTAAAGAAATCTTGCTAGGCAAAACTGTGTTTTTTAGCTGGGTTGTGGTGAATAGAGAAGTAGTGAGGAACAGTGAATGCGGAGGACAAACAAAAGAGTAAATGCGAAAGGTGAAAATAGACGACAAGAGGATAAAGAAGAAAGGAATCTATATATGGAAAATGCTTTGATTTGTAAGGGAAACATTCATAAGTTTGTGTACCTGCATTCTCTTGAACATATTCCTTACTAAGTTCCCATTCAGCAAAAATTTTATTTTCAAATGGTGGGCTCCCTGACTGAACTGTAAAATATCTGGTCTTGGAAAACCAGCAGCATTGGCCTGCAAGGGCATATTGCCCCCACAGCACATGTCCACAAACCCAGCCAGGACCCCCATTGTCATGTAAAGTGCCTGGGAGTTAAGTACCTTGCCCCATGCACATTACTCCCTGTCTCCATATAACACATATTTAGAAGCAGCAGCATGGAGGACATTATACAGCAATGCTGAGTAATGCAACAGTGAATACAGCACTGGGACGGCATAAACAACCAAATAGAAAGCTGTAGCCTGGGTCTGTGTTTGTCCTTGCATCTTTCTTTATCTCTGCTTTTCACTCTGTTCCTCTCTACTCTCTCCCTCTCCTCTATCCATAGACTTTAATAACCAGATATAACCTGATCCCTCAATTAACTGGCAGTCATCTGCTTTTGACCTAAGTGGATGTCAGCTTTTTTTCTTTTTAAATGCTAATAATTTCAGGAGTTGGGAATGTGGCTCATAAGTGGAGAAAAAAAGCAAATTACTTAAATAACATATATTACAATTAGAGTTGAGCAAAAGGATTTTAAGACTGGTTTGTTCCTCCTTGGCAATCCTTTATTCAACGTCATAAGCGCCTCTGCCGCTTACTATGCTCCCATGATGACTCATGAGGCATAGTAAAAGGTAAAAGTGCTCAGAATGCTGAGCAGAGGATTCCTAGCAGCATAGTGAATACTGCCCTTGTCTAGGTTGTACAGATGACCAAAGTGTTTTTGCTCATTTTTACTTGGACTGTTTATTCTAGTTATTATTTTCTACTGTTAGCAACTTAGTGATTTTTTTATTTGTTTAAACTTTTGATTTATGTAATGTTTGATAAGAAGACAGTGACCATTTTAGCCTTCTCATTGGACATAAAAATCCAACGCAATATGAATTTATATCAAGATGTATAGTTCGTCTTGCCCATATATTCTAGATACAGATCTTAACTGATGATTATCAGGGCAACTTATCAGGACACTATTCATGTACTTGAGGATGGTGCAAAGAAGCCAATGCGCTATAATTCTGGAGTGTTGTCAGGCAGAAGATAACATCAGTTTCTTATAAGTCCTTCATTAATCATGTGTTATTTAGGAAAAAAATGCAGATTTTGTTCTCTGTGGAAAATTTTAAACTGCAAAACAGTCTACATGATTGATTCATGATTAACGGCATGAGCCCACTGCGTTATGAATGATCAATGAACATTATCATCAGAACAATGTCATGCTGTTACAATTATGGAGCATCGTAAATGCAAACATAATTGCATTGTATTTAATGATCTCATTAGAGGTTTCTTCAGAAGTGAAAAAAAAAATTGAAAGGCATCATAAAACCCGGTAGACTTTGGAATTATTTTGCATATTAGTGGTAAGAAGCACAGTCAGTTAACATGCTGAGGATTTACAAAGGCGGAATTAACAAGATGCACATTTTGTGCACATATTAGAATATGTCTGCCTCCAAAGACCCATGAAAAGTGCATGAACACTTTGCTTATAACAGGGTGCAGATGTTTGCTTAAAAATATCATTAACTTGATGTACATTGGAGATTACTGAAAAGCCTGTCTCATGTTAAATGGCTGCTCTTCACTTAGCAAAATTTGTACATGGCCATTCTGCTGCAAAGAAGGGTACTTGATATGGATTCCATAGAATAAATTGAATGCGTAGACTAGAGTTTCACAACAATAGGTTCCCTTAGACGTATTTAACATGCACGAACATATATAGGTATATATAAAATATTTAAAAACATTTATTCCATACTCAAGTTATACAAAATTTCGTCACTAACACGGAGCCTTTCAAAAGTGAAAAAAAATGCAAATATGTCCTTTCTAATTAGAACTATACAAAAATAAATACAGAAATTACAGACACCAACTAGTGTTGAGCGATACCTTCCGATATGGGAATTATCGGATCGGATTGGATCCGACCAATACCCCAAAAATATCGGAAACCGGAAACCCATGCAAGTCAATGGGGCACAAATATCGGAATGAAAATAAACCCTTTCTTTACTTGCACATCCAGTTCAGGAGGGGGGAAGAGTGTGGGCAGTGCATGGGCAGACACTGTGCGTGTCTGTGTGTGCGGGCGGAGTCTGTACGGGCCTCTCGGGGGTCTGTGCAGGCCTGCCGGGGATCTGTGCGGGCCTGCCTGGGGTCTGTACGGGCCTACCGGGGGTCTGTACGAGCTGCCAGGGGTCTGTGCGGGCCTGCCGGGGGTTGTGTGTGTGTGCAGGCATCGTCCGATGGGTCTACAAGTCCCATCGGGCTATGCCTGCTACAATGACAGTGATTGACACATTAGCCAATGATGGGACAGTAGTAGTCCCATCATCCGGCTAATGTGTTGAATGTAAAAAACAACAAAAAAACATACATACTGCATACTACATACATACTACATATATACTACATTCATATAACATACATACATACATACTACATATATACTAAATTCATACAACATACTACATACATAATTCATATATGCTACATTCATACAACATACATACATACTACATACATACTACATATATACTACATTCATATAACATACATACATACTACATACATACTACATATATACTACATTCATACAACATACATACATACTACATACATACTACATATATACAACATACATACATACATACAGTACATACTACATACATACTTCATATATACTACATTCATACAACATACATACTACATACATACTAAATATATACTGCATTCATACAACATACATGCATACATAGTACATACATACTACATATGTACAACATACATACATACTTCATATATACTACATACATAGTACATACATACTACATATATACTACATTCATACAACATACATACATACATACATACTACATACTACGTACATACTACATATATACTACATGAAACACAAAGAAAGCACAGAATGAAAAATGTGCAAAAATACCTTGCAGTAAGACATATAATAGTAGTCAGCAAGTGCTGATAAAAAGATGACAAAAAATACAGGGTATTTAGTCGATACGTTTTTTTGCAAAAAAATGTATGCCAAGCTGCTCCACCACATCAAGGTAACCCCTATTGAAGCAGTCCCTATCTAATATATTTAAAACCTGAACATGTGAACAATGTCTAAATGAGCAGGATTAAGACAGGCGCTTACCTGTATGGGCTCGTGGCGTGAGACAGCTCCTTTTGTGCATGTCACACAAGAGAGGGGTGGGGTCTTTCAAATCATGCATAAGCACGAAAAAAACTGGATTAAAAACACATCTGAAATGCACAAATGTGAACAAGTCTGTAGGACAATGTTCACACGACCCACTGATTGAAACACAAAGAAAGCACAGAATGAAAAATGTGCAAAAATACCTTGCAGTAAGACATATAATAGTAGTCAGCAAGTGCTGATAAAAAGATGACACCAAATACAGGGTATTCATACTGTTAGGAATCTGGGTTCTACAATGCCTATGCGGGAATCCAGATTCACACATTTGTCTCCAGAGGCTAAGTCCTTTGTCCCAGCTTCTGAGCATGCTCACGGGACTAGCTCTCATTGGAGTTCAGGAGTCAGGTGCTCAGGTGTTGCTCCTGATTTGATTGGTTATGCTCAGGGCTCTGGAGATTTCCGGCAGGCCCCGTACACTGTAAAAAGTGCGCATGGTCGCTATGCCATGCGCTAGTATTTTTCATACTGCTGCTGTATGTATGGTGATGGATGCTTGGACTGGTGACTGACTAATTATGAAACCCCTTTCCTCTGATATTACGATTGTGTGAGTGATTGGGCAGCCGCCAGTAGCAGCGCTAGCGTCAGCGCGCTCCAGCTATACTTTTCCAGCAGCTAGCGTCCTGCATCGTGCCAGCGAGTTTGCGGTGTCTCCTCTGTGGCTCTGTGCACACCGCGCTGCAGTTGCAGTCTGTCGTACGTTCGCAGTTGCGACGTTCCGCATTTTTTGTTACGGTAGGTCTAGACGGAGTAGTCCTGCGGTTTAAGGCTACTCCTGTGACCTTAAATACCGTATTTGTGTTGCTGTCAGTCTGTGACATAGAACAGACTCAGCGTTATTGTATACTCTGGGCGTGCAGCTCTGTGTGTGAACAGAGCTTGCCTTTGTGCACATTGGGTGCAGTTATACCCAGTGCACACTACCGCCGTAGTGCTCTGCCTCTGTTAGCAGCGGTTTTTCCATCTGCCGCACGGTGGACCCCGGGTGGCGAACACACTTATTTATATTTTTTTAAGCATGTTCCGCCGCCGTAACATAATACTAGTGCCAGGGTCTGGCTAAAGATGGCAGATCAGCAGCAGCTATTACAGCTTGTGCGTCAGCTCGAGGCTCGTCTTGCTACCCTTGAGAGAGCTATCGCAGCTTCGCAGGCTACAGATGCTGCTGTCCAAACACTTACGGACGCGGTTGGGCGTATGCCCATGTCCGCCCTTGCACCGACAGTTACCCGCCTCCCGTTACCCGAAAAATATTCTGGGGATGGCGCCTCCTGTAGAGGTTTTATCAGCCAGTGCTCGATTCACTTGGAGCTGCTGGCTGCGCAATCCCCTACAGAGCGGGCCAAGGTGGCCTTTATTATATCCCTACTGTTGGGCAAGGCGCTGGAATGGGCCACGCCATTATGGGAGCGTGGTGACCCGGATATCCGGACCGCAGCTAATCTGTTAACTGCTATCAGGCAGGTGTTTCTGGGTCCACGGGTTACACATGATACCTCTCTGCAATTGCTCACCTTGTCCCAAGGATCACTCTCGGTCAGTCAATACGCTGTCCGTTTTCGGACACTGGCGTCCGAGTTGGAGTGGTCCGACAAGGCTCTAATTCCTGTGTTCTGGAAGGGATTAGCGGAGCATGTAAAGGATGCCCTCTCCACGAGAGAGATTCCTACCAATCTCGAGGAGTTAATATCAATCTCCTCGCGGATTGACCTCCGTTTTTCGGAGCGTGGTTTGGAGCGAGCACACTCCAAACGGAGAGGTACTCCAGCTCCCAAATTTTTTGAGCCTCTGGAGGTGTCTGAACCAGAGGTTCTGTCACCCGAGCCCATGGATGTGTCTCGCGCCATGTCTGAGACATGTCCGGTTCAAGAGCCTGTATGCGGTTGTCACCACCTACTAGCTGCTTCCCAGGAAGACAGTTTCCTGTAATGCTCTGACTGTGAGCCGGTAAGCGAGACCTTTGTCCCTCCTTGCTAGTGGCCTAAAGTCCTCGCTTGGGCACACGCGTCCAATGCGGACGGCCATCGTGGCTATATGCAGACCATGAAGTCTTTGGCCGGTGCGTATTGGTGGCCGCACAGGGCTCGGGACGTAAAGAAATTTATTCGGGCATGCACCCTATGTTATCGGGATAGTCTTCCCGAACGGAGTGTGGCTACACCCGTCGTTACACAGCGGCCATCTCCTAAAACTCCCATTGTCTTCCGGGTATCCCTCCTGAGACCTGGCGATCTGGTCTCTCCTGATACCGTCCGTGTGTCCCGCTTTTCGGTTTCACCTACCGGGACATGAGGCTCGCCTTTTGATGAGTCTGAGACCTGTACCTCTGTCGGGCACAGGTTGGTGGACCGGAGGGTTCAGGGAGGAGGGGGCCCTAGGAGGGGGGATAATGTTAGGAATCTGGGTTCTATAATGCCTATGCGGGAATCCAGATTCACACATTTGTCTCCAGAGGCTAAGTCCTTTGTCCCAGCTTCTGAGCATGCTCACGGGATAGCTCTCATTGGAGTTCAGGAGTCAGGTGCTCAGGTCCTGCTCCTGATTTGATTGGTTATGCTCAGGGCTCTGGAGATTTCCGGCAGGTCCCGTACGCTATAAAAAGTGCGCATGGCCGCTATGCCATGTGCTAGTATTTTTCATACTGCTGCTGTATGTATGGTGATGGATGCTTGGACTGGTGACTGACTTTTTATGAAACCCCTTTCCTCTGATATTACGATTGTGTGAGTGATTGGGCAGCCGCCAGTAGCAGCGCTAGTGTCAGCGCGCTCCAGCTATACTTTTCCAGCAGCTAGCGTCCTGCATCGCGCCAGCGAGTTTGCGGTGTCTCCTCTGTGGCTCCGTGCACACCGCGCTGCGGTTGCAGTCTGTCGGACGTTCGCAGCTGCGACGTTCCGCATCTTTTGTTACGGTAGGTCTAGACGGAGTAGTCCTGCAGTTTAAGGCTACTCCTATGACCTTAAATACCGTATTTGTGTTGCTGTCAGTCTGTGACATAGAACAGACTCAGCGTTATTGTATACTCTGGGCGTGCAGCTCTGTGTGTGAACAGAGCTTGCCTTTGTGCACATTGGGTGCAGTTATACCCAGTGCACACTACCGCCATAGTGCTCTGCCTTTGTTAGCAGCGGTTCTTCCATCTGCCACATGGTGGACCCCGGGCGGCGAACACGCTTATTTATATTTTTTTAAGCGTGTTCCGCCGCCGTAACACATACAACATACATACATACTACATACATACTACATATATACTACATTCATACAACATACATACATACATAGTACATACATACTACATACAGTTGTGGCCAAAAGTATTGACACCCCTGCAATTCTGTCAGATAATACTCCATTTCTTCCTGAAAATGATTGCAAACACAAATTCTTTGGTTTTATTATCTTCATTTAATTTGTCTTAAATGAAAAAACTCAAAAAGAATTGTCCTAAAGCCAAATTGGATATAATTCCACACCAAACATAAAAAAGAGGGTGGACAAAAGTATTAGCACTGTTCGAAAAATAATGTGATGCTTCTCTAATTTGTGTAATTAACAGCACCTGTAACTTACCTGTGGCACCTAACCGGTGTTGGCAATAACTAAATCACACTTGCAGCCAGATGACATGGATTAAAGTTGACTCAACCTCTGTCCTGTGTCCTTGTGTGTACCACATTGAGCATGGAGAAATGAAAGAAGACCAAAGAAGAGTCTGAGGACTTGAGAAATCAAATTGTGAGGAAGCTTGAGCAATCTCAAGGCTACAAGTCCATCTCCAAAGACCTGAATGTTCCTGTGTCTACCGTGCGCAGTGTCATCAAGAAGTTTAAAGCTCATGGCACTGTGGGTAATCTCACTAGATGTGGACGGAAAAGAAAAACTGACAAGAGATTTCAACACAAGATTGTGCGGATGTTGGATAAAGAACCTCGACTAACATCTAAACAAGTTCAAGCTGCCCTGCAGTCCGAGGGTACAACAGTGTCGACCCATACTATCCGTCGGCGTCTGAATGAAAAGGGACTGTATGGGAGGAGACCCAAGAAGACCCCACTTCTTACCCCAAGACATAAAAAAGCAAGGCTGGAGTTTGCCAAAACTTACCTGAAAAAGCCTAAAACATTTTGGAAGAATGTTCTCTGGTCAGATGAGATAAAAGTAGAGCTTTTTAGGCAAAGGCATAAACATAGAGTTTACAGAAGAAAAAAAGAGGCATTCAAAGAAAAGAACACGGTCCCTACAGTCAAACATGGCGGAGGTTCCCTGATGTTTTGGGGTTGCTTTGCTGCCTCTGGCACTGGACTGCTTGACTGTGTGCATGGCATTATGAAGTCAGAAGACTACCAACAAATTTTGCAGCATAATGTAGGGCCCAGTGTGAGAAAGCTGGGTCTCACTCAGAGGTCATGGGTCTTCTAGCAGGACAATGACCCAAACACACTTCAAAAAGCACTAGAAAATGGTTTGAGAGAAAGCACTGGAGACTTCTAAGGTGGCCAGCAATGAGTCCAGACCTGAATCCCATAGAACACCTGTGGAGAGATCTAAAAATGGCAGTTGGGAGAAGGCACCCTTCAAATATCAGGGACCTGGAGCAGTTTGCCAAAGAAAAATGGTCTAAAATTCCAGCAGAGCATTGTAAGAAACTCATTGATGGTTACCGGAAGCGGTTGGTCACAGTTATTTTGGCTAAAGGTTGTGCAACCAAGTATTAGGCTGAGGGTGCCAATACTTTTTTCTGGCCCATTTTTGGAGTTTTATGTGAAATGATCAATGTTTTGCTTTTTGCTTCATTCTCTTTTGCATTTTTTTATTTAAGACAAATTAAATGAAGATAATAATACCAAATAATTTGTGACTGCAATCATTTTCAGGAAGAAACTGAGTATTATCTGACAGAATTGCAGGGGTGTCAATACTTTTGGCCACAACTGTATATACAACATACATACATACTACATACATACTTCATATATACTACATTCATACAACATACATACATACTACATACATACTACATTTATACTACATTCATACAACATGCATACATACATACATACTACATGCATACGACATATATACTACATTCATACAACATACATACATACATTCTACATACTACATACATACTACAGACATACAACATACAATACATTCATACATTCATACAATACATATATATAGACATACAGTACATATAACATAGAGTACATACTCACCATCACTTGTCACTTTGATCCCTGAAGCCAGTGTCATCTGTTAAAAATATTAAAATTACAAATAACCAATATACTCCCTGATCCGCAGAAATCCACGAGTGTCCCACGACGATCTCCCGTGGAGAACAGCAGCATCAGCTGATGCGACCACTCTCTAGGGGCACCAGGAAAAATGATGGGAGGTAGGTATCCTTCCGCACTGTATTCCTCCGCCACTGTAAAAAAATAGTCCCTAGTCTCAATTTTGTCATTGCTGTGTGAGAAAGTTCCCACGCAGCTTTTGCCATAAAGTAACACCAGTGAACTATAGTAACCTCTCAGTGATGCACTGCAGGAGATCGTCGCGGGACACTCGTGGATTTCTACGGATCAGGGAGTATATTGGTTGTTTGTTATTTTAATAATTTTTACAGTGAGATGACACTGGCTTCGGGGATCAAAGTGACAAGTGATGGTGAGTATGTATGTTATATGTACTGTATGTCTATATGTATGTATTGTATGAATGTATGAATGTATTGTATGTAGTATGTATGTAGTATGTATGTTGTATGTATGTAGCATGTTGTATGTATGTTGTATGTATGCAGTAAGTATGTAGTGTGTATGTATGCATGTTGTATGAATGTAGTATATATGTAGTATTTATGTAGTATGTATGTATGTTGTATGAATGTAGTATATATGTAGTATGTATGTAGTATGTATGTATGTTGTATGAATGTAGTATATATGTAGTATGCATGTATTATGTATGTATGTTGTATGAATGTAGTATGTATGTAGTATGTGTGTATGTTGTATGAATGTAGTATATATGTAGTATGTATGTATTATGTAGTATGTATGTATGATGTATGAATGTAGTATATATGTAGTATGTATGTAGTATGTAGTATGTATGCATGTTGTATGAATGTAGTATATATGTAGTATGTATGTAGTATGTATGTATGTTGTATGAATGTAGTATATATGTAGTATGTATGTATTATGTAGTATGTATGTATGCTGTATGAATGTAGTATATATGTAGTATGTATGTAGTATGTACTGTATGTATGTTGTATGAATGTAGTATATATGAAGAATGTATGTAGTATGTATGCATGTTGTATGAATGTTGTGTATATGTAGTATGTATGTAGTATGTATGTAGTATGTATGTTTTTTTTTACATTCAACACATTAGCCGGATGATGGGACTACTACTGTCCCATCATTGGCTAATGTGTCAATCACTGTCATTGTATCAGGCATCTCCCGATGGGACTTGTAGTCCCATCGGACGATGCCTGCACACACACACAACCCCCGGCAGGTCCGCACAGACCCCCGGCAGGCCCGTACAAACCCCTGGCAGGCCCGCACAGACCCCCGGCAGCCCGCACAGACCGCCGGCAGGCCCGAACAGACCCCCGGCAGCCTGCACAGACCACTGGCAGGCCCGCACAGACCCCCGGCAGCCCACACAGACCCCCGGCAGGCCCGTACAGACCCCCGGCAGGCCCGCACACACCCCCGGCAGGCACGCACAGACTGCGAATCATGATGACATCATTTCAGCAGCCAATCACAGCCATGCCATTAGTTAACATGGCTAACACAACTGGCTCATTGCATTATGGGAATTTCCGATTCCGGTATTCGATATTGTAAAAATATCGGTACTCGTTATCGGAACTCCGATACAGCGAATATCGGCCGATACCCGATATTTACAGTATCGGAATGCTCAACACTAACACCATCTCATCATCAAAAGTTGAAAAATGCAGGTCATGCATGTGGATCATGAACCCACTGCTCCATGGTCTGGGCTTACCCTTTGTGGGTTTTAGCTAAGCGGCCAACTGGTTTTCGCTACAGCTCCTAAAGATGGAGGTAGGCTTGAGCTGCAGGTATCTGACAAATTCCACTCCAAGGGCAATCACCGATACTGCAGCCCGAGGGTCAGAATGGCAGACACAGACTCTGAATTCAAGGTGGTACATAATATTAATGCAGGTTCAGACAGTGTAGATCCTGGAACACTTGACAAAATGGACACTGCAGCAGGTTCATACAGTGCGGCTTCAGGTTCGGTCGGATAGCGCGGGAGGAACTACAGGTTCAGGTACCGCTTGAGCGGCTTCAGGTTCAGATACCACCGGAGCAGCTTCAGATTTAGATACTGCTGGATCAGCTTCAGGTTCAGGTAATATAGGAAATGGGAACAGGTTCAGGACTAGATAACATTGGCTAAGAACAGATTCAGGTTGTTGAGACTAAGCAGGTTTCTAAAACAGAATTAGGATTTAACAGAATAGTTTCAGGGACATTTATTATTATTATTCATTTTGTGGTGTAGTGACCACTTTGTCCGCTAGGGGGCGCTGTGTGGATGTCCCAAGAGAGAGGATGAGTGGCAGAATACTGAAGGACCGTTATGTATCTCAAGGTGGGTGGCCTCGAGATGGAGACTTATGTGTGTGTTGATCAGAAATGATATTGCTGAGGTGTTGTTTCCATGTGTCAGGGAGAAGTCTCCAGGTAACTGGGGAGACGGGCAGGCCCAGTTAGCTACAAACCCACCCAGGGGGTGTGTTTGAGAATGTTATGATAAAGTGTGTGAATAGGTTCAAGGACCTGTGATGAGGTCATAGCCATGTGACCCGGTGGGCGTGGCTACGGACCGTATAAGGTGGCTGGGGTAGATCACATGTGGTGAAAGCTGGGACCCGGTTGGTCCAGTGTGGAAGGTTCCACTGAGATGGGGCTTCCTGGCTAACAGCCTGTGAAGTAGCTGTGAGTAATGGCGACATGTGCCTGTTAGTTCCCTGGAGAGAATGAACGTGTGCAGCATGGTGAAGCAGCAAGAGGAACCCTGACTGGGTGAGATAACTTGGTGGCTAGAAAGCCTGCGCATTGAACATTGCATAACCTGTATGATGACAAGATAAACAGAGTGAAGCTCTGTCATGGACGCTATGCTGTGTATATGAACTTTATGTTGCTTGCCTTGGTTTATGCTGCATAATAAACTGCATGGAGTTATGTGAATGACAGCGCTACCTCACAATTGGTGGAGAAAGCTCTGGGCAGTGTTGTAGCCTTGTTGCTGGAGCAACTTAAGAGGACTGCAAAATTTGGTTGCTAAGGGCAATGGCTTCCAACAGCACATGTTGCAGTGCTGGCAATGCTGAGCCAGGTGGTCTGACGGTCTGGAAAGTCGTGTGATGTGCTGACAGGAGTCAGAGAGAGAGACTGGTGATTGATAGGGTGCCTCTGTGGAAAAGAGGTATCCGAGGACCTGTGTGGCCGACACAGGTAACGGACAGGTGTTCGTGTGGTACTGACCTGGGTCAGTGAGTAAGACGGTGTACCTGGAGGGTTCAGTGAGGAAAGGTCCTGGAGGGTCAGTGTTGGGAGATTCTAGGAGAAGAGTCGTCTCCCTGGAGCACGTGGTATGACCTTGAACCTGGTGAGGCATGAGTGTTGGGCAGTCTCAGGCGGAGACAGATGTCCTGAAGAGCACCCGCCGAGCCCCTGGACCTGGTGAGGCCAGTGTGTGGGGAGACCCTGGGAGGAGGGTCGCTCCCTGAATCGCACCCGGTGTGCCCTGTTTGTTGGACAGTCTCAGGAGAGGAGATGGATGTCTTGAAGAGCACACAGACAGGACATGTGAGCTTTGTGTGGTGTGTTTTTTTTCTTTTCTCAACTCAGCCTGCGGTGGCTCAGGGGAGGCAAGAATCTGACAAGCGGCTTCCTGTAACTTGGCGGGGTTACGAAGGGGACAAGTGGCTTCCGGTAACTCGGCGGGGTTATGAAGAGGACACCAGCAGCTGTGTGTGAACAGCAGCTGGTGGTGTCGGTGATCAGTGACAGCAGGAGCTGTGGTGGTGCCAACAAGGACTTGTGTGGTATCGTAAGAGACATAAACTGTGTGGTGTGAACTGTGGTCTGAGAAGACCAGTATAACGGACATGGTGAGATCCCAAAAGGGGGTGGAGTCCCAGAAGGGGGCGGTGACCCAAATTGGGGTGGTAGCCCAAAAGGGGGTGGAGTCCCAAATTGGGGTGGTAACCAAAAAAGAGGTGGAGTCCCAGAGGAGGGCGGTGACCCAAATTGGGGTGGTGACCCAAAGTGGGGTGGTAACCCAAAAGGGGTGGAGTCTCAAGGAGGGGGCGGTGACCCAAAGTGGGGTGGTGGTCCAGAAAGGGGCCGAGTTTGAAGGAATGACAGCACTGGGTACCTCAGTGGGTATGTTTGGGGAACCGCAGTGTGTGTGTATGACTTGGTCAGAATGTGTTATATCCTTTCCGGATAGTAACGATGGGCCGCAGGTGTGTACTGTGATGTTGCGCCAGAAAAGATGCTTCCAGCGCCCTTTTTCAGCCAATGATGGAGGACGCACACTGTGGGCAACGCGATGACATAGGCATCGGTCACCACCATCTTTGAGAAGGGCATGCAAGTGATTGGCTGGCTTTGTGTGGCGTCACAGGGGCTATAAAAGGGCGTGAACGCCGACCACCATCTTACTTATGCCGATCTTAGCATAGGGAGAGCTGATGCTGACTCTGTAGGGAGAGCGTTAGGCCGGGAAGAAGAACCAAAATACTGCTTCTGCTGTTAGCGATTTCCACTTACAACACAACACTTTGTGTGCAGTGACAGGGGAGGCTCTATTTTTGTGCATCAGCTCTGTTGGTTATTAGACTGCCTTATAAGGCTCCCTGATAGCTGCATTGCTGTTTGCACACTGCTGTGCAAACTGCTTTTTTAAAAGCAAAAATACTTTTCTTCCTCCTTTCTGCACAGTTACCAAGTGTTCATTTTTCCACCCTTTTGTGTGCAGCAGTCCTGCTTATTAGGCTGCCTGCGTCCATATTTGGACTGAGAGCATCATTGTCAGCCTCCTAAAATCTCTAGTGAGATCCAAATTCTCACCAATCCTATAGACACCCTCCACCTTGTCATACACCATCCAATTTCAGCCTGTTACATTGAAGTGTAATCTCTCCTGGGCCAAAGACAATAGTTCTGCGTCCTCAAGTCTATAGTGAGATTCAAATTCTCACCAATCCTATAGACACCCTCCACTTTGTCATACACCATCCAAATTCAGCCTGTTACATTGAGGTGTAATCTCTACTGGGCCTGAGACAATAGTTCAGCATCCTCAAATCTCTAGTGAGATCAAAATTCTCACCAATCCTATAGACACCCTCCACCTTGTCATTCACCATCCAATTTCAGCCTTTTACATTGAGGTGTAATCTCTAATGGGCCTGAGACAATAGTTCAGCATCCTCAAATCTATAGTGAGATTCAAATTCTCACCAATCCTATTGACACCCTACACCTTGTCATACACCATCCAATTTCAGCCTGTTACATTGAGGTGTAATCTCTAATGGGCCTGAGACAATAGTTCAGCGTCCTCAAATCTATAGTGAGATTCAAATTCTCACCAATCCTATACACAACCTCCACCTTGTCATACACCATCCAATTTCAGCCTGTTACATTGAGGTGTAAACTCTACTGGGCCTGAGACAATAGTTCAGCATCCTCAAATCTGTAGAGAGACTCAAATTCTCACCAATCCTATAGACACCCTCCACCTTGTCATTCACCATCCAATTTCAGCCTGTTACATTGGACCTGAGACAATAGTTCAACGTCCTCAAATCTATAGTGAGATTCAAAATTTCACCAATAGTAGAAACACCTTCTACCTTGCTTTACAGTACCATATAGCTGGTGGTATTTTGGGTACATTTTCACAAAAATGAGCAAGTATGGTGGAAGACGCCATGGAAGTGGGCGGGGGTTGCCAGCTGGTCCCGATGGTGGTGGTGGTGTTGCATCTGTTGGTAGTGGCAAAAGCATAATAGCACCTTAGGCAGGAGGTGTTGAGCCTGCGTCATCGTCTGGCTCCACAAGGCCTCGAAGACTCTCTTTTCTGGGAGTAGGAAAACCACTTTTAAAGCCAGAGCTTCAGGAACACGTTTTGGCTTACATTGCTGACACAACCTCCAGCTCTCTCGCTTCCTCTTCTGACGTTTCAAAAAGTAAAAGCACTGAGTTGTCATTGGAGGCTCCTGGTCAGGAACAACACCTTTCCTTGTGTCCTTCACCCCTACCAAAATTGAAGGATGTGGCAGGCCACACTACCAATTACTCCATGGAGCTCTTTTCACATACCATACCTGCGTAAGCAAGTCAAATTGTGACTTCCCCAGTCCAAGATGAATCTGACTTGGAGTGCACTGATGCACAGCCACTGCTAGATTTTTCTGCTGGTACATTCACTCAGAGCAGTACATTGTCCTCGCAGTGTACTGAGGCAGAATCAGACCATGATGAAAATCAGGTGCCCCTTCTCGCATACTATACCACCTTACACTGTGACACAGAGGAAGGTGTGCATGAAATTGAAGAGAAGGTGATGGATGACCCAGTTGTTGACCCAGATTGGCATCCATTGGGGGAAGAGGGTGCCGCTGCCAATAGCTCAGAAGCGGACGAGGAGAATTCGCAGCAGGCAACGACATCGCAACAGGTGTTATTTGGCATGACCGTAACAGTCCAAAAACGTGTTACAAAAACCAATAGACTTGCAGGACAGCTTGGCCAGATGGTCAAATTAGCACAGCGTGCAAGGTCTCAAAATGTCTTCCATAGTAGGAAGAGTGCAGTGTGGCTCTTTTTTGAACAAAATCTTAATGATCAGGCAAAAGTTATCTGTAAGAAGTCTGCAAAGACCTTTAGCCGAGGGAAAAATCTGAGAAATTTGAATACCAGTTGCATGCTTAGACATTTAACCACCATGCACTTGCAAGCATGGACGGACTACCAAACCTCACATACCACATGTGCACCTGCTCCGAATGAAGGTCGTCAGCAACGCTACATCGCTTCCCCCACTGTAAGCCCACCGGTTAGCACACCACCAGCAGCAAATGTCGAGGTGTCGTCGCAAGGGCAAAGCAGTCATGGAATCACAATGTTATTGCTACGAAAGACTGAATCTAGGCCATCAGCAACACCACTATCACCATCACCAACCCTCTCTCAGTCCGCCATGTCCACTGCTAGTTCCACCATATGCATCTCTCAAGTCCAGCTCACCCTACCAGAGACTCTGAGTAGGACAAGAAAGTACTCATCCTCTCATCCGCGTACACTGGCTTTGAACACCTACATTGCCAAACTAATCTCATTAGAGATGATGCCCTACCTGTTGGTTGAAAGCAAAGCTTTCCGCGAGCTCATGGCCTACGCAGTACCACGCTATAACCTACCCAGTCGGCACTACTTTTCGCGAAAAGCCATCCCAGCCATCCACGTGCATGTGAAAGACCGCATTGTCCATGCACTCAAGCAATCAGTGAGTGGAAAGGTGCACCTCACAACAGATGCATGGTCCAGTAGGCATGGCCAGGGCCGTTACCTGTCCATCACTGCGCACTGGGTTAATGTGGTGGATGCAGGCTCCACAGGGGACAGCGGCGGTGGGACAGTGCTGCCTAGCCCATGGTAAAGGAAACAGTTGGCTGTAGGCGTTTGACCCTCCTCCCCCTCCTCCTCTTCCAAAAGCGAAAGCTCGTCTACAGAGCGCAGTAACACGAGCACTCCATCTGCAGCTGCCAGTGTTGCACACGAGGTGTCCCACTATCGAACAGCTAGTGGTAAGCATCAGCAAGCTGTGTTGACGAAGATGTGTTTGGGTGACAACAGACACACCACGGAGTTACTGGCCGACAACTTGCAGCGACAAACTGAGTCATGGCTGGGCAGTCTACATCTTGAGGCAGGCAAGGTAGTTAGTGATAACGTCCGGAATTTTGTGGCAGCCATAGCCCTTTCAAAACTCAGACACATACCTTGCCTGGCTCACACCTTGAACCTGGTGGTGCAGTGCTTCCTCAATAATTATCTGGAATTAACACCCCTGCACCATAAGGTGCGAAGACTCTGCTTGCACATCCGCCGGTCGCCCGTACACTCCAGTCGTATGCAGAAGCTGCAGCGATTGCTCCACCTTACCAACCACCGCCTAATTATTGACGTTGCAACAAGGTGGAACTCCACCCTGCACATGGTTCAGAGGCTGTGCGAACACAGGCAGGCTGTAATTCATTTGTGGGAGGATACACGGGCAGGCAGTTTGCAGGCAGACATGGAGTTGTCTGGTGTGCAGTGGTCGAAAATGAAAGACCTCTGTAAAGTCCTTCAGTGTTTTGAGGAATGCACACGGCTGGTAAGCGCAGATGACGCCATCATAAGCATGAGCATCCCACTTATGCGTCTGCTCATGCAAACTTTGATGCACATTAAGGAGCAGGCATCTGCAGCCGAGGAGGAAGAGGAGGAGGGAAGCCTTGATGACAGTCAGCAATTGTCTGCTCAGGGAAGTCTCATGGACGAGGTGGAAGAAGAAGAGGAAGAGGAGAAGGAGGAGGATGATGGGGATGATTATTTTGGGGAGGAGAATGCTCAAGGGGCAAGAAAAAATGTTGGCGTGGCATGGTCAGGTACAGGGTTTGTGTGTGACTGGAGGGATGTGGATTTGCCAGAAAGTGCTCCTCCACCCAGCACTCGCAGTGCATCATTGACACCTACCATTGATTCATCATTGTGTCTAATGGGCAGTTTTTTATCTGGGTACTTGATGTGACAATTTTTATATATACTTCATATACATAACATAGTGGTTTTGGGAAAGGGCATAATTTGCTACAAATTTATATGTAACTGGTTCTACTGTGTGTGAATGTTATGCATCTATTCAGACTGTCTGGACTTTCTACCTTTCCTCACATGCATATATGTTTTGTATAAATCTACTTTACTGCAGTCATGAAGATATTCTAAGCAAAGGGATACAGGCCATCTGGCCCTCTGTTTCTAATCTGTCATCTTATAGGATAATATAGGAGATTAGGGATAGCCATCGCACGAGTGGGGACACCATTCTCGTATTTCTTAGGGTGCCAACCTCCACACCTAGGTAGGTGTTCAGATAGTCATTTTGTGTAGGGCCAGGTCACTCTTTTCTTCACATCGGCTGAGTGAGATTGTTATCACATGGTAGCACGTATTATTAATTTTTATACATCTTCTTTATGTCCATTTCCCCTTTTTTTCCGTTTTTTGAGGTTTTTGGGCTATAATAGTATTGTGCAGTTTTTAACTGCTATGATTCAGGTTTTTCTGACCACATGATTGGATTGGCAGATTCAGTTGGTTATATTTGGTTTGACTGTTATACCTTATCTCTTTCCAGCAATACAATAGCCCATTTTTTACTAGGCTTTATAATAGGGGACATCTGTGCAATTTTATACTGTTATTTTTGTACTTAATAAAAGTTATATTTTAATAGGGTTTTTTCAGTTAGTCGGTTATAGGTAACCCTTGTTCACATTATACTTGTTAGCAGATTGCTGATCTGACACTGCAGAGCAGAGTGTCAGATCAAGATCTGACAGGCAGTGAAGGAGGCATGCCGGCACCTGCTCTCAGCAGGCACTCACAAACCACCTCTCCCTGCAGGACTCGGATGGACCCCACGGCCATCTTGGAGCTGGGGGTCTCCATGCAAAGCACCAGAACATCACACAGAAATGTCCTGGTGGGACTCCCTGCGCGATGTTTCTCTATGCCACTGTCACTACTGACAGCAGCATCAGAGGGGATAAATGCCCAAGATCGGTGATAGCACCAATCGTGGGCATTTCTGGGGGGGTCAGCTCTCACATACAGCTGACACCCTTAACCAATTGCCGCGGCACTCAGCGTGAGGCTGTGGTGATTGGGGCGCTGTACTAGTGTTGCTTTGGGCAGAAATGCAGTTCCCGTAGAGCTGTACTAGCATGGCAAAGGACAAGAAGGGGTTAAATTTAGATTAAAATTCAAAGTGGTAGTCTCATGTTATAAAATTTAGTTAGACAGTGTGAGAATAAGCAAGTTTGCAATTGACAAATTTTTTCTATTTGCTGTGCTTCTTTTGCTGAGAGCTACAGTCATATGTTAAATTTTGTTAAAATGCAGATTGCACATTTTCTGTTAGTACAATAAACCTCATTTAAATCCAGAAATATAACTGAGTCCATCAGTTATTAGATATATGAAACTGAAATAGCTGTTGCAAAAAGCAAAATTGTTATAAAGAAAAAAGGTTATCATTAATAGGTTGTGCCCAAACTTTAACATATGACTGTATTAACTTACATAGTGTACAGTGTGTACAGTGTTGCCAAGGAACTTGGCCAAGAATAAGCAGTACTTACATTCCAGGTGAGGATTTAAAGGAATATATCAGTGGGTTTTTGCTACCTCATCTGAGAGCAGTCCAATGTAAGCAAGGAGGAGCTGAATCCAACTATGTTTTAGCTTAATTTGCTAGGTGCAACAGTTCTGACACAATCAGAGGTTTAAGATTTTGAATTAAGCAGAGCTGAGAAAACTTCCCCCTCCCAAGCCAGGATCTCCATGTACAAAGTCCATAGATACTGATGCGCTTATCACAAGGGGAAGGGGCCCTGCCCGACTAAGGCCGGGTTCACACTTGCGTTTGGGTGCTCTGCATAGGGCTGCGCACTGTTTCACTTCAGATCCGCGTAGATGAGCATGCATCTTGCGTACCTATCTGTAACATTGGGTATGCAGGGACATGTGTTGTATACGGATGCATCCTCGTGCGTCATTTTGAAGTGCCCACCGACCGCACTGGAATGCAACATGTTGCATTCCCATGTGGTTGGCGCGCCAAAACGACGCATTCGGACACATCAGCATACAACGCATGTCCCTGTGTACCCAATGTTAAAGATAGGTACGCAGGATGCATGTGGAAGTAGGCGGAGTTTAAGGGAAGAAGTACGCAGCCCTACGCAGACCAGCCAAACGCTAATGTGAACCCGGCCTAATATAGTCCAGCAATGTTAATCTCTTAGTGATAAATGCTTCACAGTTAGTAGCACTTTGACAAGTGATACATCCCTGAACTATGTGTTTCAGTCTTTATCCCCTGCCATCTTCAGATTTCATAGCAAAAACCTGCTGATAGATTCACTTTAACTCCTACATTCTCAGCCACCTCTCTCTAGACCAATCATTTCAATACAACAGCTATGTGCTCACCTCTTTTACCTCCACCCCCATCTCTCAGCATTTGATAAGCTGCTGTTATAAATCTGGCAATATCACCAGCCATCACCATAGGCAGATTCCAGAGCAGTTCTCATAATCACGATTCTTACTTTCCTCAGCATTGTGCTTCTGCAATGCACTCTGTGTAAACATAGTGTTGTCAGTGTACATTTCAGAGCAAACCACTGATAGATTAATTTATTGCACTTGAACTATAAAGCTCAAGAGAAGTTCTCCTAACACTACATTTCTGCAACTGGCCAGATCTGTCACCAACTTGTCTATCCCCAATAAACTGTGAGCTGTTAAATAAAAAAAAGTGGAGAATACCCCCTTTAAACAGGATATTTAATTTTTAATAATTGATATCATAGATGCTAGCAACATTCAAAATTGCCTCTATTTCCTGAAAACTCTAATAAGAATGCTTTGTATACATTCTGGCATAGTAAAAAGAAATGCAATGAACAGTCATACCAATGGGCATGTGTCCTTTTGTGTACTAAAGACTGCATAAAATAAACTGATACATTATACAAGCCTAATAAAGGCACATTTGACAAGTCTGAATATGTGCTGTAATTTAAGCGCTGTAAAGCAGAGCAGGAGCAGTTCATATTTTTACAACTGTAACTTCCTTGTAAACATAATATTGTTTCTGCTAATTATATGCAGGCCATCAAATTGGTGCTTTCTGTTGGATTTCTATGCATGTACTCCTGAGAGAATACCATCTAAACAGCTGCAGATAGCATCAACAGGACGGATGACTAGATCCTTATTCATATTTTATTTTACTTGCATCATGTACTACAGCTCACTCTATTTTCTAGCAGGCACACGCAATTTAATCAGATTTTATTTTGTACATAACCTGTTGCATGGTAAGCATCTAATATTAAGCTTTAAATTTGATAATATTGCTATTAGAAATATAAAATACGTGTGATTTGATTTCATTGTAGCACCAGCCTCATAAATGAATATTACAGTATGTAGCTATTAGGTTATTTCTGCTTGTTTTGACATTTGTTTTACCTTCTAGTCCACATTCAAACTAAAATGAGATTTGTGAAGTTATTTTAACCCCTTCACTACCAAGGGTGGTTTGCACGTTAACTACCGGGCCAATTTTTACAATTCTGACCACTGTACCTTTATGAGGTCATAACTCTGGAACGCTTTCATGGATCCTGGTGATTATGACATTGTTTTCTCGTGACATATTGTACTTCATGTTCGTGGTAAAATTGCATTCAAATAACTTGCGTTTATTTGTGAAAAAAACGGAAATTTGGCGAAAATTTTGAAAATTTCGCAATTTTCCAACTTTGAATTTTTATGCCCTTAAATCACAGCGATACGGCACACAAAAAACTTAATACATAACATTTCCCACATGTTTACTTTACATCAGCACAATTTTGCAACCAAAATTTTTTTTTGCTAGGAAGTTATAAGGGTTAAAATTTGACCAGCGATTTCTCATTTTTGCAACACCATTTTATTTTTAGGGACCACTTCGCATTTGAAGCCACTTTGAGGGGTCTATATGATAGAAAATACCCAAAAGTGACACCATTCTAAAAACTGCACCCCTCAAGGTGCTTAAAACCACATTCAAGAAGTTTATTAACCCTTTAGGTGCGTCACAGGAATTTTTTGAATATTAAAAAAAAAATGAACATTTAACTTTTTTTCACAAAAAAAATACTTCAGGTTCAATTTTCTTTATTTTACCAAGGGTAACAGGAGAAATTGGACTGCAAAAGTTATTGTGCAATTTGTCCTGACTACGCTGATACCTGATATGTGGGGGGGAACCACTGTTTCGGCGCATGGCAGAGCTCAGGATGGAAGGAGCGCCGTTTGACTTTTTCAATGCAAAATTGGCTGGAATTCAGATCGGACGCCATGTCACGTTTGGCGAGCCCCTGATGTACCTAAACAGTGGAAACCCCCCCAAGTGACCCCATTTTGGAAACTAGACCCCCCAAGGAACTTATCTAGATATGTGGTGAGAACTTTGAACCCACAAGGGCTTCACAGAAGTTTATAACGTACAGCGGTACAATTAAAAAATCATATTTTTTCCACAAAAATGATCTTTTCACCCACAATTTTTATTTTTCCAAGGGTAACAGGACCCTAAAAGTTTTTGTGCAATTTGTCCTGAGTACGCTGATACCCCATATGTGGGTGTAAATGACTATTTGGGCGCATAGCAGAGCTCGGAAGGGAAGCAGCGCCATTTGACGTTTTTGGCTAGAATTGAGATCGGACACCATGTCGCGATTGGAAAACCCCTGATGTACCAAAACAGTGGAAACCCCCCACAAATGACACCATTTTGTAATCTAGACCCCCCAAGGAACTTATCTAGATGTGTGGTGAGAACTTTGAACCCCCAAGGGCTTCACAGAAGTTTATAACGTACAGCGGTACAATTAAAAAATCATATTTTTTCCACAAAAATGATCTTTTCACCCTCAATTCTTATTTTTCCAAAAGTAACAGGACCCTAAAAGATATTGTGCAATTTATCCTGAGTACGCTGATACCCCACATGTGGGTGTAAACCACTATTTGGGCGTATGGCAGAGCTCGGAAGGGAAGCAGCGCCATTTGACGTTTTTGGCTGGAATTGAGATCGGACACCATGTCGCATTAGGAAAGCCCCTGATGTACCAAAACAGTAGAAACCCCCCACAAATGACACCATTTTGGAAACTAGACCCCCCAAGGAACTTATCTAGATGTGTGGTGAGCACTTTGAACCCCCCAGTGCTTCACTGAAGTTTATAACGTCCGGGCGTGAAAATAAAAAAATCGTATTTTTTCCACAAACATGATCTTTTAGTCCCCATTTTTTTATTTTCCCAAGGGTAACAGGAGAAATTGGACCCCAAAAGTTGTTGTCCAATTTGTCCTGAGTACGCTGATACCTCATATGTGGGAGAAAACTACTGTATGGGCACACGTCGGGGCTCGGAAGGGAAGTAGTGACGTTTTGGAATGCAGACTTTGATGGAATGGTCTGCGGGTGTCATGTTGCGTTTGGAGAGCCCCTGATGTACCTAAACAGTGGAAACCCCCCACAAGTGACCCCATTTTGGAAACTAGATCCCCTAATGAACTTATCTAGATGTGTGGTGAGCACTTTGAACCCCCCCAGTGCTTCACAGAAGTTTATAACGACCGGGCGTGAAAATAAAAAAATCGTATTTTTTCCACAAACATGATCTTTTAGTCCCCATTTTTTTATTTTCCCAAGGGTAACAGGAGAAATTGGATGCCAAAAGTTGTTGTGCAATTTGTCCTGAGTACGCTGATACCTCATATGTGGGAGAAAACTACTGTATGGGCACACGTCGGGGCTCGGAAGGGAAGTAGTGACGTTTTGGAATGCAGACTTTGATGGAATGGTCTGCGGGTGTCATGTTGCGTTTGGAGAGCCCCTGATGTACCTAAACAGTGGAAACCCCCCACAAGTGACCCCATTTTGGAAACTAGATCCCCTAATGAACTTATCTAGATGTGTGGTGAGCACTTTGAACCCCCCCAGTGCTTCACAGAAGTTTATAACGACCGGGCGTGAAAATAAAAAAATCGTATTTTTTCCACAAACATGATCTTTTAGTCCCCATTTTTTTATTTTCCCAAGGGTAACAGGAGAAATTGGACCCCAAAAGTTGTTGTCCAATTTGTCCTGAGTACGCTGATATCTCATATGTGGGAGAAAACTACTGTATGGGCACACGTCGGGGCTCGGAAGGGAAGTAGTGACGTTTTGGAATGCAGACTTTGATGGAATGGTCTGCGTGTGTCATGTTGCGTTTGGAGAGCCCCTGATGTACCTAAACAGTGGAAACCCCCCACAAGTGACCCCATTTTGGAAACTAGACCCCCTAATGAACTTATCTAGATGTGTGGTGAGCACTTTGAACCCCCCAGTGCTTCACAGAAGTTTATAACGACCGGGCGTGAAAATAAAAATATCGTATTTTTTCAACAAACATCATCTTTTAGTCCCCATTTTTTTTATTTTCCCAAGGGTAACAGGAGAAATTGGACCCCAAAAGTTGTTGTCCAATTTGTCCTGAGTACGCTGATATCTCATATGTGGGAGAAAACTACTGTATGGGCACACGTCGGGGCTCGGAAGGGAAGTAGTGACGTTTTGGAATGCAGACTTTGATGGATTGGTATGCGGGTGTCATGTGCGTTTGGAGAGCCCCTGATGTACCTAAACTATTGAAACTCCCCACAAGTGACCCCATTTTGGAAACTAGACCCCCCACGGAGCTTATCTAGATGTGTGGAGAGCACTTTGAACCCCCAAGTGCTTCACAGAAGTTTATAACGCCTGGGCGTGAAAATAAAAAAAACATTTTTTTCCGCAAAATTATATTTTTGCCCCCAGTTTTTTATTTTCCTAAGGGTAACAGGAGAAATTGGACCCCAAAAGTTGTTTTGTAATTTGTCCTGAGTAGGCTGATACCCTACATGTGGGGGTAAAACACTGTTTGGGCACATGGCAGAGCTTGGAAGGGAAGGAGCACCATTTGACTTTTTCAACGCAGAATTGGCTGGAATTGAGATCAGACGCCATGTTGCCTTTGGAGAGCACCTGATGTGCCCAAACAGTGGAAACCCCAATTATAACTCCAACCCTAACCTCAACACACCCCTAACCCTAATCTGAGCCCTAGCCCTAACCCTATCCCTAACCCTAACCCTAGCCCTAACCCTAGCCCTAACCCTAGCCCTAACCCTAGCCCTAACCCTACCCTAACCCTAGCGGGAAAATGGAAATAAATACATTTTCTTTTAGTTTTATTATTTTTCTCTAACTAAGGGGGTGATAACGGGGGGTTTGATTTACGATTTATGGCGGTTTTTATGTTTGGCGGCTGTCGCACGCTAAAAGACGCTTTTTATTGTAAAAATAGTTTTTGCATCACCACATATTGTGAGCTATAATTTTTCCATATTTTGACCCACCGAGTCATGTGAGGTCTTATTTTTTGCGGGACGAGTTGACGTTTTTATTGGTACCATTTTCGGGCACGTGACATTTTTTGATCGCTTTTTATTCCGATTTTTGGGATGCAGAATGAACAAAAACCAGCTTTTCATGAATTTCTTTTGGGGGGTGCGTTTACACCGTTCCGCGTGCGGTAAAATTGATAACGCGTTTTTATTCTTCGGGTCAGTACGGTTACAGCGATACCTCATTTAGGTCGTTTTTTTATGTTTTGTCGGTTTTTTGCAATGAAAACAATTTTATATAAAAAATAATTATTTTTGCATCGCTTTATTCTGCGAGCTATAACTTTTTTATTTTTTTGCGGATGATGCTGTATGGTGGCTCGTTTTTTGCGGGACAAGATGACATTTTCAGCGGTACCATGGATATTTATATGCGTCTTTTTGATCGCGCGTTATTGCACTTTTTGTTCGGTGGTATGATAATAAATCATTATTTTTTGCTTCGTTTTTTATTTTTATTTTTTAAGGGGTTCGCTAAAGGGGTTAACTAATGGGACAGTTTTATAGGGCAGGTCATTACGGACGCGGCGATACCAAATATGTGTACTTTTATTGTTTTGTTTTTTTTTTATTTTCAAAAAATGGATTTATTGGGGAATATTTTTTTTTTTTTAACTAATTTATTTAGCGATTTTTTTTAAATTATTTTTAACACTTTTTTTTTTTTTTTTTTACTTTATTACCTTGTCCCAGGTGGGACATCACTGTCCTGTGACAGATCGCTCAGGCCCCCGAAGGCCCCTGTCGCCATCTTGGATTCGGGGGCCTGGAGGAAGGGAGTCCCCCGCAGCAGCGCTGCACATTGCGCTGCCGTGGGGGGCTCAGGGAAGCACGGAGGGAGCCCCCTCCCTGCCGATGCTTCCCTTTAACCCCCGGTACACCGCGATCGCCCCTGACACATTGTGCCGGGTGTCAGCTATGATAATTAGCTGACACTCGGCCGCGATCAGCGGCGCTCACCACGTGGGCGCCGCTGATCGCGATGACGTAATATTCCGTCCATGGTAATTAGGTCCATGGTCACATGGACGGAATATTACGTCAATTGTAGGTAAGGGGTTAAAAATTGATGTAAAATAGGACACAATATTTGCTTTTTAAAAAAAACACAATTACAGCAGTGGACGTGCATGTTGTAAAGTTTCAGTCACACCTTGATTTTTTGAGGTACATCTAATGTACTGCTATGCACAAAAAAAACACAAATGTCCCTCCCCTTCCCTGTTTATTCAAACATCTCTGTGTGTATACCCATTTGTGCTTGGTTCTCATTTTGGACTTTTAAACCTCATCTCTTGTCTAGAGATGATCGAATATTTCAGAGTTCGGTTCGAAATTTGTAATATTCGCCAATTAATTGGTCGAATATTCACCGTACATAATCGAATACTGTTCATGCCAATGGGAGGCAAAAACAAACGCATGCACAACACCTTATAATGGTGCCAAAAGCTGCCAAAATACATCAAATAAGGGAAAGGCACCAGGAAAGTGGCCTCAATTCACAAGGAGTACAAACTATAGCATGGCATTGCAGCAATAAGCCAGGCATGAGGTATTGGGGTCTGGGACAGCATTTACATTTTTATTTTAGAATTTTGGATAACTAGGGGAGGAAGACCTGTGATGACTCAGACATCAAGGATAGATTTCAGAAAGGCAGATTTTAAGGGACTCAGAAAGAGAATTGGAGGGATCCAATGGCTGGATATCCTTAAGGACAAAAATGTCCAGGAAGGATGGGAAATCTTGGAAAATGAGATACTCAAAGCACTATCATTAACAATTCCAAAAAGAGGGAAGAATAAGAAGCATTTAAGAAATCCAGGATGGATGAACAGAGAACTTAAACGCATGCTAAAAAGGAAGAAATAAATGTTTATCAAATGGAAAGAGGGAGGCATATCTAAAGAAGAAAATAATGCTTGTTCTGTCCCAGCATGAGGCGAATGAAGATGTGGCTGATGAATAGGGGCTGGGAGAAGTCCTACCTTCGTTTCCTCAAAGCAGAGCAGACAGGACCAATGTTGCTCAGCATCCGGAGAGATGATGCACACCAGGGATGTACAGTCCAGACTTGTTTAATTGGAAATCTGGACCTACAGAGTATGATTGGTGATACAATAAGTTCTCTAGAAATGCAGGTGTAACAACCAAAGTGGTACAGCAAAGTGGTCGATCAACTGATGCCTTTCACAGCTTGGTACAAGCATGTCTCTCCCAGGAGAAAGTGAAACTAGCAATGGCTGCTTGGAGGAAGAGGAGACCTGACCCTTGAACCGGAAGTGGAAGGCATGCCTTGAGAATTAATTAACTGCAGGATGCTATATAGAAAAATGACCAGCAGTTAGCAGCAGAGCACATGCAAGACTAGATTAGACAAAGCATAGAAATAATACAATCTATGGAGACCATAGAAGCATAACATACCAGCACAATGCTGTCTGCAGAAACTGCAAGGCACAAATCAGATTATCTAAAGCTGACTATGAATTAAGGTTTGCAAGAGATGTTAAAAGCAATAAAAAAAAGGCTTTTGGGGAGATGTCAAAAGTAAAAGAAAATTCAAAGATGCTATAGGATTTTTACAGGATGAAAATGATGAAATGGTAAGACAGGTTGTTGAGAAGGCCGAACTTTTAAATTCTTATTTTGCATATGTTTTCTCTCAGAAAGGAAATGTAACATTAACTGTTCTTCACTGTCCTATTAAGGAAATAGAAGAATCCAGGATATCTATAAACAGAAAGATAGTGAGGAAACACTTAGCTAGCCTAAATGAATTCAAGTCTCCAGGTCCAAATGAATTACACCCCAGAGTGTTGAAGGAGGGTTCTTGGAGAGCAGGAGAAGTCCCTGAAGACTGGAGAAGAGCAAATGTTGTTCCTATCTTCAAAAAGGGGAAGAAGGTGGGTGAGTCTGACTTACCAGGAAAGATCTTTGAACAAATTATTAAACAACATGTATGTAAGTACCTTGATAAGAATGAAGTGATTAAACAGAGTCAGCATGGGTTTGTAACTAATTAGTCATGTCAGACTAACTTAATTTCCTTCTATGACAGAACCACTGACTGGGTGGATCAGGGAAATGCTATGGATATAGTACACTGCTCAAAAAATAAAGGGAACACTCAAATAACACATCCTAGATCTGAATTAATGAAATAGTCTTATTGAATACTTTGTTCTGAATGAAGTTGAATGTGCTGACAACAAAATCACACAAAAATAATCAATGGAAATCAAATTTATTAACCAATGGATGCCTGGATTTGGAGTCACACACAAAATTAATGTGGAATGTAATGTCCTTAAAACAAGTCAAAATGATGCTCAGTATTGTGTGTGGCCTTCACGTGCCTGTATGACCTCCCTACAATGCCTGGGCAAGCTCCGGAAGAGGCATCGTATGGTCTACTGAGAGATCTCCTCCCAGACCAGGACTAAAGCATCCGTCAACTCCTGGACAGTCTGTGGTGCAACGTGACATTGGTGGAAGGGGCGAGACATGATGTCCCAGATGTGTTCAATCGGATTCAGGTCTGGGGAATGGGTGGGCAAGTCCATAGCTTCAATGCCTTTATCTTGCAGGAACTGCTGACACACTCCAGCCACATGAGGTCTGACATTGTCCTGCATTAGGAGGAACCCAGGGCTAACCACATCAGCATATGGTCTCACAAGGGGTCTGAGGATCTCATCTCGGTACCTAATGGCAGTAAGGCTACCTCTGGCGAGCACATATAGGGCTCTGCGGCCCTCCAAAGAAATGCTACCCCACACCATTACTGACCCACTGCCAAACCGGTTATACTGAAGGATGTTGCAGGCAGCAGATCACTCTCCATGGCATCTCCAGACTCTGTCACCTTTGTCACATGTGTTCAGTGTGAACCTGTTTTCATCTGTGAAGAGCACAGGGCGCCAGTGGCGAATTTGCCAATCCTGGTGTTCTGTGGCAATTGCCAAGCATCCTGCACGGTGTTAGGCTGTGAGCACAACCCCCAACTGTGGATATTGGGCGCTCAGACCATCCTCATGGAGTTGGTTTCTAACTGTTTGTGCAGACACATGCTTCAAGTCGCCTCTCTTCCTCTTCCTGCACCTCAACATCACACCCAGTACAGTCCACAGAGGTGGCACCCAAATTCCCCTTGCTTCCCCTCCAACCGTACAACTGACTGTACAGAACCACAAATGTGTGAGTCTGAAGAGCTGTTCACACATTCTATGCCATGTTCATCAGAAGTGTACTTAAAAGCTTCACAGAGTCAAAAGGAGGAAATCTGCATTGATGCCCAAAGTTGTTTTACTTGGATCTGGGGCAAAGTAGGGTCTGAACAGCATCCTGTCCCTCGAGATCAGAAGCTAACCCCTGGGTGGAGGTAATCCTGATGATACTCAGATATCTGAGGCTCATGCGGACTGTACTGTGCTGTCAGGGCAGGAAGAGGAGGAGGGTGACTCCAACGGCGAGGAATGTGATAACACAGAGGATGATGATGACGTGTTAGATCCCAGTTGGTGTGAACATAGAGTCACACAGCTAAGTAGGTCATCTGAGGAGGAAGACTAGGAGCTTACGTTTCGCCATACGTCGCAGACACGCAGTGATGCAGCCATGATGAGCA
The DNA here is from genome assembly GCF_039654945.1 of Dendrobates tinctorius. NCBI lineage: Eukaryota > Metazoa > Chordata > Amphibia > Anura > Dendrobatidae > Dendrobates > Dendrobates tinctorius. The sequence goes on from NW_027361690.1 coordinate 13,503,958, forward strand.
ATGTATCCTCAGTTACAACTCTAACTGTGACCAGCAGCATCTGTGGGTCTGCAGCTCACAGGAGTGGCAAGGGCTACCTAGCCTGGGCCTTTTTTGACACTCCAAAGAATGAGCCAACTCACGTAATCTGCCTACTTTGCAAAAAAAAACAGAGTAGAGGTAAAAAATGCAATAATTTGACTACTACATGTATGAACCTTCACATGCGTAATCAACATACGTTACAGTGGAAATCCCACTGCGCAAAAATTAAGACCAGCAGACCTCAACAGCCATCAGCTGCGCCATCAATCGCATCTGCTGCTACTTCCTTCTCCTCTGTTACCATGTCAACTATTGAGATGCAGGTCTTAAACCGCAGAACCTCAGGTACTCTATCGGCTCCAGTCATGCTGACTGAGAGCCCGCCATTAGCTGTAATAGAAGTGGACATGTCTGCTGTTTTTGACCAATCTAAGAGAACGAGCACACCACAAGTTTCTCAATCCACTGGAACATCTCCTCGTGCACCTTTCTCAGGATCCAGCAGTTTGTCCGGTTCATCGTATTCCACCCTCTCTCAGCACTGCAGCCAGCCCAAGGTATGCAGTTGTGGTCACATAAAAGATTGTTTCCTCCTACGCATGACAAAGCTAAGAGATTGGAGAAGGTGGAGTTCAATCTGTTGGCCACGAAAATGCTGCCTTTCCGTCTGGTAGATACAGATGGTTTCTGAAAGCTGATGGCCGTCGCAATCCCCCATTACCAATTGCCCAGTCGTCATTTTTAAGAAAGCTGTGCCTGCGCTACACCAGCATGTTGCAGACAACATCACCCATTCCTTGACTAAATCTCTGTCTGCCAGGGTGCATTTCACCACAGACACTTGGATGAATAAGCATGGCCAAGGGTGTTTCAGCAATCAGTATAACGGCGCCAAACTAACACTGTCTTTAGCTTACTCAGCACAATCCTGCTAACAGGTTCCCTTTAGTTAACGCTGATGCTGAAGAAACACTGCTCTCTTCTATTTATTTGAAATGACGTTCATTTTATTTCCAGTTCCGCACTGTAATTAAAAGTATTGTATTTAATATATTTTTACACAACAGTAAATTAAATATTTATACTTGAAGGATATTACATCCCATACCACATGAAAAAACAATTGAATTGTCATGTATGATTTTTCCTGCTATTTTTTGGAACATTGTGTCATTCTTTGACATTCGTCCGACATATTGTGAATATAGACCAAGTGGTATTTGAAGCTTTGCATGGTTCATTAATTGAGTTGAACAGCAGGAAAGGCTACAGCAATCAGTCAAGAAAAAAATACCATTACAAAGAGCCATAATTTCCTTTATGAAGGTCTCCACATGAACTTTTACAGATAAAAAGTTAAAGAAACTACAGAAAAATTAAAGAGATTATAGTCAAATCAATTAGAAAACATTATATTTAAGCATGTTAAACAGAAAAGTAATTTTACACTTTAAATGTGTAAGGGTTTGAATGAACAAAAATTACAACAATGAATAAACAGATTACAATAAACCACGCTTTTCATCATTATCTGTATGCTCCAAAATCAGTATCAAAGAAAAGCACTTGTCCTTGTAGGGGACCTTGTATTAAGGAGAGACACAAATTTGTTTTAAATGTTTTGCTGAATACTTTTAGAGAAAATATTCTTTTTTTTATATGCAAATTATGTGCTCTGAACACCATAGGTGGGGCCACCAGTGTGGAACACCCTTTTGGAAAAGCTTAGCCAATGGTGCTCCAAATGCCAGATTTGGATGTTAATGAAATAGTATATTCTCTAAAACTATCCAGTGAATTTTCAAACTTAGGCTAGTTTCACACTTGCTTTTTTTTGCAGCGCGTTTTTCCCGCAAAAAAACGCATTGAAAAAACGCATACAAAAGCATACAACTGCTGCGATTTTTTCAAGCATTTTTATGAGCATGCATGAAAAAAACGCAGCGTTTTTAAGCGTTTGTATGCGTTTTTAGTGCGTTTTTACCGCGTTTGCGTTTTTTTCCAACATTTTTAGGTGGCCCCTCACACTACCCAAACCATGACTTTACTAACCCTAACCCTGACCCTAACCCTAACCCTAACCCTGACCCTAACCCTAACCCTAACCCTGACCCTAACCCTTAACCAAATCATACTTAACCCTAACCCAAACCCTAAACCCTAACTAACCCTAACCCTAACCCTAACCCTGACCCTAACCCTAACCCTAACCCTGACCCTAACCCTAACCCTAACCCTAACCCTGACCCTAACCCTAACCCTAACCCTGACCCTAACCCTTAACAAAACCATACTTAACCCTAACCCTGACCCTAACCCTAACCCTAACCCTAACCCTGACCCTAACCCTTAACCAAACCATACTTAACCCTAATCCTGACCCTAACCCTGACCCTAACCCTAACCCTAACCCTAACCCTGACCCTAACCCTTAACAAAACCATACTTAACCCTAATCCTGACCCTAACCCTGACCCTAACCCTTAACAAAACCATACTTAACCCTAACCCTGACCCTAACCCTAACCCTGACCCTAACCCGAACCCTAATCCTGACCCTAACCCTAACCCTAACCCTAACCCTGACCCTAACCCTTAACCAAACCATACTTAACCCTAATCCTGACCCTAACCCTGACCCTAATCCTTAACAAAACCATACTTAACCCTAACCCTGACCCTAACCATAACCCTGACCCTAACCCTAACCCTAAACCTGACCCTAACCCTAACCCTAACCCTAACCCTGACCCTAACGCTTAACAAAACCATACTTAACCCTAATCCTGACCCTAACCCTGACCCTAACCCTTAACCAAACCATACTTAACCCTAACCCTGACCCAAAACCCAACCCTAACCCTGACCCTGACCCTAACCCTAACCCTAAACCCCCTTAACTAACCCTAACTCTAACCCAAACCCCTAAATTCCATGGTTAAAAAAAAAAAACGCATATGCAAAAAAACGCTTACATGAGCATGCCAGTGCACACATATGCGCATCCATAGGCTATAATGGCCATTTTTAGCGCAAAACGTGCGCATATGTGCGCATGCGCTTTTTTGCAGGGCCAAAAAATGCAACATGATGCGTCTGGAAAATCCAATCGCACACCCCAAAAAAACGCAGCGCATGAAAATCGGATACATGCGCTTACAAGCGCGCAGGTATGCGCACCCATGTTAAATATAGGGGAAAAAACGCATGCGCAGGTTAGCGTTTTTTTCCAGCGCTAAAAAACGCAAATGTGAAACCAGCCTTAGGGTTCTCTCACATCAACATTTTAGAAATCGCTCCAATGTTTACACCGCAAAGTTGGAACAGTGTCCTGTGAGTGTCATGCGTCTGTCACTCAGTATGTCATGCGAGTTTGCAATTTTTTTTCTTGCCTAACATCCGTATGACACTTGTATGCAATCCGTATGCAATGCGTTTTAGCATCATTTTTTACATACTATAACACTCTAGGTAACTTGAAGCTATATTACAAAACTAGTAAAGCAATCTTTTATACTAACCCAGTATTAAAAAAAATAAATAAACACAAAATACTTTATTTGGAAAAACACTCCTTCGTTTACCAATTTCTTAAAAAAAAAAAGCATGCCGGTCCGCCGCAGTCTAGGCAATCCCACGTAATCCACAAATGAATACTTGAAAAACATAAAAAGAAAATAAAACCAAGACACTGTCCCTCGGTCACCAATTCATTAAAAAATAAGGGTCCCAAGCAGTCCTGTGTTTACCACGTCGCTCCATGATTACGTCAATAGAAGCCTATGGATACTCGATCTGAGTCTCTATAGACTTTTATTAGCTGCCACTAGTGGTCCCTGCTGCTATTCACGAAACCAGACAGCTCTGAACATTGGTGACGTCACTAACTATATTGTCCATCAGAATGACCAGGTCACACTGTCCTCTATGAGACTCAGTGACTCGGATCATCTGTGTAGTAACTTACATCACTGCTGTATCTCACAGAGCACAGCGGGAGGCGGCTAGTCTGATGAGCAGAGATGTCACTACCCAGCAATTATGAATAGGAGTAACATAACTTACTGCTATTTACATTCACTGGTACTGGATTTAGGGAATGCTGGATTATGTGAGACCTGTGTAGGAACATTTATTCCTTACAATTGGTGAACGAGGGACAGTGTTTTTTTTTCTCTCTTTTTATATTTTTCAAGTATCCATTTTTGCACTATGTTGGTTTTGTTGTAATACATTGGATTCCCAGTACTATGGCGAACCTGTTTTTCAGAATTCCTGTTGTCCTTCTGCAATTTGACCACTAGTGGCTGCTATTGTTCACCTTGATAATTGTGCTGCATTTCCACTCCTTACCACAAGAGGCTTCTGTTGTGTTCTGCAATTTTTGTTTACTAATAAGGCAGATTTTTAACCTGTGAAATCCAGCTCCTGGACTGTGTTACCCAAAATGTTCTCACTTATCTCCAGATTTTTTCCCTAGAACTCCTTTGTTATCTCCAAGAACTTCTATTACCGCTTGCTGTTCCTTGCTCGTGCACCTCCGACCGCTGGATTCCAGCAGTGCTACACCAGTATCGTAATACTGCATGGGTTTAGTGAACCAGGGAAAGTGTGGAGGCATGTTTTCTCAAATAATGTATTTTTTATGTGTGTGTGTTTTTATTTTTGATTACTGGGATAGTAATGGGAATGTCTGATAGGTCACCTCTCCTTTACTAAGACCAGGGCTTGATGCCCAATCACCCTGTTTCCTAAAGTACCAGGGATTTTATTTTAACCCCTTAGTGACAGAGCCAGTTTGCAGCTTAATGACCAGGCCAATTTTTACAATTCTGGCCACCTTTTTAACTCTGGAATGCTTTAACGCATCCCGTTGATTCTGAGAATGCTTTTTTATGACATATTGTACTTCATGTTAGTGGTAAAATTTCTTCGATATGACTTGTGTTTATTTATGAAAAAAACGGAAATATGGCGAAAATTTTGAAAATTTTGCAATTTTAAAACTTTAAATTTTTATGCCCTTAAATCAGAGAGATGTATCACACAAATTTCTTAATAAATAACATTTCCCACATGTCTACTTTACATGAGCACAATTTTGTAAACAAAATTTTTTCTGTTAGGAAGTTATAAGGGTTTAAAGTTGACTAGTGATTTCTCATTTTCACAACAAAATTTACAAAACCATTTTTTTAGGGACCACATCATATTTAAAGTCATTTTGAGGGGTGTAAATGACAGAAAATACCCAAAGGTGACACCATTCTAAAAACTAGACCCCTCAAGGTGCTGAAAGCCACATTCAAGAAGTTTACTAACCCTTTACGTGCTTCACAGGAACTAAAGCAATATGGAAGGAAAAAATTAACATTTAGATTAGATTAGATTAGATTAGATAAACTTTATTGATCCCGGAGGAAATTACAGTATTACAGCAGCAGAACAAAGATCAAGAACATTACAAGAACAATACACACTTTACAAAATAAGTCTATATGGACAGCAGATGCGGATAGACTGGTACTTGTAACTCACCAATTCCCCCCCATACACTTTGAACTTCATTTAGTCTTGGGATGCTTTACACTTATACATTTGTTAAACATCCCCACAGCTGTCGGAACAAACGATTTTCTATATCTTTCCTTTTTACACATTAGTTGGAGTAGACGCTTGCTGAATGTGCTCTTTTGCTTCGCAAACAGTTCATAGAGCGGGTGTGTATTGTTGCTCATTATAGCCTTGCATTTCTTAGTAATTCTATCCTCTAATACCTCCTCGAAAGTCCTGAGTTGTAGACCCACCGCCGCACTAGCCTTCTTGATAAGTTTATTCAGCTTATTCGCGTCAGCTGTGCGCACACTACTACCCCAGCATATAATTGCATCAAAGATTGCACTCGCCACAATGGATTGGTAGAACATTTCAAGCATTTTGCTACACACATTAAACGACCTTAACTTCCTTAGGAAGTAAAGTCTACTCATCCCTTTCTTGCAAACCTTCTCCATATGGCACCTCCAATCAAGCTTGCTGTCCAGGTGAACCCCCAAATATTTGAAATTCTCCACCATCTCCACATCCTGACCATCAATAGTGATAGGTAAGCAATCCTTCATGCACCTTCCATAACTCAACACCAGCTCCCTGGTTTTCTTTACGTTGAGTTCTAAATGGTTAGCCTGGCACCAGTCAACAAAGTCCAAAACCACCCTTCTGTATTCCTCCTCCCCCCGGTCTCTCTCAATACCTCCGACTATCACTGAGTCATCAGAGTACTTCTGAAGGTGACAAAGGTCTGATTTATACTGAAAATCAGCTGTGTATAACGTAAAAAGGAATGGCGACAGCACCGTTCCCTGAGGGGCTCCAACACTACTCCGCACACTATCCGATACGGCCGCCCCCAACCTCACAAACTGTGGCCTGTCCGACAGATAATCAATGATCCAATTCACTAGTCCCTCATCAACCGCCATTTCAACCAGCTTTTTACGTAATAACAGTGGCTGTAAGGTGTTGAATGCACTGGAGAAATCGAAGAACATGGCACGCACAGTGGTTCTATCATTGTCCAAAAAGGAATGTACTGTTTGTAGTAGATACGCTACAGCATCGTCCACCCCCAGACTCTGCCGATACGCAAACTGAAGGGGGTCCGTAAAAGCAGACACCCTCGGACACAAGTAGGCAAGTACAATTCTCTCCAAGGACTTCATCACATGCGATGTTAAGGCCACCGGTCTATAGTCATTATGGGAGCTCGGGAAGGTAGTCTTGGGAACCGGCACCAGGCAAGAAGTCTTCCATAGAACTGGTACTCTCTGTGATTGTAAGCTCCAGTTAAACAGGTGCTGGAAGACAGTGCACAACTGATTCGCACACACTCTGAGGACACGTGGACAGATACCATCAGGCCCTGCTGCTTTACCCATGACCAGCTTACTAAACTGTTCCCTCACATCATTTTCGGAGATCAAGAAAGACTCCGACTTCCTCCCCCCAGTTGATATTGCTCGTCTCTCCCCGGCCCTCTCCTCTGTTGACATGGCACATTTATTGTTGAATCTGTTGAAAAAAACATTCATTTCATTAGCCATGATCAGCCCCCCACCCCCCTGATCTGACCTTGCCTTAAACCCAGTCAAAAGCTTCATTCCAGCCCACACTTCTCTGGAGTTGTTATGTGACAATTTATTTTCCAATTTAATTCTGAATGCTTCACGGGCAATCCTAATTTTCCCCTTTAAGTCTCTCTGAACAATTTTCATTTCCTCCTTGTCCTTCCTTTCAAAAGCTTTTTTTTTCCTGTTTAGTAGATGTTTCAATTCTTTTGTAATCCAAGGCTTATTGTTTGCAAAACACCGAACCTCATGAATAGGTACAATATTGTCAGTACAAAAGTTGATGTAATCAGTAACTCTCCTGGTAACCTCATTAACATCATCATTAGGTTCCCTGGCACATAACACCTCCCAGTCTGTGCATTCAAAGCAGTCTTGTAAAGTCTTTTCAGCTGCCGGAGACCATTTCCTTATCCGTTTAATTGTCGCTGGTTGTTTGCAGACAACTGGTTGATAAGCTGGAGACAATAGTATGAGATTGTGGTCAGATTTTCCCCGGGGGGGGCAATGCAGATGATGAGTAAGCATCCTTAACACTGGCATAGAGGAGATCCAATATATAATTGTCCCTTGTAGAACATTTGACATATTGATAGAATTTTGGTAATGAGATCTTGGCTCTATTAAAATCCCCAGAAATGACAGTTAGAGAGTTAGGGTGTTTCGTCTGAAGCCGGGCAATCACCCCAGACAGTACATCCCCAGCTGCCTCTGGATTTGCAGATGGTGGTATATACGACACCACTGCAATAACAAGAGAGAATTCTCTAGGCAGATAGTAAGGCCTGAGGCCCACTGCTAATAGTTCAATGTTTGGGCAACAATGTCTCTCCTTTACTGTTACATGCCCCTGATTACACCATCTGTTGTTAATGTACAGTATCACTCCTCCACCCTTCTTCTTACCGCACTTCACTAAAAACCCCCAACAATTGACCCCATCTTGGAAACTAGACCCCCGAAGGAGATTATCTAGATATGTGGTGAGCACTTTGAACCCCCAAATGCTTCACAGAAGTTTATAAGCGCACAGCCGTGAAAATAAAAAATCATTTTTTTTCCTCAAAAATGATTTTTAAGCCCGCTCTTTATTTTCCAAAGGGTAACAAGAGAAATTGGACCACAAAAGTTATTGTGCAATTTGTCTAGAGTACGCTGATACCCCATTTGTGGGGAGGAACCACTGATTGGGTGCATGGGAGAGATCGGAAGAGAAGGAGCGCCATTTTGGAATGCAGACTTTGATGGAATGGTCTGCGGGTGTCATGTTGCGTTTGCAGAACCCCTGATGTGCCTAAACAGTATAATCCCCCCACAAGTGACCCCTATTTGGAAACTTGACCCCCCAAGGAGCTTATCTAGATGTGTGGTGAGCATTTTTAACCCCCAAGTGCTTCACAGAAGTTTATAACGCAGAGCCGTGAAAATAAAAAAATCTTTTTGCTTTCCACAAAAGTGATTTTTTAGCCCCCAATTTTTTTATTTTCCCAAGGGTAACAGGAGAAATTAGACCCCCAAAGTGGGTAAATAGTGGAAAACCCTCAATTCTTGCTCCAATCCTAATCCCAACACACCCCTAACCCTAATCCCAATCCTAAACCCTAACCCTAATTCTAACCCTAACCCTACTTCTAACTCTAACCCTAGCCATAACCCTAACCCTAGCCCAAACCCTAATTCCAACCCTAACCCTAATTCCAACCCTAACCCTAACCCTAGCCCTAACCCTAATTTCAACCCTAACACTAATTCCAACCCTAACCCTAATTCCAACCCTAACCCTAGCCCTAACCCTAGCCCTAACTCTAGCCCTAGCCCTAACCCCAGCCCTAACCCTAACCCTAATGGGAAAATGAAAAAAAAATATTTTCTTTATTTCATTATGTTTGCCTTACTAAGGGGGTGATAAACGGGGGGGGGTATTTACTATTTTTTTATTTTGATTGCTGGGATAGTTTATCATAGTGATCAAAATGAATCTGCCAGCCGGAAGATTCGCTGCGGGTGCACTGCGTATGCACCCGCCATTTTCTTCCGGATCCAAGACAGGGGCGCCCACCGGAGGATGCCGGCGGGACAGAGGAGGGGGACGGAGGACCACCGGGAGGTATAGGGGGAGATCGGGGATCCTATTTCTCTCTCCTCTGATGTGCGATCACATCAGAGGAAGAGAAATTAAATGCAAAATCACTGCTTTTTTTTGCGATCGCCATTGTAGGGTAAATAAAGGTCGATCGCAAAAGCGGGGTTGGTAAAAACTGACCCGATTCACGTTCTCTGGGGTCTCGGCTACCCCCGACAGCCAAGACCCCGGAAAAAATCAGACACTGGAGGGCGCTATTTACTTACTCCACAGCGCTGTGAATTAACGGCGCTGTGGTTTAAGTACCCTTTATTACCGCCGTTAAAAGGCGTATCGGCGGTCGTTAAGGGGTCAAGCTGTGAAGGTCCTTACAACAATGGACCTTCCCAGCATGATAATTTCAGCTCACAGCTGTCTGCTTTAACTTTGATGGTTATTAAAAATAGGGGGAGTGCAAGTTGTATTTTTAAATTATTTACTTATTATTGTTCCGTCCAGCCATATAATTGCTGTCTAGAAAGTTTAGTCATATTTTTTATGTCTCCTTTATTACAGACATTGTATATTTTCTGTGTATATCATAGAATCATGGAATCGTAGAGTTGGAAGGGACCTCCTGGGCCATCTAGTCCAACCCCCTGCTCAAAGCAGGATTCGCTAAATCATCCCAGACAGATATCTGTCCAGTCTCTGTTTGAAGACTTTTATTGAAGGAGAACTCACCACTTCTCGTGGCAGCCTGTTGCACTCATTGATCACTCTAACTGTCAAAAAGTTTTTTCTAATATCTAATCTGTGTCTCCTCCTATTCAGTTTCATCCCATTGCTTCTTGTCTTTCCTTGTGCAAATGAGAATAAAGATCGTCCTTCTACAATGTGACAGCCCTTGAGATATTTGTAGACAGATATTAAGTCTCCTCTCAGTCTTCTCTTTTGCAAGCTAAACATTCCCAAATCCTGCAACCTTCACTCATAAGACAGGGTTTGCAGACCGGTCACCATTCTGGTCGCTCTTTTCTGAACTTGCTCCAGTTTGTTGATGTCTTTTTTAAAATGTGGCGCCCAAAACTGGACACAATATTCCAGATGAGCTCTGACCAAAGAGGAGTAGAGGGCAATAATGACTTCACGTGATCTAGACTGTATGCTTCTGTTAATACATCCTAGAATTACATTTGCCTTTTTTGCTGCTGCATCACACTGTTGAATCATATTCAGTCTGTGATCTATTAGTATACTCATATCTTTTTCACATGTGCTGTTGCTTAGCCCTATTCCTCCCATTCTGTATATGCTTTTTTCATTTTTATTGCCCAGATGTAGTACTTTGCATTTTTCCCTGTTAAAAACCATTCTGTTAGTTGCTGCCCACTGCTCCAATTTATTTATATCTGTGATGGTGTGATATGCTATATGGATATCATTTTGTGTATATTGCTATTTCACTGATTTGCATAGTGTTAATCTTGATGCCTTGTATGTCTGCAGCCTGACTTTTAGCTATGACTCTTGATGACCCCCTGTAGTGTCATAATCCCCCAGGCACCTTTTGTCAAGTCTGGGAGGCCTGAAAACCGCCAAACCGGTTTGACTCTCCCTGGACATAATGAGGGGGCTGGGGAGGACAGGGGCTGGGCAAGTCAGTTGCTGTGTGCAGAGCATGGTGTGAAGACAGGACTTCGGAGAGAAAGAAGAATATGTGGAACATGTTATCACTGTCAGCTGGATTTTGGACTCTCATCTCCCTGGACATGTTATACTGTTACTGAACTGCATTCAGATTCTGGACTATCTTATCCTTTGTGTGGTGGACTGAATATGGACCTTTCATATTTTTGCCTAAATAAATGTCTTGGAATTGTTCACTCTCCTCTTGCTCTGTTGATTGTGTGATACCAGAGAAGGACCCCGTGACAACTGGTTGGCAGCGGTGGGATCAACAGAGCTTAACCCAATGGAGAACCACCCACAGAGTGAGTACAGAAATTGGACTGTATCCAGTTTACAGGAGAGAGCCAGAGACCTGGGCCAGGACTACCAGGGACTGACTAAAGAGGCCTTAATTGACCTACTGGTGGGTGCTAGTCAGACCACCTACTCCCATATGTCTGAAGGACGAGCACTGGAGACAGGGATCCCCACCCCAAAAAGCCAGTGGGTGGTGTGGTACGAAGAAGAGATGGCGGTTCTGGGCCCCGGAGTCTCTCAGGAGTACAAGGAGGAGGCTGCTCGCCGGGCACAGCGGAGACAAGAAGCAATGGAGCTTGAAAGAGGGAGTAATGCAATGTGGAGTGTAACCCCAACGATCCAGGAGCCTGTACGGATCACCCGGACAGAGTTTAAGCCATTTGATGAGGCTTCCGGAGATGTGGAGGGGTTCTTCAAGGACTTTGAGCAGCAGTGTGCTGTGATGGAGGTGCCCCACTCTAGCTGGATACGTTTGTTAGTGGGGCTCCTGAACGAAAGCATGGCGGAGGCTTACCGAACCATCGACGCACAGCGGAATCAGGATTATAACATTGTAAAGCAGACTATCCTGGATTACCATGCTATCACCCCAGACTCATATAGGGCCAAGTTCCGAGACCTCCCATGCACCACGGGGGGGATCGTTTAGGATGTGTGCACATAAGATGTCCCAGGCATGTCGGAGATGGCTGGAAGCAGAAAACGTCTTTACTGTGGAAGATGTTATACAGGCGTTCCTTATAGAACAATTTCTTGCCAAGTGCCCCACAGAGGTACGGGAATAGGTCTTTGAGCGCACGCTGTGTACCGTGGATAAAGCTGCAGTCCTGGCCGATGAAGCCCTTACTATCCGACCGCAATGGAGGAGGCTTCTGGACAATGAACCAAGGCCTGCTCCCGCGCCCCGTCCCCCTCAGATTATATCTGCCCTTCCACCTAGTCACAAGCCGCTGACTATCACGCCTCCCAATCCTGGGCCCCAACAGTTCCGACCACGGCCTGGGGGTATCACAGAGAGGAGGTGTTATGGGTGTGGGTAACCTGGACATTTGCAGTTTGGATGTCCCTCAAGGATTTGGAGGGAGCCCCACGCAGCCCCACCTCGTCCAGTGCATCTGGTGCACTCCATCCCGCCTGAGGAAGAACTACCACCATCCCCACCAGAGTGGACCACCGACCACGGCACCATAGATACTCCTCCTGGAGTGTACGGACTTCAGCCTCTGTCCTTTGGCTACCCAGAGCAACGGCAACGCCACCTGCAGGATGTCTTAATTGATGGATACAAAGTGTCAGGATTTAGAGACATGGGGGCATTTCTGACTATCGCTGACACCCGTGTAGTTCGACCCAAGGCAATTCACCAGGTTGCAGGAATTCCCATTGTCTTGGCGGGGGGTGTCCGCAAATATTTACAGCAAGCTTTGGTGCGTTTGGATTATGGTTTTGGAGAAAAACTGTGCTGGATTGGAGTTATGGGAGGACTTCCTGCAGATATCCTCCTTGGGAACGACATTGGGGAGTTACAGTGTCATTTTGTGGGAGCAGTCACCCGACTACAGGCCCGTCAAGCACCACAACATCCGGACCACACTGAGGAGCAATCTGTTTGGCCAGAAGGTCTGTGGGCCTCTCACTCTTCTGAAAGAACAATTGGAGGTAGATATCGAGACATTGGAATGCCCATCATTCTCTACGTTCTAGAGTTTAGAGTTCAGAGATCGTCTCGCCCAGCTAGTGGCTAATGATCAACAGCAAATGGCCCAGTCCAGTCAAGAAACCTGGTATGACCGTAACGCCAGGACCCGGGAATTTATGGAAGGGCATCAAGTGCTTATAATTATTGCAACCCCTGCCACTGTACAAGGAACTATAAACGATTGAGCAATGTGGACTATAGTGAGCAGGCCAGAGGTCTGTGTAGACCTCATAGCGTGCTCACTTATCATGAGGGGGAGAGGTTGTGATGGTGTGATATGCTATATGGATATCATTTTGTGTATATTGCTATTTCACTGATTTGCATAGTGTTAATCTTGATGCCTTGTATGTCTGCAGCCTGACTTTTAGCTATGACTCTTGATGACCCCCTATAGTGTCATAATCCCCCAGGCACCTTTTGTCAAGTCTGGGAGGCCTGAAAACCGCCAAACTGGTTTGACTTTCCCTGGACATAATGAGGGAGCTGGGGAGGACAGGGGCTGGGCAAGTCAGTTGCTGTGTGCAGAGCATGGTGTGAAGACAGGACTTCGGAGAGAAAGAAGAATATATGGAACATGTTATCACTGTCAGCTGGATTTTGGACTCTCATCTCCCTGGACATGTTATACTGTTACTGAACTGCATTCAGATTCTGGACTATCTTATCCTTTGTGTGGTGGACTGAATATGGACCTTTCATATTTTTGCCTAAATAAATGTCTTGGAATTGTTCACTCTCCTCTTGCTCTGTTGATTGTGTGATACCAGAGAAGGACCCCGTATCTTTTTGAATTCTTTCTCTCTCTTCTCTAGTATTAGCTAAACAGAGGCTGGACAGACATCTGACTGGGATGATTTAGCGAATCCTGCTTTGAGCAGAGGGTTGAACCAGATGGCCCAGGAGGTCCCTTCCAACTCTCCGATTCTATGATTCTATGAGTCTATGATTCTATCCCTCCTAGCTTTGTGTCATGAGTAAATTTAATCAGTTTACCCTCAATTCCTTCATCTAAATCATTGATAAAGATGTTGAACAATACAGGGCCAAGGGCAGAGCCCTGTGGTGCCCCACTTGAGACATTCTTCCAACTGGATGTGCAGCCATTTATGACCACTCTTTGGGTCCAATCACTAAGCCAGTTATGAATCTACCTAACAGTTGCCTTCTCCATTCCATACTTAGTCATTTTTTCAATAAGGATTGTGTGAGATTCTTTGTCAAATGCTTTGGTGAAGTCAAGATATACTATATCTACAGCATTTCCCTGATCCATCCAATCAGTGATTCTGTCATAGAAGGAAATTAAGTTCGTCTGACATGACTTATTAGTTACAAACCCATGCTGGCTCTGTTTAATCACTTCATTCTTATCCAGGTACTTACATACATGTTTAATAATTTGCTCAAAGATCTTTCCTCGTATAGAAGTCAGACTCACCGGCCTATAGTTGACTGGGTCCACCTTCTTCCCCTTTTTGAAGATAGGAACAATATTTGCTCTTCTCCAGTCTTCTGGGACTTCTCCTGTTCTCCAAGAATTTTCAAAGATTATGGAGAGGGGTTCAAAAATTTCTTCTGCTATCTCCTTCAGTACTCTGGGGTGTAATTCATCTGGACCTGGAGACTTGAATTCATTTAGGTTAGCTAATTGTTTCCTCACTATCTTTCTGTCTGTAGATATCCTGGATTCTTCTATTTCCTTAATAGGATAGTGAAGAACAGTTGATGTTACATTTCCTTTCTGAGAGATAACAGATGCAAAATAGGAATTTAAAAGTTCGGCCTTCTCAACAACCTGTCTTACCATTTCATCATTTTCATCCTGTAAATATCCTATAGCATCTTAGACTTTTCTTTTCTTTTGACATATCCCCAAAATCCTTTATTATTGCTTTTGATGTCTCTTGCAGGCCTCAATTCATTGTCAGCTTTAGTAATCTGATTTATGCCCTGCAGGTTCTGCAGACAGCATTATATTCTTCTTTAGATATGCCTCCCTCTTTCCATTTTATAAACATTTCTTTCTTCCTTTTTAGCATGTGCTTAAGTTCTGTGTTCATCAATCCTGGTTTCCTTAAATGCTTCCTATTCTTCCCTCTTTTCGCAATTGTTAACAATTGTGCTTTGAGAATTTCATTTTTCAAGATTTTCCATCCTTCCTGGACATTTTTGTTCTTAAAGATATCCAACCATTGGATCCCTCCAATTCTCTTTCTGAGTCCCTTAAAATCTGCCTTTCTGTAATGTAACCTTGACGTCTGAGTCTTTACTGGTCTTCGTACTCTAGTTATCCAAAATTCAAAAATAGCATGGTCTCTACCTCCTAGAATCCCAGCCACTTTTACCTCCTCAACCATTTCCTCCCTGTTTATGAGGATTAGTTCCAAGGTAGCAGATCCCCTTGTTTTCTCCCCTACCTTTTGGAAGATAAAGTTGTCAGCAAGAGAGGGTAAGAATTTCCTTGACCTGTTAGTTTTGCCTGAGAGAGATTCCCAACAAATGTCTGGATAGTTGAAATCTCCCATGACAACTATGTCATATTTTTTGGCGAACTTGGCCATTTGATGCATAAAGAGTTCATCCCTATCTTCAGCTTGCACAGGCGGTCTGTAGTATATGCCTACAATGGTGTCCTTTCCATTGTTCTGTCCCTGTATTCTTACCCAAACAGTTTCCACAGAACTCCCAGTCTCTGAAGCTTCAATCTCTGTGCAGACATACGCGTTTCTAACATACAATATGACAACTCCTCCTCATTTATCAAGTCTGTTTCTAGCAAATATATTGTATCTTTCTAGCCTTGTATTCCAATCATGTGTATTGTCCAACCAAGTTTCAGTGATTCCAATGACATCATATTTCTTTTCCTGTGTTAGTAGTTCCAATTCTCCTTGTTTGTTGCCCATGCTTTGTGCATTAGTATAGAAACATTTTAGTTTGTGATTGGTTTCTCTTTCTCCAATATTTTTATTATTTACATTCTTTTGTCTTTGTTCTTCCTTTCCACTTCTAATAGCAGAGTTCTCAATAGCATTTGTCAGGTGTTTGGCTTATATTGTAAGGTAACAGCACCATCTGCTGTCGGTTTAATGTATAGATTATTATAGAACCTCATAGTGCATTGTGGGATTGTTCCTGTTGCATTGTGGTCTTATTATGACATTGTGAAGGGAACAGCAGCCATTGTTCCTCCATGCATCTGAGGAGAAACGTCGTTTTCTTCATGCTCCTTAAACAGCCTGCTCTAAGCATAGTTGGTAAGCACTAACTATGTGTTACACTCCTATGTTTATCAATACATTTGCTGTACTAAGTAGGTAATTATCACCTACTGTATATATTACCTCATGTTACTGTATTACCTCATGTTGCCTGTGTATTACCTCATATCACTGTATATTGCAGACTAACTGTATTTTATGCACTGTACAGTTATGTATTCTGAAATGCTCCTGTTACTGCGTCCTATAGTTTCACCCTTTCCTGTCACATCTACAGTCAACAAAAGAAGGTTACAACTTACAGCCTCTTTTTCTTAAACAAGACAGTGGGTTTAGCTACATGTCTCACTACACAATGTGTATGAGGACAGTATAGTGAAACAACTGCTGAGAACAAGCTCAGAAGATCCTACGATACGGAGTCTGCCATTATCCAAGCATACGGTTATTGCATACGGATATTGCAGCAACCTCCTAATGGTCGCACTGAATAATCAGATAATATGGAGCCCGTCATTATCCACGCAGAGCCTGACAAAGGGATATCGCAGCAGTCTCCTAACCATTGAATAATGTCTCAAGGATGAGGATCCTCTGTCAAAACGAGATCACGAGTTGGTTCCTCCAAGATGTCATCCCTTAAAAATGCTGCCGCCATTGCCTGCGCAAAAGCTGAAGCGGCAAAAGCGCAAAGCACCTTTGCTGAGCAAGAGACAGAATTGAAATTACAACAAGCATCCCTAGAGGCGGAAAAAGCATCCCTAGAGGTGGAAAAAGCACACCAACAAGCATGCCTGGAAGAAGAGAAGGTGTGACTTGAAGCGACATTACTGAAGCTTGCTATTGAAAAAGAAACAACGGCTGCCATAGCAAAAGCAGAAGCCTTAGAAGCTGTCGTATATTCTGACGGTGAACACAGCAGACACAGCAGTATGCTAGGCCTACAGCAAATTACTCACGATCCATTGCAGCATACTGCAGAGTATGTCCATCAACATCCCAAATCAAATGACGATCCAGACCCACAGCCGAAGACAGAGCATTTTGTCAACGAGTCAAGCCAACCAGATAATTCGGACCTCCAGAAAGCCAATTATCGGTCTCCTGGCTGCAAGCAAGGAAATACACATTGGGATGAAACTGACTACAGTAATCTTTCTGCAGAACAGAAGTTCCAGAATCTGTCCAGGCTTAAAGACACTCCCTTCGCTTCTGAAAGATACTACAGCAGTTGGACCAAACCAGAGACATCTAACAGGTATGACTGCACAGCACACATGTACTCTGACAACACACCATCAGCCAGTATTAACGCCAATCAAGCCACAATGGACTTTGCCAAGTTACATGCACGACATGAGTTGGATACTAAGGGAATTGTAAAGTTCAGCGATCGAGCTGAAAACTATAGAGCTTAGTGAGCCTCCTTCAAAAATGCCTTAGAGACATAGGGCTATCATGTAGTTAAGAAATGGATCTCCTTGTAAAATTGCTAGGAAGTTTGTCTGCTGAACACGCAAGGAGAATCGGAGACATTAATGTAAATTATCCATATGTCGGCCTCAAAAGATTTTGGAATAGACTTGATGAATGCTATGGCTCTGTAGAGGTTATAGAAAGTGCCTTGTTTAAAAGAATAGAAGACTTTCCTAGAATAGCGAACAAGGACTATTCAAAGCTCAGAGAATTAACTGACTTGTTAATGGCATTGTGTGTAGCAAAAACAGAAGGAGGTCCTGTCGGGTTGACATACCTTGACACCGCTGAAGGTGTTAACCCCATAGTTCCAAAACTCCCATACAACCTACAAGACAAGTGGGTTACTTGGCATCTTTAGCCATCATCTAGTCTGCCTCATACTGCACTGCTGCATTACTGGTGGCATTTACTTAGCCTAGGTGGCGTGGCTGGCCTCGGCTGGAATTTAACCATGATAGGTCCTGCAGAGATTAGCATTCTTGGTTTATCCCATGCTAGCACGGCCTTTTTTATGCGGCTCCATCTACCACTCCCCACCCGAAGGTTGGTTGCTATGTGTTTAGCACCCATTCATGCATTCCTCTTTGTTATGTTTATTGTTACTGTTCTGGCTTGTTTACCTGTTTTGGCTGACCTCTCTGCTCCTGACCTCAGCTCCATTTAATGATTTTGTGCTGCCTGCCCTGACCTTGGACTGTCTGACTACGCTTTTGTCTTTACTGTCCTGTGCTGTGAACCCATGCCTCTGACCCTCTGGTCAGCTGCTGCAGTCCCTGGGACTGCCCAGGAGTGGTACCTGGCAGCTATTTGCAGCTAAGCCTAGCCTCACCACCAGAGGCTTTAGCAAAAATCAAGTAGTCACTTACTCATGCCTCTACCGAGTAAGCCCGTCTCGTGGTGCAGTGGGCCCACATTCACTAGCATTACAACTTCATAATAGATAAAAACTTTAAAGGTGTTGTCCAGTCATAAAATATTGATGACAAATTCTTTGGGTGGGCCAATAATATCACATTGGGTGTCTGACAATCAGCATCCCACTGATTAGGCTTTATTATTTCTGTTCAATGTATAGCAGGTACTGCCAATAACTGCAAGTCAGCTCTTAGTCAAGAGAATAAGACTTGATCTGCAGTGTTAGGCAGTGGTAGCTAAATATGTTTAACTGGACAACAGTTGATTGGTATGGGTTCTGGTGGTTGGACCCCCCACTGTTCTCATGCAGGTGTGAGTCACCTGTTCTATAAATATGTCATCAATATGGCATGAACAGAAAACCAATGTAACGTCTAAAAAAATGTTGCCTTGTGAAAAGAGCAATGTTTAACATTTTACTTTTTGAATTCTGGCAGTTATTGATTTTTATGTTTTATTAGGTATGGCTTAAAGGGATTGTCCACTACTTTTATATTGATGCGTTATCTTTTGAATAGTTCATCAATTTTAGAATGGTGGATATATAAGGCTGGTTTCACATTTGCGTTTTTTTTCGCGGTAATTTAGCGCTAAATAGCGCATGCGTTTTTTTTTCCTATACTTTGCATGGGATGCGCTTATGTGCGCATACACATGCGTTTGTACGTGTTTTACCGCGCATGCGTTTTTTTGCGGTATGCGCTCGGGCGCACAAAATGCAACTTGTTGCATTTTTTGTGCGTCCGATTTGCCTCAAAAAAACGCATGCGCGCGCAATGCGTTTTTTTACAGCAAGACACCCATTATAAGTCTATGGTGAGCATATATGCGCATTGGCATGCTTATGTATGCGTTTTTTTGCACATGCGTTTTTTTTTTTACCATTAGTTTAGACAATGGAATTTAGGGGTTTGGGTAAAGTTAGGGTTAGTTAAGGGGGTTTAGGGTTAGGGTTAGGGTCAGGGTTAGGGTTAGGGTTAGGGTTAGGGTCAGGGTTAGGGTTAAGTATGGTTTGGTTAAGGGTTAGGGTCAGGGTTAGGGTTAGGGTTAGGGTTAGGGTCAGGGTTAGGGTTAAGTATGGTTTGGTTAAGGGTTAGGGTCAGGGTTAGGGTTAGGGTTAGGGTTAGGGTCAGGGTCAGGGTTAGGGTCAGGGTTAGGGTTAAGTATGGTTTGGTTAAGGGTTAGGGTCAGGGTTAGGGTTAGGGTTAGGGTTAGGGTTAGGGTCAGGGTTAGGGTTAGGCTTAAGGTTAAGTATGGTTTGGTTAAGGGTTAGGGTCAGGGTTAGGGTTAAGTATGGTTTGGTTAAGGGTTAGGGTTAGGGTTAGGGTTAGGGTCAGAGTTAGGGTTAGGGTTAGGGTCAGGGTTAGGGTTAGGGTTAAGTATGGTTTGGTTAAGGGTTAGGGTTAGGGTTAGGGTCAGGGTTAGGGTTAGGGTTAGGGTCAGGGTTAGGGTTAGGGTTAGGGTTAGGGTCAGGGTTAGGGTTAAGTATGGTTTGGTTAAGGGTTAGGGTCAGGGTTAGGGTTAGGGTTAAGGTTAAGTATGGTTTGGTTAAGGGTTATGGTCAGGGTTAGGGTTAAGTATGGTTTGGTTAAGGGTTAGGGTTAGGGTTAGGGTTAGGGTCAGGGTTAGGGTTAAGTATGGTTTGGTTAAGGGTTAGGGTTAGGGTTAGGGTTAGGGTCAGGGTTAGGGTTAGGGTTAGGGTCAGGGTTAGGGTTAGGGTTAGGGTTAGGGTCAGGGTTAGGGTTAAGTATGGTTTGGTTAAGGGTTAGGGTCAGGGTTAGGGTTAGGGTTAAGGTTAAGTATGGTTTGGTTAAGGGTTATGGTCAGGGTTAGGGTTAAGTATGGTTTGGTTAAGGGTTAGGGTTAGGGTTAGGGTTAGGGTCAGGGTTAGGGTTAGGATTAGGGTCAGGGTTAGGGTTAGGGTCAGGGTTAGGGTTAAGTATGGTTTGGTTAAGGGTTAGGGTCAGGGTTAGGGTTAGGGTTAAGGTTAAGTATGGTTTGGTTAAGGGTTAGGGTCAGGGTTAGGGTTAAGTATGGTTTGGTTAAGGGTTAGGGTTAGGGTTAGGGTTAGGGTCAGGGTTAGGGTTAGGGTTAAGGTTAAGTATGGTTTGGTTAAGGGTTAGGGTCAGGGTTAGGGTTAGGGTCTGGGTTAGGGTTAGGGTTAGGGTTAGGGTCAGGGTTAGGGTTAGGGTTAAGGTTAGTTAGGGTTTGGGTTAGGGTTAAGTATGGTTTGGTTAAGGGTTAGGGTCAGGGTTAGGGTTAAGTATGGTTTGGTTAAGGGTTAGGGTTAGGGTTAGGGTCAGGGTTAGGGTTAGTAAAGTCATGGTTTGGGTTAGTGTGAGGGGCCACCTAATGTTGGAAAAAAATGCAAACGCGGTAAAAACGCACTAAAAACGCATACAAACGCATAAAAACGCTGCGTTTTTTTCATGCATGCTCATAAAAATGCTTGAAAAAAATGCAGCAGTTGTATGCTTTTGTATGCGTTTTTCAATGCGTTTTTTTGCGGGAAAAACGCGCTGCAAAAAAAAGCAAGTGTGAAACAGGCCTAAAACCTGTAACTTCCTCAGATCAGTTGCTCTTGATGTTGGCGGCTTCCATATGTAACCAATTGTGGAGTTAAAGCTAGAAAATTAAATGTGGAGTTATAAAATCTGGAGTAATTTTTATTTTCTAAGTACAATGTGCTGGCACATGTCTATATTCACACATACATGTTTTGATACCCAGGACTCGACAGCCTCACATATGTCAATGAGGCTCATCTCGTGGTGTTGTTAGTTGTCATGGATTCTAGAGGTGTTAATCTGCAACAAATTTGTATCACAAATAATTGTAATGTGGAAATTTTTAGTCGAGGAGTGTGATTGATGAGAGATTCAATTGTGCCATATTGAAACCCTAATTATACAGTATGATCCCACCAAGTGTGAAAGAGGGTAAACAGCTTTAATTACACGTTTTATTTAATTCTCCTTCTGTCTTCTGTCTGACATGTCTAGATTTGCTATTATATTTGACATTTTAAGATCGATCTTCTGGAAACTTTAGGACATCTCCTTGCTAAACACAATCCATTGTGTTGTAGTCATGTACTATCATTACTTCATCATTCTTGTAAAATGTAATATAACAAGTACAATCTCAGTTAAGACAACTTTTATTGGATAATTTCTTCCTTTCAAAGTTTTTTTTCATATTTAATAAAAATGTTCTGTGTGGTCAATAGATAGATAGATAGATAGATAGGTAGATATGTATTTTTTTATCTAGGGAATGGGAAAACCTTGTAACACTTTGTAAACGGTAATAGCTTTTCTGCGTTTTGCACCTGTTTTATTGCTAAGTGACATTTACCACAGAGATCGCCTAATGTCTGTCAATTACATTTGACATTTCTCTCCCTTGCTATGAGTGTTACCTCTAAAGCAACACAACATTATTTTACAACAGCATTTTCAAGACTATATTGATTGAAGTCACCTGAAACCATCATAGCGAGTCTACAAACTAGAAAGTCTGCTTTATGCAATATTTCTTAAGATAGTATTTTAATCGACTTATAGCAGTACCCAAAGATTTACAGTAAATGCGCTTGAATCAGAGATCAGGTATGATTCATAACAACAAGCCTCTTATTTCATGGCTTTTCTAAGTCTCACAGGGATTGAGTTTTGTCTTTCATTTTGGCTTCCTTCCACTTTACGGATTTTTCCTAAATTTACTACCTCTGTTTTCTTTGGAAAACAATACAAGGCAAGCTGATAATGGAAGTCTCAGAAACATAACTAGCTTTTATGCTTACTATTGGCCTTGTGGAAAGTAAAAGCTCAAAACCAAATTGCCTGGTATGTAACCTGACAAATACTTCGTTTGGAAGCAAAAAAATGGATCATTTGAAGTATAACCATACAAGCAGGAGTCTAGCAATTCTGTTTGCAGCAGTAACTTCACATAGACTTCTCGATTTGTTCTGTTTTAAAGGTATGCATTTTTCTTTTTAGATATGCCTGTTATGACTGAGTCACCGTAGGAGGCAAAAACATAAAAGCTAGCTAAGTCCAGAAAACCAGAGAAGTTGGCAGCTATCGGATTGCAAACCCCTGAACCTATCAACAACAACTAGTAGCCGTGGGGGGTTCCTACGATGCCCTAGACCCCTCGATCACAGCCAGAGAACTGCCTAGCCTAAAGACAGAAAGGGAAATCTAGACTGCCCCAGAGCAGACCCCAAAGCAATAGGCAGCCCCCAACATATAATGACGGTGAAGCAAGAAGAAAAAACACTAACACAGATAGAAAGATAGACTGAGCAAATGATGGGGCCCAAGCTAACTAGATAGGACAGGATAGGAAAGCTGCTGTCTGCAATATGCGAAAAACCCTATAAAAATAAGAGCCAACAGACTGACAGGGAAAAAGGCCCTGAAGATGCTAGGCTTCAAAAAGACTATGTCAGTACTCAGGTATTTTCTGAAGACAGAGCAAACCGACAAAAAAGGAATTCAGCTCACCCCAGCAGGGAATGGCAGAATCCAGAAAAGCAAGGCAAACTAAAACCAAAACACAAATGCAAAAAGGCAAAGCAGAAAACTTAGCTTTTGAGGAGCAGGAATCAGACTGGTCTCCTAGAATTCCACAGAGAAATCACCAGCGAGGCAGAAGGCCGTCGGCTGCCTTATATCCAGTCAGAGATCCCCGTCGCCCAGTCATCCTCTCCCAGCTCAGGTGCTTGGTAATCAGCCTCACTACCTTCCTTCACCAGAAGAGGGAGTTCATCAGACCTCAATGGTGAAGGGGAAAATGAACTCATAACAGTACCTCCCCCTTGAGGAGGGGTCACCGAACCCTCATCCACGCCACCAGGGCGATCAGGGTGAGCCCGATGAAAGGCACGCACCAATCTTTTGCATGAATATCAGAGGCAGAGACCCAGGAATTATCCTCCTGACCATAACCCTTCCACTTAACCAAATACTGGAGTCTCCATTTAGCCAGATGGGAATCCAGTATCTTCTCTACCTCATATTCCATGTTACCTTCAACCAATGCAGGGTCCGGAGGTGCCACCCCAGGAACTACTGGTTCAACAAACCTCTTCAACAAGGACTTATGAAACACATTATGGATTTTAAATGTGACAGGAAGAGCCAATCAAAAAGAGCCCGGTTAATGATCTCCAAAATCTTGTAAGGCCCAATAAATCTAGGGTTAAACTTTGGAGAGAAGCTACCTTCATAGCGATATTTTTTGATGATAACCAAACCATATCACCCACCTTAAACTGGGCACCAACGGTCCTATGTCGGTTGGAAAACCGCTGGGCATTTTCCTGGGAGAGATATAACTTATCCACCACTTGGTCCCAGATCTGGTGCATTCTCTCCACCACAGTGTCAACACCTGGGCAGGCAGAAGGCTCCACCTGCCCTGAAGAAAATCGAGGATGAAACCCAAAGGTACAAAAAAAAGGTGACATCAAAGTGGCAGAACTAGCTCTATTATTTAAAGCAAATTCGGCCAAGGGCAAAAATGAAACCCAATCATCCTGATCAGCAGAAATAAAACATCTCAAATATGACTCCAAGGTCTGGTTTGTTTTCTCCATCTGCCCATTGGTCTGAGGGTGAAACGCAGAGGAGAAGGACAACTGAATTCCCAGCTTCAAACAGAACGTCCTCCAAAATCTAGACACAAACTGAACTCCTCTGTCAGATACAATGTTCTCAGGAATCCCGTGCAAGCGAACCACCTGTTGCAAAAACAGGGGCACCAACTCAGAAGAAGATGGCAACTTAGGGAGTGGTACAAGATGAACCATCTTAGAGAACCTATCACAAATCACCCAAATAACAGTCATTCTCTGAGAGACAGGCATATCAGAGATGAAATCCATTGAAATATGGGTCCATGGCCTCCTGGGCACCGGCAAAGGCATCAACAAGCCACTAGAGCGAGAACAAGGTTTAGACCGGGAGCAAGTCCCACAGGACTGCACAAAATTCCTGACATCACGAGACAAGGCGGGCCACCAAAAAGACCAACTCACCAGATCTCTAGTACCAAAAATACCTGGATGACCAGCCAATGCAGAGCAATGAACTTCAGACATCACTCTCTTCTTCCACTGGTCAGGAACATACAACTTTCCACTGGGACAACGCTCAGGTTTGTCCTCCTGGAACTCTTCCAGAGCACGTCTCAAATTGGGCGAGATGGCAGAAAGAACTACCCCTTCGCCTAAGATGGTAGCAGGCTTGGTCACCACAGGAGAATCAGCAAAGAAGCTCCTAGAAAGAGCGTCAGCCTTGACATTCTTAGTGCCAGGAAGAAAAGAGACCACAAAATCAAAACGTGTAAAAAACAAGGCCCATCTAGCCTGTCTAGGGTTCAAGCGTTTGGGCGACTCCAGGTAAATCAAATTCTTGTGGTCAGTGAGGACCACGACTTGATGTTTAGCTCCCTCCAACCAATGTCTCCACTCCTCAAATGCCCATTTCATGGCCAACAGTTCCCGATTCCCCACATCATAGTTACGCTCAGATGGGGAGAACTTTCGGGAAAAGAAAGCACAGGGATTCATTTTAGATGTTACAGGATCCTTTTGGGACAAAACAGCTCCTGCACCAATCTCAGAAGCGTCCACCTTTACCTGGAACGGGAGAGAGACATCAGGTTGCCGCAAAACCAGGGCAGAAGTGAATCTTCGCTTCAGCTCCTGAAAGGAAGAAACAGCCTCCGGAGACCAATTCAACACATTAGCACCCTTCTTAGTCAGATCAGTCAATGGCTTGACAATACTAGAAAATTTTGCTATAAATTTCCGATAAAAATTAGCAAAACCCAAAAACTTCTGAAGGGCCTTCAAAGACATGGGCTGAACCCAATCATAAATGGCCTGTACCTTGGCTGGATCCATTTCAATAGCTGACGGAGACAAAATAAATCCCAAAAATGAAATCCTCTGTACCCCAAAAAGGCATTTCGATCCTTTGACATACAGGGAATTCTCTCTCAAGATCCGGAACATCGTCCGAACTTGTTCCACATGAGAATCCCAATCCTTGGAGAAGATCAAAATATCATCCAGATAGATAATCAAAAATGTATCCACAAAGTCTCGGAAAATGTCGTTCATGAAGCACTGGAAGACAGAAGGGGCATTAGTGAGCCCAAAAGGCATCACCAGGTACTCAAAATGTCTCTCTGGAGTATTAAACGCCGTCTTCCATTCATCCCCATGCTTAATGCGGATAAGATTATACGCCCCCCTGAGGTCAAGCTTGGTAAACCAGCAAGCACCTTTAACTCTGGAGAATAGATCCGAAATCAGGGGTATCGGATACTGATATTTAATAGTAATTTTGTTGAGGGCACGATAATCAATACAAGGCCTTAATGAACCATCCTTTTTGGCCACGAAAAAAAACCCAGCATCTAATGGTGAAGAGGATGGTCTAATATGACCCTTCTCCAACGCCTCCTTAATATAGGGTCGCATAGCCTCGTGCTCAGGTACAGATAAATTGAAGAGCCGACCCTTGGGAAATTTACACCCCGGGCTCAGTTCAATTGCACAGTCATAACTCCTATGAGGAGCCAGAGACGCAGACTCATTCTCACGAAATACATCATAAAAGTCCGCCAAATAGTCAGGAACATAATGCGACTGAGGAGAGGTGGAAAAAACCGGAGCCTCACTAAGGGCACACCGACATCCCCAACTCACCACAGACACAGATTTCCAGTCCAAAACTGGATTGTGAATTTGCAACCAGGGAAACCCCAGAACAATGGTATCATGCAAATTATGCAACACCAAAAATCTGCAATTTTCTTGATGATTTGGGGCGACCTGCATTACCAGCTGGGTCCAAAACTGAGGTTTATTTTTCGCCAAAGGAGTAGCATCAATCCCCTTCAAAGGGATAGGCGTCCGCAGAGGTGTCATAGGAAATCCACGACGTTTAGCAAAATCCAAGTCCATTAGGTTCAGGGCTGCTCCCGAATCCACAAAAGCCTTGGCGGAAAATGTGGACAGGGAGCAGATCAGAGTAATTGCCAGAAGAAACTTAGGTTGAACACCACCCACAGAAAACGTGTGTGCAAAACGTTTCTCTCGTTTAGGACAGACAGAAATAATATGCGAGGCATCTCCACAAAAAAAACACAGCTTATTACGCTTTTTGAACTCCTGACGTTGCTCCCTGGACAAAACTCTATCACATTGCATAGGTTCAGACACTTGTTCAACAGGTGGCAACACCTCTCGTGCAGTCCTGCTTTCACGTAAACGCCGATCAACCTGAATGGCTAATGACATAGAATCGTCCAGACCAGAGGGAACAGGAAATCCCACCATAGTATCTTTTACGGCTTCTGACAAACCCTTCCGAAAGAGAGCTGCCAAGGCATTATCATTCCAGGCAGTAAGGACCGCCCACTTTCGGAATTTTTGTCAGTACAATTCTGCAGAATCTCGACCCTGGCTCAATGCCAACAGGGTCTTTTCAGCCTGATCAATAGCATTAGGTTCGTCTTACAACAACCCCAAGGCTTGAAAAAATGCGTTCACATTAGTCAGACTAGGATCATCAGGTTTCAAAGAAAACGCCCAATCCTGGGGATCGCCACGCAGCAAAGAGATGACAATTTTAACCTGCTGCGCGGAGCTCCCTGACGAGTTAGGCTTCAAGGCAAAAAATAATTTAAAATTATTTTTGAAATTCAAAAATTTAGACGGATCCCCAAAAAACACATCAGGATTAGGGATCTTTGGTTCAGCAGCATGTGAATGAGCAAGGTAGGCGAAATTCCCTGCACTTCCGCAGCGAGCTGGTCCACACGATCAGACAATTGCTTTATCTCCATTGAGAGAAAAAAAAATTCCCCCTACGGCCTCAGAGATATAGAGGAAAAAATATACACACCTTTTTTTTTTTTTTTTTTTTTAATTCTTTCCTGCTATTGAGAATCCTAGGATCTGCTGTATGGCTGGTGATTCTGTTATGAATGAGTCACCGTAGGAGGCAAAAACAGAAATGCTAGCTAAGTCCAGAAAACCAGAGAAGTTGGCAGCTATCGGATTGCAGACCCCTGAACATATCAACAACAACTAGCAGTATCCGTGGGGGGTTCCTACGATGCCCTAGACCCCTCGATCACAGCCGGAGAACTGCCTAGCCTAAAGACAGAAAGGGAAATCTAGACTGCCCCAGAGCAGACCCCAAAGCAATAGGCAGCCCCCAACATATAATGACGGTGAAGCAAGAAGAAAAAACACTAACACAGATAGAAAGATAGACTGAGCAAATGATGGGGCCCAAGCTAACTAGATAGGACAGGATAGGAAAGCTGCTGTCTGCAATACGCGAAAAACCTTATAAAAATAAGAGCCAACAGACTGACAGGGAAAAAGGCCCTGAAGACGCAAGGCTTCAAAAAGACTATGTCAGTACTCAGGTATTTTCTGAAGACAGAGCAAACCGACAAAAAAGGAGTTCAGCTCACCCCAGCAGGGAATGGCAGAATCCAGAAAAGCAAGGCAAACTAAAACCAAAACACAAATGCAAAAAGGCAAAGCAGAAAACTTAGCTTTTGAGGAGCACGAATCAGACTGGTCTCCTAGAATTCCACAGAGAAATCACCAGCGAGGTAGAAAGGCGTCGGCTGCCTTGTATCCAGTCAGAGATCCCCGTCGCCCAGTCATCATCTCCCAGCTCAGGTGCTTGGTAATCAGCCTCACTACCTTCTTTCACCAGAAGAGGGAGTTCATCAGACCTCAATGGTGAAGGGGAAAATGAACTCATAACATATGCCACTTTCAGTAAAACCTTGAAGGGTTCTTCTGTGATACCCTTCATCCTCATTTTTAGCTAAAAAGAGTGTCAAATGCTTTGCTGAAGTCAAGATATACTATATCTATAGCATTTCCCTGATCCACCCAATCAGTGATTCTGTCATAGAAGGAAATTAAATTAGTCTGACATGACTTATTAGTTACAAACCCATGCTGACTCTGTTTAATCACTTCATTCTTATCAAGGTACTTACATACATGTTGTTTAATAATTTGTTCAAAGATCTTTCCTGGTATAGAAGTCAGACTCACTAGCCTATAGTTGACTGGGTCCACCTTCTTCCCCTTTTTGAAGATAGGAGCAACATTTGCTCTTCTCCAGTCTTCTGGGACTTCTCCTGTTCTCCAAGAATTTTCAAAGATTATGGTGAGGGGTTTAAAAATTTCTTCTGCTATCTCCTTCAGTATTCTGGGGTGTAATTCATCTGGACCTGGAGACTTGAATTCATTTAGGCTAGCTAAGTGTTTCCTCACTATCTTTCTGTTTATAGATATCCTGGATTCTTCTATTCCCTTAATAGGACAGTATAGAACAGTTGATGTTACATTTCCTTTCTGAGAGAAAACAGATGCAAAATAGGAATTTAAAAGTTCAGCCTTCTCAACATCCTCTCTTACCATTTCATCATTTTCATCCTGTAACAATCCTATCGCATCTTTGTCCTTTCTTTTACTTTTGACATATCCCCAAAATCCTTTATCATTGCTTTTGACGGCTCTTGCAAGCCTCATTTCATTGTCAGCTTTAGTAGTCTGATTTGTGCCCTGCAGGTTCTGCAGACAGCATTATATTCTTCTTTAGATATGCCTCCCACTTTCCATTTTATAAACATTTCTTTCTTCCTTTTTAGCATGTGCTTCAGCTCTGTGTTCCTCCATCCTGGTTTCCTTAAATGCTTCCTATTCTTCCCTCTTTTCGCAATTGTTAACAATTGTGCTTTGAGAATTTCATTTTTCAAGATTTCCCATCCTTCCTGGACATTTTTGTCCTTAAAGATATCCAGCCATTGGATCGCTCCAATTCTCTTTCTGAATCTCTTAAAATCTGCCTTTCTGAAATCTAACCTTGACGTCTGAGTCTTCACAGGTCTTCCTCCTCTAGTTATCCAAAATTCTAAAATAGCATGGTTGCTAGGGTCCCAGCCACTTTTACCTCCTCAACCATTTCCTCCCTGTTTATAAGGATTAGATCCAAGGTAGCAGTTCCCCTTGTTTTCTCCCCTACCTTTTGGAAGATAAAGTTGTCAGCAAGAAAGGATAAGAATTTCCTTGACCTGTTAGTTTTGCCTGAGAGAGATTCCCAACAAATGTTTGGATAGTTGAAATCTCCCATGACAACTATGTCATATTTTTTGGAGAACTTGGCCATTTGATACATAAAAAGTTCATCCATATCTTCAACTTGCACAGGTGGTCTGTAGTAATTGCCTACAATGGTGTCCTTTCCATTGTTCTGTCTTTGTATTCTTACCCAAACAGTTTCCACAGAACTCCCAGTCTCTACAGAACTCCCAGTCTCTGAAGCTTCAATCTCTGTGCAGATATACGCGTTTCTAACATACATCTTACTTTACCATCAACCTCATTTTGTTCAAAAAGAAGAATTTTCTTTGTTTCCACTGCTGCAAACTATCCCAAGCAGACTCTGTACAGGATCAGGCCACTGTGCCTGGTTGGGAAAAAAAGACTAAAATAATTTTCAAAGGAATATGTTTTTGTGTTTAACTGGTGTAAATTGTTGTAGGTAGAAAACATGTTTGTGCTTCCATAGTGACTTCCATAGATACTTCTTTTGAGGTCCATGCCATCAGACTCTACACCCCCTTCTCCATGCGAGTGGTGGTGGTATATTGTCCTCTCGGCCCCTCCCATCAGTTCCTGGATCATTTTGCCTCTTGGCTTCCACATTTTCTCTCCTGTGACATCCCTACACTCATTATGGACGATTTCAACAACCCCATTGCTCTTCCCCTCTCCCCATCTGCTACTCACCTGTTATCTCTAACCTCCTCGTTTGGCCTTTCACAGCTTACTAATTCTCCAACACATGAAGACAGGAACTCCCTCGACTTGGTCTTCTCTCGGCTTTGAGCAGTGGATGATTTTGCAAACTCCCCTCTACCACTCTCTGACCACAACCTTCTTTCATTCTCTATCAAGAACTGCCAGGCTGCTCAGGTCACCCCCACTGTCCATATTTATAGAAAAATACAGGCCATTATCACTCAGAAACTTTTGAAGAACTTGCAGTCTTCATTGCCCCTATCTCCTCCCGCTCATGTCCTGATTCTGCATTGAGGAATTACAACGAAACACTTCAAAGTGCCCTGGATGAATTTGCACCTCCTATACATAGAACACCACAACACAGACGGCGACAACCCTGGCACACCCTGCAAACTCGTTTCCTGCACCGGTGCTCCAGGTGTCAGAGACACCGCACTGCACTTGCTCATAGAGCCAGTGCGTGTGTCCTGAGCACAGAAGCAGTGCTAAAAGATACCTGTGGAGACGGGCAGCAGAGGTGACCATGCGTGCTTCAGGCTAATAGTGTCAGGGTTCAGTCAGCGCTGGAAGGTAAAGAGGCAAAGGACCTGCGGACACTGAAACTGAATAATGTGCACGGGACCTATTGGTCATGTGACTGCAAGGGGGCGGGGCTTAGCGTCCTGTATTCAGATAGGACAGGACACCATACAACAACTCAGAGTCAGGCAAAACGGAGGTCACAGCAGTACGGGCAAATGAGGCACAGGAGCGACAAACAGACGGGTAGTCAGACAAAGCCAAAGGTCATACACAAGAGGGCGACGTGGTACCAAGGGGATGAGCAGAGAGGAGTCGGGTCACAAGCAGAGAGTCATACACGAGAGGTAGCGCAGTACAAGATGGTCAGGCAGAACTCGTAACAGGGACAGAACCAGATCACAACCGAACAAGCAAGCAAGATATCAGGCACAAGGCACACGTATACAAGAGGTCACTTAACTCAGCCGAGGGCAGGAGTATAACTGACACCGGACCCAGGTCCAGTGAGCACTAAATAGCCTCCTGCTGCCAGAGAGAGGCAGCACAATTAACCCATAGTCTAACCAGGATGGGTCAAAGCGAAATCCCGTCCTGGATCATGACAGTACCCTCCTCTCAATGGGGGGCCACCGGACCCCCAGGTCTCTCAGGGTACTTGGCGTGAAAGGCTCGGATCAACCGATCTGCATGAACTGATCGAGCAGGAACCCACGAGCGTTCCTCAGGACCGTAGTCCTTCCAATGTATCAGATACTGAAGGGCGCGACGGACCAACCTGGAGTCGACAATTCGTTCCACCTCATACTCAGCCTGCCCATCTACCAGAACCGGTGTCGGGGAAGATGATGATCCCTCCCCACTGGACCTCACAGGTTTCAAAAGGGCCTTATGGAAAACATTAGGGATCCTTAGAGATGGCGGAAGACTCAACCGAAAAGCCACCGGGTTAACTGCTTCGGTAATTACATAGGGACCTATAAACTTGGGTCCAAGCTTCGCAGAGGGGACCTTGAGCCTTATATTTTTGGTGGATAACCATACCTTATCTCCAACCTGAAACACTGGACCCACGGATCGTTTTTTGTCCGCAAAAAATTTAAATTTGTCCTGGGCCTTCGCAATGTTATTCTGGACCTCCCGCCATACCTCCCCCAACCACTGGATCGTCTCGTCCGCCCCAGGACACCCAGAATTCAAGCGGGAAAATTCTCCAAAATGAGGATGAAACCCATAATTGCAAAAAAAAGGAGATGTACCCGTAGACTGGTTAGTGCGGTTGTTAAAAGCAAACTCAGCCAATGGTAACACAGAACACCAATCATCCTGTCGGGCTGAGGTCAAACAACGCAGAATTTGCTCCAGAGACTGATTGGTCCGCTCAGTCTGCCCATTAGTCTCTGGATGGTAGGCGGATGAAAAGGACAGACCAATACCCAACCTCCTACAAAAAGCTCTCCAAAATCTGGATACAAATTGCACTCCCCTATCAGACACCACATTCAGGGGTACCCCATGCAACCGCACCACATGCTCCACAAACAATCTGGACAATGTTTCCGCATTAGGTAGAGCTGCCAAAGGTACAAAATGTGCCTGCTTACTAAACCTGTCCACTACGACCCAGACCACGGTATTACCCTTGGAAGGGGGAAGGTTGGTGATGAAATCCATGGACAGATGAGTCCATGGTCTCTCAGGAATTGGCAGTGGTACCAATTCCCCGGCCGGCCGGTTATGGGGAGTTTTCGCACGGGCACAAACCTCACACGCAGACACATACTCCCCAACATCAGAGGCTAAAGAAGACCACCAGAATATTCTAGCAATGGCCTTCAGGGTCGCTGAGATCCCTGGATGTCCACCCAGAACTGAGTCATGGAACTCCTGGAGGACCTTGAGACGAAACTGAGCTGGCACAAAAAGTTTATCCACCGGCTTAGCTGGAGGTGCAAGAGCCTGGGCTTCTCGAATCTCCCGTTCCAACACATTAGAAACCTCTGCCACCACCACCCCAGGCTGAAGAATGGAGGATGGAGGTTCCGGGGGGGATACCGGATCAAGACTGCGTGACAACGCATCCGCTCTGATATTCTTGGATCCTGGTCGAAAAGTGATCGAGAAGTTGAATTGGGAAAAAAAAGTGACCATCTAGCCTGTCTGGGAGTCAACCTTTTAGCTGACTCAATGTAAGCTAGGTTTTTGTGGTCCGTGATTACCGTTATAGGATGAACAGCCCCCTCCAAAAAATGCCTCCATTCTGCAAAAGCCAATTTTACGGCCAGAAGTTCCCGATTCCCCACATCATAGTTTCTCTCCGCCGGAGAGAACTTCTTTGAGAAAAAGGCGCAAGGTCTTAAATTGGTCAAAATGGCAGGTCCCTGGGACAATACCGCCCCCACCCCCACCTCTGAGGCGTCTACCTCAACAATAAATGGTTCAGAGGGGTCCGGTTGGATAAGAACCGGGGCCGACATGAAACATTTTTTCAAAAACTAAAATGCCGCTACCGCTGCGGTTGACCAGTTCTTGATATCGGCCCCCTTTTGAGTCATGTCTGTGAGGGGTTTAACCACCTGTGAGAACCCCCTTATAAATTTTTGATAATAATTAGCGAACCCTAGGAAACGTTGCAGACCCTTCAAATCACACGGTTGAACCCACTCGAGAATGGCCTGCACCTTATTAGGATCCATGCGATACCCTTCAGCAGACACGATGAACCCCAGAAAGGACAGTTCCTGAACAAAAAATAAACATTTTTCAAGTTTAGCAAACAGACAGTTCTCCCTGAGCCTTTGGAGAACTGCCCGAATATGACCAATGTGAGTCTGTTTATCAGGCGAGTAGATTAAAATGTCATCCAAATACACCACCATAAAACGTCCAATCAAATCGGAGAACACATGATTTATGAAATTTTGGAAGACCGCTGGAGCGTTGGTCAGGCCGAAGGGCATGACCAAATTTTCAAACAACCCTTCAGTAGTGAGAAAGGCGGTCTTCCATTCATCTCCGTTCCGGACTCGGATAAGGTTATACGCTCCCCGTAGATCTAATTTCGAAAACCACTTAGCTCCGGACAACTGATTGTATAAATCAGGAATAAGTGGAAGGGGATAAGTATTCCTCACAGTTATTTTATTTAACTCACGAAAATCGAGGCATGGGCGCAAACCACCGTCTTTTTTTTTTTACAAAAAAGAACCCTGCCGCCACAGGAGAAACAGAAGGACGAATATGTCCCTTACGGAGGCTCTCAGAAATATATTCCTTCATCGCAGCCCGTTCCGGACCCGAGAGGTTATACAAGCGGGCTTTGGGCAATTTAGCACCTGGAACCAGGTCAATGGCACAATCAAATGGGCGGTGTGGTGGTAAAACCTCAGCCTCTTTTTCGGAGAAAACGTCAGTATAATCTATCAGGCACTCCGGAATGCCTTCTAGACCCACGGACGACACAGACACAGAAACAAGACATTTCTCAGAGCAATAGGGACCCCATTTAACAATATCCCGAGATTCCCAATTAATCACAGGATTATGCAGCTGTAACCAGGGGAACCCCAACACCAGTCCCGCAGGCAGGTTGTTCATTACAAAACATGAAATACGTTCCTGGTGTAAGGAACTCACTTTAAGGAGAAACTCTTCAGTACAAAACACAATGTCATTCTTAACCAGTGGTGTTTTGTCAATAGCAACAAGGTGAATTGGAGTCTCCAACCTTCACTGTCCCTAACTTACACCTGTCCACCAAGTCAGAGTCAATAAAGTTCAATGATGAACCGCAATCCACGAAGGCAGTTGTGGATGTGGAGACACCCCCACAACAAAGTTCCACTTGAAATGACATTTTAGAAAATGCAGAAAAGGGTACCTGAGAGCCTGGGTGACCTCCACGATAATCACCCGGGCTCAGTCGCTTGTTGGTTAGTGGCCGGGAGGGGCAATCCTTTTTCCCATGTCCAGACTCGCCACTGTGAACACAGCATTTTCTCACGTGCCATTGTCTCCTTTCTTCCTCCTTAAGGTTGATGGTTCCCATCACCGTGATTTTCAGTGAAGAACTGGCTCCCCTTCCTTGGGAGAATAATGATGTCTCGGTTTGTATCACTCCCCTTGCCCGTAACCTGCGATCCATTTGGACGGCCTGTGTCATAGCTTCCTCCAGGGCATCAGGTGGGGGGTGGAGAGCCAAGGCGTCTTTTAGATGCTCAGACAGGCCTCTACGGAACAACCCCCGGAGAGCGGCGTCGTTCCAGCAGACCTCAGCAGTCCAGCGTCTGAACTCTGAGCAAAACCACTCGGCTGAGTGTTTCCCCTGGCAAACATTCATCAGCCTGTCCTCAGCCATACGCACCCGATCAGGCTCATCATAAATATGCCCCAGGGCCTCAAAAAATGCATCCACAGTCATACGCTCAGGGGCCGTGGTAGGAAGGGAGAAAGCCCAAGCTTGGGGGGCTCCCCTTAACAGGGATATAATGACCCCCACTCTCTGACTTTCATCCCCAGAAGAGTGTGGTCGTAAGGAAAAAAAAAGCTTACAGCCCTCCTTGAAAACTCTGAATTCATTTTTATCTCCAGAAAAGGTATCTGGTAACTTCACTGGAGACTCAGGGGAAATTAATGTAACATCCCGAGCCCCCCATGAAAGAACTCCCTGCACAGTGTCGGCGATCAGCTGCTGAGACTGAGCCAGGACTCTTTGTTCTCCAAAGAGTTTCTGAGACATCTGAGTAAGGTGCCTCACCTGCTCAGAAAGAGTGTGCACAGGATCCATCACACACACAGGTGAATGGGAGCAGAGAAAAAAAAATGGTATGGGTCAGTTATAATGTCAGAGACACCGCACTGCACTTGCTCATAGAGCCAGTGCGTGTGTCCTGAGCACAGAAGCAGTGCTAAAAGATACCTGTGGAGACGGGCAGCAGAGGTGACCATGCGTGCTTCAGGCTAATAGTGTCAGGGTTCAGTCAGCGCTGAAAGGTAAAGAGGCAAAGGACCTGCGGACACTGAAACTGAATAATGTGCACGGGACCTATTGGTCATGTGACTGCAAGGGGGCGGGGCTTAGCGTCCTGTATTCAGATAGGACAGGACACCATACAACAACTCAGAGTCAGGCAAAACAGAGGTCACAGCAGTACGGGCAAACGAGGTACAGGAGGGACAAACAGACGGGTAGTCAGACAGAGCCAAAGGTCATACACAAGAGGGCGACGTGGTACCAAGGGGACGAGCAGAGAGGAGTCGGGTCACAAGCAGAGAGTCATACACGAGAGGTAGCGCAGTACAAGATGGTCAGGCAGAACTCGTAACAGGGACAGAACCAGATCACACCCGAACAAGCAAGCAAGATATCAGGCACAAGGCACACGTATACAAGAGGTCACTTAACTCAGCCGAGGGCAGGAGTATAACTGACACCGGACCCAGGTCCAGTGAGCACTAAATAGCCTCCTGCTGCCAGAGAGAGGCAGCACAATTAACCCATAGTCTAACCAGGACAGGTCAAAGCGAAATCCTGTCCTGGATCATGACACCAGGTGTGCCGAACGTCTGTGGAGAAAATCCAACCTACCCGAAGATTTCATCCATTATAAGTTTATGCTTCGAACATACAACACTGCCCTTCACCTCTCAAAACAAACCTATTTCAACACCCCCATCACCTCACTGTCCAATAACCCTAAACGTCTCTTTGACACTTTTCATTCTCTACTCAACCCAAGAGTACACAGGCCCCAACCATGGAGCTTCGAGCTGACGATCTGGCCAATTACTTCAAAGAAAAAATTGACCAGATCCGACAGGAAATTACCTCCCAATCACCTCATACCATGCACTGTCCTCCCTCCCCCACTGCATCTAGCTCACTCTCTGATTTTGAACCAGTCACAGAAGAAGAAGTAAGCAGGCTCCTTCCATTTTCTCGCCCAACCACTCGCACCAGTGACCCATTTCCGTCACATCTACTCCAGCCCCTTTCCCCTGCTGTCACCCCTCACCTAACTATAAAACATATAACCTCTCTCTTCTGGTATCTTTCCCTCCTCATTTAAGCATGCCATCATACATCCTCTACTTAAAAAGCCATCCCTCGACCAAAACTGTGCCGCTAAATATAGACCTGTCTCTAATCTTCCCTTCATCTCTAAACTCCTGGAACACATGGCCCACTCCCGTCTTCTCCGCTATCTCTTTGATAACTCTCTTCTCGACCCTCTCCAATCCGGTTTCCGCTCTTTACACTACTGAAACTGCCCTAACTAAAGTCTATAATGATCTACTAACAGCTAAATCAAATGGTCATTACTCCATGCTTATTCTCTTGGATTTCTCTGCAGCATTCGACACTGTGGATCATCAGCTCCTCCTCACTAGGCTCCATTCCATTGGCCTCAAGGACACCGTTCTCTCCTGGTTCTCCTCCTATCTCTCTGACCGCTCCTTTACTGTATCTTTTGCTGGCTCCTCCTCCTCTCATCTTCCCCTTACTGTTGGGGTTCCTCAAGGATCAGTCCTAGGCCCCCTCCTCTTCTCTTTGCATACTGCCCCTATTGGTCAAGCAATCAGTAGATTTGGTTTCCAGTACCATCTCTATGCTGATGACACCCAATTATACGCTTCTTCTCCTGACATCACGCCAGCCTTTCTAGAAAACATCGGCGATTGTTTAAACGCTGTGTCTAACATCATGTCCTCACTATATCAGAAATTGAACCTGTCAAAGACTGAACTCCTTGTGTTTCCTCCCGCTACTAATGTACCTATACCCGACATTGCCATTTCCGTGTGTGGTTCCACTATTACTCTCCAGCAACATGCCCGCTGTTTTGGGGTCATACTTGACTCCGAGCTTTCCTTTGTCCCCCACATACGATCACTGGCTCGTTCTTGTTATCTGCACCTCAAAAACATTTCTAGAATTCGACCTTTTCTTACTTTTGACTCCGCAAAAACTCTTACTGTTTTTCTTATTCATTCTCATCTCGACTATTGTAACCGGTCTCCCTCTTACCAAACTCTCCCCCCCTCCAATCTGTCTTGAATGCTGCTGCCAGGATCATATTCCTTGCCAATCGTTACACCGATGCCTCTACCTTGTGCCAGTCATTACTCTGGCTACCCATCCACTCCAGAATCCAGTACAAACTTATTACCCTCACCCACAAAGCTCTTCATGGCTCAGCACCACCCCTTGTTTCAGTATACCATCCTACCCGCGCCCTCTGTTCTGCTGATGACCTGAGGTTAGCATCCTCAATAATGAGAACCTCCCACTCCCGTCTCCAAGACTATACAGGTGCTGCGCCAAATCTTTGGAATGCACTTCCCAGGTCAATACGATTAGTCCCCAATCCCCACAATTTTAAGCGTGCCCTGAAAACTTATTTATTCAGACTGGCCTACCGCCTCAACACATTAACCTAATCTATCCCTATGTGGCACAGCCAAAAAATTTTAGCATAACCAGGTTCCCTGCATCATGTTCCCACATGCTTTATGCATCCATTAGCCCTCTGCATCTGTACTGTTACACACTTAACATTATGGCTGGTCCATACAATCAGGGCAACTGTTACCACCCACCTTTCATGTCTCCCTTTTTTCCTCATAGATTGTAGGCTTGCGAGCAGGGCCCTCATTCCTCTTGGTATCTGTTATGATCTATGTGATTATTGTTATGCTGTAATGTCTATTGTCTGTACAAGTCCCCTCTGAAATGTAAAGTGCTGCGGAATATGTCGGCGCTATAGAAATAAAATTTATTATTATTATATTATTATTATTATATACAATTTTTCTTTACTGTCATCCTCTTTTTGTGCAAAAATTTGCATTTTCTAACTTCTGACCTCTGTGAATTTTCCCAGTTAGGCCCTATGCAGGATCAGGCCCCTGTGCAGCGCTGCACAGAAAAGATATTTTCAGAGAAAACATTCATAGGCTTTCATGCTTAAAATTTTCCTTTATCATCGTCTTCATTTTTGTAAAAATTTGTGGATTTTCTCTCTTTTGACTCGTTTAAAGTATGCTGGTAGGACCCTGTCCAAGATTTGAAACATAAAAGGCAACAGCCTTATTTTTAGCTGCTAATTAACATGTTAGCCCCTTCCCAATATTTTACGTACTATCCCATCCATCTGCCCTGGGCCTTAATGCCCATTGATGGGATAGTACGTGATCACGATCAGCTGCGCTCACAGGGGGGAGCGCAGCTGATCATGGCCGGGTGTCAGCTGATTATAACAGCTGACACCTGGCACTATGTGCCAGGAGCGGTCAAGGACCACTCCTGGCACATCAACCCCCGTCACACTGTGATCAAACATGATCGCAGTGTTCCGGGGCATAGGGAAACATCGGCAGGGAGGGGGCTCCCTGTGTACTTCCCTGAGACCCTCAGAACAATGCGATGTGCTCGCGTTGTTCCAAGGGCCTCCTTCCTGCAGATCCCCAGAGCTAAGATGGCCACAGGGTCCTTCCGTGTCCTGCAGGGACAATGCATGATGAGAGCAGGTGCTGGGAAGCCTCCTGCACTGCCTGTCAGATCTGACACAGTGCAGTGCAAAGTGTCAGATCAGCAATCTGACTTTATATTTTAATATCCCACCCTGGGACAATGTAATAGAGTAAAAAAAATAATATGTGTTAAAATTCCCAAATAAAGAAATAAAAATATTCCTCAATAAATTCATTTATTTTTGTAAATAAAAAAAACAATAAAAGTGCACATATTTAGTATGGCCATGTCCATAACAACCTGCCCTATAAAACTGTCCCACTAGTTAATCCCTTTAGTGAACTCTTTCAAAAAAAGAAAAGACAAGGCAAAAAACAATGCTTTATCATCATACTGCCGAACAAAAAGTGCAATAACGCTCGATCAAAAAGATGGATTTAAATAAACATGGTACCGCTGAAAATGTCATCTTATCCCTCAAAAAATGAGCGATGATACAGCATCATCAGCGAAAAAATAAAAAAGTTCTGGCTCGCAGAATAAAGAGATGCAAAAATAATCATTTTTTATATAAAATTGTTTTTATTGCATAAAAGTGCCAAAGCATAAAAAAGTAAATGAGGTATTGCTGTCATCATACTAACCCGATCAATAAAACTGCTTTATCAATTTTACCACACGCGAAATGGTGTTAACTCCCCCCCCCAAAAAAAAGAAATTCATGAATTGCTGGTTTTTGTTCATTCTGAGTCCCAAAAATCAGAATAAAAAGAGATCAAAAAATTTAATGTGCGCGAAAATGATACCAATAAAAACGTCAACTCGTCCCACAAAAAATAAGACCTCACACGACTCTGTGGGTCAAAATATTGAAAAATTATAGCTCTCAAAATGTGGTGACTTTTTTTGCATTAAAAGCATTTTTTAGCGTGTGACAGCTGCCAAACATAAAAACCCGCTTTAAATAGTAAATCAAACCCCCTTTTATCCCCCCTTAGTAAAAAATAATAAAATTAAAAATGTGTACTTATTTCCATTTTCCCATTAGGGTTATTGCTAGGGTTAGGGGTAAGGCTAGGGTTAGGGTTGGGATTAGGGTTAGGGTTGGGATTAGGGTTAGGGGTGTGTTTTTGGGGTTAGCGTTGGAGTTAGAATTGGGGGGTTTCAACAGTTCAGGCATATCCGGGGCTCTCCAAATGCAACATGGCATCTGATCTCAATTCCAGCCAATTCTGCATTGAATAAGTCAAACGGTGCTACTTCCCTTCCAAGCTCTGCCATGCGCCCATTCCCTTCCAAGCTCTTCCATGCGCCCAAACAGTGGTTTACCCACAAGTATGGGGCCTAGTCAGGACAAATTGCACAACAACTTTTAGGGGGCTCTCCAAATGCTACATAACACCCGCAGACCATTCCATCAAAGTCTGCAATCCAAAACTTCACTACTTCCCTTCCGAGTCCCGACGTGTGCCCATACAGTAGTTTACTCCCACATATGTGGTATCAGCGTACTCAGGACAAATTTGACAACAATTGTTGTTGTCCAATTTCTCCTGTTACCCTTGGGAAAATAAAAAAATTTGGGACTAAAAGATCATGTTTGTGGAAAAAATATGATTTTTTTATTTTCACGCCTGGGCGTTATAAAAGTTCTGTGAAGCACTTGGGGGTTCAAAATGCTCACCACACATCTAGATAAGTTCCTTGGGGTTCTAGTTTCCAAAATGGGGTCAATTGTGGGGGGTTTCCACTGTTTAGGCACATCAAGGGTTCTCCAAATGCGACATTACACCCGCAGACCATTCCATCAAAGTCTCACTACCTCTCTTCCAAGCCCTGAAGAGTGCCCATACAGTAGTTTACTCCCACATATCAGGTATCAGCATACTCAGGACAAATTAGACAACAACTTTTTGGGTAAAATTTCTCCTGTTTCCTTTGAGAAAATAAAAAATTGGAAACTAAAAGATCATGTTTGTGGAAAAAAATATGATTTTTTTTTATTTTCATGCCCAGGCGTTATAAACTTCTGTGAAGCACTTGGGGTTTCAGAGTGCTCACCACTAAACTATATAAGTTCCTTGGGGGTCTAGTTTTCAAAATGGGGTCACTTATGGGGGGTATTTACTGTTCAGGCACATCAGGGGCTCTCCAAACGCAACATGGTGTCCGATCTCAATTCCAGCCAATTTTGCGCTGAAAAAGTCAAATGGTGCCCATCCTTCCCTTCCGAGCTCTGCCATGCGCCCAAATAGTGGTTTACCCTCACAAATGGGGTATCAGCGTACTCAGGATGAATTGCACTATAACT
Organism: Dendrobates tinctorius; assembly: GCF_039654945.1. Classification (NCBI taxonomy): domain Eukaryota; kingdom Metazoa; phylum Chordata; class Amphibia; order Anura; family Dendrobatidae; genus Dendrobates; species Dendrobates tinctorius. Next base: position 13,545,646 of record NW_027361690.1, read on the forward strand.
TTGGGGCATATGTTTCCCTTGGGAAAATAAAAATTGGGGGTGAAAAGATCATTTTTAGGAAAAAATATGATTCTTTAATTTTACAGTTGTACGTTATAAACTTCTGTGAAGCCCTTGGAGGTTCAAAGATATCACCACACATCTAGATAAGTACCTTTGGGAGTCTAAATTCCAAAATGGTGTCATTTTTGGTGGGTTCCACTGTTTAGGCACATCAGAGGCTCTCCAAACGCGACATGGTGTCCAGCCAATTCAGCGTTGAAAAAGTCAAATGGCGCTCCATCCCGTCAGAGCTCTGCCATGCAACCAAACAGTGGTTTACCCCCACATATGGGGTATCAGCGTACTCAGGACAAATTGCAAAATACATTTTGTGGTCCTGTTTCCCTTTGGAAAATAAAAATTAGACATGAAAAGATCATTTTTATGGAAAACATATGATTTTTTAATTTTACGGCTGTACGTTATAAACTTATGTGAAGCCCTTGGGGGTTCAAAGTTCTTACCACACAATTAGATAAATTCCTTGGGGGGTCTGGTTTTTAAAATGGGGTCATTTTGCAGGGTTTCAATTGTTTAGGCACATCAGGGGCTCTCCAAACGGGACATGGCGTCCGATCTCAATTACAGCCAATTTTGCATTGAAAAAGTCAAACGGCGCTCCTTCCCTTCTGTGCTCTGCCTTGCGCTGAAACTGTGGTTCCCCCCACATATCAGGTATCAGCGTACTCAGGACAAATTGCACAATAACTTTTGAGGTTCAATTTCTCGTGTTACCCTTGGTAAAATAAAAAAATTGGACCTGAAATAATTTTTTTATGAAAAAAAATTAAATGTTCATTTTTTTAATTATTCAAAAAATTCCTGTGAAGCACCTGAAGGGTTAATATACTTCTTGAATGTGGTTTTGAGCACCTTAAGGGGTGCAGTTTTTAGAATGGTGTCACTTTTGGGTATTTTCTGTCATATAGACCCCTCAAAGTGACTGCAAATGTGATGTGGTCCCTAAAGAAAAAATGGTGTTGTAAAAATGAGAAAACGCTGGTCAAATTTTAACCCTTCCTAACCAAAAATTTTGGTTCCAAAATTGTGCTGATGTAAAGTAAACATGTGGGAAATGTTGCTTATTAAGTATTTTGTGTGTCATATCTCTGTGATTTAAGAGCATGAAAATTCAACGTTGGAAAATGGCGAAATGTTCAAAATTTTTGCCAAATTTCCATTTTTTTCACAAATAAGCGCAAGGTATATCAAAGAAATGTTACCACTATCATGAAGTACAATATGTCATGAGAAAAAAGTGTCAGAATCACCAGATCGATTGAAGCGTTAAAGAGTTATTACCTCATAAAGGGACAGTGTTCAGAATTGCAAAAATTGGCCCCGTCATTAACGTACAAACCACCCTTGGGGGTTAAGGGGTTAAGATAACGGTAATCAAACCAGGTATAGAGCCCTGACTCAAAGTATACTGTTTTCTACACACTTTTGTACACACAAAACTGAACACACAAAATTGATAAGATAGACAGTGATGCAAAAAAAAACCTCTTAAGCCTTGTCTACTGCATGCCATGTTTTTAAAATGTATGGTGAAACAAGGTTTAGTGTGGACCACAGGTCTATACATATGAAATCTTTGTGGGCACATGTACAGGAAGTTTCATTCTTGCTGCTTGACCTACAGGCAGCAACAAAACAAAGGTCTGATCACAAAAGACAATGGTTCCAATTCATCAAGACTGGCATTGTTCATGCCAGTTGGATGAGGAGGCATTGTGGAGTCAGGCTCACAAGCCTCATAGTGTTTTCAAGGATAAACTCTCTGATGAATCTGGGCCTAAGAGGTATATTTTTTGGACATTTTTGTTAATTTTTAAAACTATGAAAAGTCAGAACAGTGCGTCATTAAAAGGGCAGTTGATTACTGCTGGTTACCATTGTTTTCTATGGGAAGGCTTCTTTGACATCACTAAGGCTGTGATTCTGTTAAAGAACGTGAAAACAGTTGAATACCGTCCTAAGAGACCTCAGAGTATTACACAATTTTTTTCAAAGCATTTGGAAGTTTGTCTGTATTTTAGCCTCAAAACAAAATATCAAAACAATTAAATGTCAAATTCAAATTTCAAAGCATTTGCTAATTTCTACAATCTATTTAATGGTAATCAGCAAGGCTGATAAGGCTGGTTCCACAATCTATTTTCCCATACTGTCTATATTTATTTTCATGGACCAAGGAATGCAACCTGCGTAATATTAATGTCTTGCTGCCTCCTGCTTTGATAGTAAATTTGACCAACATAACAACAGTGTTGTGAGTTCATTTTCCCCTTCACTACTGAGGCCCGGTGAACTCCCTCTTCTGGTAAAGAAAGGTAGTGAGCCTGATTATCAGACACCTGAGCCTAATGATGATGACTGGCTGAGTGGAGTTACTGACTGGATATAAGGCTGCCGACGCCCTTCTGCCCTGCGGGTGACTTCTCTGTGGGATCCTTGGAGACCAGTCTGAATTCCTGCTCTTCTAAAGCTAAGTTTTCTGCTCGGCCTTTTGCATTTGTGCTTTGACTTTGTTTTGCTTTGTTTTTCTGGAGTTCTGCCATTCCCTGCTGGGGTGAGCTGAATTCCTTTAGCTCTGTCTTCTGAAAATACCTGAGTGCTGATTTAGTTTTTGAAGCCTAGCTGCTTCAGGGCCTTTTTCCATATCAGCTTGTTGGCTTATGTCTTTGATAGGGTTTTGGCAGATTGCAGACAGCAACCTTCCTTTCCTGTTCTGTTTAGTTAGCTTGGGCCCCATCGTTTGCTCAGCCTATCTTTCTATCTGTGTGAGTGTTTTTTCATCTTGCTTCACCGTCATTATATGTTGGGGGCTGCCTTTTACTTTGGGGTCTGCTCTGGGGCAGGTTAGATTTCCTTTTCTGTCTTTAGGCTATTTAGCTCTCCGGCTGTGATCGAGGGGTCTAGGGCACCGTAGGAACCCCCCACGGCTACTGCTAGTTGTGTAGATAGGTTCAGGGGTCTGCAATCTGATAGTTGCCAACTTCTCTGGTTTTCTGGACGTAGCTTCTATTTTTGTGTCTGCCTCATACGGTGACTCAATCATAACACAACAGTACCTTTCAACAGGCAGGAAAAATATTGTGCAAATCAGCTTTTCCAAAAATAAACACAGGCAGTTAACTGACAGGTCACTGCAATGTGTCTTCATGTGTAGGGATATGGACTGTCTTACTGTGTTCCTGCCCCTGAAGACAATAGATACACTATGTGAATACTATCATGTTGCTTTATATGTTAAAGTAATATGTATCTAATGTAATGTATTATGGTAATGTACAATATATATAAAGTGTTAGTGAATAAAATGAGTATAGCATAGGATAAGCTTATGTCACGCCGCCTCCGCATACTCACCCAGCTTCCGCTCCCACGCCACAGCCCCCCACCGCCCGACAGCCACGGCGATCCCTTCTGACAGGCTCACGACCGACAGGGTCTCTGCATGCAATGCGCATGCGCCATAGGCCATGGCTGCGCCTCCCTCCTGTTACTTGTGCTCCTGCAATGCCCTGACCCAGAAGCACCTATGGACCAATGGCAGACCTGACAGAGCCATATCAGGCCATTCCCCCCTGAGGAAGGCGCCTCATCGTTGTGTTTGCTAGCACACTGGGCCATGCTTCCTCGTGTGCTCTCTGCAGTCTCGCAGTCCTGTCTTCAGTGATTCCTGCTGTAGCCTCACAGTCCTGCCTTCCATGGTCCCTGCAGTAGCCCTGCAGTCCGGTGCTCCGTGGGTTCAGCTATCTATACTCTAGTCCTGCCTCCGGTGTTCCTGCTCCACCCTGCTATCCACACTTCAGTCCTTCAGTCCTACTCCAGTCCTGCCTCTGGTGTTCCTGCTCCACACTGCTATCCACACTCCAGTCCCTCAGTCCTACTCCAGTCCTGCCTCCGGTGTTCCTGCTCCATCCTGTTATCCACACTCCAGTCTTTCAGTCCTGCTCAAGTCCTGCCTCTGGTGTTCCTGCTCCATCCTGCTATCCACACTTCAGTCCTTCAGTCCTACTCCAGTCCTGCCTCCCGTTTTCCTGCTCCGTCCTGTTGTCTATGCTCCAGTCCTGCAGTTCTAATCCGGTCCAGTCTCCAGTGATCCCGCTCTGTTGTCTACGCTTCAGTCCCACACTCCTACTCCAGTCCGTTCTGAGCCGCCCCTCTCGGTACTGGCTATCGTGGTATCGTGGTACCCAAACCCCTGGGCCTGCTCTAAACAATCCCTATATAGGGTCAGCTCCACCTGGCAGCTCACCCGGTGCCCCTCGGTGCCACGGTCCAGAGGGTCCACTCCTGGAGATTTGTCTCCTGACTAGAGTTGAGCGAAACGGGTCGAAAAAATTCAAAAGTCGCCGACTTTTGGCAAAGTCGGGTTTCATGAAATGAAACCCGACCCTAGGATGAGGTCGGCCACGAGGTCGGCGACTTACGTGCCAAAGTAGCGTTTCAAAAGTTTGTTTTGCGCTCTTTTTCAGCCAATCAGGATCCACGGACAATGTGGGCAACGTGATGACATAGGCACGGGTCACCACCATCTTTCAGAAGGGCATGCAAGTGATTGGCTTGCTTTGGTGGGCGTCACAGGGGGTATAAAAGGGCGTGCACGCCAACCGCCATCTTACTTCTGCCGATCTTAGTATAGGGAGAGGTTGCTGCTGATTCTGTAGGGAGAGCGTTAGGCAGGGAAGAAGACAAAAAAACTGCTTCTGCTGCTAGCGATTTGGCCTGCACAACACACCAGTCACTGTGTGTGCAGTGCAAGGGGAGGCTATATAGTGGTGTATCAGTGGTGTTGGTTGTTGGGCTGCCTTCTAAGGCTTCCTGACATTCCTGCATTGCTGATTACCCACTGCTCCGCAAACTGCTTTTTTAAAAGCAATCCCAATTTTTTTTTTTTGTCCTGCTGAGAAGAAAAAAAAACTGCTTCTGCTGCTAGCAATTTGGCCTGCACAACACACCAGTCACTGTGTGTGCAGTGCAAGGGGAGGCTATATAGTGGTGTATCAGTGGTGTTGGTTGTTGGGCTGCCTTCTAAGGCTTCCTGACATTCCTGCATTGCTGTTTACCCACTGCTCCGCAAACGGCTTTTTTAAAAGCAATCCAATCTCCCTTATCCTCTAGTCACTTTTGTCACAGCTGTGCCATCGAGCCTGTCACATAGCGCTCAGATATTCATTGGGCCTCACACAATCCAAAAGTGTCCAGTGTCCAAAAGTGTGTGCAGAGATTCAAAATCTCCCTTATCCTCTAGTCACTTTGGTCACAGCTGTGCCATCGAGCCTGTCACATAGCGCTCAGATATCAGTGGGCCTCACACAATCCAAAAGTGTCCAGTGTCCAAAAGTGTGTGCAGAGATTCAAAATCTCCCTTATCCTCTAGTCACTTTGGTCACAGCTGTACCATCGAGCCTGTCACATAGCGCTCAGATATCAGTGGGCCTCACACAATCCAAAAGTGTCCATCCAGTGTCCAAAAGTGTGTGCAGAGATTCAAAATCTCCCTTATACTCTAGTCACTTTGGTCACAGCTGTGCCATCGAGCCTGTCACATAGCGCTCAGATATCAGTGGGCCTCACACAATCCAAAAGTGTCCAGTGTCCAAAAGTGTGTGCAGAGATTCAAAATCTCCATTATCCTCTAGTCACTTTGGTCACAGCTGTGCCATCGAGCCTGTCACATAGCGCTCAGATATCAGTGGGCCTCACACAATCCAAAAGTGTCCAGTGTCCAAAAGTGTGTGCAGAGATTCAAAATCTCCCTTATCCTCTAGTCACTTTGGTCACAGCTGTGCCATCGAGCCTGTCACATAGCGCTCAGATATCAGTGGGCCTCACACAATCCAAAAGTGTCCATCCAGTGTCCAAAAGTGTGTGCAGAGATTCAAAATCTCCCTTATCCTCTAGTCACTTTGGTCACAGCTGTGCCATCGAGCCTGTCACATAGCGCTCAGATATCAGTGGGCCTCACACAATTCAAAAGTGTCCAGTGTCCAAAAGTGTGTGCAGAGATTCAAAATCTCCCTTATCCTCTAGTCACTTTGGTCACAGCTGTGCCATCGAGCCTGTCACATAGCGCTCAGATATCAGTGGGCCTCACACAATCCAAAAGTGTCCAGTGTCCAAAAGTGTGTGCAGAGATTCAAAATCTCCCTTATCCTTTAGTCACTTTGGTCACAGCTGTGCCATCGAGCCTGTCACATAGCGCTCAGATATCAGTGGGCCTCACACAATCCAAAAGTGTCCAGTGTCCAAAAGTGTGTGCAGAGATTCAAAATCTCCCTTATCCTCTAGTCACTTTGGTCACAGCTGTGCCATCGAGCCTGTCACATAGCGCTCAGATATCAGTGGGCCTCACACAATCCAAAAGTGTCCATCCAGTGTCCAAAAGTGTGTGCAGAGATTCAAAATCTCCCTTATCCTCTAGTCACTTTGGTCACAGCTGTGCCATCGAGCCTGTCACATAGCGCTCAGATATCAGTGGGCCTCACACAATCCAAAAGTGTCCAGTGTCCAAAAGTGTGTGCAGAGATTCAAAATCTCCCTTATCCTTTAGTCACTTTGGTCACAGCTGTGCCATCGAGCCTGTCACATAGCGCTCAGATATCAGTGGGCCTCACACAATCCAAAAGTGTCCAGTGTCCAAAAGTGTGTGCAGAGATTCAAAATCTCCCTTATCCTCTAGTCACTTTGGTCACAGCTGTGCCATCGAGCCTGTCACATAGCGCTCAGATATCAGTGGGCCTCACACAATCCAAAAGTGTCCATCCAGTGTCCAAAAGTGTGTGCAGAGATTCAAAATCTCCCTTATCCTCTAGTCACTTTGGTCACAGCTGTGCCCTCGAGCCTGTCACATAGCGCTCAGATATCAGTGGGCCTCACACAATCCAAAAGTTTCCAGTGTCCAAAAGTGTGTGCAGAGATTCAAAATCTCCCTTATCCTCTAGTCACTTTTGTCACAGCTGTGCCATCGAGCCTGTCACATAGCGCTCAGATATCAGTGGGCCTCACACAATCCAAAAGTGTCCAGTGTCCACAAGTGTCTGCAGAAATTCAAAATCTCCCCTGTCCTATAGACACCTTGTACCTTGTTTTACATTACTATATAGTTTGTTGGATTTTGTCTACATTTCTACCAAAAATGAGGAAGGCTGGTGGAAGAGGCCATGGAATTAGGCGGGGGTTGGCAGCTGGTAATGATGGTGTTGGTGGTGGATCTGATGGTAGTGGCAAGAGCAAAATAGGACCGAATGTAGGAGGTGCTGACCCTGCGTCATCGTCTGGCTACATAAGGCCTCGAACGCTTAGTTTTCTAGGAGTTGGCAAACCGCTTTTAAAGCCAGAGCATCAGGAAAAAGTTTTGTCTTACATTGCTGACTCAGCCTCCAGCTCTATCGCCTCCTCTTCTTCAGTTGTAAAAAGTAAAAGCACTGAGTCATCATTGGAGGCTCATGTTCATGAACCACACCTTTCCTTGTGTCCTTCACCCCAACCAAGATTGAAGGATGACTCAGGCCATACTACTGATTACTCCATGGAGCTGTTTTCACATACCATGCCTGGATTATCAAGTGAAATGGTGAATTACCCAGGCCAAGATGAATCTGACATGGAGTGCACTGATGCACAGCCGCTGATGGATGATTCTGCTGGTACATTCACTCAGAGCACTACATTGTCCTCGCAGTGTACAGAGCCAGATTCTGACCCTGATGAGACTCAGGTGCCCCTTCCCGCACACTATACCACCATACACGATGACACAGAGGAAGGTGCACATGACATAGAAGAGGAGGTGATGGATGACCCAGTTGTTGACCCAGATTGGCATCAATTGGGGGAAGAGGGTGCTGCTTCCAATAGCTCAGATGAGGAGCATCCACAGCAGACATCGACATCGCAACAGCTGTTATCTGGCAGGCCCAGAGCACTCCAAAGACAGGTTCCAAACATCAAAAGAGTTGCTGGACAGCTTGTCCAGAGGGTCAAAAGATCACAGCGTGCTAGGCCGCAAAATGTCTGCCAAAGTAGGAAGAGTGCAGTGTGGCACTTTTTTGACCAAAATCCTCATGATCAGGCCAAGGTTATCTGTAAGAAGTGCGCAAAGACCTTTAGCCGAGGGAAAAATCTGAAAAATTTGAATACCAGTTGCATGCTTAGACATTTAACCAGCATGCACTTGCAAGCGTGGACACAACACAAAACCTCAAGTGCCACATGTGCAACTGATCACAATGAAGGTAGTCAGCAACGCTACATTGTTTCCCCCACTGTAAGCCCACCGGTTAGCACAGCAGCAAATGTTGAGGTGTCGTTGCAAGACCACAGCAGTCAGGGAATCCCACTGTTATATCAACGAAAGACTGATTCTAGGCCATCAGAAAGAACACCAACTCCATCACCATCATCAACCCTCTCTCAGTCCGCCCTGTCCACCGCTACTTCCACCATATGCAGCTCTCAAGTCCAGCTCACCCTCCCAGACACTATGAGTAGGTCAAGAAAGTACTCAGTCTCTCATCCGCGTACACTGTGTTTGAACGCCCACATTGCCAAACTAATCTCGTTTGAGATGATGCCCTTTCGGTTGGTGGAAAGCACAGCTTTCCGCAAACTCATGGCCTATGCAGTACCACGCTATGACCTACCCAGTCGCCACTTCTTCTCTCACAAAGCCATCCCAGCCCTCCACCATCATGTGAAAGACCGCATTGTCCATGCACTCAAGCAGTCAGTGAGCGGAAAGGTGCACCTCACAACAGATGCATGGTCCAGTCGGCATGGCCAGGGCCGTTACGTGTCCATCACTGCGCACTGGGTTAATGTGGTGGATACAGGGTCCACAGGGGACAGCGGTGGTGGGACAGTGCTGCCTAGCCCACGGTATAGGAAACAGTTGGCTGTAGGCGTTCGACCCTCCTCCTCCTCCTCCTCCTCCAGAAGCGAAAGCTCGTCCACAGAGCGCAGTCGTACGAGCACTCCATCTGCAGCTGCCACTGTTGCACACGATGTGTCCCCCTATCGAGCAGCTAGTGGAAAGCGTCAGCAGGCTGTGTTGGAGATGATGTGTTTGGGCGACAGACACACCGCCGAGGTGCTGGCCGAGTACTTGAAGCGACAAACTGAGTCATGGCTGGGCAGTGTACATCTTGAGGCAGGCAAGGTAGTTAGTGATAACGGCCGTAATTTTGTGGCAGCCATAGCCCTTTCAAAACTCAGCCACATACCTTGGTTGGCTCACACCTTGAACCTGGTGGTGCAGTGCTTCCTCAAAAATTATCCGGAGTTAACAGCCCTGCTCCAGAAGGTGCGAAGACTGTGCGCGCACATCCGCCGGTCGCCTGTACACTCCGTTCGTATGCAGAAGCTGCAGCGATTGCTCCACCTTCCCAACCACTGCCTCATTATCGACATTGCAACAAGGTGGAACTCCACCCTGCACATGGTGGAGCGGCTGTGCGAGCAGAGGCAGGCCATAATGCATTTATGGGAGGATACACGGCCAGGCACTTTGAGAGCAGACATGGAGTTGACAGGTGTGCAGTGGTCGAAGCTGAAAGACCTTTGTAAAGTCCTTCAGTGTTTTGAGGAATGCACACGGCTGGTAAGCGCAGACGACGCCATCCTAAGCATGAGCATCCCACTTATGCGTCTGCTCATGCAAACTTTGACGCACCTTAAGGAGCAGGCGTCTGCAGCCAATGTTGATGAGGAGGAAGAGGAGGAGGGAATCCTTGATGACATTCAGCCATTGTCTGCTCAGGGACCTCTCCTGGATGAGGGGGAGGAAGAAGAGGAGGAGGAGGATGATGATGGGGATGATTACTTAGGGGAGGAGGATGCATCTCGTGGGGCAAGTGAAAATGTTGGCGTGGCAAGGTCTGGTACAGGGTTTGTGCGTGACTGGAGGGATGTGGATTTGCCAGAAAGTGCTCCTCCACCCAGCACTCGCAGTGCATCATTGACACCGGGAACATTGGCCCACATGTCAGATTATGCCTTGCGGATCCTAAAAAGGGACCCCCGCATTGCCAAAATGATGAACGATGACGACTACTGGTTGGCCAGCATCCTGGATCCACGCTATAAAGGCAAATTACAAAACATCATGCCACAGGAGAACCTTGACCTAATATTGGCTAATAAACAAGCAACTCTGGTAAATCGGTTGCTTGAGGCATTCCCAGCACACAGCAGCGGTGATGGTTCTCACACGAGCCATACGGGCCGGGGGCAGCTTGGCAGAGGTGTTCGTGGTGCACACAGCAGAAGTGGCGTTGGAGACAGGGGTTTCATGACAATGTTGTGGACTGATTTTTCAAATACCGCTCACACAACTGGTAATACTGCATCGATGGAAAGTGACAGGAGACAGCAGTTGTCAACTATGGTTACAAACTACTTTTCCTCCCATATCGATGTTCTCCCACACAGGTCATTCCCCTTTGACTATTGGGCCGCTAAACTGGACACCTGGCCTGAATTGGCCCAATATGCCTTACAGGAGCTCGCTTGCCCAGCTGCAAGTGTGCTATCGGAAAGAGTCTTCAGTGCAGCTGGATCAATCCTGACAGAAAAAAGGACCCGTCTGTCAACCCAAAATGTGGATGATCTAACCTTCATTAAAATGAACCACGCATGGGTTTCCAAGGATTTTGTCCCACCTTCCACTGATGACACATAGGGTGACAGAAAAATGGCTTGCTTTGGTCCACCTCTTCCTGGTACTTAACCTATTTCGCCTTTTGCATCAGCTGAATGTCCAACATCAACATATGCCACTTTCTAAAACTCCCTAACTGTGCTGCCTCCCCCCCCATGGCCGGGGTCACCACCTAGCGCACGACACCGTGCGAGTGCCGTTGCCCTGGACAGGTGGGTAGGCCGACTCTTGGGCGCGGGCACTGGCACAGGGTCCCTCATAGTGCAATCAAGTGTCTCTGACGGTGGTGGTGCACACCCGCCGTCAGACACACCGCTGTACTAAGAGGGGCCCAGTGCCAGTACCGACGCCCACGAGTGGGCCCCCCTTGCTTGGGCAGGGCCCCAGCATTTGCAATCTTTACCTCTCCCTGCTCCTCCGCTGTGTAATCTGGGCCGTCAAATCCATACTGTGCCTGACACCATCTGAGCCTGCCTCCTGATGTATAGACATATATTTTGAATGTGTACGCTTTCCATACATGTTATCCGCGGAAACGGTACCCTTTCTAACCTTTGTGCAATCACGTGCAATCCATACTGGGCCTAACACCGTCTGAGCCTGCCTCCTGAAACATATATTTTGAATGTGTACGCTATCCATACATGTTATCTGGGGATACGGTACCCTTTCTAACCTTTGTGCAATCACGTGCAATCCATGCTGGGCCTAACACCGTCTGAGCCTGCCTCCTGAGACATATATTTTGAATGTGTACGCTATCCATACATGTTATCCGGGGATATGGTACCCTTTCTAACCTTTGTGCAATCATGTGCAATCCATACTGGGCCTAACACCGTCTGAGCCTGCCTCCTGAGACATATATTTTGAATGTGTACGCTATCCATACATATTATCTGGGGATACGGTACCCTTTCTAACCTTTGTGCAATCACGTGCAATCCATACTGGGCCTAACACCGTCTGAGCTTGCCTCCTGAGACATATATTTTGAATGTGTACGCTATCCATACATGTTATCTGGGGATACGGTACCCTTTCTAACCTTTGTGCAATCACGTGCAGTCCATACTGGGCCTAACACCGTCTGAGCCTGCCTCCTGAGACATATATTTTGAATGTGTACGCTATCCATACATGTTATCCGGGGATACGGTACCCTTTCTAACCTTTGTGCAATCACGTGCAATCCATACTGGGCCTAACACCGTCTGAGCCTGCCTCCTGAGACATATATTTTGAATGTGTACGCTATCCATACATGTTATCCGGGGATACAGTACCCTTTCTAACCTTTGTGCAATCATGTGCAATCCATACTGGGCCTAACACCATCTGAGCCTGCCTCCTGAGACATATATTTTGAATGTGTACGCTATCCATACATGTTATCTGGGTATACGGTACCCTTTCTAACCTTTGTGCAATCACGTGCAATCCATACTGGGCCTAACACCGTCTGAGCCTGCCTCCTGAGACATATATTTTGAATGTGTACGCTATCCATACATGTTATCTGGGGATACGGTACCCTTTCTAACCTTTGTGCAATCACGTGCAATCCATACTGGGCCTAACACCGTCTGAGACTGCCTCCTGAGACATATATTTTGAATGTGTACGCTATCCATACATGTTATGCGGGGATACGGTACCCTTTCTAACCTTTGTGCAATCACGTGCAATCCATACTGGGCCTAACACCGTCTGAGCCTGCCTCCTGAGACATATATTTTGAATGTGTACGCTATCCATACATGTTATCTGGGGATACGGTACCCTTTCTAACCTTTGTGCAATCACGTGTAGTCCATACTGGGCGTGAGAACGGCTGGCGAGCTGTTAAGCAAGCTACAGCACCTGTGGTTTGCACACGTAAGTTTTTCATTTTTTCAGGAATGACGGTTAGGCCTAATTCCGGAACTGCGGTTGACCTGCACTTACTGGGAAATCATTGTTCGCGGGTAATAATTGTAATCAGTGATCCCCATCACTAACGTTGTTCAGCGGGTTATCTGCACCTGTAAGCGACAAACGCTGGCCTTTTCAGTGTAGCGCACATGCAGCCACGAATATGTAAGGGCATGACACACCAGTTATTGGCCAATCTCATGTGCCAGAGCCTCACTTGTCCCTCTAGTAAGCCGGACTCGGACCGCGGGGCATGACGGAGTCTCGTTCATTAACGGAATTAAGCTTGCAATGTGTGCATCTGTTCTGTAGCTGGCATGGTTGAGGTTTCCCAGGTGGAGTCGAATTTAACCGTAGGCTCTACTCCTGGTGGTGCCCTTCTGGACATTCCTTTAAGGTTCAACTTTGCAACCATACTGCCCACGTAAAACAAACACTTTGCCTTCATGAACGCTGTTTGGAGGGTCATGACTCGTGGGAATAACGCCGCCCAATCAGTTAACCTGCTAGATAGATCCTTCGTTGCTCCCAAGCATGACATCACACTCCCTAGGAAGAAGGTAATGCCACTGTGGCGACCGTACTCCTGGGGGCGACACAAGTGCACTGATGCCCAGCCACTGCTCGATGAATCTGCTGGTACATTGACCCAGACCACTACATTCCCCTCGCACGCTACACGACCTGAATCTGACCCTGATGAAACTCAGGTTACCCTTCCCATATACAGTTCCATCTTACACGGTGACAAAGAGGAAGCTGCAGATGAAAGTGCAGGTTCGGCCCACCCGCCATCAGACACACCACCGTACTATCAGGGGCCCTGTGCCAGTGCCGTCGCCAACGAGTGGGCCCCCCCTGCTTGCCCAGGATCACAGCACTTGCAAAGTTGAAATACTGTGCAGTGAGATGGAAGATGGGGACGACGAGGAGTCCAGACAAGTACAGGGATTCCCTAGCGAGACTTATTTGATTGCTTTCAATGTTGGGACAGCAATTTTTGGGGAGCACTATACTCTGGAGAATGATAGATGGTGCCCACCATACACTGGAACATTCCAAAGGTGGACATCAGACACTGGAGCAGCATTTACAGGGCCCATTATACACTAGAGCATTAGAAATGGGGCCCATTATGTTTGGAGCATTATTTGGGCCCATAAGACAGTGGAGCTTCATCCATGGGGACCAACATATACTGTAGCATTATGTGGAGCTCATCATATACTGTTTCAAACATTATATGGGACCAATGATTCTGTATGGAGAAATAGATGGGCCTCGTCATGAGATGTAAAAAGTGAGGTATTTTTCATTGTACTATACCGCTATTTCTCTGCCGTATCGGAGCATGATGAGTTGTGGTATGTGTTAAAGGGGCGCTCTTTCGCCCAGGGCACATGAAAACCTGGAGCCAGCCCTCCCCCCCACAGTCTGTAGCCAAATAACCCCCATTTTTCAGTGCGTAACTTGTATTATGAAGTTAATTAAGGTTGACAAGCTTAAGTAAGAAGAATTGATGCTTTTGGCATTCAAATGGGCACTGTTGGTGTGTTTAATGTCCTCCTCTCACTGCCGACTTTTATTCCCCATTGACTTACATTGGGTTTCGTGTTTCGGGACGACCCCGACTTTTCCCTATAATCGGACGATCTTGCTCGACCCGACTTTTGGAAAAGTCGGGTTTCACGAAACGAAACGCGACCCTAAAAAACCAAAAGTCGCTCAACTCTACTCCTGACCAGCCATGGTAACAGTATGATCAGGCCATGGACTCCGCCGGTACTACTGTTGCTACCCAAAAGGAGTTGCTCTTTTTGCGGGAGAATCAGGGGGGCATCATGTCCATCATGAAGTCTATGGACACCCGTTTCTCGGCCCTGCAGGTGGCTGATCCTGGAAATGCCACTCAACTGGCCAGTCTTCAACAGGAGCTGGGTCAGCAACGAGATACTCATGCCCATATTCTGAGTTACATGGCCTCCTTCGATAGCCGCTTGTCAGTCCTCCAGTCTGCCGCTGCGATCCCGACTTCTCCCCCCGTGTCTACAGCTCTCTCGGCGTCCCGCCTCACCAAGCCACCGCGGTTTACTGGTGATCCCAAACTCTGCAGGGGGTTCTTAAATCAGTGTAGCCTCCATTTTGAATGGTTGCCTCAGCAATATCCCTCTGACAGGGCCAAAGTGGCCTTCATTATTTCCCATCTGGAGGGAGAGGCCCTGTCTTGGCTGAATCCTCTCTGGGAATGTGACGATCCCGTTGTCTCGAGTCTTCCGGTCTTCTTGGATACTTTTTGCAGGGTTTTCGATGAACCAGGTCGGTTAGCCCCTCTCATAGAGTCTCTTTTTAACCTACATCAGTGTTCGCTCACGGTTGGGCATTACGCGATCCGCTTTCGCACTCTCGCCTCTAAGCTCAGCTGGAAAAATGCGGCTTTGGTAGGGGCATTCTGGTGCGGCCTTTCGATCAGAATGAAGGATGAACTCACCGGTCAGGATACCCCGACCACCTTGGAGGACCTTATCTCGCTGGCCACCTGCATTGACCTACACTTCCAGGAGCATGCCCGGGAGTCAGCGAGAGATAGGAGGTCCACCAGGCCAGCTGCCTTTTCCACCCAGTCTGTCAGTCCCCGTCCTGCCGGGTCCTCATCTCTCTCCTCGGTCGAATTCATGCAGGTAGATCGCCTCAAGTTGGCCGAGTTGCGTCGGAGAGAGAGGCGGGCACAAGGTCTATGTGTCATGTCGCTGTCAGACTCAGGGCCTGCTGGCCCGGCTTCGGCCACTAGGAGGCACTGGACTGACACGTCACTGCCAGACTCGGGGCCTGCTATTCCGGTCTCGGCCACTAGGCGGCGCCGGACCGTCGTGTCGCCGTCAAACTCGGGGATGGCTGTTCCTGCCTCGGCCACTGGGAGGTGCCGTGGTTCGCCCCTGGGTGAGGGTGGTGACAGAGAAAAGGCTCCTGCGCAGGCATCTGGTGGGCGCAGGCTCCGCCCCTCTGTCAGTCATGTAGGGCTTACTGCATCACCATCTGGCCTGGTCCTGGGGGCAGTCCTAATTACATCATCAGTCCGGGAACCTGTGAGGGATGACCTGATCCCTCAAATACCTTGGGACTGGTCTTGCAAGTAGCCGGATATATTCTTGGTTCCCCTGCGTGCTACTGTGTGAATTGCTATAGTTAACTTTGACCTCAGCCTGGATTTCTGACCATTCTATTGCCTGCCGTTTTTGCACCTCTGCCTCTCTTCTGATTTTTTGACGCTGACCTTCACTTGGATTCATGACCCTTCTGCTGCCTGCTAATTCTGTACATTTGCTGCCCTTCTGGTTTTACTGACCTTGGCCCGGACTTTGACTCTTCTTCTGCCAGCTGATTTTGCACCTCTGCTGCCCTCCGGCCTCTGACTCCTGCCTCCTGACCACGATTACGGGTTTTAGCTTTAACCCCTTGGCGGCCATCCTGCTCTGGTCCACTGCTCTACCAGACAGCTACCCCCAGGGCCTTGCTACAATTACAGATCCCTGTATAGGGGTTAAGGGTCTTGGGGTTACTCGGGGTGCTGTTCCTACTGCAGCCCAGATTCGCAGATGGCCGTCACACTATGCCTCAATTGCGGGGGCTCGTCACACTTTGTCCGTACCTGTCCTGAGAAACAGGGAAACTCCTCCACCTAGGTCAGGTAAGAGAGGCCTCCTTAGGTGCTAATGATTCCTCTCAACCTCTTACCATATCTGTTATTTTGGTTTCAGGGGAGAGACGTGGGTCCGAGGTGGCCTATGTGGATTCGGGCTCGGCAGGTAACTTCATCCGTCGTGAAGAGGTGGACAAATACCAGATTCCCGTGGTTACCCTATGTAATCCTCGCCTGATTGACGCAGTGGATGTCAAACCGCTACAGGAGACCGTCACCTTAGTCACTGAGGAAGTGGAGTTGCAAGTCGGAGCCTTACATCGAGAGAAGATAGCCTTTTACTTTCTGCCCAAGCTCTCCCATGCGATTCTACTCGGTCTTCCACGGTTAAGGACTCATCAGCCTGTTCTCAACTGGTGTTCAGGGGAGATACTCCACTGCGGGCACCCATGCCAAGATCGCTGTCTGACTCCTGTCCGTCTAGCGGACGCTCCTCGGCCACCTCCAAACCGTCCGGGCCTTCCTTCAGCCTACAGTTCCTACGCTGATGTCTTTGATAAGAAGGAAGCAGAGGTTCCTCCTCCACACAGGCCTTTTGACTGCCCAATTGAACTAGTCCCCAGTTCAACCCCCCCAAGGGGCAAAATCTACCCCCTGTCTCCCGCAGAGACCGTAGCCATGTCCGAGTATGTTCGGGAGAACCTCGCCAAAGGCTTTATACGGAAATCCTCCTCGCCACGGGAGCCTGGTTTTTCTTTGTCAAGAAAAAGGACGGATCTCTATGGCCGTGAATTGACTATAGGGTCTTGAATGAGATTACCATCAAGAACAGGTACCCTCTTCCACTCATTCCGGAGCTGTTTCACCACCTCAGAGGGGCTCGGGTCTTCTCCAAGCTGGACCTCAGGGGAGCCTATAATCTGGTCCGTATCTGCGCAGGTGACGAGTGGAAGACGGCTTTCAACACTCGAGATGGCCATTATGAGTACCTGGTCATGCCCTTTGGTCTCTGCAATGCTTCTGTGGTGTTTCAAGAGTTCGTCAATGAGATCTTCCGGGACCTCTTGTACTCCTGTGTGGTTGTGTACTTGAATGACATCCTCGTCTTCTCTCTGGATCTCTCGTCCCACAAAGAGAGTGTCCGCCTGGTGTTACAGCATCTTCAGGAGAATTGCCTGTATGCTAAGATAGAGAAATTTCTCTTTGAACAGACCTCTCTGCTGTTTCTGGGATACATTATCTTCGACACTGGGTTAAGGATGGATCCCGAGAAGTTGACTGCCATTCTCAAATGGCCTCGCCCTGTCGGAGTAAGGGCGATACAAAGGTTTCTCGGATTCGCCAATTATTACCGGCAATTAATATTTCACTTTTCCGCAATAACCAGACCTATTTATGCTCTCACCCGTAAAGGGACTACTCCCAATGATTGGACTCCTGAGGCGGAGGAAGCCTTTCAGACCCTAAAACGGGCTTTCTCCATGGCCCCGGTGCTGCATCGTCCCGAGAGCAACCGACCCTTTGTACTCGAAGTGGACGCTTCCTCGACAGGTATTGTCCCAAAGATCCACCTCCGATCGTCTGCACCCCTGTGGCTTCTTCTCTAAGGCCTTCTCTCCATTTGAGTGTAACTACTCGATCGGTGACCGGGAACTCCTGGTCATAAAGTTGGCCCTAGAGGAATGGCGTCATCTCCTGGAGGGGGCTGTCCATCCCTTTGTAATCTTCTCGGATCACAAGAATCTGGCCTATCTCCAGTCTGCTCAGAGACTCAACCCTCGTCAGGCCAGATGGTCCTTATTTTTTGCCCGATTTGACTTCGAGCTCCATTTTCGCCCCGGCAACAAGACTACCAAAGCCGATGCTCTGTCCAGGGTCTTCCAGCCACATAAAACAGTGGAGGAACCTTCGCATATCATTGACCCCACTAGAATCATCACAGTGGCTCCAGTGAACTGGCTTCCTTCACCTCCTGGCAAGACTCTTGTGCCTGAAAACCTCAAGCTAAAGGTCCTTCCATGGGGGCACTCCTCCAGACTGACCGGCCATGCCGGAACTAAGAAGACCCTTGCCCTTGTCACGTGTCACTACTGGTGGCCCACGCTTCGCCAAGATGTGCTCGATTTTATGGCCTCTTGTCTCTACTGTGCAAAAAACAAAGTGCCACGACGACCTCAGTACGGCTTGTTGCTTCCGTTGCCCGTCCCTGCGGTTCCTTGGGAAAACATCGCCATGGATTTCATCACCAACCTACCCCGTTCTTCTGGCTGTACAGTTATCTTGGTGGTGGATCGTTTCTCCAAGATGGCCCACTTCATCCCTCTGTCTGGTCTCCCCTCGGCTTCTGAGTTGGCCAAAGTTTTCATCCATCAGATCTTCAGACTGCATAGACTACCTCAACGCATTGTGTCTGACTGAGGGGTTCAGTTCACCTCCAAGTTCTGGCGGGCACTTTGTAAGCTCCTGAACGTTTCCCTCAACTTCTCTTCTGCCTACCATCCACAGTCCAATGGGCAGGTGGAACGTACCAACCAGACGTTGAATGGGTACCTTCGTCCAAATTTATCCAGTTGAAACTGCCTTCTTACAAGTTGGTTCCACACTACATCGGTCCGTTTGAAATTCTTGGATGTATCTGGGTCCTGAACACCTTCTACGTCTCTCTCTTGAAACCTGTGGTACTGAATCGCTTCCATTCCGTGTCTGATCCTGGTTCTCAGCCGGTTGGTGCCGATGATGTCTTTAAGGTGGAGGACATCATCGCCATGAAGAAGGTTAGAGGTAGGACTCTTATTGACTGGAAGGGCTTTAGTCCAAAGGAGAGATCCTGGGAACCTCTGGAGAATATCAATGCTCCCCGTGTCCTCAAGAGTTTTTTGCTAATCTCAGGGGAGGGCGGCTTAGGGGAGGGAGTACTGTCACGCCACCTCCGCATACTCACCCGGCCTCCGCTCCCACGCTGCAGCCCCCCACCGCCCGACAGCCACGGCGGTCCCTTCTGACAGGCTCGCAGCCGACAGGGTCTCTGCATGCAATGCGCATGCGCCATAGGCCGCGGCCACGCCTCCCTCCTGTTACTTGCGCTCAATGCCCTGACCCGGAAGCACCTACGGACCAATGGCAGACCTGACAGGGCCATATCAGGCCGTTCCCCCCTGAGGGAGGCGCCTGATCGTTGTGTTTGCTAGCACACTGGGCCCTGCTTCCTCGTGTGCTCTCTGCAGTCTTACAGTCCTGTCTTCAGTGATTCCTGCAGTAGCCTCGCAGTCCTGCCTTCCATGGTCCCTGCAGTAGCCCCGCAGTCCGGTGCACCGTGGGTCCAGCTATCTATACTCCAGTCCTGTCTCCGGTGTTCCTGCTCCATCCTACTATCCACATTCCAGTTCTTAAGTCCTACTCCAGACCTGCCTCTGGTGTTCCTGCTCCACCCTGCTATCCACACTCCAGTCCTTCAGTCCTACTCCAGTCCTGCCTCCGGTGTTCCTGCTCCACCCTGCTATCCACACTCCAGTCCTTCAGTCCTGCCTTCGGTGTTCCTGCTCCATCCTGCTATCCACACTCCAGTCCTACAGTCCTACTCCAGTCCTGCCTCCCGTTTTCCTGCTCCGTCCTGTTGTCTATGCTCCAGTCCTGCAGTTCTACTCCGGTCCAGTCTCCAGTGATCCCGCTCTGTTGTTTACGCTTCAGTCCCGCACTCCTACTCCAGTCCGTCCTGAGCCGCCCCTCTCGGTACTGGCTATTGTAGTACCCGAACCCCTGGGCCTGCTCTTAACGATCCCTGTATGGGGGTCAGCTCCACCTGGCAGCTCGCCCAGGGCCCCTCGGTGCCACGGTCCAGAGGGTCCACTCCTGGAGATTTGTCTCCTGACCAGCCATGGTAACAGCTTAGAATAACATAAGATATTGAATAGTGATAATAGGTTTGGTATATAATGTAGGATATGTTTAAGAACAGGATTATGCCACTGGGTGGGCACTAATGCTGATAAAAAGGGTGGCACTTCTTGGTTAGACAGAGGAGATCAGGGAGAGAGTCTTCTTGACACAGACGTGGCCTTTCTACTATTGGTGGCAATCTCTTTCCCAGGATGTCAAACACTTTGTGGCCTCGTGCCCAGAACAAGGTGCCTAGACAACCACCCTCCGGCCTTCTGCTCCCACTTCCAGTGCCTTCGACTCCATGGCAGCACATAGCCATGGATTTTGTTACCGATTTGCCTCGTTCCTCTGGTTGTACTGTGATCCTGGTGGTTGTGGAACGATTCTCAAAATTGGCCCATTTTGTTCCTCTCCTCGGTCTGCCTTCTGCTCCCGAGTTGGCGAAGATTTTCATCACCCACATCTTCAGAATTCACAGCTTTCCTCTGCACATCGTGTTGGACAGAGGGGTCCAATTCACCTCCAGGTTCTTTGCGGACTCATGAAAGAGACATTGGACTTTTCTTCTGCCTATCACCCCCAAACCAACAGGCAGGTGGAATGGACAAACCAAATTCTTACATCTTATCTCCGTCACTTTTCAAATGCTCATCAGAATGACTGGGTCAGTTTACTTACTTGGGCAGAGTTTGCATATAATAACCATACCAGCGAATCTTCCTCCAAGTCTCCCTTCTTCATCGCTTTCGGACAACATCCCAGAGTGACTTTACTGGTTCCTCGTGTCTCGGGAGTGCCTGCAGCCGACTCTCTGTCCAAGGAGTTCTCCAGGCTGTGGTAGGAGACCAAATGCGCTCTAGAAAATGCACGGGACAGGATGACGCAGCATGCGGATAAAAGGCGCCTGGACGCTCCTCCTTTTTCCCCTGGTAACAAGTTGTGTCTTTCCTCCAAATACATCCGCCTTAAGGTACCATCCTACAAACTAGGTCCCCGATACATTGGTCCTTTTGAGGTCCTCAGGCATATTAATGACGTGGCTTACAAATTGAAGTTACCTCCCTCGCTCCGCATTCCCAATTCCTTCCATGTGTCTCTCCTCAAGCCTGTGGTACTCAATAGGTTTCATCCATCTCCAGGACATTCCCCCCAGCCTGTGGGCATGGGGGATTAATTTGAGGTGAATGATATCCTGACCATGAAGAAGGTAAGAAGGAAAACGCTCTTCGTAATTGATTAGAAGGGCTTTGCCCTGAAGAAAGGTCATGGGAAGGACAGGGTCCTCTCCCCTATGTACCAGTTTGTCATTGTAAATTTGTTGTGGAAACTTGTTTACTATTAATGATATCTATAAATTTGTATGTAACCCCCTTCTCATGTACAGCACCATGGAATTAATGGCGCTATATAATAATAATAATAATAATAATAATAATAATAATAATAATAATAATAATAATAATATTAATGGGAAACCAGGGAAAATATCCAAGCACCCCAGATTTTGTCTAAGTTTCTTTCCCACTCCGGAGATCCCATCGGGTGAGCACACGCACCTCTCCCACTTGATCCTATGGCTGCACTTTGTTGATGAACGCGCATGCGCTCTCCTCTCTAACCTGAGTGCAGCCATGCCATCTCTATGATCCTGGAGGACCTGAGCCGGAAGTTCCAGCACTCATGCCATATATCAGGCTGCCTCTTCCTGTGGGAGGCGTCTGATTGTTGTTGGGCTTCCTTCCTAGGCCTGCTTGGTCCCTGCTTGGCCACGCTCTGTATTCAGGTAACATAGTAACATAGTTTTGAAGGCTGAAGGAAGACCTTGTGTCCATCTAGTTCAGCCTATTTTTAGTGCACTTCAGGTCACTTGCCCTGTGCTCTGCCGTGCTTCCTAGCACACGCTCTGCTCCTGTACTGTGCTCTGTCGTGCTTCCTAGCACACACTCTGCTCCTGTACTGTGCTCTGTTGTGCTCCTTAGCACACGCTCTACTCTTGCCCTGTGCTCTGCCGTGTTTCCTAGCACGCACTCTGCTCCTGCACTGTGCTTTGTGGTGCTTCTTAGTACATGCTCTGCTCCTGCTTTGTGTCCTGTCTTGCTTCTTAGCACACTCTCTGCCTTGCATGGCAGCCAGGCGTGCTTCCTAGCATGCGCCCTGTCTAGCCTTGTACACAGGCGTGCTATTCTCCACGCGCCCTATTTTGCTCCATTCCCGAGTGTGCTTGTCACTGCACGCCATACGCGCTCCCGTACCCAGCATGCTCCTGTGTATGCGCCTTGCACTATCCAGTACCCAGCGTACCCCCGTGTTCACGCCCTGTACTGTCCTGAACCCTTCATACTTCCGTGCACACGCTCTGTACTATCCTATACCCAGCATTCCTGTGTCCATGCTTTGCATACTCCTGTATCCTGCGTGTTCTCTCCTGCACCTTGCTAGACACACTCTCTCGCACCTTCTGTGAGCCGGCCACCTGGTTCCAGCAATCGTGGTACTTTACCCCCTGGGGACTGCCCCTGACACTCCCTGTATAGGGGGAGGTCCGCACTAGGTCAGCTTGCCCTGGGTGGTTTGGTATCACGACCCAGATGGTCCACTCCAGGAGTCATCACACAGGAGTTGATATTTACTTTACATGATTAACTTCAACTACATTTTGTTGCAAACATTTCTGCTATTGTACCACTCGTGTATAGAGCTTGTAGAAATCCATAAATATGTTGCAGAAACAACCAAATTCAGATGTATGCATCTGCTTAGTGTGAATATACCCATAAACTTACTGTGTAGTCTTAATTCATAATATTACTACTTTGTTGAAAAGACAAATTCTCTGCTGCATTCATATTGTATCTTTGGTTGTGGATGTTTATGCTATTAGCCAAATTGTCTTACATTTTTTCAGATATTCATAGCTAAGGTTTTCAAAAATCTGCAAAAATCAATTATGATTGTTTATTTGGGAATATTTCCTTTTATTTTTCATTACAATGAATAAAAGTCTGACAATAAAGATAACATAAGTGCGTGGGTGTAAATATTCCATTTTTCCACAACCTGTTACATTGGCTTTAATAGCAGTCAGCAATGTATAGACTTTTCTTGTGAATAGAGCTGTTTATTCTACATTAGAGATAACATACTGTACAGAGAGCTCGATTTGTCATGTCTTAGGTACGTGATGTAATTTAATGAAAGTACAGAACTTCTGAGCTCAGCATCAGTAATTAATTCACTACTGCTCTGTGCGAGTTTCATTAGACATCTTTTGTATTAACTCTCTGTTCTAACATTATTTACTACCTTCCTTTTATTGTATTTTGTTTTCATTGGCAAACGTGCATTGCAGCTGTACATGCAAAGCCTACAAATACACTTCTTATAAATATATTGGCTTTTTAAATAGAATTATTTCTCACTACCAGTATAATAAGTGGCCTTTTTACGTCAAAGGAATTAAATATTCCTTTTTTAAAAAAAAATAAAATAAAATACATAATAATAGAATGACACGAAGCACATAGAGAGCTCGGAAATAAAAAAAATCTCAGTATTGGAGGTATGGGTTTTTACCCCTTAGATTTTCATAATGGATAATATTTTGCCCAATATTATTCAAATGTTGCATGAAAAAAATGTCTAAAAATCAACTTGTGGCGTGGATTTGAAATCAACAGCAATCACTGTGACAAGATGCAAATTTTCAAATCATGCAGCCTTTGCTTCAGAATCTCCAGCAATTTTATTTGCATCAATTTCTCGGTGGATTTCTGCTTATGTTATATTGAGAACATGTAAAACATTCCCATACACATACACACCTGTTCCATTTTACCTTATATGTGTAGAAGTATTTTACCCATACTTCACTATCAATATACAGCAAGGCTGCATGAAACAAATGCTTCCGTTAGAAGGTACTATGAACCAAATTCCTCAAGACTCACAATTTTCTTTCCGGTCTTGATGAAGGGATGTGGTGGAGTCAATCTCTCCTGATTCATGAACAGGTCATGTATCTTCATGAATCATGAGCATTTGACCAGCTGGGTGCACCTCCCTCTGTATACCATGCTAGAAACCTTATGCCAGTCTCTGACTGGTGTAAGATTTCTGCCGTAATAACACCACAGCTCGTCATGAATTAAAGGAGCCGTGGCGTTACACCATGTCACACCCCAGCTCTGTAGCTGGAAGAAACTGGTATGAAAATGCCATAAGACAAAAAATGTTTGCCCAACTCGAGGAGTATTATTTTTTTTTCAATATTTACAACTTATATTTTTTATAGTCTGAGGTCTGGAGAGACCTCAAAGCATTAATAAAAATATTATATTTGTGGAGTATAACTCTGCAAATCATATTTCCTGGTAAAAAATCAATGCCAATAGGGAAATTCAAATTTTGGCTGATGCTCTCATCTCTAACTAATAACCTTACCTTCTTGCATAATAATGGGGACCAGAGTATGGAAATAAATATTACAACCAGAGGTATACATTGAGTCTCCTTCCCCCTTTTACAGGAAAGAAATTAAAACTATCAAGTCATCAATGTACCATGTGAAACTGTTGGTGTCTGGTTATATGATATTCCGAAATTCTGTGCCCTTTTTTTCTCCGTACGTACATTTGTTCATTGTGGCTGATGAGTTCTATTTTAGCCTCATCGGTCCCCAGAACCTGTTTCCAAAATGCATCAAGCTTGTTTAGATGTTCTTGCATACTTTTGATGTAAAATTTCATGGTGAGGATGCAGGAGAGGTTTTCTTCTGCTAACTCTTCAATGAAGGCCATATTTGTGTTGGTGTCTCTGAACAGTAGAGCAATGTACCACAACACCAGACTAAATTTTTCAGAAGGTTTTTCTTGCAGACAAGCAAGGGTTCTTATTTTCCTCTCTAGCAATCCTACAAGCAACTCTCACTGAAATATTCCTTGGTCTTCCAGACCTTATCTTGACCTCCACTGTTCCTGTTAACTATAATTTCTTAATTACATTTCGAACTGAGGAATGGGCAACTTGAAATGCTTTGCTATCTTCTAAAAGGCTTCTCCTACTTTGTGTGCCTCCATCATTTTTTATTTTCAGAGCGCTAAGTAGCTGCTTTGAAAACTCTTGGCTGCTATTTTTTGACACAAGGTAAGAGGAGGCTGAGTTTTTAAAAAAAAGCTCTGAAATTTGCATCATCTTGCCTTTCCTAATGATGATAGTGAACAAACCATAATTCTAAAAGGCTAATTAAGGTCTGAGCACACAAATCTCCAAGAGTGCCCAATCTTTTGCATAGGCCCATCTTCCTTTTTGTAATTTTTAAAATGTAAAAGATGAAAAAATTTTTGTCTAAAATACAAAGGAAATGTGTCATTTTTTACTTTATGCCTTTGAGAGATAATTTCATCTTAACCTTGCTTAATTTTTCACAATAACAGTAATTGTGATTGGGTGCCAAAACTTTTACATGCCTATGTGTACAGTACATAACACTTTATTCATAATGCATGCTAAGGATTCTCTTTTCCTTAAGGCAGTGAATTTCCTCCCACAATAGCATAAATCCTCTTGAATGTAACCAGACATATGAGGAAAATCAAGGTCTTTACCCCTCGTAATGGGTTACAAGGACTTTTATAGTAATTATTTATTATACTTTTGAAGTAAATTGTATTTGGTGGATTACTGGTGGGGCACCAGGTATCTAAACAAGAACAAAAATCTTCACCATACATGCCAAGACGATTTGACTCATCAAGACATGAGCGATTCAGGAAAGCAGTAACTGGATGTGTGTCTACTATTTCCAGTTTTTATGATACCTTAGTTTTACTCTCTCTCTCAGTAAGATAGATATTTTCTTTTTCGTACTGTATATTTATGGGCAAACAGCACAGCAGTATACATCACTGGCTCTGTGTGCAGCACTGCGTGCCATCTGCATAATGCATAAACGGGCACAGAAGACGCCTGCTATTTACATGCCCCAGTCTAGTCCATAAATCAGAGAAGATTAGCCCAACCTACAAGTCTTTTTTAGGGACTCAAAAATAGCCGATCTGAATTAACGCATAGGCTAACATTGGATCAGTGCGCTGTCCATTTTCCTCACTGACATTACTCGGACCAAACATACATTCATCTGAACATACCCTTAATAAAAAAATTGAAGTGGAAATGAGGTTTAACAATTATAGGGACTAGTCTTAGAATCGATAAGGAAGTCACAGTTTTTCTTGTAACATAAATACTGACAGGAATAAAAGGAGAGAAAAATGTATCTCAAAGGCACAAACAATCTGTCCTTTCAAAAGATAATGCAAGGTGTAACATATGAAATATTATATGAAAGTACAGTGTGAAATTAGTCTATGTGTAGAACAGTGCATCGTTATCTGTAATGTTCATCCTATAATAATTGGATGTGAGTAAGCTTGCTGTTCTGTGATTAACAGCTCAGGTTTATGGTCCTGCTGCTTATTCCAGTATCGGGAGAGCACTGAACACAGTGCTGTCAGCATTACTAGACATCATTGTCAACCACAGAGCAAAAAAAAACTATTGCAGATTTAAAACATAACGTAAATGACTAAATGGTTTATTTTATTGGGATCTGGTGGAGTTTTTGCATTTTATACATTTATGGCATACTAGATGGTGGCCCCATTCTAACGCATCAAGTATTCTAGAATATGTATGTAGTTTATGTATGAAGATGTAAGAATAAGGCAATGAAAACACAGGCTTTTCGATGTAATATATATATATTATTATTATTAAATGATAGTGCTCATAGAATTTAATACAACTGAGTAAAATTAAACAGATTATTAAAATAGATAAACCATTACATGAATATGTAACTGTATTTAAACAAATTGTCAGATGAAAGAAGTACATGGACACTATAATAGATTTGTTCACAATATCAACCTAAAATATTTTTGTACACTACTGTCATGATCCAGGATGGGGTTTCGCTTTGGCCCGTCCTGATCAGACTGGGGGTTAATTGTTCCGCCTCTCTCTGGCAGAGGGCGGCTATTTAATGCTCACTGGACCTAGGTCCGGTGTCAGTTATACTCCTGCCCTCGGCTGAGTTAGTTGACCTTGTGCGTACGTGTGCCTTGTGCCTGATATCTTGCTTGCTTGTTTGGTTTTGATCCGGTTCTGTCCCTGTTACAAGTTCTGCGTGTCCCTCTTGTACTGCGCTACCTCTCGTGTATGACTCTCTGCTCCTGACCCAACTTCTCTCTGCTCGTCCCCTTGGTACCACGTCGCCCTCTTGTGTATGACCTTTGGCTTTGTCTGACCACCCGTCTGTTTGTTCCTCCTGTGCCTCGTTTGCCCATACTGTGTGTGACCTCCGTTTTGCCTGACTCTGAGTTGTTGTATGGTGTCCTGTCATCTCTGAAAGCAGGACGCTAAGCCCCGCCCCCTTGCAGTCACATGACCATAGGTCCTGTGCCAGCTTGCTAACTTCAGCGTCCTCAGGTCCTGTGCATCTTTACTTTCCGGCGCTGACAGGATCCTGACACCGTTAGTTTGAAGCACGCATTGTCACCTCTGCTGCCCTGCTCCACAGGTATCTTTTAGCACTGTTTCGGTACTCAAGACGCGCACACTGGCTCAGTGAGCGAGTGTAGTGCGGTGTTCCTGACAACTACATTTTTTGTGAATACTTTTTGACTATGTATAAGTAACTTGTCTTGTAAAGGAGTATCAAGAACCTGCACCTTGACTTTGGATCTCATTTTTACACTTGAAAATGCAACGTAGAGTTGTCCATGGCCAAAAGCGGGCTCTGGTAGATATATGCCAACACGGTGTAGAGTTTGACCTTGTGACTTGTTTATTGTCATGGCAAATGCTGGTTTGATTGGAAACTGTCGACGCTGAAGCCTAAATGGAAGAACAGTGTCCGAAGGACATAAATCAATGCGTGGAATGAACACTTCGTCTCCTTTTGCTGATCCAGTAATAACTTTTGCTTGAATTGCGTGGGAATGGAGTCCAGTAACAATAAGGTGAGTTCCATTACATAGACCATCTTTTGTATTTAGATTCCGCAGCAACATTACGATTGTTCCAACTTTAAGTTGTAGTCTGTGGGATGGCATTCCTGATGGCGTAAGTTTATTTAAAAATTCAACTGGATAATGCTCTCGTTCATCTTCATTGTCTACATTCACTGAATCATCACTTTTGTACAACTTATACTGTCCAGGCATTCTGTCCATTACACAGTCATTTAGTACAGCCACGTCATCGTTCTTGGTACAGAGAATTGCATAGGAAGAGGCCCTCTCAACACTGCTTTGATCATCCACATCAATTTCAACATGTTGTCCAAAAACATCACTTACGATGCAGTCAGTGCACAACATGTCTTCTGGTATTTCAATAATGTCTTCGCCAAGTTTGTACGGATTAGTAAGTTCACCGTTACCAAGTTTAATAAGCCAGTTGCTGTAGTCTGGATCAGAATATCGCATGTTGTTCATTATTTGGAGTTTAGTAAACTGTTTCCAAAGATCGGCCATTTTTAAGCTGGACTCTATAACATCTGTTCTTGTTCCATTTGGATGACTGGAAGGCATTGTCTAAAATCTCCGCCAATGACAAAAACTTTACCTCCAAATGGAATTTCATTTTTTTCCGCAACATTTGTAGTCATTACTTCACGCAGAAGTCTGTCAATTAAGGTCAAAGCGTATTTTGGAGCCACGGTGCACTCGTCAAGTATCAAAAGATTTGCATTGTTTAACTGTTTTCCTGCAAATGTGCCTTGTTTTATTTGGGAAACAGAGATTTCATTGACTGGAACTGGTATCCCAAAGAGTGAATGCATAGTGCAACCTCCTTGTAAAAGGTTTGCTGCAATACCTGTTGTAGCCGATGGCAATACCACTTTTCCCAAACTTCTAACGTGATGCATTAAAACTTCATAGAGGTATGTTTTACTGATTCCTCCTGGACCATTAATAAAGAAACATTTTGGCCTTGGATCTGCTTTGTTTTCTATAGCACTCACAATAGTGTCATATGCAATGCGTTGCTGTGCATTTAATGAGATTCTTTTCTCTGTTGCCAACAATAATTCTGAAGCTTCGTCATACTCTGGAACTTATGTAACTTCAATTGCAGGCTGGGACAAATTAAATTCTGAAAACATTTTACCATGTAGTAGTAAGACATTTTCAACATCTTGCATTGCATAAGATTCACAATTTTGACAATTTCCACTTCTGTTGTGAAGACGTAAGCAGTAATCTTGGATTATATGTTCTTTGAAATTTGTCCAAAGTTGAGCCGGATTTGTAGGCGGGCCAAATACACAGATGCAGGCAAACAATTCGTGAAGTTGCTTAGGCATATGTAGGGTAACTGCGTCTTCTAAAGCTAGTGTCCACACAGTATCATACAATAAAAGTCCTAAAGCTAAAGCTGCAGCTTTAAATGTATCATGCCATGCTCCGTTAACTGTTTTTAAATCGTCATAACTTGTCGCTCCTTTGACATGCCGTAAAAACAGCAGAAGACAACTTCTTTCTTGATCTTTGACACTATCAGTTGTAAGGTAGTGCTGTCATTCAAGTAGGGGATACTCGCTTAGCAGCCACAAAACCAGATCCGGCACAGGTTTTCCATAAACAATCATAGCCCATTATTTAGCATCATAAACCCACAGCAGCAAAATATAGTTCACTTAATCAGCATAGTGTCCATAACAGAGGTCATCTCTGTAATCCCTATGCTCACAGAGGTTATGCATACACAGGCTCTTCAGCTTCAGTTATCTCACCCACGTCAGGGTTTCCTCATAGCTCCTTCATCATGCTGCATGCATCCATTCCCTCCAGGGAATCATCAGGCACGTACAGCCATTCAACACAGCGTTCCTTGCTGTCAGGAAGACAGCCCCCATCTCTCCCAGACAGGGCCTTCCAAAACGGACCAACCAGGTCCCTGCATTCACCACATGTGACCTACCCTGGCCACCTTATATGGTCCATAGCCACGCCCACCGGGTCACATGGCTATGACCTCATCACAGGTCCTTGAACCATTCACACACTATTATCACAACGTTCTCAAACACACCCCCTGGGTGGGTTTGTAGGTAACTGGGGCCACCCGTCTCCCCAGTTACCTGGAGACTTCTCCCTGACACATTGAAAGAACACCTCAGCAATATCATTGCTTATCAACACACACACATAAGTCTCCATCTCAAGGCCACCCACCTTGAGATACATAATGGTCCTTCAGGATTCTGCCACTCATCCTCTCTCTTGGGACATCCACACAGCACCTCCGAGCGGACACAGTGGTCACTACACCACACAGTATACATGCGTCCAATTATTCTGCTGAGTCCTTGTTATCTTGGAATCTAAGTTTTATTCCAAATGTAATGCTCTGGAATCTCTCGATACAAATACTGTCTTGCATTTTCATCACATTGGTTTAGTAAAAACCACTCTATTAATGTTGATGTCGTGCTTAAAGTTTTGGAGACATCTTCAACTTAAACATCTTCAAAGAAACAAAGCTGCTGCTGATTTGGTAAATGAGTAGCTAAACGTATAATGGCATGGGACTGTGAATGCATTGGAAACGCAAATATTCTCCAAGCGGCTTCTGGGGCACTTACATATCTTGAGTCCACAAAAGTTGATGATTCATCGTGATTGACTTTTGTGTATTGTATTTCAACGTTAGCTTTGTCATGTCCCTTGTAGATGTACTTAAAAAGATATTTTACATTTATTATTGAAGCACATATTTCTACGTTGATATGACAGTTGTAGCGTTTTAATAATTATGGGTTCTATGAGACTATCCATGAGTTATTTATAAGTTTTTGTTGTGAACAATGTTCTCAATGTGTTGTTGACGGTAGGATGGGTAGCCATCTAAGGGTACCGTTACACGTAGCGACGCACCAACGATTCCGACAACGATACGATCTGGCTAAGATCGTTTGTGCATCCCTAGTAAGCAGTCATACAGGCCGATCTTCATAATGACGCATCAGCGATCAGCGATGTCACTAACGACCACGGCGATTGTTGGTACCGTGTCACACACTGTCTATAATAGCGATTCAGACTTTGAATAGGCGTCCTTCAGCGCTATCTATATGAGTTCGGAGTCGCCAACGAGGTCGCTCGTTGTTGATAAGGGGCGTCAAACACAGCGATGCATGCTGGTCAGCGTGACGCCAGCGATCAAAAAATGATCCTGAACGTTCGCGCACGATCAGCAACATCGCAGCAGGGAGCCGGTCGTTTCCGCGTGTCACACTTAGCGAGATCGCTAGCGATGTCTCTGTTGCGTCACAAAATCGTTGTCGCTTCAGCGATATCGCTAGCGATCTCGCCGTGTGTAACGGGGGCTTAAGTTTTTAACCGTGTGCTTTTTCAACTCCTTTGGAAACCCTTTTGTACACTTTCCATTTTCCATGTATGGACTTTTAGGATTTGATACTCCACACGTGCCATGAACCATATGAGAGACTACAATATTATACAGTTCTGGATACTGTTGTTGGTTAGGAATTTCAGCCCACATTATGTTGTCGATTTCTTCTTCCGTGCGAAACTTGGAATGCGCATCTAAAATAATTAGTATATGCCCATGTGGGAATGTGGGAGACATCTTTTCTGAAACTCGTTACGTGTACCATTGCTATGACAGTTCCAAAAAGGCCAGTTTTTATGTTTTTGAAAAGGCTGCTGAGTTTTAGTCGAAATACACGTGCGACTAAGTACGGCCTGTGTTGAACTTGTTGCCAGGGTTCTAGATTTTTGGTAATTTCCTGCCATTTAGGATTACAGATCATTGTCACAAAAATGTTAGGTCTTCCATACTTTGTTACTATTGCCATTGCATCTTGATAACGCTGTTGCATGTTGCGGGGGCTACCCTCAAAGAACGACGGGAGAATTACTGTTTTTCCAATTGGAATTCCCTTTTGAATGGATTGTTTATGCAAATGTTCTTGAACAATGCAGTAGTCTTCAACTTTAAGTTGTTTTTGCTTTTTTCGTATGTAATTTAGATGATTTGTTTCAATTTTAACGTACACTTCGACTAAGTACTGTTGTGTTAGTTTCCCACCGTTTAAAATAGGATTGAAGTAATTTCGAACAGACAAAAGAAAACTGTAGTACTGCAGTTGTGTAATTCTTGAAGTTCCTTGCTGGTCTAGGTTTTCATGCCACCCTTGATCACGTCTTGGAAAAAATAACAGATACAGAAGAGCATCAAGGTTGCTGTGCAAAATGCTAATCCGTTGTGTCTTAGGAACCAAAGGGTTGTTTTGTTGTTGCTTAAGATGCACTAATATATCTCTTTGAAAAGGAGGCTCTCCACCATCGTTTTGAAAAACAACTGCAACCTCACTTACACGTGGTTTGTTGTAAAGTTGGGGATCCTGTTTACGTTCTTGTTTAATGGCCATGACAATAGAAGGCATTTTAGTTCCATTATGTATAGCCCTCTGTTTCTCCTCAGCTTCGACTTCTTTTAGCATGCAATATGCGGCAGCAAATGGGCTTATTTTTTGTAAATGTACGGCAATTTGGTTCATTAGTACAGCATTACACTTTTCATTTTCATTCAGGTTTAGCCTTTTTTCTGTAGCCTCTTAGTATCAAGGATGTATCATTGTGCAAATTTTGATGGTTGTCCTATTTCTGGGTGAAGTGTTCCAGTGCGGTGGTAGATCTGGCCGTGAATTTTAAAACAATACGGTCCAAATCCAGGGGGCGGTGCAATGTTAGCACCAAAAGAAGAAAAAACATGAGAACTGTTGATGTTTCTGATATTTTCCATAAAATTTGTACTGTGTTGATGCGTTCCATTCATCAATTGCTCAAAGAGATCTGAGTACTGAAGTCTCGGTAACATAACTTTTCCTTTTTGGCAGCATTGAGTAAACTGATTGTCAGATGGTTTTTCATTAATGAAATTCAGAGAGTTGCATTTAGAGCAAACAGCATTCATATTCCCACAGTAGTGTTGAATAATTGTAGTTTCGCTGTCTGTTACGTAACGTGCAAGTTGTTGAATATTTTGCAGAGCTTGCCTTAGTTGGTAGAGTATTCGCTTTTTATGAATTTGTCAATTGTATTGTTGTCTGTTTGCTTTGGATTGTGAAGATTCATTCACTCAATGTGTGTGAGATTGTGAATCATGGGCTTGTCTGGTGGCAGTTTGTTGTGGTGTGTCTTGTTTCCGACGTTGTGTGTGACATTTAGCATCCTGGGCTTGTCTAGCAGCAGTTTGTTGTGGTGTCTCCTGTTACCGACATTGTCCGTAAGTAGAGTTGAGCGACTTTTGGTTTTTTAGGGTCGCGTTTCGTTTCGTGAAACCCGACTTTTCCAAAAGTCGGGTCGAGCAAGATCGTCCGATTATAGAGAAAAGTTGGGGTCGTCCCGAAACACGAAACCCAATGTAAGTCAATGGGGAATAAAAGTCGGCAGTGAGAGGAGGACAGGAAACACACCTACAGTGCCCATTTGAATGCCAAAAGCATCAATTCTTCTTACTTAAGCTTGTCAACCTTAATTAACTTCATAATACAAGTTACGCACTGAAAAATGGGGGTTATTTGGCTAAAGTTGTGGGGGGGTAGGGCTGGCTCCAGGTTTTCATGTGCCCTGGGCGAAAGAGCGCCCCTTTAACACATACCACAACTCATCATGCTCCGATACGGCAGAGAAATAGAGGTATAGTACAAGGAAAAATACTTCACTTTTTACATCTCATGACGAGGCCCATCTATTTCTCCATACAGAATCATTGGTCCCATATAATGTTTGAAACAGTATATGATGAGCTCCACATAATGCTACAGTATATGTTGGTCCCCATGGATGAAGCTCCACTGTCTTATGGGCCCAAATAATGCTCCAAACATAATGGGCCCCATTTCTAATGCTCTAGTGTATAATGGGCCCTGTAAATGCTGCTCCAGTGTCTGATGTCCACCTTTGGAATGTTCCAGTGTATGGTGGGCACCATCTATCATTCTCCAGAGTATAGTGCTCCCCAAAAATTGCTGTCCCAACATTGAAAACAATCAAATAAGTCTCCTCGCTAGGGAATCCCTGTACTTGTCTGGACTCCTCGTCGTCCCCATCTTCCATCTCACTGCACAGTATTTCAACTTTGCAAGTGCTGTGATCCTGAGCAAGCGGGGGGGCCCACTCATTGGCGACGGCACTGGCACAGGGCCCCTGATAGTACGGTGGTGTGTCTGATGGCGGGTGGGCCGAACCTGCACTTTCATCTGCAGCTTCCTCTTTGTCACCGTGTAAGATGGAACTGTATATGGGAAGGGTAACCTGAGTTTCATCAGGGTCAGATTCAGGCCGTGTAGCGTGCGAGGGGAATGTAGTGGTCTGGGTCAATGTACCAGAAGATTCATCGAGCAGTGGCTGGGCATCAGTGCACTTGTGTGGCCCCCAGGAGTACGGTCGCCACAGTGGCATTACCTTCTTCCTAGGGAGTGTGATGTCATGCTTGGGAGCAACGAACGATCTCTCTAGCAGGTTAACTGATTGGGCGGCATTATTCCCACGAGTCATGACCCTCCAAACAGCGTTCATGAAGGCAAAGTGTTTGTTTTACGTGGGCAGTATGGTTGCAAAGCTGAACCTTAAAGGAATGTCCAGAAGGGCACCACCAGGAGTGGAGCCTACGGTTAAATTCGACTCCACCTGGGAAACCTCAACCATGCCAGCTACAGAACAGATGCACACATTGCAAGCTTAATTTCGTTAACGAACGAGACTCCGTCATGCCCCGTGGTCCGAGTCCGGCTTACTAGAGGGACACGTGAGGCCCTGGCACATGAGATTGGCCAATAACTGGTGTGTCATGCCATTACATGTCCGTGGCTGCATGTGCGCTACACTGAAAAGGCCAGCGTTTGTCGCTTACAGGTGCAGATAACCCGCTGAACAACGTTAGTGATGGGGATCACTGATGACAATTATTACCCGCGAACAATGATTTCCCAGTAAGTGCAGGTCAACCGCAGTTCTGGAATTAGTAAAAAAATAAAAAAAATAAAAAATGGCTTGTACATTATTTTGATCAAAATTATGTTTACTAAATACCTTTATTATCATTACTTTTATGCATTATTTGCAGTATACATTTTTTACTTTTTAGTTCAGGATATTTGTGTTTTTTGCTTTTTGTTTTCTCTGGTTAATGGTCATGTGTTGATATGCACTTACATTGTGCATACACATTAACTTACTTTTCTCAGTTCAGATTTGTTTTTTATTCATTTCATTGTGCATTCAGTGCATACTGTATATGGGTGTGACCGCCCTCTTTCTGAGCTGGGAAAGCCATCCAGTCTGGCCTACACTGTTACTAGTGGTTCAGCCGCTCGACCCTTGTTCACATTCACGCCACTTGGCAAGTGAAAAGGTTTTAAATACTAGAGTAGGGACTGTCCCACAAGGGTTGCCGTGACGTGGCGGGATGGCTTGTACATTATTTTGATCAAAATTATGTTTACTAAAAACCCTTATTATCATTACTTTTATGCATTATTTGCAGTATACATTTTTTACTTTTTAGTTCAGGATATTTGTGTTTTTTGCTTTTTGTTAGTTCTGGAATTAGGCCTAACCGTCATTCCTGAAAAAATGAAAAACTTACGTGTGCAAACCACAGGTGCTGTAGCTTGCTTAACAGCTCGCCAGCCGTTCTCACACCCAGTATGGATTGCACGTGATTGCACAAAGGTTAGAAAGGGTACCGTATCCCCGGATAACATGTATGGATAGCGTACACATTCAAAATATATGTTTGTACATCAGGAGGCAGGCTCAGACGGTGTTAGGCCCAGTATGGATTGCACGTGATTGCACAAAGGTTAGAAAGGGTACCGTATCCCCGGATAACATGTATGGATAGCGTACACATTCAAAATATATGTCTATACATCAGGAGGCAGGCTCAGACGGTGTTAGGCCCAGTATGGATTGCACGTGATTGCACAAAGGTTAGAAAGGGTACAGTATCCCCAGATAACATGTATGGGTAGCGTACACATTCAAAATATATGTCTATACATCAGGAGGCAGGCTCAGACGGTGTTAGGCCCAGTATGGATTGCACGTGATTGCACAAAGGTTAGAAAGGGTACCGTATCCCCGGATAACATGTATGGATAGCGTACACATTCAAAATATATGTCTGTACATCAGGAGGCAGGCTCAGACGGTGTTAGGCCCAGTATGGATTGCACGTGATTGCACAAAGGTTAGAAAGGGTACCGTATCCCCGGATATCATGTATGGATAGCGTACACATTCAAAATATTTCTCTATAC
This sequence comes from Dendrobates tinctorius, assembly GCF_039654945.1. Lineage (NCBI taxonomy): Eukaryota > Metazoa > Chordata > Amphibia > Anura > Dendrobatidae > Dendrobates > Dendrobates tinctorius. Next base: position 13,582,150 of record NW_027361690.1, read on the forward strand.
ATCAGGAGGCAGGCTCAGACGGTGTTAGGCCCAGTATGGATTGCACGTGATTGAACAAAGGTTAGAAAGGGTACCGTATCCCCGGATAACATGTATGGATAGCGTACACATTCAAAATATATGTCTATACATCAGGAGGCAGGCTCAGACGGTGTTAGGCCCAGTATGGATTGCACGTGATTGCACAAAGGTTAGAAAGGGTACCGTATCCCCGGATAACATGTATGGATAGCGTACACATTCAAAATATATGTCTATACATCAGGAGGCAGGCTCAGACGGTGTTAGGCCCAGTATGGATTGCGCGTGATTGCACAAAGGTTAGAAAGGGTACCGTATCCCCGGATAACATGTATGGATAGCGTACACATTCAAAATATATGTCTGTACATCAGGAGGCAGGCTCAGACGGTGTCAGGCACAGTATGGATTGCACGTGATTGCACAAAGGTTAGAAAGGGTACCGTATCCCCGGATAGCATGTATGGATAGCGTACACATTTAAAATATATGTCTGTACATCAGGAGGCAGGCTCAGACGGTGTCAGGCACAGTATGGATTTGACGGCCCAGATTACACAGCGGAGGAGCAGGGAGAGGTAAAGATTGCAAATGCTGGGGCCCTGCCCAAGCAAGGGGGGCCCACTCGTGGGCGTCGGTGCTGGCACTGGGCCCCTCATAGTACGGCGGTGTGTCTGATGGCGGGTGTGCACCACCACCGTCAGAGACACTTGATTGCACTATGAGGGACCCTGTGCCAGTGCCCGCACCCAAGAGTCGGCCTACCCACCTGTCCAGGGCAACGGTACTCGCACGGTGTCGTGCGCTAGGTGGTGACCCCGGCCATGGGGGGGAGGCAGCACAGTTAGGGAGTTTTAGAAAGTGGCATATGTTGATGTTGGACATTCAGCTGATGCAAAAGGCGAAATAGGTGAAGTCCCAGGAAGAGGTGGACTAAAGCAAGCCATTTTTCTGTCACCTTATGTGTCATCAGGGGAAGGTGGGACAAAATCCTTGGAAACCCATGCATGGTTCATTTTAATGAAGGTTAGATCATCCACATTTTGGGTTGACAGATGGGTCCTTTTTTCTGTCAGGATTGATCCAGCTGCACTGAAGACTCTTTCCGATAGCACACTTGCAGCTGGGCAAGCGAGCTCCTGTAAGGCATATTGGGCCAATTCAGGCCAGGTGTCCAGTTTAGCGGCCCAATAGTCAAAGGGGAATGACCTGTGTGGGAGAACATCGATATGGGAGGAAAAGTAGTTTGTAACCATAGTTGACAACTGCTGTCTCCTGTCACTTTCCATCGATGCAGTATTACCAGTTTTGTGAGCGGTATTTGAAAAATCAGTCCACAACATTGTCATGAAACCCCTGTTTCCAACGCCACTTCTGCTGTGTGCACCACGAACACTTCTGCCAAGCTGCCCCCGGCCCGTACGGCTCGTGTGAGAACCATCACCGCTGCTGTGTGCTGGGAATGCCTCAAGCAACCGATTTACCAGAGTTGCTTGTTTATTAGCCAATATTAGGTCAAGGTTCTCCTGTGGCATGATGTTTTGTAATTTGCCTTTATAGCGTGGATCCAGGATGCTGGCCAACCAGTAGTCGTCATCGTTCATCATTTTGGCAATGCGTGGGTCCCTTTTTAGGATCTGCAAGGCATAATCTGACATGTGGGCCAATGTTCCCGGTGTCAATGATGCACTGCGAGTGCTGGTTGGAGGAGCACTTTCTGGCAAATCCACATCCCTCCAGTCACGCACAAACCCTGTACCAGACCTTGCCACGCCAACATTTTCACTTGCCCCACGAGATGCATCCTCCTCCCCTAAGTAATCATCCCCATCATCCTCCTCCTCCTCCTCTTCTTCTTCCAACTCGTCCAGGAGAGGTCCCTGAGCAGACAATGGCTGAATGTCATCAAGGATTCCCTCCTCCTCTTCCTCCTCATCAACATTGGCTGCAGAGGCCTGCTCCTTAAGGTGCGTCAAAGTTTGCATGAGCAGACGCATAAGTGGGATGCTCATGCTTAGGATGGCGTCGTCTGCGCTTACCAGCCGTGTGCATTCCTCAAAACACTGAAGGACTTTACAGAGGTCTTTCAGCTTCGACCACTGCACACCTGTCAACTCCATGTCTGCTCTCAAAGTGCCTGGCCGTGTATCCTCCCACAAATGCATTATGGCCTGCCTCTGCTCGCACAGCCGCTCCACCATGTGCAGGGTGGAGTTCCACCTTGTTGCAATGTCGATAATGAGGCGGTGGTTGGGAAGGTGGAACAATCGCTGCAGCTTCTGCATACGAACGGAGTGTACAGGCGACCGGCGGATGTGCGCGCACAGTCTTCGCACCTTCTGGAGCAGGACTGTTAACTCCGGATAATTTTTGAGGAAGCACTGCACCACCAGGTTCAAGGTGTGAGCCAAGCAAGGTATATGGCTGAGTTTAGAAAGGGCTATGGCTGCCACAAAATTACGGCCGTTATCACTAACTACCTTGCCTGCCTCAAGATGTACACTGCCCAGCCATGACTCAGTTTGTCGCTTCAAGTACTCGGCCAGCACCTCGGCGGTGTGTCTGTTGCCCAAACACATCATCTGCAACACAGCCTGCTGATGCTTTCCACTAGCTGCTCGATAGGGGGACACATCGTGTGCAACAGTGACAGCTGCAGATGGAGTGCTCGTACGACTGCGCTCTGTGGACGAGCTTTCGCTTCTGGAGGAGGAGGAGGAGGAGGGTCGAACGCCTACAGCCAACTGTTTCCTATACCGTGGGCTAGGCAGCACTGTCCCACCACCGCTGTCCCCTGTGGACCCTGCATCCACCACATTAACCCAGTGCGCAGTGATGGACACGTAACGGCCCTGGCCATGCCGACTGGACCATGCATCAGTTGTGAGGTGCACCTTTCCGCTCACTGACTGCTTGAGTGCATGGACAATGCGGTCTTTCACATGATGGTGGAGAGCTGGGATGGCTTTGCGAGAGAAGAAGTGGCGACTGGGTAGGTCATAGCGTGGTACTGCATAGGCCATGAGTTCGCGGAAAGCTGTGCTTTCCACCAACCGAAAGGGCATCATCTCAAACGAGATTAGTTTGGCAATGTGGGCGTTCAAACCCAGTGTACGCGGATGAGAGACTGAATACTTTCTTGACCTACTCATAGTGTCTGGGAGGGTGAGCTGGACTTGAGAGCTGCACATGGTGGAAGTAGCGGTGGACAGGGCGGACTGAGAGAGGGTTGATGATGGTGATGGAGTTGTTGTTCTTTCTGATGGCCTAGAATCAGTCTTTCGTTGATATAACAGTGGGATTCCCTGACTGCTGTGGCCTTGCAATGACACCTCAACATTTGCTGCTGTGCTAACCGGTGGGCTTACAGTGGGGGAAACAATTTAGCGTTGCTGACTACCTTCGTTGTGATCAGTTGCACATGTGGCACTTGAGGTTTGGTGTTGTGTCCACGCTTGCAAGTGCATGCTGGTTAAATGTCTAAGCATGCAACTGGTATTCAAATTTTTCAGATTTTTCCCTCGGCTAAAGGTCTTTGCGCACTTCTTACAGATAACCTTGGCCTGATCATGAGGATTTTGGTCAAAAAAGTGCCACACTGCACTCTTCCTACTTTGGCAGACATTTTGCGGCCTAGCACGCTGTGATCTTTTGACCCTCTGGACAAGCTGTCCAGCAACTCTTTTGATGTTTGGAACCTGTCTTTGGAGTGCTCCGGGCCTGCCAGATAACAGCTGTTGCGATGTCGATGTCTGCTGTGGATGCTCCTCATCTGAGCTATTGGAAGCAGCACCCTCTTCCCCCAATGGATGCCAATCTGGGTCAACAACTGGGTCATCCATCACCTCCTCTTCTATGTCATGTGCACCTTCCTCTGTGTCACCGTGTATGGTGGTATAGTGTGCGGGAAGGCGCACCTGAGTCTCATCAGGGTCAGAATCTGGCTCTGTACACTGCGAGGACAATGTAGTGCTCTGAGTGAATTTACCAGCAGAATCATCCATCAGCGGCTGTGCATCAGTGCACTCCATGTCAGATTCATCTTGGCCTGGGTAATTCACCATTTCACTTGATAATCCAGGCATGGTATGTGAAAACAGCTCCATGGAGTAATCAGTAGTATGGCCTGCGTCATCCTTCAATCTTGGTTGGAGTGAAGGACACAAGGAAAGGTGTGGTTCATGAACATGAGCCTCCAATGACGACTCAGTGCTTTTACTTTTTACAACTGAAGAAGAGGAGGCGATAGAGCTGGAGGCTGAGTCAGCAATGTAAGACAAAACTTTTTCCTGATGCTCTGGCTTTAAAAGCGGTTTGCCAACTCCTAGAAAACTAAGCGTTCGAGGCCTTATGTAGCCAGACGATGACGCAGGCTCAACACCTCCTGCATTCGGTCCTATTTTGCTCTTGCCACTACCATCAGATCCACCACCAACACCATCATTACCAGCTGCCAACCCCCGTCCAATTCCACGGCCTCTTCCACCAGCCTTCCTCATTTTTGGTAGAAATGTAGACAAAATCCAACAAACTATATAGTAATGTAAAACAAGGTACAAGGTGTCTATAGGACAGGGGAGATTTTGAATTTCTGCAGACACTTGTGGACACTGGACACTTTTGGATTGTGTGAGGCCCACTGATATCTGAGCGCTATGTGACAGGCTCGATGGCACAGCTGTGACAAAAGTGACGAGAGGATAAGGGAGATTTTGAATTTCTGCAGACACTTGTGGACACTGGACACTTTTAGATTGTGTGAGGGCCACTGATATCTAAGCGCTATGTGACAGGCTCGATGGCACAGCTGTGACAAAAGTGACGAGAGGATAAGGGAGATTTTGAATTTCTGCAGACACTTGTGGACACTGGACACTTTTGGATTGTGTGAGGGCCACTGATATCTGAGCGCTATGTAACAGGCTCGATGGCACAGCTGTGACAAAAGTGACGAGAGGATAAGGGAGATTTTGAATTTCTGCACACACTTGTGGACACTGGACACTTTTGGATTGTGTGAGGCCCAATGAATATCTGAGCGCTATGTGACAGGCTTGATGGCACAGCTGTGACCAAAGTGACTAGAGGATAAGGGAGATTTTGAATTTCTGCAGACACTTGTGGACACTGGACACTTTTGGATTGTGTGAGGCCCACTGATATCTGAGCGCTATGTCACAGGCTCGATGGCACAGCTGTGACAAAAGTGACGAGAGGATAAGGGAGATTTTGAATTTCTGCACACACTTGTGGACACTGGACACTTTTGGATTGTGTGAGGCCCAATGAATATCTGAGCGCTATGTGACAGGCTCGATGGCACAGCTGTGACCAAAGTGACTAGAGGATAAGGGAGATTTTGAATTTCTGCAGACACTTGTGGACACTGGACACTTTTGGATTGTGTGAGGCCCACTGATATCTGAGCGCTATGTCACAGGCTCGATGGCACAGCTGTGACAAAAGTGACAAGAGGATAAGGGAGATTTTGAATTTCTGCACACAATTGTGGACACTGGACACTTTTGGATTGTGTGAGGCCCAATGAATATCTGAGCGCTATGTGACAGGCTCGATGGCACAGCTGTGACCAAAGTGACTAGAGGATAAGGGAGATTTTGAATTTCTGCAGACACTTGTGGACACTGGACACTTTTGGATTGTGTGAGGCCCACTGATATCTGAGCGCTATGTCACAGGCTCGATGGCACAGCTGTGACAAAAGTGACGAGAGGATAAGGGAGATTTTGAATTTCTGCAGACACTTGTGGACACTGGACACTTTTAGATTGTGTGAGGGCCACTGATATCTAAGCGCTATGTGACAGGCTCGATGGCACAGCTGTGACAAAAGTGACGAGAGGATAAGGGAGATTTTGAATTTCTGCAGACACTTGTGGACACTGGACACTTTTGGATTGTGTGAGGGCCACTGATATCTGAGCGCTATGTCACAGGCTCGATGGCACAGCTGTGACAAAAGTGACGAGAGGATAAGGGAGATTTTGAATTTCTGCACACACTTGTGGACACTGGACACTTTTGGATTGTGTGAGGCCCAATGAATATCTGAGCGCTATGTGACAGGCTTGATGGCACAGCTGTGACCAAAGTGACTAGAGGATAAGGGAGATTTTGAATTTCTGCAGACACTTGTGGACACTGGACACTTTTGGATTGTGTGAGGCCCACTGATATCTGAGCGCTATGTCACAGGCTCGATGGCACAGCTGTGACAAAAGTGACGAGAGGATAAGGGAGATTTTGAATTTCTGCACACACTTGTGGACACTGGACACTTTTGGATTGTGTGAGGCCCAATGAATATCTGAGCGCTATGTGACAGGCTCGATGGCACAGCTGTGACCAAAGTGACTAGAGGATAAGGGAGATTTTGAATTTCTGCAGACACTTGTGGACACTGGACACTTTTGGATTGTGTGAGGCCCACTGATATCTGAGCGCTATGTCACAGTCTCGATGGCACAGCTGTGACAAAAGTGACGAGAAGATAATGGAGATTTTGAATTTCTGCACACACTTGTGGACACTGGACACTTTTGGATTGTGTGAGGCCCAATGAATATCTGAGCGCTATGTGACAGGCTCGATGGCACAGCTGTGACCAAAGTGACTAGAGGATAAGGGAGATTTTGAATTTCTGCAGACACTTGTGGACACTGGACACTTTTGGATTGTGTGAGGCCCACTGATATCTGAGCACTATGTGACAGGCTCGATGGCACAGCTGTGACCAAAGTGACTAGAGGATAAGGGAGATTTTGAATTTCTGCAGAAACTTGTGGACACTGGACACTTTTGGATTGTGTGAGGCCCAATGAATATCTGAGCGCTATGTGACAGGCTCGATGGCACAGCTGTGACCAAAGTGACTAGAGGATAAAGGAGATTTTGAATTTCTGCACACATTTGTGGACACTGGACACTTTTGGATTGTGTGAGGCCCAATGAATATCTGAGCGCTATGTGACAGGCTCGATGGCACAGCTGTGACAAAAGTGACGAGAGGATAAGGGAGATTTTGAATTTCTGCAGACACTTGTGGACACTGGACACTTTTAGATTGTGTGAGGGCCAGTGATATCTGAGCGCTATGTCACAGGCTCGATGGCACAGCTGTGACAAAAGTGACGAGAGGACAAGGGAGATTTTGAATTTCTGCAGACACTTGTGGACACTGGACACTTTTGGATTGTGTGAGGCCCACTGATATCTGAGCGCTATGTCACAGGCTCGATGGCACAGCCTTGACAAAAGTGACTAGAGGATAAGGGAGATTGGATTGCTTTTAAAAAAGCATTTTGCAGAGCAGTGGGTAAACAGCAATGCCAGCCTGTCAGGAACCCTTAAAAGGCAGCCCAACAACCAACACCACTGATACACCACAATGTAGCCTCCCCTTGCACTGCACACACAGTGACTGGTGTGTTGTGCAGGCCAAATCGCTAGCAGCAGAAGCAGTTTTTTTTTCTTCTCAGCAGGACAAAAAAAAAAAATTGGAATTGCTTTTAAAAAAGCAGTTTGCGGAGCAGTGGGTAAACAGCAATGCAGGAATGTCAGGAAGCCTTAGAAGGCTGCCCAACAACCAACACCACTGATACACCACTATATAGCCTCCCCTTGCACTGCACACACAGTGACTGGTGTGTTGTGCAGGCCAAATCGCTAGCAGCAGAAGCAGTTTTTTTTTCTTCTCAGCAGGAAAAAAAAAAAAATTGGGATTGCTTTTAAAAAAGCAGTTTGCGGAGCAGTGGGTAAACAGCAATGCAGGAATGTCAGGAAGCCTTAGAAGGCAGCCCAACAACCAACACCACTGATACACCACTATATAGCCTCCCCTTGCACTGCACACATAGTGACTGGTGTGTTGTACAGGCCAAATCGCTAGCAGCAGAAGCAGTTTTTTTTTTCTTCTCAGCAGGACAAAAAAAAAAAATTGGGATTGCTTTTAAAAAAGTAGTTTGCGGAGCAGTGGGTAAACAGCAATGCAGGAATGTCAGGAAGCCTTAGAAGGCAGCCCAACAACCAACACCACTGATACACCACTATATAGCCTCCCCTTGCACTGCACACACAGTGACTGGTGTGTTGTGCAGGCCAAATCGCTAGCAGCAGAAGCAGTTTTTTTGTCTTCTTCCCTGCCTAACGCTCTCCCTACAGAATCAGCAGCAACCTCTCCCTATGCTAAGATCGGCAGAAGTAAGATGGCGGTCGGCGTGCACACCCTTTTATAACCCCTGTGACGCCCACCAAAGCAAGCCAATCACTTGCATGCCCTTCTGAAAGATGGTGGTGACCCCTGCCTATGTCATCACGTTGCCCACAGTGTCCGTGGATCCTGATTGGCTGAAAAAGAGCGCAAAACAAACTTTTGAAACTTTGGCGCGTAAGTCGCCGACCTCGTGGCCGACCTCATCCTAGGGTCGGGTTTCGTTTCATGAAACCCGACTTTGCCAAAAGTCGGAGACTTTTGAAATTTTTCGACCCGTTTCGCTCAACTCTATCCGTAAGATTCCACATCCTGTGCTTGTCTGGCAGTTTGGAGTGGTGTCTCCTGTTCCCGACGTTGTCCGTGAGATTCCGCATCCTGGTTTTGTCTGGCGGTAGTTTCTTGTGTTGTCTCCTGTTCCCGACATTGTCTGTGATATTCGGCATCCTGGTTTGGTCTAGCGACAGTTTGTTGAAGTGTCGCTTGGTCTCGACATTGTCATTGCCTTGCTGCTGCTGCTTTTTTGTCATCATCATTGGCGTATTTTTGCTTACAACTCTTCGGAAGACAGTAAGCATAAATCATGATAGTGTTCAGTAAAGAAGTATTTCTTCAGTGCACTGTGACTGACAGAACGTTCACTATGAAATGAGCAATATAGCCGCGTTGAGGCGACAAATAAGTTACCAATCAGCTGTGTGACCAATCAGCAATGTGGCTGTCTGCTGGACTGTGCTTGTGTAATGAGTGAAGCAGCAGTGATGCCTTCAGTGGCTGGAATGTGCCTATACAATAAGTGATGCGGCCATGTTGAGGCAACCAATGAGCGACCAATCAGCGTTGCGACCAATCAGCGATGTGGTCTGCTGGCAGCTAGACTGTGCCAGTGTAATGAGCGAGGCAGCAGTGATGCCTTGAGTGGCTGGAATGTGGCTGTACAATAAGCAATGTGGCCATGTTGACGCAACGACTAAGTGACAAATCAGCATTGTGACCAATCAGCGATGTGGCTGTCTGCTGGTGGTTGGACTGTGCCTGTCTAATGAGTGACGCAGCAGTGATGCCTTGAGCTTGTGGCGGCGGTTCTGTGCCTGGGCACTAAGCGATGCGACCATGTGCGCCTGTCTACTGAGTGACGCAGCAGTGATGCCTTGAGCGGCTGCCTTGTGTCTGGGCACTAAGAGATCCAGCCGTCTGCGCCTTTCTACTGAGTGATGCAGCAGTGATGCCTTGAGCGGCTGGCGGCTGGTCTGTGCCTGGGCACTAAGCTATGCGGCCTTGTGCGCCTGTTTAAAGAGTGACGCAGCAATGATGCATTGAGCGGCTGGTGGCCGGTATGTGTGGCTGTGTGCACCTGTTTAATGAGTGACAGCAGTGATGCCTTGAGCAGCTAGCGGCAGGTCTGTGCCTGGGCAGTAAGCGATGCGGCCACGTGCGCCTGTTTAATGAGTGACGCAGCAGTGATGCCTTGAGCGACTGTGCCTGGGCACTAAGCGATGTTCCCATGTGTGCCTGTTTAATGAGTGATGCAGCAGTGATGCCTTGAGTGGCACAGCAGTGATGGCCTGAGCGGCTGTCGGCTGGACTGTGCCTGGGTACTAAGCGATGCGGCCGTGGGCACCTGTTTAATGATTGATGCAGCAGTGATGCCTTGAACGGCTGGCAGCTGGTCTGTGCCGAGGCAATAAGCGATGTGGCCGTGTGCACCTGTATAATGAGTGACGCAGTAGTGATGCCTTGAGCATCTGTCGGCTGGACTGTGCCTGGGCACTAAGCAATGCGGCCATGTGCGCCTGTTTAAGGAGTGATGCAGCAGTAATGCCTTGAGCGGCTGGCGGCTGGTCTGTGCCTGGGCAGTAAGCGATGCGGCCATGTGCGCCTGTTTAATGAGTGACGCAGCAGTGATGGCTTGAGCGGCTGTCGGCTGGACTGTGCCTGGGTACTAAGCAATGTGGCCATGTGCGCCTGTTTAATGAGTGATGCAGCAGTGATGCCTTGAGCGGATGTAGGCTGGACTGTGCCTGGGCACTAAGCGATGCGGCCGTGTGCACCTGTTTAATGAGTGATGCAGCAGTGATGGCTTGAGCGGCTGTCGGCTGGACTGTGCCTGGGTACTAAGCGATGCGGCCGTGTTCACCTGTTTAATGAGTGACCCAGCAGTGATGGCTTGAGCGGCTGGTCTGTGCCTGGGCAGTAAGCGATGTGGCCGTGTGCACCTGTTCAATGAGTGATGCAGCAGTGATGGCTTGAGCAGCTGTCAGCTGGACTGTGCCTGGGCACTAAGTGATGCGGCCGTGTGCGCCTGTTTAATGAGTGCCGCAGCAGGGATGCCTTGAGCGGCTGTGCCTGGGCACTAAGCGATGCGGCCGTGTGCGCCTGTTTAGTGAGTGACGCAGCAGTAATGCCTTGAGTGACGCAGCAGTGATGGCTTGAGTGGCAGTCAGCTGGACTGTGCCTGGGTACTAAGCGATGCGGCCGTGTGTGCCTTTTTAATGAGTGACGCAGCAGTGATGCCTTGAGCAGCTGTCGGCTGGACTGTGCCTGGGCACTAAGCGATGCGGCTGGGTGCGCCTGTTTAATGAGTTATGCAGCAGTGATGGCTTGAGCGGCTGTCGGCTGTACTGTGCCTTGGTACTCAGTGATGCAGCCATGTGCGCCTGTTTAATGAGTGATGCAGCAGTTATGGGACTCAGTGCCGCGACCAATCAGCATCACGGCCCTCTGTCTGCGACCAATCAGCAACGCGGCCCTGCAGCCACGACCAATCACTGCCGCAGGCCTTTGGCTGCGACGAATCACCAACGCGGGTGCGTCCCCTGATCTCCTCTCCATGCGGCCAGCATCGCGGTCCCAGTAATGTTTAGCGCTAAGGACCATAGATGACGTCACTCTCGCGAGAGCGCGATGTCATAAGCAGTCTTTGTCGCAAAGCATTAGTGGGACCACGATGCCGGGTGCGTGATGACAGAAGGGAAATAGTCCGGGGGCAGTACGAAGTTGAGTATCTATTTTTTTTTTATGGTACCCATGGCCATCATTTTTTTATTATTTTTATATGCTATGTTGTTCGCGGCCGGTAGGCCGTGACCAATCATCGACAGGCGCAGTGTAGCCGCCCACGTTGCTGATTGGTAAGCCGCGACCAACATAGCATGTAAAAAAATAATATGAAAAAATAAAAAAAGGTTATTCTCACCTTCCGATGGCCTCCTCCGATCTCCTTTCCACGCGCCTGGCCTCATGGTCCCAGTAATGCTTTGCGAATTAGACCGCTGATGACGTTGCACTCTCAAGAGAGTGATGTCATCTCCTGTCTAAGGCGCAAAGCATTACTGGGACCGCGTGGCAGGGCACGTGGAAAGGAGATCGGAGGCCGTCGGAAGGTGAGTATAAGCTTTTTTTTAATTTAATTCTCCTTTTTACAGATTAAGCCCTGTGCCCGATTGAGCGCTGCGCCCGACTGCGCCTGTCGCTGATTGGCCTGGTTACAGGCGACGCGGGATTTCGGTTACAGACAGACATAATAAGAAGATTATATATATAGATCAACGGAATGTCAATTATAGTTCATAGTGCTAAGAGCATAGGTGAAATGGAATATAATTGATGTTTTACTTACCAGGATGGTAACATGGCTTTAACAGCTAATAGAACACTAAATAAGAAGTAAATGCTGTGCACAGAATATACACACAGAGTTAAGCTTCATTCAAACATCCATGTTTCAAGTACAAGTTCTACCCATGTTTTTCACAGAAAGTATACATACCTAATTAAACCTATGGGCATGTTCACGTGTCCATTTTTTTCAGACCAATAGTAAATAAAACAAAACAACAGAAACATGTATGTTTGTGAACCAATTTGTGGATCACTATCACCCATCCATGTGGCATCCAAATGCCATTATAGTGCTGTCTGTTTTCACTGTCTTTTGCTAGGAGAAGCTTGGAAAGCCTCCATTAATTTTTTATTTTGCATTTGTTGAGACACAGATGGGAAGAACTGATGCACGGACCAAAAGCGATGAAAATCTGATCCAGTCCAGTAATCTGAATCGGTCAGTATTTTATCAATCACAATGTGTAAATGTGCCCTTAAAGGGAGCCTGTCAGCAGATTTATGCATAGTAACTTACACACAGTGTCAGCTCGGCGCCATTACAGTGATTACAATGATAGTATATTTGTTTAAATCCGTCTTGTGGCTGTTTCTTAATCTTTATTTTCAGTTTTGTCTTAATGAATTGCTTGTGTCCTAAGGTGGGGTTCATGTATGTGATGCTCTGATTAGGTATTCAAAATGCAGACTGCTGACAGGTCACTGATCCATCAGTGACCTCGCCCATAGTTTGCATAATGAATACCATCACATACTGAATAAAAAAATAAAAACACATCTGCAGGCAGGTGCTGGCTGTGGCACCTGTGCTGCAGCTTAAATGCATGGTTACTGTGCAGTTAATCCCTTTTGCAGATTTACTTGAGCGAGGGGAAATATTGCGCACCTGCGTAGTAGCAGCTATTGGTTTGTATACTGATCCGATAGCTGCTGTTACGCGGGCGCCGGCGGCACCATCTTACTGGAGAAGAAAAAAAATATCCTCTACCAAGATGGCACCGCATGCGCAATAGCACCTGTCAGTGATCTCCTAGGCACATGACGGTGGCGGGGGGGAAGGACTCCATTCATTGTTCCCTACTGTTAGGACCTTCCTCTCCCTTTTTCCATCCCATTGTTTGTGTGTGTTGTGCCGTCTGTCAGACTTTCCATTCCAAGCGTGTCAATGCTCTTAAGCCTGAAAACTGTCGGTTCCCCAGAGGAAATAAATTCAGTAATTTGGCCGAGCAACATAGAAATGCTATTTACCTGAAAATTAACCCTTTATTTGCTGGCATATAGTGTTTTCTGAGATGACAGGTTCCCTTTAACCTCTTCCCGACATGCGCCGTACATATACTGCTCTGTGGGAGATGCGTTCCTGCAAGTAGAAGTATATGTATGGCACACTGATCATGCAGCCTCATGCTGAGTGCCGCAGCGATCAGGTGCGGGTGTCAGCTGACACCCCGCAGCACCGCCCACGATCGGTGCTTGCACCGATCACAGGCATTTAACCTCTCTATTGCTGCTGACAGTAGTGATCGCGTTGTTCTGATGGTCTCCATGGAGACCCCTGGCACCAAGATGGCCACGGGGTCCTTCCAGGTACTGCAGGGAAGGTGGCTCACGAGCACCTGTGGAGAGGAGGCGCCGGCATCCCTCCTTCCCTGCCTGTCAGATCCTGATCTGATACTCTGCAGTGCAGAGTGTTAGATCAGCGATTTGATGTAATATAGTAATTTCCCATACTGGGACAATGTAAAAAAGTATAAAAAAATATATATATTAGAATGTGTAAAAATATATTTTTTTTAAAAATCCCTAAATAAAGAAGAAAAACATATATATATATATATATATATATATATATATATATGTATATATTTCACCAATAAATACATTTATGTATGTAAATGAAAAACACAATAAAAGTACACATATTTAGTATTGTCATGTCCATAACGACAAACTCTATAAAACTTTCCCACTAGATAACCCCTTCAGTGAACACCGTAAAAAATAAATAAAAAATGAGGCAAAAAGCTATGCTGTGTTAAAAAAGACAGATGTAAACAAAAATGGTACCGCTGAAAACGTCATCTTATCCCGTCATACAGGTCAATCAGAAAAAAAATAAAAAGTTATAGCTCTCAGAATAAAGCGATGCCAAAATAATTATTTTTTTCAAGAAAATAGTTTTTATTGTGTAAAAGCGCCAAAACATAAAAAAAGATATAAATGGGGAATAGCTGTAATCGTACTGAACCGAAGAATAATGCTGCCTTATCAATTTTACCACACGCGTAATGGTATAAAACCCAAAACCAGTTCCTGAATTGATAGGTTTTATTCATTCTGTCTCCCAAAATCAGAATAGAAAGCGATAAAAAAGTCATGTGCCCGAAAATGGTACCAATAAAAATGTCAGCTCGTCCCACAAGAAACAAGCCCTCACATGACCGAAATATGAAAAATTTATAGCTCTCGAAATATGGTGATGCAGAAACTAGTTTTCGCAATAAAAAACATATTTTAGTGTGTGACAGTAGCCAAACATAAAAATCTGATATACATCTGGTATCGCTGTAATCGCACCGCCCCGAAGAATAATGTTGCCTAATCACTTATACCATACAAGGAATGGCGTACAAAATAAATAAAAGCAATTCTTCACATGCTGTTGATTTTTCCATTCTGCCTCCCCAAGATCGCTAAGGCTTGGCGCACATTTATCCTGTACTCCGCTTACACCGGGGGTTCCGTGTAAATCTCCGATATACGTGATTCAGACAGAACCCCTTGCAGAAGATTCCTTATAATTAGGCAAATGGAGACACTGTGGATGCCATAGGACCTGTGATCTGGTGGTGTCCTTTTTTTAGGATTGCATAAAAGCGCCATCAGCCACAGTTTTGTGCACTTCTGAAAAGGATACTGCTGAAGAGAGGCCAGAGAGTCCAAGGTAAATCTGCTGCCTCATTATAGTGAATGGGTCCATTGGGGGTTTCATCTGTCACGACATTCAAAGATTTAGATGGAAACCCCAAAGTAAGTGGTTAGCAAAGAGCACGGGATAAATGTGATCCCAAATATTATGTAAAATGTTCCCAAAAAAAGCTTAAGCTCAATCCACAAAAAAATAAGCCCCCACTCAGATCTGTCATCTGTTACTGGAAATATAGGGGGCTTCCATATTACTGGCAGCACAAAGGCTCTGGAAAAGCTAAATGGCTCCTCTCCCACCAAAAGAAATTCAGCAAATTCTATGATTCCATATCCAAATGCCCCCCTCCCTTCTGAGCCCCAGTGTGCCTAAACAACATTTAGCATCCACATGTTAGGCATTTCTGTAGTGATGAGAGCCTGCCTAATTTACAGGTGCATGTCTAAAGAAGCATGAGCTGGGCATAATGTATTGGTCACTACAATGGCAGTTTGTAATTTTCACTCAGCAACATCTATTACTGCTTGTTTCTAGAAAACACACATGGAGTCACAATCATCACTACATCTGTAGATAAATTCCCAAAGTGTTATAATTTCCAAAATGTCATCACTTGAGGGGGGATTCTGCGTTTTTAGCAGTTAGAGGCTCTTTATAAGGAATCCGCAAACTAGTTTAGGAAAATCTGCACTCCAGGAGGCAAATAGCGCTCCATCCCACCAAAGTCACTCCGTATGGTAGTACTGTACAGCCACATAAGAGGTATTTCTACATTCAGCAGAAATTGTGGAATGAATTCTGGTTCCATTTTTACCCATTTCCCAGTGTAAAAATGTAAAACTTGGGGCAAACACACAATTTTGGTGGTAAAACTGTAAATTATGTTTTCTTCACTGCCCAATAGTATAAAAGGTGTGATACACCTGTGGAGTCAATATGATCACTGCACCTCTAGATGAATTAATTGGAAGGTTTAATTGGTAAAAAGGATCACTTATGGGGGGTTCTGCTGTTCTGGCACCTCAGAGGCTCTGCCAGAGTAACATCGCACCCTCAAACAAGTGCAGCAAAGTCTGCACTGTAATATGGCGTTACTTCCCTTCTGAGCTTTGCACTGTGCCTCAAAAGTAGTTTTCAACCACATATGGAGTATCAGGAGAAATTGCACAACAAACTTTGTGGTCCAGTTTCTCCTTTTGCCCTTGTGAAAATACAAAATTTCTAGCTAAAAAAGACTTTTGTGGGAAAATTGTGATTTTTTTTGTGTTTTCACGGCTGTGGGTTCAAAGTGCTCAATACATATCTAGACAAGTTTCCTAAGGAGTCTAGTTTCCAAAATGGTGTCACATATTGGGGGTTTCCACTGTTTAGGCACATCAGGGTCTCTCCAAACATGACATGTAGGCTGCTTTTTATGCCAGCAAATTTTGCATTCAAAAAGTGAAATTGCGCTCCTTCACTTCCGAGCCCTGCCGTGTGCTCAAACAGTAGATATCCCTCACATATGGGGTATCAGCATGCACAGGAGAAATTGCACAACAAAATGCATTGTCTATTTTTTCCTGTTGCTCTCGTGAAACTAAAAAAATTAGATCTAAAGGAAAATCTTTGTGAAAGAAAAGTAAATGTTTATTATTTCCTTCCAAACTCCAAAAATTTCAATGAAGCGCCTGAAGGTTTAATTAACTTCTTGAATGTGGTTTTGAGTACCTTGAGGGGTGCAGTTTTTAGAATGGTGTCATTTTTGGGTATTTTCTGTCATATAGGCCCCTCAAAGCCACTTCAAATGTGAGGTGGTCCCTAAAAAAATGGTTTTGCAAATTTTGTTGTAAAAATGAGAAATTGCTGGTCAAACTTTAACCCTTTTAACTTCCTAACAAAAAAAAATCATATCGAGTTATATCAATTTTTTTTTACCACTATCATAAAGTACAATATTTCCCAAGAAAACATTCTCAGAATCACTGGGATCCATTGAGGCGTTCCAGAGTTATGACCTCATAAACTGACAGCGGTCAGAATTGTAAAAATTGGCCTGGTCAGGAAGGTGAAAACAGGCTTTGGTGTGAAGGCGTTAATTGAATAAATATTTCTGCACTCTATTTTAACTCCATGCCTTTTATGATATATTTTATATGTTATCTATAAAGGAAAATGCTATCGACACAAATTTATTTCTAATTATTCTTCAGCAAGGGATTGCTATCTATACACTCGATATACCGTAACTGAAAATTACATTTTTACAGCAATCTGTCTTTCCTTCTTTTGTAATCAATCTCTTGTAATGTTTGGTTCACAGTTGTGAAATACTGTAGTAAAACATAATATGGCATAAAAGGTATGTGGCCATCTTATAAACAACTACACAATTTAAGTTGGAATTAATAAAAGCATGACAAAACCACCTAGAATTATTTCATACTTTTTATCGCATATGGCAAAAGATAGACATAAAACACCATTTTATCATTGTAATGTGATCATTTACAGAGCTCCATTTTAGCTTTCTGATTAAATTAAAGCAGATTTTTTTTGGGCTATGTGATTTTAAAGCCCACTGCAAATCAGATTTGAATGGCAATATCATATCGCAGATGCTGAGACATCTGCTACCTATTTTGGTTACGGGTCTTCTACCACCCCTCCCTCTGTTGTTCTGTCTATTGGCTGCAACGCTCTGTCAGAATGAAATAACTCTATCTGCTTAGATGAATCTGTCACATTATGATCTAGCATCCGACAGAATCAAATATTAAAGTGGACGAAAGTTCAGCTGATGGACCAGCGATGCTTAACTACCAACCTGTGCACTGAAAAGTATTTTTAATTACAAACTCTAGGGAGTTCCAACAAAGAAGACACACTTTACTGGCCAAACCCCAACAGGCATTTAGGAGCTCAATGGAAACTTCATATTGCCATTTGATTAGCTTGCAGTCCTACCAGGCTGTAATAAAAGCTTACATCTGTAAGGTAGAAGACTGCTGAGAACTACTTTAGAATTACTCCCTTGCTTCACTGGGAATCGAATGCGGATATCCAGCATAAATCCCTATTTTTCCTCAGTAATATACTGGCCATGAAACACAATGTCACGCTAAACCGATCATAATCTAACACTTCACGCCTCAGCCAACGGTTTGATTTGTCTGGGGAAGAAGCAAAGAAATGGCCAATGGCATTGATTCCCTGCAGGGAAAGATGTATGTGCCCTCAGTGAACTACTTTTTATTTTTATTATTTATAATGATTGCCTTCTTAGATTAAAATTTTAGCAAAGGAGGTTTATTATACCTGTAAAATAATCCACGTTTTGGAATACATTACAAGGGGAGTAAAATCATTTGATTTTTATTTTTTTTATTTTTACCAAAAAAAAAGCTTTAATTTTTTTTCCTGGCTAATAATATCTGCACTCCTGCTATGTGACCAAAAAAGAATGGTTTATATTCATTATTTTGATTTGCATAATGGTTGCCTGAAGAAAATTTCATGAAAATAATAGAAAATACACATAATTTTTATATGTTTTCTAGTGTCAAAATGGACAAAACAGTTTCTGCAAAATGCCGTAGGATATGGTGGAGTTTCACTACCTTCCTTTGGTTTCTACCTCTTGCACAATGTGGACATAGTACAGTGTTTTTATCTGCATTACTATATGGGTGGTTTAGCTTATACAGTGGGTACGGAAAGTATTCAGACCCCTTTAAATTTTTCACTCTTTGTTTCATTGCAGCCATTTGGTAAACTCAAAAAAGTTCATTTTTTTCTCATTAACCACTTTACCCCCAAGGGTGGTTTGCATGTTAATGACCAGGCCAATTTTTACAATTCTGACCATTGTCAATTTATCTATAATAATAAATAAGCAGCTTCCGGTTGTAACAACTTCCGTCCAGTTGTAACCGGTGACGTCACCGCACACCTCTTTCCATGTTAACCCTCAACACACCACTCCTCCTCAACACACACTCCTCTCACCTTTCACCATCTCCACTCACGTCCACTCACTCTTTCACTCCACATATGACCCTTTCTCTCACTCCGTCTCTCATACTCATGCCGTCATCGCCGCTGATCCACGATCCCCGACATCTTCTTCTGCCGGCGCCATTTTGGATCCCGACGGCATCCACGTTGGCGACATGTTCCTGCGGTGATGCTATTTTGGATCGGCGAAATCCCGCGATACTCAAGATGGTGTCGCCGCAAGAAAATGTCGCCGGCGAGGATGATGTCGGGATCCAAAATGGCGTCGGCGAAAACTCGCGAGATTTCACAATACTCAAGATGGCGTCGCCGCAAGAACATGTCGCCGGCGTGGACAACGTCTGGATCCAGGATGGCACCGGCGGAAGAAGATGCCGGGGATCGTGGAGCAGCGGCAATGACGGCGTGACTATGAGAGACGGAGTGAGAGAAGGGGTCGTATGTGGAGTGAAAGAGTGAGTGGAGGTGGTGAAAGGTGAGAGGAGTGTGTGTGTTGAGGGTTAACATGGCAAGAGGTGTGATGCTATCGCATCCTCCCGATGCGGTAGCATCGGGCCATAATCTAGTGAAGTAATAACTCTGGAATGCTTCAACGAATCTTGGCGATTGTGAGAATTTTTTCTCGTGACATATTGCACTTCATGATAGTGGTAAAATTTCTTCGATGTGACTTCCATTTATTTATGAAAAAACGGAAACGTAAAAATTTTGAAAATTTTGCAATTTTCAATCTTTTAATTTTTGTACCCTTAAATCAGAGAGTGGTGTCACACAAAATAGTTAATAAATAGCATTTACCACATGTCTACTTTACATCAGCACAATTATGGAACAAACTTTTTGTTAGGAAGTTATAAGGGTTAAAAGTTGACCAGTGATTCTCATTTTTACAACAAAATTTACAAAACCATTTTTTTTAGGTACCACCTCACATTTGAAGTCACTTTGAGGGGTCTATATGATAGAAAATACCCAAAAGTTACACCATTCTAAAAACTGCACCCCTCAAGTTGATCAAAATCACATTCAATAAATTTATTAACACTTCAGGGGTTTCACAGGAGCAGAAGCAAGGTGGAAGGAAAAAATGAACATTTAACTTTTTAGTCACAAAAATGATCTTTTATCAACTTTTTTTATTTTTGCAAGGTTAAAAGGAGAAAATGGACAGATAAAGTTGTTGTCCATGTGGGGGAAAACCACTGTTTGGCTGCACAGCAGGGCTCAGAAAGGAAGGAGCGCCGTTTGACTGTTTCAAAGTAAAATTGTCTGGAATTGACATCGGATGCCATGTCGCATTTGATGAGCCCCTGATGTCCCTAAACAGTGACCCCCCACAAGTGACACCATTTGGGAAACTAGACCCCCTAAGGAACTTATCTAGATGTGTAGTTAGCACTTTGAACCCCCAAATGCTTCACAGAAGTTTATAATGCCCGGTTGTGAAAATAAAAAATCATATCTTTTCCACAAACATGATGGTTTAGTCCCCAATTTTTTATTTTCCCAAGGGTAACAGGAGAAATTGGACACCAAAAGTTGTTGTCAAGTTTGTCCTGAGTACGCTGATACCCCATATGTGGGGGGAGCCACTGTTTGCACATCACAACTTGGGAGGGAAGGAGCGCCGTTTGACTTTTTCAAATTTAAATTGGCTGGAATTGAGATTGGACGCCATGTCGCATTTGGTGAGCCACTGATGTGACTAAACAGTGGAAACCCCCCACAAGTAACCTTATTTTGGAAACTAGATCACCTGGGAGAAATCTACTCTTTGGGCACACGTTGGGGCTCGGAAAGGCAATAGTGACGTTTTGGAATGCAGACTTTGATGGAATGGTCTGTGGGGTCATGTTCCGTTTGCAGAACCCCTGATGTGCCTAAAGAGTAGAAACCCCCGCACAAGTGATCCCATTTTGGAAACTAGACCCCCTAAGGAACTTATCTAGATGTGTGGTGAGAGCTTTGAACCCCCAAGTGTTTCACTAAAGTTTATAATGCCTGGGCGTGAAAATAAAATATCCTATTTTTTGCCCACAAAAATGATCTTTTAGTCCGCAATTTTTTATTTTCCCAAGGGTAACAGGAGAAATTGGACTCCAAAAGTCATTGTCCAATTTGTCTGATTATGCTGGTACCCCATTTGTGGGAAAAACTGTTTGTGCTCACGTCAGGATTTGAAAGGGAAGTAGTGACGTTTTGGAATGCAGACTTTGATGGAATGGTCTGCGGGCGTCATGTTCCATTTTGCAAGCCCCTGATTTGGCTAAACAGTAAAAAAAAACCCACAAGAGACATCATTTTAGAAACTAGACCCCCAAGGAACTTATCTAGATGTGCCCCCTTTTTGGAACTAATCTGCTGTTTCCTGTAAATCTAAGTAAATTAGTAGTGTATGGATGTGTGGTACAATTTGAAACAATCCTTCATACACAGGCCAGGTTTTTCGGGGCAGGTGTTGCACTGATAAATGGTGTCCTTTCGTAACCTTTTTTGCGGCTTACTTTTTCTTCCAGTTGGCGGGACCACCCCCGGGAAATGCTGACCTGGTACGATACGAGCACCTTCAGTTACGGAAGTACTGGGACACACTCCTTCCTGAGTGCCAAATATCAGGGCCTTATCCAGTACCTCCTGGAACTGAAAGTACGACGTATCGGTGTAGCGTGCACATCGTGACATCAGGAAAGAATTGAGCATTGCAATTTGTACGATGTGCACAGCCAGCTTTTTGAAACCACACCTTGGCCTTTCTCAAAGCACTGTATGGTTGGAGGAGTTGAACCACACCCTTCGTGTTTTTGTTGTACTCCAGTACACAGTCAGGTTTGCTCACCTGTTTAGGCTAGTTTCACATTAGCACATTTTACATGCAGCGCACGGCGCCGTTAAACCCCTGCCCGCTCCTTGCCCGCCCCTACGGTCATTGCCTCCTACTATCGCACACGGCTGCATGCGATCTGCGCACCCTATCTTTAGCATAGGGTGCGCAGACCGTGCGCTGGCCATGCGCTAGTAGGATTTTGGCGTGCGCTGCGCACTTTTGAAGGTGCGCCAGTGTGCGCCGAACGCACCATGTTGCATTTTGACGTGCTCAGCGCACCTTCAAAAGTGCGCAGAGCACGCCAAAATCCTTCTAGCGCACGGCACCATGCGCTGCATGTATAATGCGCTAATGTGAAACTAGCCTGAGGTACCTTGTACAGTGCTGAGGGCGTTGCCATCACCGTGTATGGTGGTCAAGAGAAGGACATCCCTCTTGTCCTTGTAATTGATTACCAGAAGGTGGTCGCTACATTGGGCTCTGCTGTCACCCCTTCTGAGCATCTGCCCAAGTAGCACTTTCGGGAGAACGCTCTGATTTTTGCGGACAGTACTGCAGGCTGCAGTATCTCACAAGAAGAGGAATTTGAAGAGTGGGATGCTGCTAAAAAAGGTATCGATGTAAAGGAGATAACCTTTATCCAGCAGTGGGTGTACCAAGTCCCACACAATTTTCCCACTCACTCCCAGGACAGGAGGACACTCAGGGTGTTCAATCCTGGTGTCCATTCCTTCGTAAACTCTAAACCTGAGGGTGTACCCTGAGGTACTCTCACACAGTTTGTAGAGTTTGTATCCGTACCCAGCCCTCTTGCTGGGTAGGTACTAATGGAATCCGAGCCGTCCCTTAAAATGAACTAAGGACTCATCCATGCAGATGTCCCTTTGTGGCACTTACACTTCAGCAAACTTTTTGTTGAAGTGTTCGATGACCGGCCAAACTTTGAAGAGACGGTCAAAGTTGGGGTCATCTCGTGGGGGACACTGTTCATTATCGGTATAATTCAGAAATTTGTGGATGACCTCAAAACGCTTCAGGGTCATGACCATTCAGACACTGGAGTGTGCTATAAAATATCAACACTCTAATATTGCTGAAGCTCTGGCTTCTTCACGATCCCCATGTGAAGGACCAGGCCCCAAAACTGCATCTACAGGGGACCAGTTAGAAAATGATGAACCAGGGTTTTGTGCCAAAAATTGACGAGCGTACAAATTAGTTTTCTCCACCATGAGGTTAATAAAATCTTCAGAGAAAAAGACTTTGAAAAAGTCTATTTCTGTGAGGCTGGTGGTGTCAAATTTGATTCCTGATTCTGCCACAAAATCAGGAATCAGTGGCTCATAATTTTCGGGCAGCAAGGTCCACACAGGGTCTGCAATGTGGTGCCCTTGTTCAGCTCCTGGAATGGTTGGCGCTGCCTCATCTTCTATTCTGAGGTGTCTGCGTCACTTATTAAAGTCTGGCGGCTGCTAAATGTGCACATGGAGGCGGTGCAAAGTGGGGTGGAGGGGGGTAAAAAGAGGGGGAAGGGGGATCAGGGATCAACACTTATGGTTGTAGTCAGGTGGTGCAAAGGGGGGTGAAAAATAAAGGAGACAGGCAGGTACAAGCTCTGATAAGTGAACTGCATCACTTATCAAAGTTTGGTGGCTGTGGATTGTGCGTACGGAGTTGGCGCAAAGGGAGCTGAGAAAAAAAAGCAAGCAAGAGTGCTGATCGGTGAACTGCGTCACCAATCAATGCTCGGTGGCTGCTAAATGTGCACACAGAGGTGGCGTAAGGAGGGGGGGGGAGGGGGTAAAAAGAGGGGGAAGGAAGATCAGGGATCAACACTTACGGTTGTAGTCAGGTGGGGAAAAGGGGGCAAAAAAAGGAAATTGGCAGGCACAATCTCCGATAAGTGAACTGTGTCACTTATCAAAGTTTGGCGGCTCCTGGATGTGCGTACGGAGTTGGTGCAAAGGGGGCTGAGAAAAAAAGCGAGCATGGGTGTTGATCGGTGAACTGCGTCACCAATCAATGCTTAGCAGCTGTTAAATGTGCGTACGGAAGCGGCGCAAAGGGGGTGGAGGGGGTAAAAAGAGGGGGAAGGGGGAAGAGGGGGAAGGGGGATTGGGGTGGATGAAGAGAAATCAGGGATCAACACTTACGGTTGTAGTCTCTCTTCTTTCTTCTCTTCTTTCTTTTTTCTTCTTTCTTCAGCAGGGATTGTGGTGTCACAGGCTGCTGTGGCACCACAAATCACAGCACAGGAGGAGCTCTGGCAATGTGACTGCTCTTCAGGAATCCTCAGCTAGTGTTAGGACCCCTGCAGAGTGGTTACATAGGTCACAGGAAGGTGCTAGACAGGTCACAGAGCAGTCATACCGCTGCTGTGACCTGTCATTGGTGGGATTGATCATAACATCAATCCCACCAATCAGAGCTTTCCCTGGTGACCCTGGCAACAGCTTAGGATCGTAGCTCGCTGCTCTGATCCTAGGCAGGTCACAGTCAGGTCACCAGCAGGGCACAGTGCTGACACAGAGTGGTAATGCCGCTGCTGTGCCCTGCAATCAGCGCGATCGATGCGATCAGTGATGGCACCAATCCAGGGGTTTTTCCGATGCCAGGCACCGGCCTAGGATCGAGTGCGTTGGTACTCGATCCTAGTCTGAGAGCTCATTGTTTCAGCCAATCTGATTAGCTGAAACAATGAGAAAGGCTGCGATTGGCTGTTCAGAATTGAACAGCCAATCACAGAACTCGGGAAGCCGGGGGGGCGGGATCAGAGCCTGTGATGCCAACAACATCTTCCCTAAGGTAAGATGGCATCATAATTCTAATGAGATCACAGCTAATTAAGTCACAGTATCACATTAAAGAGCATAACGTACTATTCCGTCTAAGGTCATAGAGGCCAGGTCACCTGGACGGGATAGTACTTCCAAGGTGAGAGAGGAGTTAATGTACATTTTGCACAGTATCTGGATTGAAAGAAAGCAGAAATGTAGAAATTTTGCAAATTTATTAAAAAAGAAAAACTGAATTATCACATGGTCATAAATATGCTGTCCATTTCCTTGTGATCCTCCTCGAGATGGTACTGCTCCTTCATTGGAGTACAGCTGTGTTTAACTAAACTGATAGAACTTGATTTGTAAAGGCACACACACACCTGTCTATATAAGACCTCACAGCTCACAGGTGCATGTCAGACCAAATGAGAATCATGAGGTCAAAGGAACTGGCCAAGGAGAGACAGAATTGTGGCAAGTCACAGATCTAACCAAGGTTACAAAAGAATTTCAGCACTACTCAAGGTTCCTAAGAGCACAGTGGCCTCCAAAATCCTTAAATGGAATAAGTTTGGGACCACCAGAAGTCTTCCTAGACCTGGCCGTCCAGCCAAACTGAGTTATCGTGGGAGAAAAGCCTTGGTGAAAGAGGTAAAGAACCCCAAGATCACTGTGGCTGAGATCCACAGATGCAGTAGGGAGATGGGAGAAAAATCCACAAAATCAACTGTCGCTGCATCCCTCCACCTGTCGGGCCTTTAATGCACAGTGGCCCGACGGAAGCCTCTTCTCAGTGCAAGACATATGAAAGCCCACATAGAGTTTGATAAAAAACACATGAAGGACTCCCAGACTATGAGAAATAAGATTTTCTGGTCTGATGAGATGAAGAGAGAACTTTTTGGTGATAATTCTAGGCGGTATGTGTGGAGAAAACCAGGCACCTGCCCAATACAATCCCAACAGCGAAACATGGTCGTGGCAGCATCATGCTATGCTGGTGTTTTTCAGCTGCAGAGACAGGATGACTGGTTGCCATTGAAGGAAACATGAATGCGGCCAAGTACAGAGATATCTTGGATGAAAACCTCTTGCAGAGTGCTCTGGACCTCGGATTTGGCCAAAGGTTCAGCTTCCATCAAGACAATGACCCTAAGCACAAAGCTGAAATAATAGAGTGGCTTTAGAGCAACTCTGTGACCATTCTTGACTGGCACAGCCAGAGCCCTGACCTAAACCCAATTGAGCATCTCTGGAGAGACCAGTTTTTGTTTTTCAATACATTTGCAAAAATTTCTACATTTCTGTTTTTTTTTTCAGTCAAGGTGGGGTGCAGAGTGTACATTACTGAGAAAAAAATGTACTTTTTTGAATTTACCAAATGGCTGCAATGAAACAAAGAGTGAAAAATATAAAGGGGTCTGAATACTTTCCATACCCACTGTATGTTGATACTATAACTATGTCAATATTATTTTATGATTTTGTTACAATTTAACTTTATATTTAATATTTGTGCAATCTTATTTACTGTTAGGGAGTGGTACAGCAAGGTTCCATTATGGTTTTTCTATTGTTAGGGTGAATTCTGCCATTTGTTCATTATATGTGATGCTCTATTCTATTTTATATAGTTTTCCATTGTATTTTTTATATGTTATTAAAAAAGATTTAATGATTTTATTGGCTTACATTTGTTTTGGTTTACTGCTTTTCATGAATAGAGCATATAAGCCTCACTACATAGATTGAGAATCTAGGTGTGTAGTTTCAAAATGGTGTAATGTCAATATATGAGTTATTTATATATTACAGCTTCCATTTGCCATTGCGTAGCTTCTCTGTGTTCCTGAAATCAAACATAAGCTTAGTTGTATATGCGTTTATTAATACTACTAACTTTTCATATGACAGAGGAGTGTAAACTTAATCATGAATAAGTTGCTGACAGATTAGCCCTTAAATGCCACAGTGAATGGCAACCTCAGCATCTAAGGTGTTTTACAGAGGGGAAAAAGCTCCTTCTGTCAGCCAATCAGCCCTCCTAAATTGCAGAATCCCCACGGGTTACTATAGCTGTAGTGGGCTTAACAATGGCCCTCAAATCTTCTATCAGAATCCACTTACCAAAGTTGTTTAGTGGGATGACTAAAAAGAGTAAAATAAAGTTCAATAAATTTTCATAAAAAAACTCTCTATAAACATGCTAACATATTTGGGAGTATACCAATCATATGTAACCTAAAATAGCACCAAAAAAGTACAACACATAATGTAACAAACAAGTCCTCAAATGACGATATTCAAAAACAAAAATTACAAAAGTTATAGCAACCCTCAGCTTTCAGCTCCAGCAAGGCTGGTTATCAAGAATAGAGGGGCCCCCATGCCGTATTTGTTAATTATTTTAATTATTTTTAATTTAAAACTCTCACGGTGTTAGCGGGGATCTCACCAAGGTCACCGCAGTTCAGCCCAGCTGGGATCGCAGTCTCAGTGACCGGAGGTAACCTCGATATCGTTACCCCTGTTCTCTGAGGCTGCGCTCACAGCAGTTCAGTTACCAGTGGTTCCCAGACAGGATGATCACATCTTGGCACCATGCAGGTTGAAAACTGTTTATCCCCCAGACATGGATTACGGCATGGTACAGAACGATGGATAGGTGAGGGATATTGTTGTTTATTTTTCTTTTATTACAGAAGACTAGGGCTTCAGTGGAATAGGCGTTAGGTGAGTATAACCGTGTTTATTATTTTTAAATGAAAAAGTAAAAGTGTGTTTTGTTTTTTGTTTTATTTCTAATAAAAGACTTTATTCAGGCTGCATGTTTATTTACCATACAACTATAGGATTAGTAATGGATAGGTGTCTTATAGATGCCTCTCCATTACTAAGACATAGGCTTGATGTCACCTGACAATACAACACTGTCAACACTGCCTGAATTCTTCTGGGCATTCTCTTGATCAGATGCAAACATGTCTTGACCAAAATCGGATCCCAGGTTTCCTGTACACATTTTCAAAATTGGTGCATACTGGTCAACTCACCTGAGTATGTTTACAGTTTTTCTTCAACTCTACCCAAAAGTGTTTAGTTGGATTGAGGTCTGGAGACAACCTAGCACATCTATTTCATTTTCATTGAACCATATATTTCCCATTTTGACATATACTACGGGTCGCTGTCCTGCTGGAACATTATGTCGATCTTTTCATAACGATATGACAGTTCCTTCAATTTCTCAATCCATTAAGCCCTTTTTCCTGTTACAACTCGGTTGTCAGGTGTCCTGGGACCAGGGTCTCCTTCTCTCTCACTAACACTAAGGGTGTCATAGCTCGCCATGTTCCCCCAATTACTTCTGATGATGAAGACGCCAGGGCCACGTACCTTGCCTTACCTCCTGAATTGGCACTCAGTCTGCATCCTTCCCCCACCCAGGGAAGAGGGGAGTAGTAGTGTACCATAATACACCAACCAGACTATCAAGATAATACGAACAGTGAGAATGAAAAATATCAAACATACAAATTTACTCACACAGACAACAGAGGAATGCACCGGGGAGTGGAGGATGAGTTTAGACAAAAGTAGGAGAAGATAGGGAATTATCACACACTCAAAACCTAGCAACAGTCACAGATAAATCAACAAAATAACAACCACCAAGAATCACCAGCCATGCACTAGAAGCTAGCTCTAACAATGAGTTCTAGGCAGGGCCCAGATTATATAGGAGATGGGAGTGGCTAACAGTGAACAGCTGAGCCTTAGCACAGGATAGCTTCCAGGAACTCTCAACTGAGCAAATTAAACTGTACACTACTAAAAGAATCCTGTACCGTTTAATATGAAGGTAAAGTGCTTCTAATCAGTGCAGAAGTTGGAGAAATGAGACACTATGGTCTTTTGGCTAACCTCTGTTGCTGTAAACTCAAGACATTTCCCTTGTTTCTTACAGACCCATTTGTATTCATCAGAGCCTAATCTACTGACTTTCATCTCATCGCTTCAAATCTTCCAATCTACTACCGTCCACTTTATTTTACTTTTTTCAAACTCAAGCTGATGCTTCTTATGACGATATTGAAGTTTAAGCTTTTTCACCATTTTTCAGACCACCATTTTAGACTTGGGTAATGTGTGTCACACGGTGCTTGCATGGACATCTGTGTTCTCACTACTAGGCAGTATACGAACCAACTCCACTGTCGTGTTTGTCGCTCCAGAACTGATAATCCTTGTAATGACTTATTGACTGAACTTGCAGAATGGGCAAAACAAAATTTGGAACAGAACCCTCAGTTTACACAGAACATCATGTTCAGTGGTGAGGCAAACTTTTTTGGGTGGGCCATTTATGTGGATACACCTAAACAAAATGAGAATGGTGACAGTTTTCTTGCATAGGATGTCTTGCATTTAAATCTGCTGCAATGACCCGGGTACTGCGTTCACCAGACATCAACACAATTTCTATCCGCTCCTCACATGTTAAAATCTGTAATATGTCAATGGCTGTAAACAAAGTGAAACTTATAAATAACTCATGAAAGAATAAAGTTACATTAAAACCAAGCACACCATTGTTTTTCTTGTGAAATTCTCAATAGGTTTCATGTGTCACATGACCCTCTTCCCGATGTAAAAAATAAAGTTGGATCCAAAATGGCCAACTTCAAAATGGCCACCATGGTCACCACCCATCTTGAAAAGTTTTCCCCTCCCATTTACTAATGTGCCACAAACAGGAAGTTGATATCACCAACTATTCCCATTTTATTTAGGTGTATCCATATAAATGATCCACCCTTTATATTTATATACACACACACACACACACACACACACACACACATTCACACACATTTCAGTGGCAAGCAGATCTTTCATAGATATGAATAAAGGACACTCAAAAGGTACGGTATCTTTTCTCTGCCAAAAATACTCTTAAAATTTGCTGTACATCAGGATATAATGTCTGCAAGTCTCCAAGAGGGAATGCACTTTAAAATAAATGGATGTCATTTTACAAAGTGGCCAAGGCATATGCTAATATACAAAGCAAGTTGCCAAGAAAAATGTTGAAAATACTTATCCTGAAATCGCTTGGTGCGAAGATTTTACCTAAAGTGAGTTTTCATAACAGCTCTTTGCATTTTTGTCACAGTCTGTTCTGAGTTTTCCACATATCTTAGATAAAATAATCTCTGACAATTTTCTCTCATCTTTTTGCAGTACATAGCTTGTCTCTGCTTTACCAAATTTTGAAAAGGTGATGGTATATTGTATTGATTATAAAGTAAAATGAATAAAGCTAAATTGGCATGCAGGTAAATATGTAGAAGTGTAATTTTCATTTTGTCACTTGTTTTGGAACATGTGAACAAGGGTTCCCGGCCAAAAGTGACAGTGGCTTGCGAAAGTATTCCCCCCCCCCCCGTGGCCTTTTAAATATTTTGTTATATTACAACTTGTATTTAAATATTTTTGTAATCCGATTTGTGTGTGATGTATCAGCATTAGATAGATAATCTAAGTTGGTAAAGTGAAGTGAAAAATATAGGCATAAATTAAATTTATGGGACCAAATAACGAAAAAATTGGCATGTGCTTATGTATTCACCCCTTTTACGGTGAAGTCTCTAAACATTTTTGGTGCAATCAAATACCTTCATAAGTGACATCCTAAGAGAAAGGTAGTCCACCTGTGTGCAATCTAAGTGTCACATTGTCTGTCAGTATATACACACCTTTTCTGAAAGGCCACAAAGGCTGTAGAGGCACCGCTAACCAAACAACATCATGAAGACCAACGAGATCTCCAAACAAGTGAAGGACAAAGTTGTTGAAAAGTACCAATCAGGGTTGAGTTATAAAAAAAATCCCAATCTTTGATGATCCCCAGGAGCACCATCAAATCTACATGTGGAAGACTCCCCAATGTATGAAGTAAGGTGCTTTGGTCAGATGACACCAAAATTGAGCTTTTTGGCCACCAAGGTAAAAGCAATGCATGGTGCCAAACCAACACAGCTCATCACCCCAAGTACATCATCTCCAAAGTGAAACATGGTGGTGGCAGCATTATGCTGTAGGGATGTTTTTCTGCACAAGGGACAGGGGTAATGGTCTGAGTCGAGGGGAATATGGATGGTGCAAAATACAGGTATATTCATGAGTAAAACCTGTTTCAGTCTGTCAGTGTATTGAAACTGCAACAACACTTTCCAAAAAGACATTGACCCAAAGCATACTGCTGAAGTAACACTTGAGTGAAAACAATTGAGTTCCTTATGCGCAGTGTTCACACTATAGATACTGAGATATATCAGGGTACGAATCCTTGCGCTTTGATGTGCAGAACATGCGCAGTAGGGATATAATGTTGAGACTTCTGAACAGCACTGGATACGCGCATTGTGTGCATAAGAACACTGGGAGGTGTCAACATATCAGTCTGTGCACACCTCCATTGTCCAGACACTGAATATCTGAAGCCTGCGCAGTGAATGATATGGGTGTGGAGGCAGCCTGGTCATGTGATCATCCTAACTTTTGGAAATCTATTGGGCATGTGCAATGGAGTCTTGAGGACAGAAGCCTGTCTGATTGTGCACAGGTATTGTGCCCCTAGTGCTATGTACAAATGGTGATGTTAAACAGGAAGTGCCTGATCACATGTAACCAGAGATATAAAAAGGGGTAGTAATTAGCCATATGTGCAGCCTCATGAATTGGACAACGTTCCACTGCCAGACCGCTATGATCGCAATGAGTCACTCCTGATGAACCCACAGAGGGGGAAACGCATTGAGAGTGGGCAGACTCCACCTGAGTGATCATACTATCATATACTTATGGGCTATTACTATGCAGCAACTGATGGTCACAGATAAGTACAAAATCTGGCTTTTGATGTGTGGGTTCACATTTATGCATAGATGGGCATCTGTATATCTGCCTAAGGTATCGATAGTGGTGTTTAGCCACTGACTATGCATTCATCAGTATGTGAACCTGTTACCTTATGTGATCCATCTTTGGTGTCTATGGATTTGCTTTGAGGGTATACTGCTGTTGTCTAGGGTCCAGGATCGAGGCTTTAGTTCATCTTTATGTGTGTATGTCAGCAGATATGTTGATAGCATTACCCTTGCAGGCAAAAATGGCATCACTGTAGCAACATGATGGATCAATAGACATATTTGCTGTGACTAATCATATATTGCATCTATTTTAGTGGATTTTTCTTTTTGGGTAGGGACTTTTAAGTTGTATAATACAATTTATCTTATACTTATCTAATGTGAGTGGTGTGAGGCAATTTAGGCTGCATGGATCCTTTACTCTTTCTGAATACCTATATCTGATTGTATAAAATACTCTATTGCATCCATGAAGATCTCATAAACAAATGGATAAAGGCCATCTGGCTCTCTTTTTCTGATCTTACGTCTTATAGGGAGAGATAGGAGAATAGGGACAGCCAACGCACGAGCGGGGGCGTCATTCTCATATTTCTTAGGGTGCCAACCTCTGCACCTAGGTCGGTGTTCAGTTAGGCCAAGCTATCTATAGGGCCAGATCACTCTTTTCCACGCATCGTCTGAGTGTAATTGTAATTAGTGTGCAGCACTACATATCAATCTTGTACATATTATTTTTGTCCCTCCCCTTTTCATTTTTCTTTTTTTGAGGCTCTTAGGCTGGTTTCACATTTGCGTTTTTTTTCGCGGTAATTTAGCGCTAAATAGCGCATGCGTTTTTTTTTCCTATACTTTGCATGGGATGCGCTTATGTGCGCTTAGGCTAGTTTCACACTTGCTTTTTTTTGCAGCGCGTTTTTCCCGCAAAAAAACGCATTGAAAAAACGCATACATAAGCATACAACTGCTGCGTTTTTTTCAAGCATTTTTATGAGCATGCATGAAAAAAACGCAGCGTTTTTATGCGTTTGTATGCGTTTTTAGCGCGTTTTTACCACGTTTGCGTTTTTTTCCAACATTTTTAGGCGGCCCCTCACACTACCCAAACCATGACTTTACTAACCCTAACCCTGACCCTAACCCTAACCCTAACCCTGACCCTAACCCTTAACCAAATCATACTTAACCCTAACCCAAACCCTAAACCCTAACTAACCCTAACCCTAACCCTAACCCTGACCCTAACCCTAACCCTAACCCTAACCCTAACCCTGACCCTAACCCTAACCCTAACCCTGACCCTAACCCTAACCCTAACCCTGACCCTAACCCTTAACAAAACCATACTTAACCCTAACCCTGACCCTAACCCTAACCCTAACCCTGACCCTAACCCTTAACCAAACCATACTTAACCCTAATCCTGACCCTAACCCTGACCCTAACCCTAACCCTAACCCTAACCCTTAACAAAACCATACTAACCCTAATCCTGACCCTAACCCTGACCCTAATCCTTAACAAAACCATACTTAACCCTAATCCTGACCCTAACCCTGACCCTAACCCTAACCCTAACCCTGACCCTAACCCTAACCCTAACCCTAACCCTGACCCTAACCCTTAACAAAACCATACTTAACCCTAATCCTGACCCTAACCATGACCCTAATCCTTAACAAAACCATACTTAACCCTAATCCTGACCCTAACCCTGACCCTAACCCTAACCCTAACCCTAACCCTGACCCTAACCCTTAACAAAACCATACTTAACCCTAATCCTGACCCTAACCATGACCCTAATCCTTAACAAAACCATACTTAACCCTAACCCTGACCCAAACCCCAACCCTAACCCTGACCCTGACCATAACCCTAACCCTAAACCCCCTTAACTAACCCTAACTCTAACCCAAACCCCTAAATTCCATGGTTTAAAAAAAAAAACGCATATGCAAAAAAACGCATACATGAGCATGCCAGTGCGCACATATGCGCATCCATAGGCTATAATGGCCATTTTTAGCGCAAAACGTGCGCATATGTGCGCATGCGCTTTTTTGCAGGGCCAAAAAATGCAACATGCTGCGTCTGGAAAATCCCAACGCACACCCCAAAAAAACGCAGCGCATGAAAATCGCATACATGCGCTTACCAGCGCGCAGGTATGCGCACCCATGTTAAATATAGGGGAAAAAACGCATGCGCAGGTGTGCGTTTTTTTCCAGCGCTAAAAAGCGCAAATGTGAAACCAGCCTTATACATGCGTTTGTACGCGTTTTACCGCGCATGCGTTTTTTTGCGGTATGCGCTCGGGCGCACAAAATGCAACTTGTTGCATTTTTTGTGCGTCCGATTTGCCTCAAAAAAACGCATGCGCGCGCAATGCGTTTTTTTACAGCAAGACACCCATTATAAGTCTATGGTGAGCATATGTGCGCATTGGCATGCTTATGTATGCGTTTTTTTGCACATGCGTTTTTTTTTTTACCATTAGTTTAGACAATGGAATTTAGGGGTTTGGGTAAAGTTAGGGTTAGTTAAGGGGGTTTAGGGTTGGGGTTAGGGTCAGTGTTAGGGTTAGGGTTAGGGTCAGGGTTAGGGTTAAGTATGGTTTGGTTAAGGGTTAGGGTCAGGGTTAGGGTTAGGGTTAGGGTCAGGGTTAGGGTTAAGTATGGTTTGGTTAAGGGTTAGGGTCAGGGTTAGGGTTAGGGTTAGGGTTAGGGTCAGGGTTAGGGTCAGGGTTAGGGTTAAGTATGGTTTGGTTAAGGGTTAGGGTCAGGGTTAGGGTTAGGGTTAGGGTTAGGGTCAGGGTTAGGGTTAGGGTTAGGGTTAGGGTCAGGGTTAGGGTCAGGGTTAGGGTTAAGTATGGTTTGGTTAAGGGTTAGGGTCAGGGTTAGGGTTAAGTATGGTTTGGTTAAGGGTTAGGGTCAGGGTTAGGGTTAAGTATGGTTTGGTTAAGGGTTAGGGTTAGGGTTAGGGTCAGGGTTAGGGTTAGGGTTAGGGTCAGGGTTAGGGTCAGGGTTAGGGTTAGGGTCAGGGTTAGGGTTAGGGTCAGGGTTAGGGTTAAGTATGGTTTGGTTAAGGGTTAGGGTCAGGGTTAGGGTTAGGGTTAGGGTTAGGGTCAGGGTTAAGGTTAGGGTTAGGGTTAGGGTCAGGGTTAGGGTCAGGGTTAGGGTTAAGTATGGTTTGGTTAAGGGTTAGGGTCAGGGTTAGGGTTAAGTATGGTTTGGTTAAGGGTTAGGGTCAGGGTTAGGGTTAGGGTTAGGGTTAGGGTCAGGGTTAGGGTTAGGGTTAGGGTTAGGGTCAGGGTTAGGGTCAGGGTTAGGGTTAAGTATGGTTTGGTTAAGGGTTAGGGTCAGGGTTAGGGTTAAGTATGGTTTGGTTAAGGGTTAGGGTCAGGGTTAGGGTTAGGGTCAGGGTTAGGGTCAGGGTTAGGGTTAGTAAAGTCATGGTTTGGGTTAGTGTGAGGGGCCACCTAATGTTGGAAAAAAACGCAAACGCGGTAAAAACGCACTAAAAACGCATACAAACGCATAAAAACGCTGCGTTTTTTTCATGCATGCTCATAAAAATGCTTGAAAAAAACGCAGCAGTTGTATGCTTTTGTATGCGTTTTTCAATGCGTTTTTTTGCGGGAAAAACGCGCTGCAAAAAAAAGCAAGTGTGAAACAGGCCTTATGGGCTGTTCTTGCAGGAATTTTTTTTCCTGTTGCAGTTTGTTATATCTGGCCAGATACTGTACATTTAACTGGCTTTTTGACTGGGTAGATCAGTTTCCTTTGCAAGTTATCATTCATTCTCTATTAATGCTGGAAGCCCAGTTAGCCCAGGGAGTTGGGGATATTTGTATAAAAAATCAGGAATAAGTCTTTTTTAAAGGTACTTAATAAGTTACATTTTAATAGGGTTTTTTTCAGTAAGTCGGTTTAAAGGGAAACAGGTAAAGTTTTTGTAGAATCCAAGTCAAAGCCCAGACCTTCATCCAATTGAGAATCTGTGGTCAGATTTGAAGATTTCTGTTAAGCAGCTAATTTTCAGTGGGTACGGAAAGTATTCAGACCCCTTTCAATTTTTCACTCTTTGTTTCATTGCAGCCATTTGGTAAATTCAAAAAAATGTTCATTTTTTTCTCATTAATGTACACTCTGCACCCCATCGTGAATGAAAAAAACAGAAATGTAGACATTTTTGCAAATGTATTAAAAAGATAAACCGAAATATCATATGGTCATAAGTATTCAGATCCCTGGCTCAGTATGGAGTAGAAGCACACTTTTGAGCTAGTAAAGCCATGAGTCTTTTTGGGAATGATGCAACAAATTTATCACACCTGGATTTGAGGATCCTCTGCCATTCTTCCTTGCAGATCCTCTCCAGTTCCGTCAAGTTGGATGGTGAACTTTTGTGGACAGCCATTTTCAGGTCTCTCTAGACATGCTCAATTGGGTTTAGGTGAGGGCTCTGACTGGGCCAGTCAAGAATGGTCACAGAGTTGTTCTGAAACCACTCCTTTGTTATTTTAGCTGTTTAATTATGGTCATTGTCTTGTTGGAAGATAAACCTTCGGCCAAGCCTGTGGTCCAGAGCACTCTGCAAGAGGTTTTCATCCAGGATATCTCAGCACTTGGCCGCATTCATGTTTCCTTCAACTGCAATGAGTCATCCTGTACATGCAGCTGAAAAACACCCCCATAGAATGATGCTGCCACCATGTTTCGCTGTTTGGATTTTATTGGGCAGGTGATGAGCAGTGCCTGGTTTTCTCCACACATACCGCTTAGAATTATCACCAGAAAGTTCTCTCTTCATCTCATCAAACCAGAGAATCTTATTTCTCAAAATCTGGGAGTCCTTCAAGTGCTTTTTAGCAAACTCTATGAGGGCTTTCATATGTCTGACACTGAGGAGAAGCTTTCGTAGGGACATTCATGGCTTTCATAGGGCCATGCATTAAAGGCCCAACTGGTGAAAGGCTGCAGTGATAGCTGATTTTGTAGAACTTTCTCCCATCTCCCTACTGCATCTGTGGAGCTCAGCCAAAGTGATGTTGGGGTTCTTCTTTACCTCTCTCAACAAGGCTCTTCTCCCACGATTGCTCAGTTTGGCTGGACAGCCAGGTCTAGGAAGACTTCTGATGGTCATAAACTTCTTCCAGTTAAGGATTTTGGAGGCCACTGTGCTCTTAGGAACCTTGAGTGCTGCAGAAATTCTTTTGTAACCTTCGCCAGATCTGTGCCTTTCCACAATTCTGTCTCTGAGCTCCTTGGACAGTTCCTTTGACTTCATGTTTCTCATTTGGTCTGACATGTAGTGTGAACTGTGAGGTCTTATATAGACAGGTGTGTGCCTTTACAAATCAAGTCCAATCAGTTTAATTAAACACAACTGGACTCCAATAAAGGAGTAGAACCATCTCAAGGAGGATCACAAGGAAATGGATAGCATGTGACTTAAATATGAGTGTCTGAGCAAAGGGTCTGAAGACTTATGACCATGTGATATTTCAGTTTTTCTTTTTTAATAAATTTGCAAAAAGTTCTACTTTTCTGTTTTCTTTTCAGTCAAGATGGGGTGCAGAGTGTGATGAGAAAAAAATGAACTTTTTTGAATTTACCAAATGGCTGCAATGAAACAAAGAGTGGAAACATTGGAAGGGGTCTGAATACTTTCCGTACCCACTGTAAAGGAGCTGGAGCAGTTTTACCTTGAGTAAAGGGAGCTTTACACATAGCGATATCACTAGCAATATCGCTAAAGCGTCACCGATTTTGTGACGCAGCAGCGATATTGCTAGTGATATCGCTACATGTGATACCTACCTCCGACCAGCTCCCCCCGCAGGCTATCGCTGATCGCACGAGATCGGCCTGGTCCATTTCTCATCGTCGGCTTCCTGCTGGCGCCGACGACCGAGCCATGTACGCGGGCGGAAGACGGACACCCTTGCTGCGTCTGAAAGGTAAGAGCGACCGCCGAGCGCTGCTGCATCGCTGGTGAGATCTGCCTGTTTGGCAGCTCACTAGCGACCATTTAGCGAAGCACCAGCGATCCTGACTGGGTCATATCGTGGTCGGGATCGCTGGTGCCTTGCTAAATGTAAAGGGGCCTTACGGCAAAAACACCCTGAATCTAATGATATATCACTTTGTTTAGTGAGTGCAGCGGTTCTTACACAATTAAAGCTTTGAAACTACACTAGAGAGACCCTAACCAAATATTTAGCAAAGCTAAAAGCCTACAGTTGTGCTCAAAAGTTTACATACACTGGCAGAATTTTTGCTTTCTCTGCCTTTTTTCAGAGAATATGAATGATAATACCAAAATGGGTGAAGCCATTTATTGTCAAATTACTGCGTTTTCTGTTTTTAAACCCTTCACTACCAAGGGTGGTTTGCACGTTAACACCCGGGCCAATTTTTACAATTCTGACCACTGTCCCTTTATGAGGTAATAACTCAGAAACGCTTCCATTGATCCCGGTGATTCTGGCATTGTTTTCTCGTGACATATTGTACTTCATGTTAGTGGTAAAACTTCATTCAAATAACTTGCGTTTATTTGTGAAAAAAGCAGAAATTTGGCGAAAATTTTTAAAATTTCGCAATTTTCCAACTTTGAATTTTTATGCCCTTAAATCACAGAGATACAGCACACAAAAAACTAATAAATAACATTTCCCACATGTTTACTTTACATCAGCATAATTTTGGAACCAAAATTTTTTTTTGTTAGGAAGTTATAAGGGTTAAAAGTTGACCAGCGATTTCTCATTTTTGCAACACCATTTTATTTTTACGGACCACATCACATTTGAAGCCACTTTGAGGGGTCTATATGATAGAAAATACCCAAATGTGACACCATTCTAAAAACTGCACCCCTTAAGGTGCTCAAAACCACATTCAAGAAGTTTATTAACCCTTCAGGTGCATCACAGGAATTTTTTTGAATATTTAAAAAAAAAATGAACATTTAACTTTTTTTCACAAAAAAAATATTTCAGGTTCAATTTTTTTATTTTACCAAAGGTAACAGGAGAAATTGGACTGCAAATGTTATTGTGCAGTTTGTCCTGAGTTCGCTGTTACCTGATATGTGGGGGGGAACCACTGTTTCGGCGCATGGCAGAGCTCAGAAGGGAAGGAGCGCCGTTTGACTTTTTCAATGCAAAATTGGCTGGAATTCAGATCGGACGCCATGTCACGTTTGGAGAGCCCCTGATGTACCTAAACAGTGGAAACCCCCCAAGGAACTTATCTAGATGTGTGGTGAGAACTTTGAACCCACAAGGGCTTCACAGACGTTTATAACGTACAGCGGTACAATTAAAAAATCATATTTTATCCACAAAAATGATCTTTTCACCCCCAATTCTTATTTTCCAAGGGTAACAGGACCCTAAAAGTTATTGTGCAATTTGTCCTGAGTACGCTGATACCCCACATGTGGGGGTAAACCACTATTTGGGCACATGGCAGAGCTTGGAAAGGAAGCAGCGCCATTTGACGTTTTTGGCTGGAATTGAGATCAAACACCATGTCGCGTTTGGAAAGCCCCTGATGTACCAAAACAGTGAAAAACCCCCACAAATGACACCATTTTGGAAACTAGACCCCCAAGGAACTTATCTAGATGTGTGGTGAGCACTTTGAACCCCCCAGTGCTTCACAGAAGTTTATAACGCCGGACGTGAAAATAAAAAAATCATATTTTTTCCACAAACATGATCTGATAGTCACCATTTTTTTTCATTTTCCCAAGGGTACCAGGAGAAATTGGACCCTAAAATTTGTTGTCCAATTTGTTCTGAGTACGCTGATACCCCATATGTGGGGGAAGATTACTGTATGGGCACACGTCAGGGCTCAGAAGGGAAGTAGTGACATTTTGGAATGCAGACTTTGATGGAGTGGTCTGCGGGTGTCATGTTGCTTTTGGAGAGCCCCTGATGTACCTAAACAGTGGAAACCCCCCACAAGTTACCCCATTTTGGAAACTAGACCCCCTAAGGAACTTATCTAGATGTGTGGTGAGCACTTTGAACCCCCCAGTGCTTCACAGAAGTTTATAACGACCGGGTGTGAAAATAAAAAAATCATATTTTTTCCGCAAACATGATTATTTAGTCCCCAATTTTTTTATTTTCCCAAGGGTAACAAGAGAAATTGGACCCCAAAAGTTGTTGCCCAATTTTTTCTGAGTACGCTGATACCTCATATGTGGGAGAAAACTACTGTATGGGCACACGTCGGGGCTCAGGAGGGAAGTAGTGACGTTTTGGAATGCAGACTTTGATGGAATGGTCTGCGGGTGTCATGTTGCTTTTGGAGAGCCCCTGATGTACCAAAACAGTGGGAACCCCTCACAAGTGACCCTATTTTGGAAACTAGACCCCCTAAGGAACTTATCTAGATGTGTGGTGAACACTTTGAACCCCCCAGTGCTTCACAGAAGTTTATAACGACCGGGTGTGAAAATAAAAAAATCGTATTTTTTCCGCAAAAATGATCATTTAGTCCCCAATTTTTTTATTTTCCCAAGGGTAACAGGAGAAATTGAACCCCCCAGTGCTTCACAGAAGTTTATAATGCCCGGGCGTGAAAATAAAAAAATCGTATTTTTTGCACAAACATGATCTTTTAGTCACCAATTTTTTTTATTTTCCCAAGGGTACCAGGAGAAATTGGACCCCAAAATTTGTTGTGCAATTTGTCCTGAGTACGCTGATACCTCATATGTGGGAGAAAACTACTGTATGGGCAGACGTTGGGGCTCAGGAGGGAAGTAGTGACGTTTTGGAATGCAGACTTTGATGGAATGGTCTGCGGGTGTCATGTGCGGAGAGCCCCTGATGTACCTAGACTATTGAAACTCCCCATAAGTGACCCCATTTTGGAAACTAGACCCCCCACGGAACTTATCTAGATGTGTGGTGAGTACTTTGAACCCCCAAGTACTTCACAGATGTTTATAACGCCCGGGCGTGAAAATAAAAAAATCATTTTTTTCCACAAAAATGATATTTTTGCCCCAAATTTTTTATTTTCCTAAGGGTAACAGGAGAAATTGGACCGAAAAAGTTGTTTTGCAATTTGTCCTGAGTAGGCTGATACCCCATATGTGTGGGTAAACCACTGTTTGGGTGCATGGCAGAGCTTGGAAGGGAAGGAGCACCATTTGACTTTTTCAACGCAGAATTGGCCGGAACTGAGATCAGACGCCATGTTGCATTTGGAGAGCACCTGATGTGCCCAAACAGTGGAAACACCCCAATTATAACTCCAACTCTAACCCCAACACACCCCTAACCCTAATCTCAGCCCTAGCCCTAACCCTAGCCCTAACTCTAACCCTAACCCTAATGGGAAAATGGAAATAAATACATTTTTTTATTTTATTATTTTTCCATAACTAAGGGGGTGATAACGGGGTGTTTGATTTACTATGTATGGTGGTTTTTTATGTTTGGCAGCTGTCGCACGGTAAAAGACGCTTTTTATTGTAAAAATAGTTTTTGCATCACCACATATTGAGAGCTATAATTTTTTAATATTTTGACCCACCGAGTCATGTGAGGTCTAATTTTTTGCGGGACGAGCTGACGTTTTTATTGGTATCATTTTCAGGCATTTGACATCTTTTGATCGCTTTTTATTCCGATTTTTGGAACTCAGAATGAACAAAAACCAGCGTTTCATGAATTTCTTTCATGCATTTACACCGTTCCGCGTGCAGTAAAATTGATAAAGTGGTTTTATTCTTCAGGTCAGTATGGTTACAGTGATACCTCATTTAGGTTTTTTTTATGTTTTGGCGCTTTTATGCAATGAAAACAATTTTATAAAAAAAAATATTTTTGCATCGCTTTATTCTGTGAGCTATAACTTTTTTATTTTCTTGCTGATGATGCTGCGTGGCGGCTCGTGTTTTGCGGGACAAGATGACGTTTTCAGCGGTGCTATGTTTTATAGGGCAGGTCGTTATGGACATAGTGATAACAAATATGTGTACTTTTATTGTTTTTCTTTTTTATTTCCAAAAAATGAATTTATTTGGGAATATTTTTTTTTTAATTTATTTAGCGATTTTTTTAAAATTATTTTTACACTTTTGTTTTTTTTTTAACCTTATTCCATTGTCCCAGGGGGGACATAACTGTCATGTGACAGATCGCTGATCTGTCACATCACAGATCACTGTGACAGATCAGCGATCTGTCACAGGCACTGCACAAGGCTTCCTCGTGCCTGCGCTTTGCAGGCACTGAGGAAGCCAGCTCCCTGCAGGCCCCCAAAGGTCCCCGTCGCCATCTTGGATCCGGGGACCTGCAGGGATGGAGCCCCCCGCAGCAGAGCTGGACATTGCGCTGCTGTGGGGAGCTCAGGGAAGCACGGAGGGAGCCCCCTCCCTGCCGATGCTTCCCTTTAACCCCCGGTAAATCACGATCGTGTTTGATCGCGGTGTGCAAGGGGTTAACGTGTCGGGGGCGGTCCATGACTGCCCCTGACACATTGTGCTGGGTGTCAGCTGTGATAATCAGCTGACACCCGGTCGCGATCAGCGGCGCTCACCACGTGGGCGCCGCTGATCGCTATGACGTAATATTCCGTCCATGGGAATTAGGTCCAGGGTCACATGGACAGAATATTACGTCCATTGTAGGTAAGGGGTTAAATCATAATGACAACCCAAAACATCCATATGACCGTGATCAAAAGTTTACATACCCTGGTGATTTTGGCCTGATATCATGCACAGAAGTTGACACAAATTGGTTTGAATGCGTACTAAAAGTAACATCCTCACCTGTGACCTGTTTGCTTGTAATCAGTGTGTGTGCATAAAAACTGAGTGAGTTTCAGAGATCCAGACAGCCAATGACATTTCTGGATTTGGGGAAAGCAAAAGAATTGTCAACGGATCTACAGGAAAAGGTAGTTGAACTGTATAAAACAGGAAAGGGAAACAAAAAGATATCCAAGGAATTGATAATGCCAGTCAACAGCGTTCAAACTGTGATTAACAAATGGAAAATCAGGGGCTCTGTAAAAACAAAACCATGGTCAGGTAGACCAACAAAAAGGTCATCCACAACTGCTAGGAAAATTGTTTGTGATGCAAAGAAAAATCCACAAATAAAGCAGCTGAAAAACTGGACTCTTTGAAAACTAGCAGTATGGCTGATTTTAAGATGAGTAAAAAGGAGGCACTTGAAGAAAAATGGGCTGCATGGTCGAGTCACCAGAAGAAAGTCATTACTGTGCAAATGCCGCAAAGTATTTCACCTACAATAAGCAAAGCAGCACAGAGACAAGCCTCAAACTTCAGGAACAACGTGATATGGAGTGATGAGACTAACATTGAACTTTTTGGCAACAACCATAAACGTTACATTTGGAGAGAGGTCAACAAGACCTATGATGAAAGGGACATCATTCCTACTGTAAAGCCTGGAGGTAGATCACTGATGTTTTTGGGATGTGTGAGCTACAAAGGGACAGGAAACTTGGTCAAAGTTGAAGGAAGGATTAATGCAGCACGTAAATACTGGAGGCAAAATTTGCAATCATCAGACCGGACGCTGCGACGTACTTGGATGTTTCAACATGACAACAATCCAAAACACAAAGTCAAGTCGACCTGTCATTGGCTACAGCAGGACAAAGTGAAGGTTCAGGAGTGTTCATCCCAGTCTCCTGACCTCAATATCATTGAGCCACTCTGGGGTGATCTCAAGCACTCAGTTCTTGCTAGATAGTCCAGGAATTTACAGGAGCTGGAGGCTTTTTGCTTAGAAAAGTGGGCAGCTTTACCATCTGAGAAAGTAAAGAACCTCATCCACAACTACCACAAAAGACTTCAGGCTTTCATTGATGTTAGAGGGGGCAATATACGGTATTAAGAAATGGGGTATGTAAACTTTTGATCAGGGTCATTTGGATGTTTTGGATTGTCATTTTGATTTAAAAAGAGAAAACTCAGTAGTTTGACAATGAATGGCTTTACCCAACCACTAGCCATGAGTTGAGAAAAATTTTTTGGTGATATCATTCATATTCTCTAAAAAAAAAAGAACAAGAAAGCATAAAATTCTTCCGGGGTATGTAAACTTTTCAGCACAACTGTGTATATAAAATGCAGCTAGGGTCCAGCACTAATTAAAAACATGCATTCAATGTTCTACTGTATTCTTATGTTTTGTGGTGTGACTGGGGTTTGCGTGGTTAATGGGAGGTATATGTCACAGGGATGGATGCTCCCCGTCATGCAACCTGGAGTATTTTGTCTCTAGTGTACATGAGAACTAAAGATGTAATTTACTGCACTGGGTTTGGGTTGCAGGTAGCTATGAGAGATGGGAGGGTATGGCTACACATATTGCCTCACCTCTGGGTGAGAGTGTTGACTGTACCCCTGTTTTCCTTCAGGATCTGCAGGAGTTTCAGGACCTGCTGTGAGGTCATGCCTATGTGATACATACCTCACCTGTGCATGTGGTTACAACCCACATAATGGAGGCTGTGTTTAGCACATGTGCAGTGAGTGTGAGGGAGTCTGTTAAGAGTGTGGACAGACTTCCATGTGTCCAGGTGGGACACTACAGAGTAGTCTGTGTTCTTAGGAAGGAGAAACCCTCCTGTGTGTATGGCTCAAGTCGGAGCCTCCGGGCTGGACATTGCCCTGGCCTGTGTGTGCACAAGGCCTGAGGGAACAAAGCCCAGCTAAGGACTGTTTATGTTTCTTTCGACTGCTGTGAAGGCTGGAAACCATGTTTTGTTTCTGTGAAGTTTATGGAGCAAATAAACCTGATTGGACTCATTTTAACCCTGATAGTGCCAGTGTTTTACCTCCAGACCATGAAGAATGTTACAGTTTGTACACTATGCAATCATATCAGCTTGTGTTATTCATTTTGGTGGGCTGGTGAATTTTCTGTTTTATACAGTGCTCAGCAAAAATGAGTATTCATATCTTTTTTGTTCATGGGCTTTCTGAGAGGCTCCCTTCTTGGATGATAGCCATGCATGCCATTCCTCTGTATCGTACAATATGTTGAGTCACTGGAAACACTCATCCTGGTTAAGCTTTTCACTTGTTTCTTGAGCTAACTGCAGTGAACGTGCATGTAATTTTGTTTTCAACCTTTTTTTATCAGAAGACATTTCTATTTAGCTGATAAATTCTAT
Organism: Dendrobates tinctorius; assembly: GCF_039654945.1. Classification (NCBI taxonomy): domain Eukaryota; kingdom Metazoa; phylum Chordata; class Amphibia; order Anura; family Dendrobatidae; genus Dendrobates; species Dendrobates tinctorius. Next base: position 13,626,676 of record NW_027361690.1, read on the forward strand.
GGTAGGTGTAGACATCTCTATGAAATGGTTACAGTCCTATATTTGTAAAATTTTTGCATTACTTTTGCTACAAATTCTGACTAATAAGTAAAGCTTTACTTATTTTTTTGTTGTGTGGCCCCCTTGTGCATTTAGTCTATACAACTTTCTATGGCCAGGTGCTTAAACAGTAAGGCCTGGGACTTGCTCTGCCCCATCTATTTTGATGCCTGTGGGCACACAGAGAGCTGGACTACAAGAGATAGTGACCATTCTGGCTGGGTAGATCTTGTAGCTGTGGAATGGTTTTTAGGCTTTTTTTTTAATAAACAATAGTGTTATCTAAGTACCCTATGCTAATTATGCAAATTGTCTCTTCAGAGAGGAAGAGGAATAGAACTCTAGTGCCACCTATTGGAGGTAGCAATCCTAGAAGTCAATGTTGACCCTTTAACGAGCCTTGTTACATGACTTAGGATAAAAGCCAAGCCAGAATCTTCATTTGCAGACACTGTGTTTCGGGGTACTGCCCCTCATCAGTGCAAAGTGGGAGATCTGGTTTGGCTAAGTACCCTATGTTACTTAAATTTACAGTATTACTATAATAACGTATGTACTTACTGCATGGTATTTGCTTAATTTTTTTTTTATTATAGGAAATGTTCGTTAATTGCCACATTGTGAATGTGCACTTACACATTGCAGTTATTGTTCCATCTTCTTGTATCCTTGATCTTTCTTGTCTAAAGAAATTACGTTCTTTCTTAGGTCTTAAGACATTTCTCTTCCATGTGTTGCCTTTACTGACATCATGAAAAAGGAAGGGGTTTTCTTTAAGTAATAATTACCTTTTACAGTCAGTAGTCTATTGGACAACTGTTTAATGAATAATTAGACTTATAGTTGTGTGAAGATGTCTTTGACCTCTTCCTGATTCCCTATTCTTTTGCATGGTTGTCATTCTTAAATGTATCAAATAACCACACATAATTAAACATTAGACAAAGATCACATAAGTAAACATATGCAAGTATGCATTTTTTAAATGATGGTCTTTATTATAAATGGAAAAATAAATCCAAACCTACAGGTCCCTGTGTGAAAAAGTGATTTCCCCCTAAACCTAATAACTGGTTGGGCCACAAATAAAGCATTTGCGATAGCTGGCTGCTCCTTAGCTTGAGGTCGCAAACAGATGGCTGCACATTCTCCTTTAGGATTTTTGGGTAGACAGCAGAATTCACAGAATTCATGGTTCTCTTTACCAGAGCAGGTCCTCCAGGTGCTGAGGCAGCAAAACGGGCCCAGAATATCACACAACCAAAACCGTATTTTACTGTTGCTATGATATTCCAAGTATGAAATACTCTGTTACTTCAACGCCAGATGTAATGGGACATACACCTTCCAAAAAGTTCAACTTTTGTCATGTCAGTTCACAGAGTATTCTCTTAAAAGTCTTGGGGATCATCAAGATGTTTTCTGGGAAAACTGAGAAGAGCTTTAATTTTCTAATTGCTCAGCAGTGGTTTTTGTCTTCTAACTCTACCATACTTTAGCTTAGTCTCGTTCTTATGGTGGAGTCATGAATACTGACCTTAACTGAGGCAAATGAGGCCATGCAGTTCTTTGGATGTTGTTGTGGGATCTTTTGTGACTTCTTGGATGAGTCGTCACTGCGCTCTTGGGGTTATTTTGATCGGCAGGCTACTCCTGGAAGGTTCACCACTGTTCTATTTGTTCCCCATTTGTGGATAATGGCTCTAACTGTGGCTCACTGGAGTCCCAAAGCTTTAAAATTACCTTATTACCTTTTCAAAGCTGATAGCTCTCAAATACTTTGTTTCTCACTTGTTCCAAAATATCTTTGGATCGCGGCATGATGTTTTCTTTTGGTCTACTTCACATTTTCAGGCACGTTCTTGATGTGAAAAGAGAATTTGAACTCAGCTTCACAAAGATGTGATAAACCATAGGTAATTTATGTTTTAACCTCTTTCTGACATATGACATACTATCCCATCCATGTGACGGGGGCCTTAATGCCCATGGATAGGATAGTACGTCATACGCAATCAGACGCGCTTACGGGGGGAGCGCGGCTTTTCGCGGCCAGGTGTCAGCTGTGATAATCACTAAATGCCAGGAGTGGTCATGGACCGCTCCCAGCACTTTAGCTTCCGGCACACTGCAATCAAACATGATCACAGCGTTCCAGTTTCATAGGAAAGCATCGCGCAGGTAGGGGGCTCCCTGCGTGCTTCCCTGAGACCCTCAGAACAACGCAACATGATCGCATTGTTCCGAGGTCCTCCTCCCTGCAGGCCTCCGGATCCAAGATGGCCGTGGAGTCCTTCCAGGTCCTGCAGGGAGGAGGCTTGTCAGTGCCTGCTGATAGCAGGCACCAGCCAAGCCTCCTGCACTGCCTTTCAGATTGCTGATCTGACACAGTGCTGTACAAAGTGTCAGATCAGCGATCTGACACTATATAGTGATGTCCCAACCTGGGACAAAGTAAAAAAGTAAAAAAAAAAAATGTGTAAAAATATTTTTTAAAAATTCCTAAATAAAGAAAAAAAAACAACTATTGTTCCAAAAAATGTATTTCTTTATATAAATTTAAAAAAAAACAATAAATGTACACATATTTAGTATTGCCATGTCCGTAATTACTTGCCCTAAAAAACTGTCCCACTAGTTAACCCCTTTTGTGAACACCGTAAAAAAAGATAAAAAACGTGGCAACAAGTGGAATAGCAGGCGATCAAAAAGACGGATTTAAATAAACATGGTACTGCTGAAAACTTCATCTTGTCCCACAGAAAATGAGCCACCATACAGCATCATCAGCAAAAAAACTTATAGCTTTCAGAATAAAGTGATGCAAAAATAATTGTTTTTTATATAAAATAGTTTTAATAGCATAAAAGCATCAAAACATAAAAAAATTATATAAATGAGGTATCGCTGTAATCGTATTAACCCGAAAAAAAAAACTGCTTTATCAATTTTACCACACGCAGAACGATAAAAATTCCCCATCCTAAAAGATTCATGAATTGCTGGTTTTTGTTCATTCTGCCTCCCAAAAATCGTAATAAAAAGAGATCAAAAAATGTCATGTGCCTGAAAATGGGACAAATAAAAAAGTCAACTCATCCCGCAGATAGCAAGACATGTGGGACAAAATATAGAAAAATTATAGCTCTCAAAATGTGGTGATGCAAAAACTATTTTTTGCAATAAAAGCATCTTTTAGCGTGAGACAGCTGCCAAACATAAAAACCCGCTATAAATAGTAAATCAAACTCCCTTTATCACCCCCTTAGTTAGGAAAGAATAATAAAATAAAAAAATGTGTTTATTTCCATTTTCCCATTAGGGTTAGGATTAGGACTAGGGGTAGGGCTAAAGTTAGGGTTAGGGTTATGGTGGGGGATAAAGGTAGGGTTAAGATTGTGGCTAAAGTTAGGGTCTGGATTAGGGTTAGCGTTGGGATTAGGGTTAGGGTTGGGATTAGGGTTAGGAGTGTGTTAGAGTTAGGTTTGTGGTTAGGGTTATAGTTAGGGATGGGATTTTGGTTAGGGGGTGTGTTGGGGTTAGGGTTGGAGTTAGAATTGGGGCTTTTCCACTGTTTAGGCACATCAGGGGCTCTCGAAACGCGATATGACTTCCAATCTCAATTCCAGACAATTCTGCGTTTAAAAAGTCAAAAGGTGCTCCTCCCTTCTGAGCTCTGCTGTGCACTCAAACAGTGATTTACCCCACATATATGATATAGCCGTACTCAGGACAAATTGGAAAACAACTTTAGGCATCCAATTTCTCATGATACCCTTGGGAAAATCAATAATTGTGGGCAAAAAATAATTTTTGTGAAAAAAATATGATTTTTTATTTTTCAGCTCTATGTTATAAACTTCTGTGAAGCACTTGGGTGATCAAAGTGCTCACCACACATCTAGATAGGTTCCTTAGTGGGTCTAATTTCCAAAATGGTGTCACTTGTGGGAGGTTTCCACTGTTTAGACACATTAGGGGCTCGCCAAATGCAACATGCCATCCGATCTCAACTCCAGCCAATTTTAGTTTGAAAAAGTCAAATGGCGCACCTTCCCTTCCGAGCTCTGCCATGCACCCAAACAGTGGTCCCCCCCAACTTTATGCGTTACCAGCGTACTCAGGACAAATTGGAAAACAACTTTGGGGGGTCCAATTTCTCCTGTTACCCTTGGTAAAATAAAAAAAATGGAAGTACATTTTTTGTGAAAAAAAGTTAAATGTTCTTTTTTTAAACATTCCAAAAATTCCTGTGAAGCATCTGAAGGGTTAATCAACTTCTTGAATGTTGTTTTGAGCACCTTGAGGGGTGCAGTTTTTAGAATGGTGTCACTTTTGGGTATTTTCTCTCATATATACCCCTCAAAGTGACTTTGAATGTGATGTTGTCCCTAAAAAAAAGTGGTGTTGCAAAATTGAGAAATCGCTGGTCAACTTTTAACCCTTATAACTTCCTAACAAAAAAAAATGGTTCCAAAATTGTGCTGATGTAAAGTAAACATGTGGGAAATGTTACTTATTTAGAACTTTTTGTGACATATCCCTGTGATTTAAGGGCATGAAAATTCAAAGTTGGAAAATTGCAAAATTTTAAAAATTTTTGCCAAATTTCCACTTTTTTCAAAAATAAATGCAAGTCATATCAAAGAAATTTTACCACTATCATGAAGTAAAATATGTCCCAACTCCAAGAAAAGAATGTCAGAATCATCGGGATCCATGGAAGTGTTCCAGAGTTAATACTTCATAAAAGGATAATGGTCAGAATTGTAAAAATTGGCCTGGTCATTAACATGCAAACCACCCTTGGGGGTAAAGGGGATAAGGGGTGGGGGGGTCAATCACTTTTTCACACAGGGTCTTATAGGTTTGGATTTCTTTTTCCCTTAATAATAAAGTCATAAATTTAAAAACTGCAATTTGTGATTACTTTTGTTTATCTTCTTCTAGTATTTAAATTCTTTTGTGATCTGAAACATTTAAGTGTGACAAATATGCAAAAGAATAGGAAATAAGGAAGGGGCAAACACTTTTTCACACAATTGTATATGGGGATGAATTCTTGTCAATTAGAATTTTGTAGTCTAAACTTTAGCTTTGCTTCTAAGACTTTTAGTGGGGTGTACTCATTTTGAAGTAATGGTCTCTTGAATTAATTTGTTAGGAAAATTACTTTTTTGGATGGGCAAAATAACAAATCTTTCTTGCAGTCAATAGCCTACATTTTATTAACTATTTTGCAGTATGGTATCCAAGAGACAATGTTGGTTCTGAAAGGAAAGGGAAAAGTTTTTTGCCAAATCTGTTGAGGTGTACTCATTTATGCTTAGCACTATACACTAAAGGGCCCTTTACACCGATTTTGTGACGCAGCAGCGACATCACTAGCGATATCGCTACATGTGATACTCACCTCCCACTGGATCCCCCACTGGTTACCTCTGATCGCACGAGATCGGCCTGGTCCATTTCTCTTCGTCGGCTTCCAGCCATGGACGCAGGCGGAAGACGGTCACCTTTGCCGCGTCTGACAGGTAAGTACGACCGACGACCGCTGCTGCATCGCTAGTGAGATCTGCCTGCTTGGCAGCTCACTAGCGACCATTTAGCGATGCAGCAGCGATCCTGACCAGGTCATATAGTGGTCGGGATCGCTGGTGCATCACTAAATGTAACGGGGCCTTTACACTGTATAGATAGATAACAACATAGGTTATTCTTGCACATGCAATCCTCATATATTCATGTTTACATTGGTAAGATTCTGTTGGTGATGACAGATAAGATTGGTTACTGTATATAAGTAGCAATAGAAGAAATTCTTTTACTTATATTATATACGGTACTACTTTCATTTAATCGGATTTTTAAAATTTTTGGTAGAGGTGTTTCAGCACTTGTCAAAACAGTCAGTGACGTCTGACAATCACAACATATACCAAAATAAACAATTAATAGAACTTTCTTAAGTTTTTCCCTCGGCCTAACACCCTGAATGCAGTAAATCAATTATGGCTATATTTATTCAGAAGCGTTAGAATAAAATAGGCTGAAGCATGCTTTTCCTCTTGGTTTATTCTTTTGCAATGAAGTCAGCAAAGTCAATATTTATTCTGTTTGGTGCTTAATAAAAAGTAATATACTGATGTTCCCATATACAGTTTTGTATGTTCACATTGAAGTTCAATTAATACAGTTTAAATGGAAATATTCTAAACATATATATAATTGTTTATGTTGCAATCACCCTGGGTGACCCCAGAGCAACATTCACAATTCTGAATGGTTCGGCCCTGACATTTCCCATAGTTTCTTACTGGTTTGATGTCTATATAAAATTTGCTTTAGCAACTTAAATTTTATGATGTGTCTTCACACCAGATGGAGCTCAGCTAAGTTGTTAGGGTGTAGATGTTAACCAGTTGCCCATGGTTTTTAATAATAACCATCAGTTGCTGTGATTTTTTGCAGCTTCACACGTCAATAGCTACACAGTATGTGTATAATGTAAAACTCTAGCTACACTTAGTAGTGTACATGAACGTAGCCCTGCCAATTTAACACTTCGTAGACATCAACCATCTAACTGCATGTCCCAGATAAGATTTCTTAGAAACTACTCCAACAGGAATTACACCTTCATGAGCCAAAAGTAGAGACATAAGGGAGACCAAACAATTACTAATTACAGAATTTACAAAATAAACTATGTGTTCAAAAATAATGAGACATACCTCATAATGATTGAACTCAGATTTTTTATTCAGCAACATTGCCTAAGGTGTGTAAAACAAGTGTCTTTAAAACCATTTGTCAAAGATGGGTCATTCTAAAGTTCTCACGGAGTTTGACCATGGTACTGTTAAAGGGTGCCAGCATTACAGCAAGTCATTTTATGAAACTTCTTCGCTCCTTAATATTCATAAACTGAGTGGTATTGTTGAAAAATGGCAAGCATAGGACTGAATGATGTAAATCATGCCACCACTGGACTAAGGAAAAGTGGAAAGATGTTTTGCTTAGTCACTAATATTTTTTTTTATTTAGTAATGGAAAGGAGAAGTCTGAGTTGGACAAATGTCAGAAGAATGTTATCTGCCTAGCTGCACTGTGCAGTCTATAAAGATGGTGGAGAAGAGATAATGCTAAAGTTTTGATATATTGCACGACAACAATATTTCTGTCATTGCCGCATACTGGGTTGTTTAGTTATAGAGGTCATCCAAAGCAACACTTGATTCATTTTGCTCTGTTGCTGGTGAGGATTGGGAAATATTCATTACGGAGAAACAAGAGGATGTGTGTTAGGTGTCGGGATTCTTCCGCTGCACGGGATAGATCCCAGGCCTTGTCTGTCTCTGTGGTCTCCCATTGTGGTTCGGCTGCTGCGGGTGCTGCTCAGCATAGACGTCGGTCCCAGCATCTTGCTCAGGCCCATGCTATGCAGTTGGTTACTGCTGGCTCTCCAGCTAAGTCCTTAGTAACCAGTAATATTCAGTTGCAGCCTGGCACTCAGAACTCTAAGTCCGGAGATCACTGTACTGGGCATGTCTGTGATGTGGCTTCTTCCTATTGGTGGTTGGATGTCAGCTGCTCTGGTAATGTGGCAGCTCACGATTGGCCTGCGGGCGATGTCAGCATGAGTGATTGGGTTGGAGTCTTTGGGCATAAAAGGCTCCCAGCGATGCCCGTGGGTGCGCTAGTATCATTCACTTTATGTGTGTGCATGGGACAAAGCATCAGTCTGATCTTTGCCAGCATATACTCAGGGTTGGCGGTAAGCCGTTAGAATTCCAGGACCTCCATAGAGGAGATTGTTTGTGTGGATTCAGGGCTGGCGTCTAGCCACTAGAAGTCCGGTACCTGCGGAGAGGAGTTTGTTGAGTGCATTCGCTGATTGTGTGATCGCTGTTTGACTTTTACTCGTGAGCGGGCTATGTCTCCCTGTGAGGTTAACAGGGGTTTGTATCTAGCTGCACTGTTCTGTGTAGGGGCAGCTCTATTTCTGTGTTCACCTCTCTGAGTAGCTATCAGATTTTGGTATTTAGTGTTCTGTTCACACAGGGTGATGTTTAACCCAGTGTGTTCTTTGAGATCGCTCGCCTCACGGTTCCGCCTTTACTCTTTAGCAGCAGGTTAACATTGTTAACTTGACAACACTGCATGGTGGACCCCAAGTTGCGGTCGCACTTTATTAGTTATTTTTATTTAATACGATCCGCCAACCCTAACAATGTGCGTAAGCATCTCTTTTTTTGGAGGTGTTACTACTTCAGTAAACACCTGGCCTACTTTCGGCAGTGCATCAGTGTTTTATTTCCTTAATTGTACAGAAATTATTAATTATTCACTGCAACAGAGATGTCACGAGAGCTGATATGTCATTCGGTTGTGGAACGTACTGGTCACCTTTGATAACTGCTGTTTAATACATATGTATTTACAGTATGTATGTAGAAACTATGACAAATAAGTATAGTACGTTCAAGAAATGTGAAATATTTCCAAGTATCAAGATTTTTGCTAAAGATACAATTATAGCACTGCTTTCTAAAACACACTCTCTGGCCTCGATTGTCCTTGTGTAGTAGAAAGATTTTTCTTTTATAATATAGTCTTCTTTACCTGTTCTCTTTAATAATGGTGGATTTCACGTAGCTGGGAGGCTGGAGGAATCTCGTATAAAATGTAATCTTATGCGCACTCTATGCTATTGCTTGATTTCTGACTGTAGTGCTGATACAAATCTGCTCTCTGAAAAAGGTTCATAAATAACAATTGGAATAATGCAATTCATCTTACAAATCATATTGGGATGAAGGCAATGAAAAAACAATTCAATAAAAATTGTAAGATAATAGAGTTTGATGTTCACAGTCTTATCTTCCCGGGAAATGTAAAATATTGTTACTATTTGTTGTTTGCAAAGTCACTGCTGTAATAAAGATTAATTTTACGTGCTAGGAAGACGCTTGCCGGCTTTGGGGGTCTGTTTTTCAATGACAAAATCAAGCAGTAATGTTGGTCAATAACACAAGTAGTTCATAATTTCTGGAAGCAGAAAAATAGAGAATAATTATACTGCAAATGCAGAGTGAAAACACATCTGTTCACTTGTAGGCATTTGAATAATGCTACGTGATAAAAATTTAAGACCAAAAGGTAAATTTGACTCAAGCATTTTTCAGGTGGCAAAGCTAGAATTTTTACAAAAAACAGATCAGGAAATAGCTTGACTTTCAACTTAGTTCAAAATACCGTTACTTCTTATTTATTTAACTCACCCTGTATCAAACGCTGGAGAAAATCTGCCCGATTGGTTTCTACTGGAGTCTGCTCACATAATGTGCTTGTCTTATGTAAGAAAACATGCTAGCTGATATTCGATGTCACTTGCTTTAAACAACAGGTCAAAGGATTAATTACTTTAGAATGCACTCAATAATCAGTAGTAGAATATATTAATGATAGACTGACTAAATAAAGAACTTCGCTTGGAAGTATATTTCTTCACTTCAATTATTGTTCTTGTACAATATGTCATGTTTCCAATTCTCTGTAGTGGGGAAAGCCAGGCTTTTAGATGGCATATGCAAAATGCACAAAATTGCGAAAACCAATAAATAAGAGTGCCTGTTTTAGTGGTTTATACTTTGTGGTTACGCTAGTTTATACTCTATTTTGTAGTCCTTTTGAACGTCACCCAGACTATTCTCTGCTTCCTCACTTCAGCTAGGTCGACTCCTTTGACTCCTTTGTTAGTGTCATGCTCATGCCCTGACTGGTGGGCGTGAGCCAGGGGGTTGTGGCCCCACTGTGCTACAAACCAGACTATCCTGGAAGGGGCATGACTAAGACAGCTGCCTTGGTTTTCACTGGAGCCTCTGATGATGAGGTCAGGCTTGCGAGGCAGGCAGCTGCCAGGTGCCACTCCAGAGTGGTGTCTGGCTGTGGCTGCTGATCCCACTGGGGAACAGGAACACTAGGACAGGTGCGGGCGACAGGCACAATTGGCAGAAGAGCAAGGCTGATACTCGGACGAGTAGGCAGGCAGGCACGGCTGAGACACAGGGCAGGCAGGCACGGCTGAGACACAGGGAAGGCAGGCATGGCTGAGACACAGAGCAGGCAGGCACGGCTGAGACACAGGGCAGGCAGGAGTGGTGTATGGAATAGGTAGAGTCCTGTTCACACAGCAGGTGCAGGTGCTGGTACTGGAAAGAAGGAATGGTGTATGAAGGGACAGGTAAAGACCTGTTCACACAGCAGGTGCAGGCACTGGTACTGGCAGAAAGGAATGGTGTATGAAGGAACAGGTAGAGACCTGTTCAAACAGGAGGTGAACCCCAAGACTGCAGAGAGGAGTTGCAGTTTGCAGCATTAGGTTCCACAGCAGCGGAAGCGGGGCACAGGCAGATAAGCAGGAGTATGGAGCAGACAGAGCTGCAAGAGTGCGGAGCAAAGGCGGAGTCACAAGAGTACTGAGCAGGCAGAGCCGTAAGAGTGTGGAGCATAAGCAGAGCCGCAAGAGTACGGAGCACAGGAAGAGTCAAAAGAGTACTGAGCAGGCAGATCCGCAAGAGCACGGAGCATAGGCAGAGTCACAAGAATACTGAGCAGGCAGAGCTGCCAGAGTACGGAGCACAGGCAGAGCCACAAGAGTACTGAGCAGGCAGAGTCGCAAGAGTGCAAAGCATAAGCAGAGCTGCAAGAGTACGGAGCACAGGCAGATGGAGAAGACACAAGGATAGACACAGCAGGGAAAGTAGGCACAGATGAGGAGACCAAAAGACAGAGGTAGGACTGAGTACACACAAGGTAATGGTAAGAGACAGGATACAGGAACAAAGACACAGAGACCAGTATATTCTGCCTCCTGGAGGGCAGCAAGGACAAGTATTAGACAAGGTCAGGGGCAATAGCACAGAGACCAGGATATTCTGCCTCCTAGAGGGCAGACAGAGAGGTACAAGGCAAGGTAGGTACAAAGACTCAGAGACTAGGATATTCTTCCTCCTAGAGGGCGGACAGACAGGTACAAGGCAAAGCTAGGAGACAAGCCTCCAGAGAAAGCAAAACACAGGACAGGACCTGGCAACTCAGTAACAAGACACTAATTGAGTTAACACATTGCACAGGCAAGTTCCACTGGGTGGAGCTGTCCTAAATACTAGAGGCGTCTTGGTAATTAGCCAGGGACACATTAGATGGGTGCACCCTGATTCCATAAGAATCAGAGAGTTCTGGCACCGCCCCCTATGCACACAGCCCAGAAGCAAGCAAAGAGCAGGCAGGAGGCAAGAGGCACACAGCATGAAGCTGGCAGCAGACAGAACACACAGAAAGGCCTGGGGCAGTAAGTAAGTTGGTGTGTGAGGGATGGGAGGCCATGCAGTGATACCGGCAGGGTTGTTACAATTAGTTTATGTCCTTTTGAATTGCAATTCACTGTTACTATAATTTTTTTGCATTATTTTGTGTTATGCTTGACTAACCCTGACCCAGGGAGACTAGAAGACTTTTAATGCTACTTTACTTCGCTGTGTCTGAAAGGGAAATTATCATTATCCAAAAATGCAATTTATCTGCATATATACTGTTATTAGGTTGATAAATAGCATTTAAAAAGAATCTGTCATCAATATTTTGTAATGTAAAGTAAAGACATGGCTGGAATAGCGCTGTAATACTGAATATGTGAATATATGAATGTTATTTTGCAGATAGGTGTGGAGCCCAGCTACACTGTGGCCACAGCGCAGGGATTCACATGGAGATCCATTTTCTTTGAACAAAGATCATATTATTACAGTGTATGAGATACTTGGAGATCCATTTCCACAGACCTATACTGTTTTTGATATGCACACTACTTATGCTGCATAAATTCCAATCAGGTACATTATTATTATTATTATTATTATTATTATTATTATTATTATGCATTTATATAGCGCCATTTATTCCATGGCGCTTTACATGTGAAAAGGGGGAAATATAGACAAGTACAGTAAACATATGTAAGACAAGGGACACACAAGTACATAAGGAGAGGAGACCCTGCCCGCGAGGGCTCACAGTCTACAGGGATGGGTGAGGATACAGTAGGAGAGGGTGGAGCAGGTCATGCTGTAGTTCAGTAGACCAAGGATCATTGCAGGCTGTAGGCTTGTCGGAACAGGTGGGTATTCAGGTACTTCTTGAAGGTTTCCATTGATGGTGAGAGTCTGATGTGTTGCGGCAGGGAGTTCCAGAGTATGGGGGAAGCACGGGAGAATTCTTGTATGCGGTTGTGGGAAGAAGAGATAAGGGGGCAGTAGAGAAGGAGATCTTGAGATGATCGAAGGTTGCGTGCTGGTAGGTATCTAGAGACCATGTCACAAATGTATGGAGGAGACAGGTTGTGGATGGCATTGTATGTCATGGTTAGGGTTTTGAATTGGAGCCTCTGGGCGATAGGAAGCCAGTGAAGGGCCTGGCATAGGAGGGAGGCTGGGGAATAGCGGGGAGACAGGTGGATTAGTCGGGCAGCAGAGTGTAGGATGGACTGGAGCGGAGCAAGAGTGCTAGAGGTACATCATACAGTCCTTACCTAGGATGGGTATAGTTGAGATACCATGAATATTACTCTCTCATATATCTTTACTATCCATCGATTTTTCACTTAGTTCTGCCGAACGCTTCATTTCTGGGTTAATTGTCACTGCTCTGCCCTCATTTTAACTTTTTACCCATTTTCTATGTATTTTAATTGTTTGAGTTATTTTCAAAATAAAGTGTTTGGTTAAAATTTTGTAGAATTGACTCAGTGTTCTCCTTATATGAAGATCCAGAGACAAGACTATGCCAGGCAAGACCGCAGTCCCAGCCCTCATTAGTGCAGACCCTACAGTCATCTGTTGCAGGTCAAGCCAGAAGATCTGGTGAAAACATTAATCGAGAAGAGATCATCTGCAGCATTGACCAGGATGTGCAAGTGAAAAGATAAGTAACTTCAAAATTGATGTATGATACAGGGAACATTCTGAGGTGGTGCAGCAGACAGGGTGGGGCCTAATAGAGTGCATGAGGCCCAGAGAGCATTGATTAAGGCTAAGTTCACACTTGCATATGGCTGGTCTGCGGATGGCTGCATACATCCTCCCTTAAGCTCCGCCTACGCTCCACCTACTTCCGCATGCATCCTGTGTTGTCTTGCGTGCCTATCTTTAACATTGGGTACCCAGGGACATGCGTTGTATATGGATACGTCAGCATGCAACATTTTGACATGCCCACCGACCGCATGGGAACGCAACATGTTGCATTTCTGTGCGGTCGGTGGGCAAATCAAAACGCCAATGTTAAAGATAGGTACGCAGGTCGCATGGAGAAGTAGGCAGAGCTTAGGGGAGGACGTATGCAGCCATCCGCAGACCAGCCATACGCAAGTGTGAACTTAGTCTAACTTTGTGAAAAGGACTTGCAACCTAACGGGAAGAACCGGAGACCCCTCACTAGAGCGTGGAAGATGAAGGGGATCGTTAAAGAGATATCTTTGTTACATTGTTCTCATTAGAAACTACAGTATATAGAGTATATACTGCAGTGATGACGCACTGCAAAAGTTATAGTGTGTTGATAACAATCTTGATATTATTGTATATTTAACATTGCACCCTGCAAAAACCCTATTACTTATGAATTATCCTTTGTTTCAAATGCCCCTTTTCCATATTCACATTTAGAGAATAAATAATTAAGCCTGTAACTTCTGCCTTGTCCTTGTCTGCATGTTGCATCCAGTGACCTGCTCCTAGTTGACCAATTCAGTAAATAGGCTTGTTTTGTTACTTTACTAGGGTTGCCAAATGTTGAGACTGTCTCCAGGATGTTTATTTGACATGTTGTGAGATTACATGGAATTCCCCTTTACATTGTGTTTAATAAGGGAGTGCAACTTGTCTTCAAATTCAGGACAGCTGTTTGTAAGAAACTGGGAGATGATTTGTCATTTTCCTCTACCTACCTATCGAATGGTCAGACAGAAAGGACAAATCAATCATTTAAACAAATTTTAATGCAGGGGGACTGATCTTCATTTTATCTTCTTGCTGAGTTTTTATTCAACAGTTGGGTCAATCAGTCCACTGGGACCTTGCCTTTTTTTGTAACTATGGTCTTCATCCCCATTTTGATGAGTTTTCTAAGGTAAATTCTCGATATCCTAGGATGGAGTTGGCCATACAGAAACTTGGGATTGTCTGGAGAGAAGTTCAAAAGCATATGGAAACCCCTAATATTCATCAAAAATGGAACTCTGATAGAAAATGTGTTCTTTATTTAAAGTAGTTGATAAGGTTTAGTTGCCATCCAAAAATATTAAACTTAAAGCACCATTGATGAAGTTGGGTCCGTAGTTCATTGGTCAGTATTAGATTCTCGAAGCGGTCAATGCAGTGGCTTTTAGATAGAAGCTTCTTCCATCCCTTCGCATCCGTAATGTCTTCCACAAATCCCTGTTAATGGACTTTGTTACTTCGATTTTGTCTCCATCATCCCCTGCTCCTAAAGTTTCTGTCAATGGCAGTTTAGTGTAATAGGTACAAAAAATTGTGGGATCTTGGAAAGTCTGCAATTGCCTCCAGTATCTCATTCACTGGAAAGCATATGGACTAACTAAAGGAGAGATACTGGGTTCTAGCCCGAGCTGTGTAGGCTGATCGCCTAATCAAGGTCCGGGCTCTGAAAATTTCAGGGATCCCTGTTCAATCCATTATCCAAAAATGGAAGAAGTATGTCACACCTGCAAACATATCAAGATATGGTCATCCTCCTAAACTGATATCCCAAGCAAGGAGAGCACTAATCATAAAAGCAGCTAAGAGATACATGGCCACTCTAATGATATAATCTGTCCACAATTGAACTATTAGTCATATACTCCGCAAATTTGCCTTTAATGGAAGAGTGGCAAGACAAAAGCTATTTTTAAAAAGAAAGCCATAAGAAGTCCTGTTAGCAGTTTGCAAAAAGCAATATGGGAGATAGACCTAGTATGCAGAAGAAGGTGTCCTGTTGAGATGAAGACAAAGTAGAAATTTTTGGGCTAAATACAAAATGCTATGTGTGGCAGAAAACTAACACTACATATCGCCACGAAAACACCATGCTTACTATCAAACATGGTGGTGTTAACATCATGCATTTGGGATGATTTTCTTCAGCAGGGACAGAGAAGGTGGTCAGAGTTGATAGGAAGGTGGATGAAGTGAAATTCAGGGCAATCCAGGAGGAAAACTTATTGGAGACTGCAAACAACTTGAGACTGTGGCATAGTTTTACCTTCCAGCTGCCCAATGGCTCTAACAGAAAAATGGTAACCTCCGGCACTTCAAAAAAATTTTTGAATTTTATTAATGCAGGAAAAACAATAATTTCAAGTGACCCACCGGACTGAATACAGACATGTTCAAGAATAAAAGAGCATTAATATAAAATAATATAAGAATGAACAAAGAAAAAAGATAAAAAGAAAAATCGTGTCAAATGATGCATAGAAAAATGTATTTGACTCACTGATAAGTTGATATAAACGAAAAATTACAATAAGTTCTATGATGCAGTGACCCCTGTGACAGCTAGGGGGCGCTGTATGGGACATGCATGCAGGCGATCCTTCATTGTAATAGGGAAAATGGTGACTGGCAGGGTTGTGAATGGGCGATATGTATCACAAGTGTGGGTGCCTTGTGATGGAAGCTGGAACATGTGTTGATCAGCAGAGGTACTGCTGAGGGTTTGCTGCAGTGTCTCAGGGAAATCAGGGAAAGCTTCCAGGTGACTTGGTGAGATGGATGGGACCAGTCACCTACAAACCCACCTAGGGGCGTGTGTCTGAACACCCAGGATAAAGCCTGTGTGTGACTGTGTGAAAGAAGACGTTTAGTGAGGTCATAACCATATGATCCATACCTCACCTCTGGGTGTGGTTATGGACCATATAAGGTGCCTGAGGTCTGGTCACATGGAGAGAGAGTGTGTACCTGAATGGTTAAGGGTGGAAGGTCCTGGAGGGTCTAGGTGTTGGAAGGTGTGCTGCCTTCCTGAATAGCACCTGCTGTTACCTTGGACCTGGTGAGGCCAGTGTGTTGGGAGTTTCTGGGAGTAGGGACGGATCCCTGAATAGCATCCGGTGAGTCGTGTGTGTTGGACGGTCTCAGGAGGGGACAGATGTCCTGAATAGCACCCGCTGAGGCCCTGGACCTGGTGAGGCCGTTGTGTTGGGAGACCAAGGGAGTAGGGTCGGATCCCAGAATAGCACCCAGACAGGCCACGTGCGTGAGCAGAGTCTGTGATGGCTTGCATTTGGGGAAGCCACTGCCTGGCTGTGGTTCTGGAACCATGAGGCGGCATAGTGAATAAGGCACTGTCCGGAACGGTGAGCCCAGTGCGTCCGCTTCCCTGAAAGAAAGGACCTACCAAGAGTCGGCGTCTGGAGCAGGAGCTCCTCAGAGGTAACCCCGGACAGCAGGGAAATAACTGTGTTGAGGCTATAGAGCCTGTTACTGGACATGGCACAGCCTGTGTGGCCTCAGAACTGAGAGAGCGGAGCTCTAATGTGAACACTGATCTAGCTGATACAGGATTGTTTTCTTTGTATTGGTTTATGCCGTTCAATAAACCACATAGACTGTTTAACGGAAAGTGTTCCTGTGTGACGTGAATGCGCTGCCAAGTGAGTGTCCCCCAATACACTCGGTGAGCGCTGCCTTACAGTTCATATGAACAAAAAAATACAATAGTTAGTAAGCCCCACCATAAAAGGGAGGTTACATCCATATTATAGAGAGGACACTGGGAGGCAGTGCCAAAAAAAATGATTTCAAGCGCAAATGCTACACACCATCATGCTATCCTAGTCAGTGTATAAATCTTAGTAATAATTATAATAAAAATCATCTGAACTTTCCTTAAGGCATAAGATATTGAAAGCAGGTGAGAAAGGTATAATGAGAAAGAAAGGATGCCTTCAGAAAGCTATTTTACCTGTCAGGCTCAGGGTCCTGGGTGGACAGTGTTTGGTATCCACGAGTGCTGCGGTGTAGCTCAGTGCCCGAGTGCATATTTATAGTCCATGCGGAAGTGATTAACAGTGCTTCCAATGTGCTGACCATCAGCGTGCAAGGAATGTACTGCGTATGCATATTCCGGAGACAGCCGGAGAATGCTGGAGAAAGCTGAAACTTTGTTTATAGGTGGCTTTCATTCGTGACGGCGCATGCATGCTGCCGGGGAATAAACAGAGTGTTACAGCATATCCAGGGAAGAAAGAAAAATGTGGCTATATAAGTACCGGGTGAGAAAGGAGAAATATATATGGCATTATGGTAAAAAGCATTATGTTAAAGCGGAATGCACTCTTAGATTCTCGTGTTTATGTCAATTTGGGATAATGATTGAAAACAAGTGGGGAGAAAAAAGAAAAAGTAGAATGAAAGAGAAATACCTGCTAGTGTATATTATGTGATCTAAATAGAGGAAAAAAAAATATATCATTATTATTATGAATAATACATTCTTAATATTCTTTTGCAAATTATTTCTCATGTAAATGAAATCATATGGTTTATAAATATCCTACACAAAATCCGAAAGTGTAATAATACCATATAGACCTTAACAAGTGATGAGCTAGCATTGGGGATTGTTCGGCAGGAGTTCGGGTCACCGCCCTGCATGTTTTGGCGCTCTTTTGAGTGCCAATAAACATGCAAAGATTGTCTGCCACGCACTACAATGCCGCAGCCATATTGGTTGTGGCATTACAGTGACTGGCTGGCCGCACAGCTTCATCAGGTCTGTATCAGACCTGGTGCCACCCTGCTCGGCACAGTCCGCTCTGGACTCAGGCCGTGTAGGGAGAGTTTCTGCTGAGATAGGGAGATATTTGTCATTTTATTAGTTTGTGTGGGTATACAATTGTTGAATCCACATATCCAGCTAAACCAACAGTCCTTCTAAGGACTAATTACGGGGTATATATATATCACTGTTAGGTAGGCAGAGGGTGTATGTAGCTATACACAGTATATATCAGTGCTAGGAATGCAGTCAGTTTATGTGAGTATATAGATATCAGTACTAGGTAGGCTGGCATTGCAAGTGGCTATAAATATCAGTGCTAGGCAGGCAGACATTGTATGTGAAAAACTTCATTGCACACAGCAAAAGGGGCCTTTCCATTACTGTCTTCTGCTGCTGCCCATTACAGATATTGACGGTATGTACACTGCCCCAGGTATCAGTGGGCAGGAGTAATTTGTTTTTGCATCTTTTTTTTTTATTTAAAAGCAATCCAGAGCACACAATTTTTCCTTTTGCTTGTTGACAATTTTGAATACAGCCAGATTCTTTTCATAGTACTGTGTTAAAATACAGCTATTTTAAACAGGGGTTTGGCCATCACACTGATCACATCTGAGTGTGCATAAAATTCTGCCATTTTTGTGGTAGTGTAAAATATTTTTGGAGTGTCTTATACACGTTCTTGACACCAGTGTGGTTAAAAAAATATTTAACAACAGGCCAGATATTTTACACTGTGTTTTGTCCGCCACACGAATTGCCTATCATTGTGCTAAAAATTGTGACATTGAACTGTTATTGTTGTGTTTTAGCCTATTTAATCACACTCTTTTGTTGTTTTACCAAAAAATACAGGCCATATAATTTCAAGTCTGGTATCTCCGTCACACGCCTCATCTATCTTTGTGCTAAGAACTGGGGCATTTTTCTGCTCCATTGAACTTTTTTGCTGTGTCTTAGCCTAGTAATTCACACTATTTTGCTGTTGTTTAAAAAAAACAGGCCAGGGGGCGTGGCCTGGAGTGAGATGTGAGCAGATGTGTGCTCATCCAGCTCCTGCACAGTATATATCCAGGACATACTTTGCGACACTTAGAAACACTTCATTATCTCCCTACTGTGAAGATCAAAGTGTAGTGACCCTGCTACATCATCTGGAATGCTCCTATATCATCCATGACAGGCAGAAAAGGCCTCAGAAAGAATGCCAGGAATCCGGACAGGATGGCCCAAGATGGCTCTCATGCTGCTGGTGAGGTGGAGGAGGGGTCGGCCCGAGATGAGAGCAGGAAGATGGATGCTGTGAGTAGATTACAGCCTTTTGCCAGGAGCACAGGAGGGCATCAGACTCAAAACAAATGTGGAGGAGGAGACGTGAGCACATCACAGAGGAATGAGAAGGGAGATGAGGAGACTGAGAGGGGGGAGGAGGACAATGATGAAAGTGAAGATGAGATTCAGAGTGGCTCTCAGGGAAGTTACACAGGACATGGCGAGGTGACTGCAAAGTTGCTGAGGGGAAAAGAAGGGAGAACTGTTATTGCCGGAGGAGCCAACCTTAAATGATGTTTTTTGCACCATAATACACTGTGACTCCTCTATCAGCAACATGGCGACACAGCTAGGCAACATCCAAGCTAACGTAACTAAAATGCAGCATACTATGCATGTGGTGAAGGAGAGAGTGGGAGAAGTTAAGAAAAGAGTCAGCTCTGCGGAGGACTATATAGCAGGAGCTGAGAAGGAATATAAACAAATGGCAATGGCCCTTACTACTGTCCAGGCCAAAGTGGATGACTTGGAAAACAGGTCCCGGCACAATAACTTGAGATTGGTCGGCGTGCCGGAAAAAGTTGAGGGCAATACCCCTACGGAATTCATTGAGAAATGTCTCTTGGAAAAGATGGGTGCTGATAAATTGTCATGGTTCTATGCCATTGAACGAGCTCACAGGGCTCCCATGCATCCCCTCCCCCCTGGACGTCCACCACAGACTGTAATAGCTAAAGTGCTCCATTACCGGGACAGAGATACCATATTGAGGCATGCTAGAGATCACCCAGACCTTGTGATTAATGGTTCTGCAATTTCCATTTTTCCGGACTATTCTATTGAAGTGCAAAAGCAGAGAGCCAGGTTTATTGAAGAATTCAAGAAAAGGTTACGGGAAATTGGTGTGAAATATTCCGTGTTATACCCTGCTAAGCTGCGGATCGTAACTGCAAATAAAGTTCAATTTTTATCTGATGCCAAGGATGCCCTCAGATGGCTGGACTGTAATGAGAAACAACTATGGCTGGAAAAGGAGAAAGTCTCTGCAGACTGAAGGTTTCATGAACTGAGCGTCTGTTTACCTAATTGCCACTTATGGTGGCTTCCTGGGAGGTTCTTTGTGGCGATATACTATGTACATTTTTGTTCACAAGTTTAAGACATAGTGGATCCTTGCATTGGAGGATCTGATGCGGGAATGGATATGGTGAGGTTAAGATCGGATAAGGATAATATACGCCTGTTTTTCTTTTTTCCAATATGGGAAAAGATATCTGGCTTTCTTTGTTACTATTTTTTTTTGTTCTAGGGATAGTTGTTGGGGAGGAGGGGTGGAGGGTAATGGGGATAGTTTATGTCATGCACATTTTATGTCACATACAAGTCTGAGTATCATTGTTGGGTGATGTGAAAATTCAGAGCTGGAATGTTAGAGGCCTTGCAGCTGATGTTAAAAACAAGCAATTTTTCAGTTTTTGCGCACAGCGAAACCAGCTATAATATGCTTGCAGGAGACTCATATGGTCCCAGACAGGATTCACACTCTGAATGGGCATTGGATACAAGAGAGCTATCATGCTACGTACTCTGCCTATTCAAGGGGAGTAAGTACCTTGATATGTAAGGGAACGAAGTTTGAAAAGCTCAACGTGATCATTGACCCAGAGGGGCAGTACGTGTGTCTATTATGCAAACTTAGTGGTAGGCCTATACTGCTCACATCTGTGTATGTTCCGCCACCGTATAACAATAAACTGTTTTTGAAAATACTTGAAATTATTGCGGGCTTCCCTGGAGTCCCGTACTTGGTGGTGGGGGATCTCAACAATGTACCTGGCTCTCATTGGGATAGAGGTAGGGGAGAGGAAATAAAACCGGGGGGTAACTGTACTCCATTTGGTGCTTTGTTGAGAGAAACATCTATGATTGATCTCTGGAGGGTCCGAAACCCTGGGGCGCGTAGATTCTCGTGCTTCTCAGCGACTTGTTCTTCTTTGTCAAGGATCGATTTGGCGTTGGGGGACAACCAGATGTTAAGACTTGTGACAGATGTGGGATATTTGACTAGAACGGTGTCTGACCATTCTCCTGTGTATGTCGTACTTGGTGAGCAGGGTCAGATAATGAATAACAAACCACCTTGGTGACTAAACCCCTTCTGGCTGCAGTTAATTGATAAAGGAGGTGATCTAGAGAAAGAGCTCCAAGAGTTCTTCAAGGTTAATAGTGGTACTGCCCATGAGGGAATTGTTTGGGAGGCTGTTATGATTGAGTCACCGTAGGAGGCAAAAATAGAAATGCTAGCTAAGTCCAAAAAACCAGAGAAGTTGGCAGCTATCGGATTGCAGACCCCTGAACCTATCAACACAACTAGCAGTAGCCGTGGGGGGCTCCTACGATGCCCTAGGCCCCTCGATCACAGCCGGAGGACTACATAGCCTAAAGACAGAAAGGGAAATCTAAACTGTCCCAGAGCAGACCCCAAAGCAAAAGGCAGCCCCCCACATATAATGACGGTGAAGCACGAAGAAAGAACAAAACACAGACAGAAAGATAGACTGAGCAAAGATGGGGCCCACGCTAGCTTAGATAGGAAAGGACAGGAAGGCTGCTGTCTGCAATCCGTCAAAAACCCTATGAAAATAAGAGCCAACAAACTGACAGTAAAAAGGCCCTGAAGACGCTAGGCTTCAAAAAAGCTATGTCTGTACTCAGGAATATTCTGAAGACAGAGCAACAGGCAAAAGGAGATTCAGCTCACCCCAGCAGGGAATGGCAGAATCCAGAAAAGCAAGGAAAACAAAACACTAATGCAAAAAGGCAAAGCAGAAATCTTAGCTTTAGATGAGCAGGAATCAGACTGGTTTCCTAGAAGTCCACAGAGAAATCACCCGCAGGCCAGAAGGGTGTCGGCAGCCTTATATCCAGTCATTAACTCCACTCAGCCAGTCATCATCATCAGCCCCAGGTGTTTGACAATCAGGCTCACTACCTTTCTTCACCAGAAGAGGGAGTTCCTCGGGCCTCAGTAGTGAAGGGGAAAATGAACTCACAACAGTACCTCCCCCTTGAGGAGGGGTCACCGAACCCTCAACCACGCCACCAGGGCGATCAGGGTGAGCCCGATGAAAGGCACGCACCAATCTTTTGGCATGAATATCAGAGGCAGAGACCCAGGACTTATCCTCCTGACCATAACCCTTCCACTTAACCAAATACTGGAGTCTGCGTCTAGCCAGACGGGAATCCAGTACTTTCTCTACCTCATATTCCATGTTACCTTCAACCAATACAGGGTCTGGAGGTGCAACCCCCGGAACAACAGGTTCAACAAACCTCTTCAACAAAGATTTATGGAACACATTATGGATTTTAAATGTGACAGGAAGAGCCAAACGAAAGGAGACCGGATTAATAATCTCCAAAATCTTGTAAGGTCCAATAAATCTAGGCTTAAACTTAGGAGAAGCCACCTTCATAGCAATATTTTTTGATGATAACCACACCATATCACCAACCTTAAATTGGGGACCAATGGTCCTATGTCGGTTGGAAAACCGCTGGGCCTTTTCCTGGGAGAGAGATAACTTATCCACCACTTGGTCCCAGATCTGGTGCATTCTCTCCACCACAGTGTCAACCCCTGGGCAGGCAGAGGGCTCCACCTGCCCTGAAGAAAATCGAGGATGAAACCCAAAGTTACAAAAAAAAGGAGACATCAAAGTGGCAGAACTAGCTCTATTATGTAAAGCAAATTCGGCCAAGGGCAAAAATGAAACCCAATCATCCTGATCAGCAGAAATAAAACATCTCAAATATGACTCCAAGGTCTGGTTCGTTCTCTCTGTCTGTCCATTGGTCTGAGGGTGAAAAGCAGAGGAGAAGGACAACTGAATTCCCAGCTTGGAACAGAAAGTTCTCCAAAATCTAGACACAAACTGGACTCCTCTGTCAGATACAATGTTCTCAGGAATCCCGTGCAAGCGAACCACCTGTTGTAAAAACCGGGGCACCAATTCAGAGGAAGACGGCAACTTAGGAAGTGGTACAAGATGAACCATCTTAGAGAACCTATCACAAATCACCCAAATAACAGTCATCCTTTGAGAGACAGGCATATCAGAGATGAAATCAATTGAAATATGGGTCCATGGCCTCTTGGGGACAGGCAAAGGCATCAACAACCCACTAGAGCGAGAACACGATTTAGACCGGGAGCACGTCCCACAGGACTGCACAAAATTCCTGACATCACGAGACAAGGAGGGCCACCAAAAAGACCGACTCACCAGATCTCTAGTACCAAAAATACCTGGATGACCAGCCAAAGCAGAGCAATGAACTTCAGACATCACTCTCTTCTTCCACTGGTCAGGAACATACAACTTTCCACTGGGACAATGCTCAGGTTTGTCCTCCTGGAACTCTTCCAGAGCACGTCTCAAATCGGGCGAGATGGCAGAAAGAACTACCCCTTCACCTAAGATGGTAGCAGGCTTGGTCACCACAGGAGAATCAGCAAAGAAGCTCCTAGAGAGGGCGTCAGCCTTGACATTCTTAGTTCCAGGAAGAAAAGAAACCACAAAATCAAAACGTGTAAAAAACAAGGCCCACCTAGCCTGTCTAGGGTTCAAGCGCTTCGCCGACTCTAGGTACATCAAATTCTTGTGGTCAGTGAGGACCACGACTTGATGCTTAGCTCCCTCCAACCAATGTCTCCACTCCTCAAATGCCCATTTCATGGCTAACAGTTCCCGATTCCCCACATCATAGTTACGTTCAGATGGAGAGAACTTTGGGGAAAAGAAAGCACAAGGATTCATTTTAGATGTTACAGGATCCTTTTGGGACAAAACAGCTCCTGCACCAATCTCAGAAGCATCCATCTCTACCTGGAACGGAAGTGAGACATCAGGTTGCCGCAAAACCGGGGTGGAGGTGAATCTTCGCTTCAGCTCCTGAAAGGAAGAAACAGCCTCCGGAGACCAATTTAACACATCAGCACCCTTCTTAGTCAAATCAGTCAATGGCTTGGCAATACTAGAAAATTTTGCTATAAATTTCCGATAAAAATTAGCAAAACCCAAAAACTTCTGGAGGGCCTTCAAAGAAGTGGGCTGAACCCAATCGTAAATGGCCTGTACCTTGGCCGGGTCCATTTCACTAGTTGACGGGGACAAAATAAATCCCAAAAAAGAAATCCTCTGTACTCCAAAAAGGCATTTAGATCCTTTGACATACAGGGAATTCTCCCTCAAGATCCGGAACACAGTCCGAATATGTTCCACATGAGAATCCCAATCCTTGGAGAAGATCAAAATATCATCCAGATAGATAATCAAAAATTTATCGACAAAATCTCGGAAAATATCGTTCATGAAGCACTGGAAGACAGAAGGGGCATTAGTGAGCCCAAAAGGCATCACCAGGTACTCAAAATGTCCCTCCGGAGTATTAAACGCCGTCTTCCATTCATCCCCATGCTTAATGCGAATAAGATTATACGCCCCCTGAGGTCAAGCTTGGTAAACCAGCAAGCACCTTTAACTCTGGAGAATAGATCAGAAAACAGCGGTAACGGATACTGATATTTAACAGTAATTTTGTTGAGAGCATGATAATCAATACAAGGTCTTAATGATCCATCCTTTTTGGCTACAAAAATAAAACCGGCACCTAAGGGTGACGAGGATGGTCTAATATGACCCTTCTCCATCGCCTCCTTAATATAGGATCGCATAGCTTCGTGCTCGGGTACAGATAAATTGAAGAGCCCACCCTTGGGAAATTTACACCCCGGGCTCAGTTCAATAGCACAGTCATAACTCCTGTGAGGAGGCAGAGACGCAGACTCATTCTCACTAAATACATCATAAAAGTCCACCAAATAATCAGGAACATCATGCGACTGAGGAGAGGTGGAAAACACCGGAGCCTCACTAAAGGCACACCGACAACCCCAACTCACCACAGACACAGATTTCCAATCCAAAACTGGATTATGAATTTGTAACCAGGGAAACCCCAGAACAATAGTATCATGCAGATTTTGTAACACCAAAAACCTGCAATTTTCTTGATGGTCTGGGGCGACCCGCATTACCACCTGGGTCCAAAACTGAGGTTTATTTTTAGCCAAAGGAGTAGCATCAATCCCCCTCAAAGGGATAGGCGTCTGCAGAGGTGTCATCGGAAATCCACAACGTTTAGCAAAATCCAAGTCCATTAGGTTTAGAGCTGCTCCCGAATCCACAAAAGCCTTGGCGGAAAATGTGGACAGGGAGCAGATCAGAGTAATAGCCAGAAGAAACTTAGGTTGAACACCACCAACAGAAAACGTGTGTGCAAAGTGTTTCTCGCGTTTAGGACAGACAGAAATAATATGCGAGGCATCTCCACAGAAAAAACACAACTTATTACGCCTTCTGAACTCCTGACGCTGCTCTCTGGAAAAAACTCTATCACATTGCATAGGTTCAGACATCTGTTCAACAGGTGGCAACACCTCTCGTGCAGCTCTGCGTTCACGTAAACGCCGATCAACCTGAATGGCTAAAGACATAGAATCGTCAAGACCAGAGGGAACAGGAAATCCCACCATAGTATCTTTTATGGCTTCTGACAACCCCTTCCGAAAGAGAGCTGCCAAGGCATTATCATTCCAGGTAGTAAGTACTGCCCACTTTTGGAATTTTTGACAGTACAATTCTGCAGAATCACGACCCTGGTTCAATGCCAGCAGGGTCTTTTCAGCCTGATCAATGGCATTAGGTTCGTCATACAACAACCCCAAGGCCTGAAAAAAATGCGTTCACATTAGTCAGAATAGGATCATCTGGTTTCAAAGAAAACGCCCAATCCTGGGGATCGCCACGCAGCAAAGAGATGACAATTTTAACCTGCTGCGCGGAGCTCCCTGACGAGTTAGGCTTCAAAGCAAAAAATAATTTACAATTATTTTTGAAATTCAAAAAATTAGACCGATCCCCAAAAAATACATCAGGTGTAGGAATCTTTGGTTCAGCAGCATGTGAATGAGCAAGGTAGGCGGAAATTCCCCGCACTTCCGCAGCGAGCTGCTTCACACGATCAGATAATTGCTTTATCTCCATTGAGAGAAAAAAAAAAATTCCCCCTACGGCCTCAGAGATATAGAGGAAAAAATATACACACCTTTTTTTTTTTTTTTTTTTCATACAATTCTTTCCTGCTATTGAGTACCCTAGAATCTGCAGTAGGGCGGGTGATTCTGTTATGATTGAGTCACCGTAGGAGGCAAAAATAGAAATGCTAGCTAAGTCCAGAAAACCAGAGAAGTTGGCAGCTATCGGATTGCAGACCCCTGAACCTATCAACACAACTAGCAGTAGCCGTGGGGGGCTCCTACGATGCCCTAGGCCACTCGATCACAGCCGGAGGACTACATAGCCTAAAGACAGAATGGGAAATCTAAACTACCCCAGAGCAGACCCCAAAGCAAAAGGCAGCCCCCCACATATAATGACGGTGAAGCAAGAAGAAAGAACAAAACACAGACAGAAAGATAGACTGAGCAAAGATGGGGCCCACGCTAGCTTAGATAGGAAAGGACAGGAAGGCTGCTGTCTGCAATCCGTCAAAAACCCTATGAAAATAAGAGCCAACAAACTGACAGTAAAAAGGCCCTGAAGACGCTAGGCTTCAAAAAAGCTATGTCAGTACTCAGGAATATTCTGAAGACAGAGCAACAGGCAAAAGGAGATTCAGCTCACCCCAGCAGGGAATTGCAGAATCCAGAAAAGCAAGGAAACCAAAACACTAATGCAAAAAGGCAAAGCAGAAATCTTAGCTTTAGATGAGCAGGAATCAGACGGGTTTCCTAGAAGTCCACAGAGAAATCACCCGCAGGCCAGAAGGGCGTCGGCAGCCTTATATCCAGTCATTAACTCCACTCAGCCAGTCATCATCATCAGCCCCAGGTGTTTGACAATCAGGCTCACTACCTTTCTTCACCAGAAGAGGGAGTTCCTCGGGCCTCAGTAGTGAAGGGGAAAATGAACTCACAACAGGAGGCCATGAAAGCTTTCTTTAGGGGGCTTTGTATTAAAGGAATATCTATGGTTCAGACGAATACTAACCAGGAGGATCAATGGATATTCCAGGAACTGAGAGAGGCGGAGGAGGCACTGACCTTGAACCCATCCACGCAGGCGAAGGAGAGGCTTAAAAAGGCTCAGGTTGTAATAAATGCGCTCTCCTTACGGATGGCGGAACGAAAAAAGATGTTCCGAACTATGCAATACTTTGAAGAAGGAGAGAGAACTGGTCATCTCCTGGCCCTAGTGGCTGCTGCACAGTGAGGCAATGCTTATATAATTGCCTTGAGGGGAGATGATGGGCAAGAGGTTAGAGATACTACGGGTAGAGTTGAGCGATACCGTCCGATACTTCAAAGTATCGTATCGGATGGTATCGGCCGATCTTTAAAAAAAGTATCGGTATCGCCGATTCCGATACCGGAAGTCCCATTCAAGTCTATGGGACTTCCGGTATCGGAATAAGAAAAACCCTTTCCTGCCCTTGTACAGCCTCTCTGGGGTCTGTACGGGCCTTTCGGGGGGCTGTGCCGGCCTGCCAGGGGGTCTGTGCAGGCTCCGGTGGTCTGTGCCGGCCTGCCGGTGGTCTGTGCAGGCTCCGGGGGGCTGTGCCGGCCTGCCGGGGGGCTGTGCAGGCTCCGGGGGGCTGTGCCGGCCTGCCGGGGGGCTGTGCAGGCTCCGGGGGGCTGTGCCGGCCTGCCGGTGGTCTGTGCAGGCTCCGGGGGTCTGTGCAGGCATCGTCCGATGGGACTACAAGTCCCATCGGGCGATGCCTGCTACCATGACAGTGATTGACACATTAGCCAATGATGGGACAGTAGTAGTCCCATCATCCGGCTAATGTGTTAAATGTAAAAAAAAAAAAAAAAAATTACATGCTACATACATACAACATGGATACTACATACATGCTACATTCATACTACATACTACATACATGCTACATTCATACTACATAAATACTACATGCAACATACATACTACATATATACTACATGCATGCTACATACATACTGCATGCTACATACATACCACATATATACTACATACATACTACATGCATGCTACATGCTACATACATAACACATATATACTACATGCATGCTACATACATACTACATGCTACATACTACATATATACTACATGCATGCTACATACATACTACATGCTACATACTACATATATACTACATGCATGCTACATACATACTACATGCTACATACATACTACATATATACTACATGCATGCTACATACATACTACATGCTACATACATACTACATATATACTACATGCATGCTACATACATACTACATGCTACATACATACTACATATATACTACATACATACATACTACATACATACTACATGCATGCTACATGCATGCTACATACATACCACATACATAACACATATATACTACATGCATGCTACATACATACTACATGCTACATACATACCATATACATACTACATGCATGCTACATACATACTACATGCATGCTACATACATACTACATGCTACATACATACTACATATATACTACATGCATGCTACATACATACTACATGCTACATACATACTACATATATACTACATGCATGCTACATACATACTACATATATACTACATGCATGCTACATACATACTACATGCATGCTACATACATACTACATGCTACATACATACCACATACATACTACATATATACTACATGCATGCTACATACATACTGCATGCTACATGCATGCTACATACATACTACATACATACTACATGCTACATACATACCACATATATACTACATACATACAATACATTCATACAATACATACATAGACATACAGTACATATAACATAGAGTAACATACTTACCAATACTTGTCACATTGTTCCCCAAAGCCATTGTCTTTTCCGGAATAAATATTAACATAACAAACCACAAAAATACTCACCCACAATCCGAAGCAGTCCACGAGTGTGTCCCACGACGATCTTGGGTAGAGAACTGCAGCATCAGCTGTTGCTGCCGTTCTCTACGGGCTGCAGGAATCCAATGACGGAAGGTAGGTATCCTTCCGCACTGTATTCCTCCACCACTTAAAAAAAAAAAAGTCCCTAGTCTCACTTTATGCCATTGCTGTGTGGGAATTTCCCACGCAGCAATGGCATAAAGTGAGACTAGGGACTTTTTTTTTTTAAGTGGCGGAGGAATACAGTGCGGAAGGATACCTACCTTCCGTCATTGGATTCCTGCAGCCCGTAGAGAACGGCAGCATCATCTGATGCTGCCGTTCTCTACCCAAGATCGTCGTGGGACACACTCGTGGACTGCTTCGGATCGTGGGTGAGTATTTTTGTGGTTTGTTATGTTAATATTTATTCCGGAAAAGACAATGGCTTCGGGGAACAATGTGACAAGTATTGGTAAGTATGTTACTCTATGTTATATGTACTGTATGTCTATGTATGTATTGTATGAATGTATTGTATGTATGTAGTATATATGTGGTATGTATGTAGCATGAAGTATGTATGTAGCATGCATGTAGCATGTAGTATGTATGTAGCATGCATGTAGTATATATGTAGTATGTATGTAGCATGCATGTAGTATATATGTAGTATGTATGTAGCATGTATGTAGTATGTATGTGGTATGTATGTAGCATGTAGTATGTATGTAGCATGCATGTAGTATATATGTAGTATGTATGTAGCATGTAGTATGTATGTAGTATGTATGTAGTATGTATGTGGCATGTAGTATGTATGTAGCATGCATGTAGTATTATGTAGCATGCATGTAGTATGTATGTAGTATGTATGTAGTATGTAGCATGTATGTAGTATGTATGTGGTATGTATGTAGCATGTAGTATGTATGTAGCATGCATGTAGTATGTATGTAGCATGCATGTAGTATGTATGTAGCATGCATGTAGTATGTATGTAGTATGTATGTAGTATGTATGTAGCATGCAGTATGTATGTAGCATGTATGTAGTATGTATGTAGTATATATGTAGTATGTATGTAGTATATATGTAGTATGTATGTAGCATGTAGTATGTATGTAGCATGCACGTAGTATGTATGTAGCATGTAGTATGTATGTAGCATGCATGTAGTATGTATGTAGCATGTATGTAGTATGTATGTAGTATATATGTAGTATGTATGTAGCATGTAGTATGTATGTAGCATGCATGTAGTATGTATGTAGTATTTTTTTTTTTTTTTTTTTTTTTTTTTTAACATTTAACACATTAGCCGGATGATGGGACTACTACTGTCCCATCATTGGCTAATGTGTCAATCACTGTCATGGTAGCAGGCATCGCCCGATGGGACTTGTAGTCCCATCGGACGATGCTTGCACAGACCCCCGGACATCAGCACAGCCCCCCGGCAGGCCGGCACAGCCCCCCGGCAGGCCGGTACAGACCCCCACAGGGTGCACAGACCACCGGCAGGCCGGCACAGCCCCCCGGCAGGCCGGTACAGACCCCCACAGGGTGCACAGACCACCGGCAGGCCGGCACAGCCCCCCGGCAGGCCGGTACAGACCCCCACAGGGTGCACAGACCACCGGCAGGCCAGCACAGCCCCCCGGCAGGCCGGTACAGACCCCGGGCAGTCCACACAGCCCCCCGGCAGGCCGGCACAGCCCCTCGGCAGGCCGGCAGAGACCCCCGGAAGGCCCGAAATGACGGCGCATCATGATGCGCACACACCGCGCATCATGATGACGTCAGTCTGTCAATCAACTTTGAACTTCCGATTCCGATGCCGAATTCCGATATTGAAAAAATATCGGAAGTCGGTATCGGAATTCCGATACAGCAAGTATCGGCCGATACCCGATACTTGCGGTATCGGAATGCTCAACACTAACTACGGGTATACTAGAGGTGATGGAGGGTTTTTATATTAATTTATATAGATCACAGGCACATCCGACAGATACAGAGATTAATGATTTCTTGGTCAGAGCTGAGCTTCCCAGATTGCCTGCAGAGAATCAGCAATTATTGGAAAGACCATTTAGCTTGGAGGAGTTGGAGGTAGCGTTGGCCTCTATGGCTAATGAAAAGGCTCCAGGGATGTGGATGGCTTGCCTGGTGAAGTATGCAAAAAATATAGGAAATATTTGCTACCTGTTTTGCTGGAAGTATATAAGGCAGGGTTGGATAGAGGTGAACTTCCACGGTCCATGTGGGAGGCAATTATTGTTGTGCTCCCTAAGAAAGGCAAGGACCCTACTGACCCAGCCTCGTATTGCCCAATCTCACTACTAACGACAGATGCAAAACTTCTGGCTAAAATGATGGCTAACCGTCTTAATAAAGTTATAACATCTATAGTGCATGGGGATCAGGTAGGCTTTATGCCTAACAAGTCCACAGCGATGAATCTGAGGAGACTTTTTATTAATATGCAAGTGAAGGCGTATAGTGACGGACATAGAGTGATCTTGTCGTTGGACGCGGCCAAAGCATTCAATATCATAGAATGAAAATACTTGTGGGCTACGTTGCAGCACATGGGCTTTGGGGAAGTGTTTATCAAATGGGTTCAGTTGCTATATACTGCTCCTAGGGCCAAGGTACGTGTAAATGGGCAAATGTCTGAGGGGTTTTCCTTGTTAGAGGCACACGACAGGGATGCCCTTTATTGTTTGCTATAGCAATAGAGCCACTGGCAGTAGTGATTAGAAGGGACCAAAATATTGTAGGATTTAAATATGGGATACATGAGGAAAAAGTGGCACTCTATGCTGACGACATGTTGCTATTTTTGGGAGATGCGGAAGGTTCCTTGGGGAGGGTGATGAGGGTTCTAGACGAATATGCTGGTATATCTGGTATCTGCATTAATTGGGATAAGTCCATTTTGTTGCCGCTGGGTGGTGGGACTCTTGTAGGAGATCAGCCAACTCCGGTTCAAGTGGTTACAGAATTCACTTACTTGGGCATTAGGGTGTCAAATAATATTGAAGATTATGAAAGACTTAATTTGAACCCGCTGCTAGGTAAAATTATACAGAAAATAACGGCATGGAGGAAATTAAATTTAACAATGGCTGGGCTTGCTAACTTAATAAAGATGATACTTTTGCCTTAGCTTTTGTATGTGCTACACAATGCACCGGTTTTGCTGCCTCAAAATAGATTTTATAAAATTAACGCCATTTTCCGTGATTTGATGTGGAAAGGAGGTCGAGCTCGTATTAAGTTGGAATTGTTGCAACGTCCAAAAGATGATGGAGGTTTGGCGATTCCCAACCCATGGCTGTATTATATTGGGTCCCAATGCCAGCATTTGATAGGATGGGGGGATCATGATCTTATAAGCTCAGTGGGGAAGGTTATTTCTTATGTGGTAGGGAGGGGCCCGCTGCTGGCTGCTCTGGAGGTGGGTAAATTTCGTCTGAATCCTAAAAGGTTTCCAACTTTGGCGTTGCTTGAAAAACTGTGGAAAAAATAAAGCTATGCAGGGGTATAGGGGAATACACGAGAAACACAGCCATTTAGTTTGACCCCCGGCTGACTGATCTGCTAAGTCTACGGAACTTTGGACAGTGGAGAAGTATAGGTATATGGTATGTGTCGCAGTTGCTAGATGGTGAGACATTTAAAACATTTGAAACACTTAGGGAAGAGTTCCCTTTGGAGCATACTATGTTTTACCAGTATCTGCAGCTGCGACACGCATTCTCCAGACAGTGGAGAAGGTCACCAATAGTGATACATAATGACAGTATGTTGAATATGCTTGGCCCCCAGAGGGGGTTCTAGGGGTCTTATATCGATAATTTACAGGGAATTGCTGGGTATGTTTTTGGATAGACACCCATTGATGGCCAGATCCAAATGGACAAGGAATTTGGGAGACATATCGAATAAGCAGTGGGAGTCGGTTTTACAATATGTCCCTAGAATATCTATAAGAGAATCTGGGAGGGTGTCACAGTTATACACTATACATAGGGTATATTGGACACCTGTGTGGATGAAAAAGGCTGGACTAAGGGCAGACTCTGGATGTCCGAGATGTACGATGGATGAAGCTGATATTCTTCATATGCTATGGTCTTGTCCAAGATTACAGGCATTTTGGATTGGGGTCCTGGATTTAGTTCAAAGAGTGACGGAAGCAAATATTACTCGAGATCCATTGTATTTTAGGACATGTAGAGGAGGTGGCTTCGGATGAATGGGGTAGGCTAGCAATAGCCAGATTGCTTTATGTTGCAAGGAAGACATCACATTGCACTGGTTAGATGAAAATCCTCCTACTAGGAAGGAATTTGTAAATAGAGTTAATTTTGTAATCCTTATGGAGCGAAGCGTATATATGAAAAGAGGCAAGATGAACCAGTACGAGAATATCTTGGGGGGCTGGTTGGACTTTCCCGGATTGGCTTCCGCAGAACTCGTCAAAAATAGGTTATTAGGGTTATAAAAAAAGTGTACAATATTGTAGTCCATTTAAAATGGGCAAGGCGCATGGCAAGGGACGGGAAAGTGGACGTGATGGTGAAGGTGCGTGCAGAGGGCGAGGCCGAGGATGTGGGCAAGCTTAAATTGAGCCACAACAAACACCCACATCTTTTCACTCTACCTTCCTGTCACAATCACTAGGGGACTGCAGCAGCACACCACTATTGAACCGAGAGAAGTGTCAAAAGATTGTTGGTTGGATAGCAGAAAATCCTTCCAGTCACTTTTCTGCCACCACCTCCACCACTCTTTCTTTCACACGGTCAAGTCTCAGTATCCATGAGTCAGGACCACATATTCCTCACCTTGATCCTCCTTTCTCCCACCATGCAGAGCCCCCTGAGACAACTGATCCAAAACTTGGACACTCCGAAGAGCTGTTCACTTTTCCAATTAGCGATTCGGGCCTCTCTCCTGGTGCACTTGAAACGGGGCAAGAGGAGATTGCATGTAGCGATGCCCAAATATTTGAGAAGCCACATTCACATGAAGGTGATGGTGGGAACTTGTCACAAGAGGTGGATGATGAGGAGACACAAATGCCAGGAAGTCAGGAGGAGGACCAGGGTGCGGAAGTGGAAGATGAGGCGGGGGATGATATAGTAACTGACCCAACCTGGCAGGAGGACATGCAGAGCGAGGACAGCAGCACCCCAACAGGCAGGAAGAAGCAGTGTGGTCACCACAGACAGAAGATGGGCAACCGCTCCCCGTAACAACAAGACAACGGAATTTCCAGTATAAGTGTTAGGTCTTCCCAAGTCTGGTTGCTTTTTAAAGACTCTGCCAATAAGCCCAAACAAATTTGCACCAACTGCCATGTCCGCCTCAGCAGGGATAGCAAAACTATCAGCCTGACCACCATCAGCATGATCAGGCACATGGCAGCAAAGCACTCAACTTTGTGGGCCAAACCCCAGGGTCCAGGAAAGGTGTCTGCGGGTGACACCACTGCTTCTTCCACTGTTGTGCATGGAAGCCAATCCCCTGTCCATGGTCCCTGCAAAGATGCCTCCTGCCCTGCACCTGTCATTGCACAAACTCAACTAGAACCATCATCAAGCATGCCCATGTCCTTGTCCCAGCACAGCGTTCAGTTGAACATTCCCCAGTCCTTGGAACACAAGAGAAAATACGCTGCCAACACCCCACAGGCAAGTGCTCGTGAGCAGGGTCTGTACATCTCGCTGATGGCACACTGGGTTAACATAGTGGAAGCCTGGACCCAGTCGGACCTTGGGATGGAGCATGATTTCGGGCCCTAGGTCAATCAGGGTTGCCCCCACAGTCTA
Organism: Dendrobates tinctorius; assembly: GCF_039654945.1. Taxonomy (NCBI): domain Eukaryota; kingdom Metazoa; phylum Chordata; class Amphibia; order Anura; family Dendrobatidae; genus Dendrobates; species Dendrobates tinctorius. The sequence continues at coordinate 13,661,710 of NW_027361690.1, forward strand.
CAGCTCCTGCTCCTACTACACCTCCTCTTCTTTTGTTATCTTTTTGGCACTGCCTATCAAGATCGGCTTCCCACCTCAATTCTTCGCCTGCTATTTCTTATTTGCCATTCTCCCTTTCATGTGCCACCGCATTTGGCATGGCCCACCTACACCAGCTTTTCCACCCGCTTTCATGACATCCATGCGCGTGCGCAAACCGGCATGTTCCTTTGACCTCTGGAAGCGCTCTACACATGACCACAGTGCGTTCCACTGCGTGTCACTGAGTCTAGAAGTTACTTTTGCCAGGGATCAGACTCCGGCTCCATGTGCTACAACAAACGCCATGGAAATTAGGCTCTGGCATCATCACTTTCTCTTTGGCACCCATTCGTATATATATATTCCAAACCTTAATGCCTGTCAACTGGTCAACAGTGCAGGTGCTAATGCTTGTGACTTGCTGTTTTCTCCAGATTGTTTTTGGAGGTTTCCCCTTCGCCTTTTTTTTTTTAACATATTCCTTTAAAATTATGTATTTAATAAAGATATCATTTTAATTTCACCTTTTCTTCTCTTGTTACATCCTTCTGTTATGGCACCTTATCATAACAGTGTGTATATTAGCTAGTTAATTGAAGTGCACTAAGTCTGGCTATATTCTAGGACTATGGGAATAATTAAAGCTGTACTTTGGACGAAGTGTTCAAAGTGCTGCAACATCTGGATCTTGGGCACATCGTGTTAGGGTTTGCAGATCGCACTAAATGTAAAATATAAGAAGATGCAATCGCAACCCGGGGTCCGCAGTGCGGTGATGGAAAAACCGCAGCTAGAGGACAATGGCAGAGCGTAGCTGCGAGCAAGCGCCGTAAACACACCGAGTTAAACGTTACTCGGTGTGAACAGAGTGCAACGTGGCTGACTCTGTTACTCCACAGAGCAGTACCAAGACTGAGAGCATGCTAAGCTATGCCCTGCTAGACTTCACAGGAGCATAGAAGAATAGACGCTAGTGGGGTCTCTATAACACACCACATACTAAGCTGGTGATTGAACCTGCTCTGACAGACAGTGGCTTTTGAGCCCGCACCTGAGGACACCCGGTGCAGATGCTAAGTTCAAGCGAGAGTTCCCACCCTACATTGCCTGTCTAGAAAAACACACGTGCATACAGGGTGGTAACTGACCCACCAACACACACACACAGCCAATATGAATGATCTTAGCGCACTGACAGGTGCGCCAAAGATCCTTTTATAGACATTGCCAATCAGACAGGACCTTGCTAGTAGACCAATCCAGAACCTGCACAGGACCTGAGCAGCTGACGGCCGACCACCATTGAGAGGTTGACATCTCACGAGCATGCTCAGTAGACTTAGCCTCAGGAATGACTGCTCGCCGCTGTCTATTGCAAGTTACCATAGCTGGACCTGTAGAGGCAGCAGTAACAAAGCACAGAGCCCAAGTCTGAGCAAGATGCTGAGAATGACGTCTCTGCTGAGCAGCATCCACTGCGGTCGAGACTGATTGGGAGACCGCAGGGGACGACAAAGCTTGGGATCCCTCCTGTGCAGGGGAAGAATTCTGGTGCCTAACACATAGCCTAAAGCTATTTACCTGTAGATTAACCCCATACCTGCAGGTAAATAGTATTATCTGGCATGACAGGTTCCCATAATCATTTTAGGATCCTAGTTAAAATGCAAATAATGAATACTCCGCTCCAGCAGTGACACCTTTGTTGGAATGTTGGCACTGCTGTTGGCGGAGGGTAATGTGACACAGCTGCAGCTGATCAATATTCTGTCAGGGTGGATGTCTACTCTGACTAAATTGTAAATACTGCTGCTAAACAGTTCTGGCTCATTGTGGATTACCTCAATACTATTATACCAGTCTATACGTCAGTAAACAGCTGCATAAAATAATAACCAAAAAAAATACACCGGCATCATTTAGCTGCTCTCAACCATGTGTCTCTTGTAAATGCAGATAACTGCAGCCTTTATGTGACAATGACATGGGTACATCGGGCTCAGAGTGGAAGAACAGTGCCAGTGAAGGAAGTAGAAGTGTATATTATTATTTCATGATATTTTCCAGTTTTGAATTTTTGGCCTCTAATAGCCAGTAGTAAGTTAAAATAATAAAATGGGATGTTATGCACCATCCCTGATTCCATGGCCACCTCTCTGTCTCTGCCTCTGCCTCTGTTATGGTCTCTGGTTACTGACTGCAATGGTATTGGGATGAGTGCAGCAGACTTCACCTCCACAGCCAATGAGCATCTCTGCTTAGCATCTCCACTCCATGCAGACATCATGAGATGTTGAGCTCTGTGATTGGCAGCAGCAGTGATGTGAGCTGCAGATGGGTGGTCAGCCAGTAAATAGAGATCAGTGCAGTGGTGAAATGGTAGACCTAAATTTGAGGTGAGTAGCATCATATTTTATTATTTTAATCCTGCACTTGAGATTAAATGATAGAAACTTATAACTGCAAAACATGATGAATTGAGTTGTCCATCTTTTTGGTTACAAGTCTGCAGACACTCTATGTGACTGCAGACTTGTGTGCACACATGACCACAAGTATGCAATATGCAATCATTACATCGCTAGTAGTGATGGGCGAGCACTAAAATGCTCAGTTGCTCGTTGCTCTAGTTGAGCAAATGGAATCCTCAGGTGCTCGATCCAAGCAATGAGCCCAATGTAAATCTATGGGAAACGCAAGCATTTTTCCAGTGGTCCCCAGCTGTCTGCAAAGGGACTAGAAATTGCGGAAATCAATGGGAACAGTGCTCAAATGACATGGGAACAGCATGGGGAAGACCCCTGGAAGCATTTCTGACTACCAGGTCACTGCTGTGAACATTGTTGTCATATTCTTTCGCCACTTCTACAGACTCACAATAAAACATACAAAAACAAAACCAAAATGGATTTTCCTAGGAAATATGTTAAGGAACATCCTTTCCAGGGTAATGACTTGTATATATGTGGTAGGGGGCCGTGATTGTGGGGTCGTCCACTGCTTACCACGTCCGGACGACACAGACACCAGGCGAAGCAAGGACAAGACGGAGGCAGAGTTCAGTTGTAACAGTTCCGGATTTTATTCGTCGTCCTCCTGACGACCACAACCACGCACCACAGGCTCTTTACAGTTCTCCGTCTCCAGGCCCGGGTACCTGCACCTTTCCTCCAGTCGAAGTAACGTCCCTCACGGATCTTTCGTTGGGGCTGTCCTAGACCAATCTACCTCCAGCGCTTCACCTGCTCGAGGTTGTCGTCAAATCGGTACCCCCGGGGCCTCGTCTGTCCTGCGGTCCGTCGGGTCAGGGCCACCCCCCTGACTGTCTCTTTCCTGTCAGTCCCCTGGTCGAGCTCTTCGCTGTTCTCCATCTTCTGCCGAGCTCCTCCCAGAACTAGCCTGCCTGGAACCCCAACCAGTCCTATTTATCCCCTCTCTCACTGGGAATTCTACTCCTGGGTTACTATCTGCACTCTATTGCACTCTCTTGTCTGTCTTTCCCAGCTATCACCTTGCTGTCCTTGTCAATCTCCGTCCATAGTGCACCAACCGTTCCCTCCTACTTCCAGTCAAGTCTGTCCGTCAAGTCACCTTCCCCACATATAAGGCAAAATAAATAACCAAAAACAAAATTGCTCCTCCACACCTTGGGTTATGTTCACACGTAGCATTTTTGATGCGTTTTTGAACTTTAACATTGCTTTCAACCAAGACAAATGCATTCACCGGGAAATGTCATTTTAACATTTTACAACTTTATCTGGCCATGTGTTGTGTGACACATCATCAGACACATCCTGTTTCATTCATGAAGGAGGGACTCTGAATGTCACAAAGCCTATTTTTATAGGGTCATCAGGCGGCCTTTACTATTCTTAAAGGGCCAGCATTCAGCACTCACTAATCTTGGAGAGCCATCAGCCGGCTTTGCTTTGTTGTTCTTTGTTGTTAAAGATATCATTTTAATTTCACCTTTTTTTCTCTTGTTACTTCCTTCTGTTATGGCACCTTATCATAACAGTGTGTATATTAGCTAGTTAATTGAAGTGCACTAAGTCTGGCTATATTCTAGGACTATGGGAATAATTAAAGCTGTACTTTGGACGAAGTGTTCAAAGTGCTGCAACATCTGGATCTTGGGCACATCGTGTTAGGGTTTGCAGATCGCACTAAATGTAAAATATAAGAAGATGCAATCGCAACCCGGGGTCCGCAGTGCGGTGATGGAAAAACCGCAGCTAGAGGACAATGGCAGAGCGTAGCTGCGAGCAAGCGCCGTAAACACACCGAGTTAAACGTTACTCGGTGTGAACAGAGTGCAACGTGGCTGACTCTGTTACTCCACAGAGCAGTACCAAGACTGAGAGCATGCTAAGCTATGCCCTGCTAGACTTGAGCAAATGGAATCCTCAGGTGCTCGATCCAAGCAATGAGCCCAATGTAAATCTATGGGAAACTCAAGCATTTTTCCAGCGGTCCCCAGCTGTCTGCAAAGGGACTAGAAATTGCGGAAATCAATGGGAACAGTGCTCAAATGACATGGGAACAGCATGGGGAAGACCCCTGGAAGCATTTCTGACTCCCAGGTCACTGCTGTGAACATTGTTGTCATATTCTTTCGCCACTTCTACAGACTCACAATAAAACATACAAAAACAAAACCAAAATGGATTTTCCTGGGAAATATGTTAAGGAACATCCTTTCCAGGGTAATGACTTGTATATATGTGGTAGGGGGCCGTGATTGTGGGGTCGTCCACTGCTTACCACGTCCGGACGACACTGACACCAGGCGAAGCAAGGACAAGACGGAGGCAGAGTTCAGTTGTAACAGTTCCGGATTTTATTCGTCGTCCTCCTGACGACCACAACCACGCACCACAGCCTCTTTACAGTTCTCCGTCTCCAGGCCCGGGTACCTGCACCTTTCCTCCAGTCGAAGTAACGTCCCTCGCGGATCTTTCATTGGGGCTGTCCTAGACCAATCTACCTCCAGCGCTTCACCTGCTCGAGGTCGTCGTCAAATCGGTACCCCCGGGGCCTCGTCTGTCCTGCGGTCCGTCGGGTCAGGGCCACCCCCCTGACTGTCTCTTTCCTGTCAGTCCCCTGGTCGAGCTCTTCGCTGTTCTCCATCTTCTGCCGAGCTCCTCCCAGAACTAGCCTGCCTGGAACCCCAACCAGTCCTATTTATCCCCTCTCTCACTGGGAATTCTACTCCTGGGTTACTATCTGCACTCTATTGCACTCTCTTGTCTGTCTTTCCCAGCTATCACCTTGCTGTCCTTGTCAATCTCCGTCCATAGTGCACCAACCGTTCCCTCCTACTTCCAGTCAAGTCTGTCCGTCAAGTCACCTTCCCCACATATAAGGCAAAATAAATAACCAAAAACAAAATTGCTCCTCCACACCTTGGGTTATGTTCACACGTAGCATTTTTGATGCGTTTTTGAACTTTAACATTGCTTTCAACCAAGACAAATGCATTCACCGGGAAATGTCATTTTAACATTTTACAACTTTATCTGGCCATGTGTTGTGTGACACATCATCAGACACATCCTGTTTCATTCATGAAGGAGGGACTCTGAATGTCACAAAGCCTATTTTTATAGGGTCATCAGGCGGCCTTTACTATTCTTAAAGGGCCAGCATTCAGCACTCACTAATCTTGGAGAGCCATCAGCCGGCTTTGCTTTGTTGTTCTTTGTTGTTAAAGATATCATTTTAATTTCACCTTTTTTTCTCTTGTTACTTCCTTCTGTTATGGCACCTTATCATAACAGTGTGTATATTAGCTAGTTAATTGAAGTGCACTAAGTCTGGCTATATTCTAGGACTATGGGAATAATTAAAGCTGTACTTTGGACGAAGTGTTCAAAGTGCTGCAACATCTGGATCTTGGGCACATCGTGTTAGGGTTTGCAGATCGCACTAAATGTAAAATATAAGAAGATGCAATCGCAACCCGGGGTCCGCAGTGCGGTGATGGAAAAACCGCAGCTAGAGGACAATGGCAGAGCGTAGCTGCGAGCAAGCGCCGTAAACACACCGAGTTAAACGTTACTCGGTGTGAACAGAGTGCAACGTGGCTGACTCTGTTACTCCACAGAGCAGTACCAAGACTGAGAGCATGCTAAGCTATGCCCTGCTAGACTTGAGCAAATGGAATCCTCAGGTGCTCGATCCAAGCAATGAGCCCAATGTAAATCTATGGGAAACTCAAGCATTTTTCCAGCGGTCCCCAGCTGTCTGCAAAGGGACTAGAAATTGCGGAAATCAATGGGAACAGTGCTCAAATGACATGGGAACAGCATGGGGAAGACCCCTGGAAGCATTTCTGACTCCCAGGTCACTGCTGTGAACATTGTTGTCATATTCTTTCGCCACTTCTACAGACTCACAATAAAACATACAAAAACAAAACCAAAATGGATTTTCCTGGGAAATATGTTAAGGAACATCCTTTCCAGGGTAATGACTTGTATATATGTGGTAGGGGGCCGTGATTGTGGGGTCGTCCACTGCTTACCACGTCCGGACGACACTGACACCAGGCGAAGCAAGGACAAGACGGAGGCAGAGTTCAGTTGTAACAGTTCCGGATTTTATTCGTCGTCCTCCTGACGACCACAACCACGCACCACAGCCTCTTTACAGTTCTCCGTCTCCAGGCCCGGGTACCTGCACCTTTCCTCCAGTCGAAGTAACGTCCCTCGCGGATCTTTCATTGGGGCTGTCCTAGACCAATCTACCTCCAGCGCTTCACCTGCTCGAGGTCGTCGTCAAATCGGTACCCCCGGGGCCTCGTCTGTCCTGCGGTCCGTCGGGTCAGGGCCACCCCCCTGACTGTCTCTTTCCTGTCAGTCCCCTGGTCGAGCTCTTCGCTGTTCTCCATCTTCTGCCGAGCTCCTCCCAGAACTAGCCTGCCTGGAACCCCAACCAGTCCTATTTATCCCCTCTCTCACTGGGAATTCTACTCCTGGGTTACTATCTGCACTCTATTGCACTCTCTTGTCTGTCTTTCCCAGCTATCACCTTGCTGTCCTTGTCAATCTCCGTCCATAGTGCACCAATCGTTCCCTCCTACTTCCAGTCAAGTCTGTCCGTCAAGTCACCTTCCCCACATATAAGGCAAAATAAATAACCAAAAACAAAATTGCTCCTCCACACCTTGGGTTATGTTCACACGTAGCATTTTTGATGCGTTTTTGAACTTTAACATTGCTTTCAACCAAGACAAATGCATTCACCGGGAAATGTCATTTTAACATTTTACAACTTTATCTGGCCATGTGGTGTGTGACACATCATCAGACACATCCTGTTTCATTCATGAAGGAGGGACTCTGAATGTCACAAAGCCTATTTTTATAGGGTCATCAGGCGGCCTTTACTATTCTTAAAGGGCCAGCATTCAGCACTCACTAATCTTGGAGAGCCATCAGCCGGCTTTGCTTTGTTGTTCCCATTATTAAACAGTGGGTCTCCTATACTGTTAATGTGTATGCAGTGAGTGGCAAGGCTGCCCAAAATTTGGACGCACCCTAATACCCCTTTGGAGAGATATACAGGAGGGCCTCCTGAAAACAATGTTCCCATTATTAGGAAGTGGGTCTCCCATAGTGTTTGCCTATGCAGTGAATGCAAGGGTTGCCAAAAATTTGGAGGCACTCCAATGCCCCTTTGAAGACTAGTAGAGGAGGGCCTCATGAAAGAATGTTCCCTTTATTAGGAAGTGGGCCTCTCAAAGTGGTCGACACTCATAGCAAGTCCATAATTCTGCTACATAGAGGAGATCTGAGCATTGCCTTTATGTAGCAGAGCCAATCAGGCTATGGCAGCTTCTAGCCTCCCATGGAGGCTTTTTAAGCATGCAAAAAGTTAAAGAAAAATAGTTTTAAAAATATAAAAAAATAAAAAACATGAAAGTTCAAGTCACATCCCTTTCACCCCATTCAAAATAAAGCAAAAAAAAAATCAAACATACACATATTTGGTATTGACGCATTCAGAATCACCTGATCTATCAATAAAAAAGGATTAACCTGATCGCTAAACGGCGCAGTGGGAAAAAAATCAAAGCGCCAGAATTATTATATTTTTTTGATCGCAACGACATTGCATTAAAATGCAATAACGGGCAATCAAAAGAACGTATCTGCAACAAAAAAGGTATCATTAAAAACATAAGCTCAGCTTGCAGAATATAAGCCCTCACTCAACCCAAGATCATGAAAAGTGGAGACGCTACAGGTCTTGGAAATGGCGCAATTTTTTTTTTTTTAGTGAAGTTTACCACTTAGATAAAAAATAACCTAGGCATGTTTGATGTCTATGAACTCGTAATGACCTTGAGAATCATATTCACAGGTCAGTTTTAGCATGTAGTGAACCTAGCAAAAAAAGCCAAACAAAAAACAAGAGTGGGATTGCACTTTTTTTTGCAATTTCACCCCACTTGGAATTTTTATCCCATTTTCTAGTACACGACATGACAAAACCAATAGTGTTGTTCAAAAGTACAACTCGTCCCACAAAAAATAAGCCCTCACATGGCCATAATGACAGAAAAATAAAAAAAAAGTTATAGCTCTGGGAAGAAGGGTAGCGAAAAACGAAAACGCAAAACTGAAAAAAGCTCTGGTCATGAAGGGGCTAAAAAATATTCCCATTATTACTAAGTGGGTCTCCCATAGTGTTTGACTATGCAGTGAATGCAAGGGCTGCCAAAAATTTGGTGGCACTCTAATGCCCCTTGGAAGAGATGTGGAGGAGGGCCTCATAAAAAATGTTCCCATTAGAATGGAGCGGGTCTCCTATACTTGTAATGCCCATGCACTAAGTGTATGGGCTGACAAACATTTACCCCAGGGGTGTATACATGAACATACTGTATAACCATTTTTTTATGGGCATCATAAACACCCTTTAAAAAAATTATGTAGGTTTTGCATCACGGACCACGGTCACCCTGGTGATATTGTGGTGGAGGATGAGGAGAAGGAGGAGGACCAAAGCAAATAGCCAAAATCAGGAAGTGTATACCCACGTGTGGGTGTGAAGAGATGCATGGGAATAGACCTCCCCAAAAAAGACATTGGATTGAGTTTATGTTACGATGCTATCATTCGGTGGTGTTGAGAAATCTGGCCCAATCCAGGCCTTGCTCATATTTATAAGAATCAGCCTTTCAGCATTTTCAGTTGACAGGCGGATGCGTTTATCAGTTATAATTCCACAAGCGGCACTAAAATCCCACTCCGACACAATGCTAGCGGCAGGGCAGGCCAGGACCTCCAAGGCGTAGAAAGCTAGTTCAGGCCATTTGTCCAGCTTGGATACCCAATAAATATAAGGCACACAGTAATCACAGAGGATGTTGGCATGGTCAGCAAAGAACTCCCTCAGCATCTTCCTAAACTTTGCACTCCTTGTGAGAGTGCCCCGCGCCTCAGGCCCTGTGAGATGGGAGGGTCTGAGAAAACTCTTCAAGGAACTTTGCCAGTGTTCCTCTGCCCCTGCTGGATTGGAGTTGTGTCTCTCTCGCCTGTTCTCCTTGGTTGTCCAACGAACTTTGACCTCTGCCGCCAGCGTTTTCGGATGGGAATTTTTTTAATAATTCCACAACAAGGGCCTTCTTGTACTGCCCCATTTTAGTAGACCTGTCCGCCTTGGGAATAAGAGATAGAAAGTTCTCTTGTAGTGTGGGTCTAGAAGTGTGAGCAACCAGTAGTGACTGTCTGACACCCAAAATTTGGAGAATGCGAGGATCACAGGAAAGGCTGCATAGCATAAACTCAGCCATGCGCGCCATTCTGCTAACAGGCAAGACTTCCATGTCCTCACCAAGAGGACAACTGACCATGCTCTCCTCCTCCTTTTACCTGTCCTCAGGCCATCTACGCTGAACAGATGGTATGACAGTTGTGCAGGTAGTACCGTTTATAAGGCATGAAATTAGCTCCTGCTCTTCCTATTCCTCCTCCTCTTCCTCAATGTCACCTAATCCACATTGAGATGAGATAAGGCAGGGCTGTGTGTAATACCCCTGTATGGGTCCTTGCTCCATCTCATCATGCTCTGCCTGCAATGCATCCTCTTTTAGTGTGCAGAGAGCATTTCAGAACACAGAGAAGTGGAATGGTGATGCTAATTATGGCATCATCACCGCTCACCATCTTGGTGGAGTCCTCAAAGTTTTGATGTCTGACATCCATGTCCTCTTCGGAGGTCTTATGTGTGGAGTCTGAACTGAATACCGATGGCCTTGTTGATGCTGGTAGTCAACAACTGCTCTCTTCTGGTCACAAATCCATCCCAACATCTGCAGTGTAGAGTTCCAACACGAGGGGACACCACACACCAATCAGTGAGCCGGAAGCTGCAAACGCTGCTGAAGCATGACAAGGAAGGTGGAAGGTGAAGCTGACTTTCTAAAATGAGCACACAGGCAGCATACTTTCACAAGCAGATCCAGCAGCTTCGAGTAGGTTTTGAGAAACAGCTGAACCACGAGGTTAAGCACATGGGCCAGGCATCGTATGTGTGTGATCTTGTCTCGTCTCAGAGCTGCCATCAGTTCTGGATATTGTCACACGCGACCATGCCTGGATTTAGATTCAGTGGTGTCAGCCACAGATCTGTCTGCTCTTTTCAGGGCTGTCCACAAACTCTTCAGCATTGTGCGCTTTCTCACCTAAGCATATTAGCTTCAGTACAGCCTGTTGGTTATACGTTTAGCGAATGTGTGGTTACATAAACTTCAAGTTTCTGTGGTTTGTTAGAACCATATTCCTATGCTCCTATTACTTAGCTATGTTGCCAGATTTTGAATAATTTTTCATGCCATTTACCTATCTGACCACTCTGTCCATTTTCCTTTAATTTGGGTTTCATATTTTTTTTTAATGGTTTGTCTATTGTAGTTTTGTTTATAATTGTTTATTAATAAAGTTTAAACCTACTTTGATATAAATCTACTTTATTTTATGTGATTTTGTGGTAATTATAGGATTATGTTAGGCTATAGGTTGAATTTGATGGATTTAAGTCTACCTTCAATCTTAGCCAGTTAACACTCAATGACATGCAGTGTCCGTCGTAGGGTGCCTCTCCTTGTTTGATGTGGGTTACAGCGATGAGCCTGCACCTTTTCTGACATATGACAGCTCATCTGATCACTTGTCATGTGCCCCTATCAGCTGCGGGTGAAATCATGATCCACCAGTGGCTGTTAACATTCTAAATGCCACTGTCAATCTCTGACACCGGCACTTGCCATGCACACACTGGAAGCGCATCACAAACCATGCCCATTGGCTTCCGTGTCACATGACCGCGGGTCGTTGATGGGTTGAAATGACAACCTGGGGTCTGCAGGAGACCCCTGTAGTTGTCATTGCCATATAGCTATGAGAGCTGACCAGCGGTTGGCGCTCATAACAAGTGAGCATTTCTGCTACATAAAGCAGGGCTGCAGCCCTGCCCTTTCTAGCACAGGCAATCAGATGATCACAGCTTCTAGTCTCAAATGGAGACTATTGACGTAGTCAAGAAAAAAGTGAAAAAAATAAAAAAAATATTAAAAAAATAAAAATAACATGAAAATTTAAATCATCTTCCATTCGCCCCATTCAAAATAAAACAATAAACGAAAAACAAGCAAACACATACTTGGTATCGCCAGGTTCAGAATCGCCTGATTTAGCAATATGAAATATGAATTAATTTGATTGGTAAACGGCATAACACAAAAAGAAATCAAAATGCAAGAATTACTTTTTGGGTTGCCACAACATTGCATTAAAATGCAATAAAGGATGATCAAAACATTGTGTCTACCCCCAAATAGTGTTAATAACAACGTCAGCTCAGCACACAAAAAGTATGCTGTCAGCCAGCCCCAGATCCTGAAAACTGGAGACACTATGGGTCTCAGAAAATGGCAAGTTTTTTTCTGACAAACTTTGGATCTATTTCACTACTTAAATAAAAAATAATCTATACATGTTTGGTGTCTGTGAACTCATAATGACCTGGGGAATCATAATGGCAGGTCAGTTTTAGCATTTAGTGAACATCGTAAAAAAAAACTTTGGACAATTGCACTTCATTTTGCAATTTTACCGCACTTTAAATTTTTCTCCCATTTTCCAGTTCACTATTTGTTAAAATTTGTCATGTTGTTCAAAAGTACAACTCATCCTGCAAAAAATAAGCTCTCACATGGTCAAATGGACAGAAAAATAAAAAAATTATGGCTCTGGGAAGAATCGGAGCAAAAAACAGATGCAAAAATGGAAATACCCCTGCTACCTAAGGTGTTAAAACCATGTGTGATAAAACACTCCGGGATCGCCTTTGCTGGGGTCAAAGGTCACATGCATTCAGCATGAAACTCAGGCGCAGAGCTGGGATTCGGGTGTAACTGACCCTGGGTCAGGTTTATTAACTGTGAAAGCAATGCAAAAGGAAATAAAACATAAAACAAATCCTTGCCTGTCCGGCACTAACTAAACAATGGACAACCTAACTACCAACTGGCGGGCTTCTCCCGTCCAGCCAAACCACAGTTGCAGTGGGCACTGCTTCCACTCACGTGTGTCTCTCACACAGACAGGCTCTCTGTGTTCCCAGGCTGAGACACTCACACAACCACCTGGCATCCTTTTATATCCACCTCCCATTATTCATTAGCAAGCAGGTGCGATACTGACCAGACTAGGCCACATACGAAAGGAATCTGGGCGAGATATACCTGCCCTCATCCACTATTCCTACATGATTCTCACATATCCCCCCCTTCTGCTCAGACCACTCCGGTCGAGCAATGACACCCGCCAAACAGTGCACTCGGGACAGGGCATCTGCATTTCCCATCTGTACCCCTGGGCGGTGCTCCACCGTAAAAGTGTAGGCCTGCAGGGCAAGGAACCACCGGGTCACCCGGCTATTCCGTTCCTTGTTCAAGTGCATCCACTTGAGAGGGGCATGGTCAGTGATCAGCCTGAACTTTCAGCCCACCAGGTAATATTTGAGGGCCTCTAGAGCCCACTTAATGGAGAGGCACTCTTTTTCTACGACTGCATACCTTTGCTCGTGTTTATTCAGCTTCCTGCTGAGATAGAGGACTGGGTGTTCCACTCCGTCCCTCACTTGTGAGAGTACGGCCCCGATACCGGTAACAGAGGCATCCGTTTGTACCACAAACTCACTGCGGAAGTCCAGAGTCACCAGTACGGGCTGAGAGCAAAGTGCCCGTTTTAGGCTATGGAAGGCTTCTTCAACCGCTAAACTCCATTTAATCATGACGGAGTCTTTCCCTTTTGTAAGATCCATCAGGGGGGTAGCGATGGCTGCAAAATTGGGTATGAACCGGCGATAATAACCGGCGATCCCCAGGAAGGCTTGCACCTGCTTCTTGTTGACAGGTTGTGGCCAGTCCTGAACCGCCTGAATCTTATCAACCTGGGGTTTAACAACACCCCTCCCAATTACATACCCCAAATACCGGGCTTCTTCTAGCCCGAGGTGACATTTCTTGGGGTTCGCGGTTAGACCTGCCTCCCACAGGTCGTCAATCACAGCTTGTACTTTCTGGAGATGAGTCTCCCAGTCCAAGCTGTAAATGACAATGTCGTCCAAATAGGCCGAAGCGTACTGCCTATGTGGTTTCAGGACTCGATCCATCAGTCTCTGGAAGGTCGCCGGTGCTCCGTGCAGTCCAAACGGCATATACACATACTGAAATAGACCTTCTGGGGTAGCAAATGCTGTCTTTTCTCTGGCAGCCTCCACCAGAGGGATCTGCCAATACCCCTTTGTTAGGTCTAGGGTCGTAATATACCGGGCTTTTCCTAACCGATCTATCAACTCGTCGACCCGGGGCATGGGGTAGGCATCAAATTTTGAGACCGCATTCAGTTTCCTGAAGTCATTGCAGAACCGGATGGTGCCGTCCGGTTTAGGAATTAGCACAATCGGGCTGGACCAAGCACTGTGCGATTCCTCAATGACACCTAACTCTAACATTGCCTTCACTTCTCGGGAAACGGCTTCACGGCGCGCTTCCGGGATTCGGTAGGGCTTTACGTGAACTGTGACACCAGGTTCCGTTACGATGTCATGTTTTATTAGCGTAGTCTGCATGGGTTTATCTGAGAAAAACTTTTGGTTGTGAAGTAGAAACTGCCTGACCTCAGTCTTTTGCCGCTCCGAGAGAGTCTCTGCAACCCGTACCTCCGGTACGGTATGCGAGCAGACAGGACGGGCCAGCTCCGCTGACAAGGCAGACCGATCCTTCCAGGGCTTTATCAGATTTACATGATAAATCTGTTCAGGTTTCCGTTTACCTGCCTGGTATACTTTGTAGTTTACTTCACCAACTCTTTCCTTGATCTCAAAGGGGCCCTGCCACTTTGCCAGGAACTTACTGTCCACCGTGGGGACCAGGATCAACACCCTATCTCCGGGTGCAAACGTACGGATCTTGGCGCCCCTATCATAGATTCTTTTTTGGGCTCCTTGAGTCTGTATCATGTGTTCTTTGACGATAGGCATAACAGCCGCAATACGGTCCTGCATTTGTGTGACGTGATCTATCACTGTTTTAAATGGAGTGACCTGACCCTCCCAGGTTTCTTTTGCAATGTCTAACAGTCCGCGAGGACGTCGGGCATACAATAACTCGAAAGGCGAGAATCCCGTGGAAGACTGGGGTACTTCCCTGATGGCAAAAAGCAAATACGGAAGTAAATAGTCCCAGTTCTTCCCATCCTTGTCTATCACCTTTCTCAGCATCTGCTTCAGAGTTTTATTGAACCGTTCGACCAACCCGTCTGTTTGAGGGTGATACACGGATGTGCGTAACGGTTCAATTTGTAACAATCGGCAGAGCTCCTTCATTACCCTGGACATAAAGGGGGTCCCCTGGTCGGTGAGTATCTGTTTTGGTATACCGACCCGACTAAACACATGCACCAGTTCCTTGGCAATCGTCTTGGTGGCCGTGTTACGCAAAGGGATGGCCTCCGGGTAACGAGTGGCATAATCCAAGATGACCAGGATATGTTGGTGTCCACGTGCAGACCGTGGAAGGGGCCCAACTA
Organism: Dendrobates tinctorius; assembly: GCF_039654945.1. Taxonomy (NCBI): domain Eukaryota; kingdom Metazoa; phylum Chordata; class Amphibia; order Anura; family Dendrobatidae; genus Dendrobates; species Dendrobates tinctorius. The sequence continues at coordinate 13,676,838 of NW_027361690.1, forward strand.
AATCCATCCCAATCCTCTCAAACGGGACTTCAATAATAGGTAGGGGTACCAAAGGGCTACAGAACCGGGGCTTAGGTGCAGAGGCTTGGCAGTCAGGACAAGACTCACAATATACACGGATATCATGATGCATGCCTGGCCAAACAAAACAGTGTAATATCCTTTCGGTGGTTTTCTGGACTCCCAGGTGACCTCCCATCACATGTCCGTGGGCCAGGTCCAGCACCTGCCGCCGGTAGGGTTTTGGCACGACTAATAGTTGCACCGTATCTTCCCCCTTTTTCTCTATCTGATAGAGTAAATCATTCTCCAGAACCATGTAAGGATATGCCAGCCTAGAGCCAGGTTCGACGGGTACCCCATTTATCACTTTTACTTTTGTCCTAGCCTGAGAAAGGGTAGGATCCTTTATTTGCTCGCTTTGGAAGTCATCTTTCTGAACTTCTAAATCCGGCAAACGGGGAGGTGGACGGCTGTCGGCCTCCTCCTCTTCCCCGGTCTCCTCCGTATCACCCGCCATGACTGAAAACGGGAACTGCAGGTCATTTCCCGCAGACTCTTCCCCCGAGTCTTCCGGGGAGACCTCTTCCCGGGGTTCGGGACCCACACGCGCCCTGGGAGAAGAATCATGCACACTATTACCCAAAGGCATCAACTGATTCTCCCACAATTGCCAGAAGTGGGGAAAATCCCGGCCCAGGATAACATCATGCAATAACGTCGGGACGAGTCCCACTTTATGTTGCACAGACCCATAGGAAGTTGTAATGCATATGACCATGGTGAGGTACGAACAGGTGTCTCCATGCACACACGTTACAGAAAATTTGTCTGATGGTCCAGTCGGGGCTGACACCAGACTGGCCTTCACCAGAGTCACGACACTTCCCGAGTCTAACAATGCCACCACATTTTTGCCATCAACAGTTAAATCACACAAGTGTTTTTCCACATCCTTTTGACTGGCATTCACACTCACTAGCCGCGCAACCATAGACATGCGGTTTTTAGAGTCTGTGACGTCGCACTGCATGGGTTCAGTAGTGACCGGACAGTTCGCAGCAATATGTCCCATCTCTGGGCAGCGGAAACACCTAACGGGCCCCTTGCTTAGACCATAGTTCGTTACTCTCGGCCTCGCAGTGCGGGCAGTCCCGTTTTCCTCCCCCACTGTCTTAGGGATTTTTCCATCTCCCCTACTCCCTGGAACAGTCTTACCGGTTCCACGTGGGGATGATGAAGAACGAGGTGGGGTAGCGTCGTCTCGGAGTCCTTCCGCCACGGAGTAACGTTCAACCAGATCCACCAGTTGATCTGCCGTCGTAGGATTTCCATGGCTTGACTTCCTCAGGGCTGGCGGTAGAGCTCTCAGGTACTTGTCCATGACGACTCTCTGGATTATCTCTGGCGCTGTCAGCACCTCGGGTTGTAGCCACTTCTTCGTCACGTGGATCAGGTCGAACATCTGTGACCGCGGTGGTTTATCCGGCTGATAAGTCCATTGATGCACTCTCTGTGCACGGACAGTGGTCGTCACTCCCAGCCGGGCCAAGATCTCGGCTTTCAGTTTGTCAAAGTCCTGCGCAGCTTCAGGCTCTAAGTCATAATAAGCCTTTTGGGCCTCACCGGAAAGAAACGGGGCAATCAGGCCGGCCCATCTTGCCTTCGGCCATTTTTCTCGCAACGCCGTCCGTTCAAACGTAGTCAGGTATGCCTCGACGTCATCTTCTGTCGTCATCTTCTGCCAGTACCGACTCACATGAATCACTCTCGACTCGGCTTCCAGGTTAACCTCAGGTAAGCTTGCCAAGCGCTGCGCCACCTGCTGGAGAAGCGAACGATCGGTAACTGTCATGTCCACCAACTCCTTCAGCTGGGCCATCATCACCCGATTAGCTTCTTGCTGGACGGCGGTGGACTGTACCAGCGCTTTCACCACGTCCTCCATGCTCATGCTTGCAACGTGATGCCCGCGTTCTCCACCACAATGTGATAAAACACTCCGGGATCGCCTTTGCTGGGGTCAAAGGTCACATGCATTCAGCATGAAACTCAGGCGCAGAGCTGGGATTCGGGTGTAACTGACCCTGGGTCAGGTTTATTAACGGTGAAAGCAATGCAAAAGGAAATAAAACATAAAACAAATCCTTGCCTGTCCGGCACTAACTAAACAATGGACAACCTAACTACCAACTGGCGGGCTTCTCCCGTCCAGCCAAACCACAGTTGCAGTGGGCACTGCTTCCACTCACGTGTGTCTCTCACACAGACAGGCTCTCTGTGTTCCCAGGCTGAGACACTCACACAACCACCTGGCATCCTTTTATATCCACCTCCCATTATTCATTAGCAAGCAGGTGCGATACTGACCAGACTAGGCCACATACGAAAGGAATCTGGGCGAGATATACCTGCCCTCATCCACTATTCCCACATGATTCTCACAAATGTAACTATGAAATCATGAAACTACACAGCTGAAGAGGTAGGACATCTAAATGCTGTAACTCAAAGTTTCATAACCATAAATAGTATACAATTAAACAATACAAGATTTCCTGACAGATTTGTGCTATGGACAAAAATGTACCTACAAACATTAAAGAGAATAGTGCATCACAAATAGATGAAAGTTCATCAGGCACAGAAAAGTAAAAACAGGAAACTAGTAAATATGTACATTGTTAAAAGCAACTGAATACCCAGATGTCCAGTATACACGATGTGTGTTTCGTACAATGCACTTCATCAAAAGAGTTGGCTATGAAATGGAATACAAGATCAGCAATTAATAAGATATGCTACTCAAATCCCAGTAGAAGCTATTGAGTAAATCAGAGCGGCACCATACTATATCACAGGAAAAATAAGAAATCATATGACCGGTACATAATCATGGGTCTTATGACTTATGGAGTTCTCAAAAGATACTTATCACTCCTTTGTAATGAAAATATATACATGTCCTATGGAAAAAAAAACATCAGATGTGCAAGTTCAAGATTCCTACATAAAAATAATAAATGGTATCTGAGAAAACCCAATAGTAGTGCATTGAACAAGTGAGAAAAATAAAAAAAATATGTAATTGCACAAATGTACATAAAGATCCATAAACAAATAGGCACAAAACTTTAAAGTACTCACAAGAATCAATATATGTACATGCATGAATATAAAGATGTGGTCGAATTTGTTGGTACCCCTCATTTAATGACCGAAAAATCCACAATGGTGACAAAAATTATCTTTAATCAGACAAAAGTAATAATAAATTAAAAATCTATGAAAATGAACAAATGAAAGTCAGACATTGCTTTTGAACTATGCTTCCACAGAATTAAAAAAAAAAATAAAACTCATGAAATATGCCTGGACAGAAATGATGGCACCCTTAACTTAATATTTTGTTGCACAACCTTTTGAGGCAATTACCGCAGTCAAACGATTCCTGTAACTGTCAATGAGACTTCTGCACCTCTCAACAGGTATTTTGGCCCAATCCTCAAGAGCAAACTGCTCCAGTTGTCTCATGTTTGAAGGTTGCCTTTTCCAGACGGCATATGTCACAATATTTTCAGGGGTACCATCATTTCTGTCCAGGCCTACTTCATGAGTTTTATTTTTTTAAAAATTCTGTGGAAGCATGGTTGAAAAATAATGTCTGACATTCATTTGTTCATTTTCATAGATTTTTAATTTATTACTTTTGTCAGATTCAAGTTATTTCTGTGACCAATGTGGATTTTTCTGTCATTAAACGAGTGGTGCCAACAATTTTGACCACGTGTGTATACACATACAGTCAACCCAAATATAAACAGTAAACATATATACATACAGTACATTCATTTGTGCTTTGTGCTACCTGGTTTTTCCAGTAGAAAACAGGCCCATTTCAATCTCTATTAACAAAAAACTAGCTTTAATTATACTCAACTACAGGAGTCCGGTCCAATGGATGTAGCTGTCCTTGACCCTGTGCCTCCTCTCTTAAAACTTCATGCGTTCTACATCATCCACACAATGTGCTCAGCATAATGCTCCCGTGCAGGCATACCACTTCTTTCTGCTTTTCCAATGGCAAAGCAAAGTATACATACAGTATGTACAGCTTTATAGAATACTGTCACATAGGGTTTACAGGTGCTGGCCCTACCTGTACAAAAGTGGAACCAAAAAAATCACCCGTGGAAGAAGCTAGGGCAAAACATGCATTAGGGTGAGGGGGTCTCTCTTTCGGCTTCGGTATCTGGTCCCTGTCTCTTTGTGCTCACTGTATGCTACACTACCATCAGCTAATGTTCTCTAATTATTTTTTATATCCCCAATTGTTCTGGGACTCTTTATCGAGTCACTGAGGAGATAATACGTATCTACTGCATAGAATGTTTTTTGCACACATCATATGATATAATTGAACCTATGTTTAATAGCCTCAAATTATGATTACATATGCTGTGAATTTTTCTAATTATACCTGTACTCAGGTCACACTTGCTCCAAATATTCTCTAGAATTTACCTACTATATTTCATACAAGTATTATTTATTTCTTATTTATTTTATTTTATAATTACTGAATGTTGGAGCTATTTATCTACCACTCTTTATTACGTGACTGTGCAAGTACCGGAGTGAGGGCCCCCCTACTGAACATGTTTGCCTTCTTTATCTTTGTTGTCTTAATAATTTTAAGTTTTTTTTTTCCAAATATATTTATAATAAAGTTGTGTGTTTTACTCCATATATGGTTCGCTTTTTTGGACTACTTATATTGTAAGTCTGCTGGTGACAATATATTGTTTAAAGTGCCATACCTGTTGTAATTTATAGGAACATACCATATTTTGCGGATTATAAGATGCACCGGATTATAAGACGCACCCCAAATTTTGAGGAGAAAAATAGGAAAAAAACTTTTCTTAATAAAATGGTGGTGCCTCTTATAATCCATCCATTTTATTGCTTACCGAGGTTGTAGCTGCTATAAAGCGGGGTCCCAGGGTCGCTGCTAGAGGAGGCAAGAGTGGCGCATTGCTGCAGGCTGAGATATGGGGGTGTTCCGTTGCAGAGCTCTGTGGTGTGAGGGGCTTCATCTGCATTTTGTAAAAGCCTGGAGCCCCCCCCGCACATTAATTACTGCGATTCGGTGGCCTCCGCAAAAATGGCTGTTGGGGGTGTTGCATGCTCAGATTGAGATCTCAGCAACGAGTTGCCGAGATCTCAACCTGAGCATGCGCCGCCAACGGGCATCTTTCCGGAGGCCACCGCATTGCAGTAATGGATATGCAGGGGGCTTCTGGCTTTCACAAAATGCCAGCGGAGCCCCCACACACCACAAAGCACCGTAGCCATTTTCACCCGCAGAGGCGCACATCAGAACACCCCCTCCTCCCAGCCTGCAGCCTACAGCAACACGTCACTCTTGCCTCCTCCAGCAGCGACCCTGGGACACTGCTTCACCTCGGCCAGTAAGGTACATCCGCATTATAAGAAGCACCCCCATTTTCCCCCCAAATTTGGGGGACAAAAAGTGCATCTTGTAGTCTAAAAAATACAGTACTTCTGATAAACTAATTGATTTAACTGCAGATTACAGTAAAGTAAGAACATATGCAAGAATATATTAAAATCTAAATAGCAGAAAACTTCAAATGGTGATTAAAGAATTCTTATTTAATTTCAGATTCATTCTATTTTAACAGGCGGGCTACTGTGATTTGGATACTTGAGTGCTATGTCACAGTACTTTTACTTCATGTTTATTTTAAACTGTCTTAATTAATACAAAAAACAACTGAATTATTGCTATAATTAGAAAAACTAAATGAAAATGAAATGATAGCTCAGCACTTAATTTAAAGGCTTATACATATAGTATACAGGGTGCTGAATTATCATATTAGCTGATTAGTGTGAATAATGTCTGCCAAAGTGTGTTAGCTCTTATTTCTCATTGTGACATCTCATTATTCCAGGAAGTGATTTGTAAAGGAAGTACCAGATCAATTATATTGTGTGCAAACATCACCATGACAAAACACAAACACCATGACAAGTGAGCAGATGAATTTTATTAAGAATTATCTAATGATAATTGAACTATTACACAACTGCTCCTGCATGTAAATGCATTATTGGATGCTTCTGTTAATGGTATTTTTACTCTTTTTCAAGCAACGAAATATTGACATACATCAAGCAGAATCAATAGTTCTCATTCCTTCTCTTATTTTTCATCAGCAGCGCTCCGCTCCATTGCCTCATAGTTCCCTGCTCTTGCTCCTGTAGATTAATAGCTCAGATAAGCACCCTCACACCACCATATGCATCGGATGAGTGCTAACCGATTATTTTCACCGGATAGCCAGGGCTGTCACTAGGAATTGCTCACTTGAAACTCCGCCGAGGCTCCACCCCAGCTCTCCCTTGAACCATCCACAGTCCCATCACCCTGTCTTGGAAAAACTCCAATTCTGCACCACATCCTCACCAATCAAACATTGACAGTTCGCATCACCACATATAAACCAGCAGCTCTTGTTTTGGCCAAAAGATTTTTTAATCCGCCACCATGACAAGGTAAACTCTTTTGGCTGGGCTCTACTCTACTGTAATTTACTAAACATTTGTAAAATATCCAATACAATTTAGGTATTATTTTTATTTATTTTTCAATTTTTAAAATTACTAATAATATCACAAACAAGAAAGAAATACCGCCACATCAGGACCAGACCACATATTACCACCATATAGTCATCAAATAATACCACATACAAGTAGCAAGAACCACCACACCATGACAAGACCACATATTACCGCCACATGGTGACCGAGAAATACTGCATACAAGGAACAAATACTGCCACGCCATGATCAGATCACATATTACCACAACATTAATGACCGATTACTAGAGTTGAGCGACTTTTGCTTTTTTAGGGTCGAGTTTCGTTTCATGAAACCCGACTTTTCCAAAAGTCGGGTCGAGCAAAATCAGTCGACTATAGGGAAAAGTCGGGGTCCGACCGAAACACGAAACCCTATGTAAGTCAATGGGGAATTAAAGTCGGCAGTGAGAGGAGGACAGGAAACACACCTACAGTGCCCATTTGAATGCCAAAAGCATCAATTCTTCTTACTTAAGCTTGTCAACCTTAATTAGCTTCATAATACAAGTTACGCACTGAAAAATGGGGGTTATTTGGCTAAAGTTGTGGGGGGGTAGGGCTGGCTCCAGGTTTTCATGTGCCCTGGGCGAAAGAGCGACCCTTTAACACATACCACAACTCATCATGCTCCGATACGGCAGAGAAATAGTGGTATAGTACAATGAAAAATACTTCACTTTTTACATCTCATTACGAGGCCCATCTATTTCTCCATACAGAATCATTGGTCCCATATAATGTTTGAAACAGTATATGATGAGCTCCACATAATGCTACATTATATGTTGGTCCCCATGGATGAAGCTCCACTGTCTTATGGGCCCAAATAATGCTCCAAACATAATGGGCCCCATTTCTAATGCTCTAGTGTATAATGGGCCCTGTAAATGCTGCTCCAGTGTCTGATGTCCACCTTTGGAATGTTCCAGTGTATGGTGGGCCCCATCTATCATTCTCCAGAGTATAGTGCTCCCCAAAAATTGCTGTCCCAACATTGAAAACAATGAAATAAGTCTCCTCGCTAGGGAATCCCTGTACTAGTCTGGACTCCTCGCCGTCCCCATCTTCCATCTCACTGCACAGTATTTCAACCTTGCAAGTGCTGTGATCCTGAGCAAGCAGGGGGGCCCACTCGTTGGTGACGGCACTGGCACAGGGCCCCTGATAGTACTGTAGTGTGTCTGACGGCGGGTGGGCCGAACCTGCACTTTCATCTGCAGCTTCCTCTTTGTCACCGTGTAAGATGGAACTGTATACAGTATGGGAAGGGTAACCTGAGTTTCATCAGGGTCAGATTCAGGCCGTGTAGCGTGCAAGGGGAATGTAGTAGTCTGGGTCAATGTACCAGCAGATTCATCGAGCAGTGGCTGGGCTTCAGTGCACTTGTGTCGCCCCCAGGAGTACGGTCGCCACAGTGGCATTACCTTCCTCCTAGGGAGTGTGATGTCATGCTTAGGAGCAACGAAGGATCTCTCTAGCAGGTTAACTGATTGGGCAGCATTATTCCCACGAGTCACGACCCTCCAAACAGCGTTCATGAAGGCAAAGTGTTTGTTTTACGTGGGCAGTATGGCTGCAAAGCTGAACCTTAAAGGAATGTCCAGAAGGGCACCACCAGGAGTGGAGCCTACGGCGTAATTTGACTCAACACGGGCAACCTCAACCATCAAGCAACAAAAAAGATGCACACATTGCAAGCTTAATTCCGTTAACGAACGAGACTCCGTCATGCCCCGCCGTCCGAGTCCGGCTTACTAGAGGGACACGCGAGGCTCTGGCACGTGAGATTGGCCAATAACTGGTGTGTCATGCCCTTACATGTCCGTGGCTGCATGTGCGCTACACTGAAAAGGCCAGCGTTTGTCGCTTACAGGTGCAGATAACCCGCTGAACAACGTTAGTGATGGGGATCTGTGATTACAATTATTACACGCAAACGATGATTTCCCAGTAAGTGCAGGTCAACCGCAGTTCCAGAATTAGGCCTAACCGTCATTCCTGAAAAAATGAAAAACTTACGTGTGCAAACCACAGGTGCTGTAGCTTGCTTAACAGCTCGCCGGCCGTTCTCAGGCCCAGTATGGATTACACGTGATTGCACAAAGGTGAGAAAGGGTACCGTATCCCCGGATAACATGTATGGATAGCATAGTGTACACATTCAAAATATATGTCTTTACTTCAGGAGGCAGGCTCAGACGGTGTCAGGCCCAGTATGGATTACACGTGATTGCACAAAGGTGAGAAAGGGTACCGTTTCCCCGGATAACATGTATGGATAGCATAGTGTACACATTCAAAATATATGTCTATACATCAGGAGGCAGGCTCAGACGGTGTCAGGCCCAGTATGGATTACACGTGATTGCACAAAGGTGAGAAAGGGTACCGTATCCCTGGATAACATGTATGGATAGCATAGTGTACACATTCAAAATATATGTCTATAGATCAGGAGGCAGGCTCAAACGGTGTCAGGCCCAGTATGGATTACATGTGATTGTACAAAGGTGAGAAAGGGTACCGTATCCCCGGATAACATGTATGGATAGCATAGTGTACACATTCAAAATATATGTCTATAGATCAGGAGGCAGGCTCAGACGGTGTCAGGCCCAGTATGGATTACACGTGATTGTACAAAGGTGAGAAATGGTACCGTATACCCGGATAACAAGTATGGATTGCATAGTGTACATATTCAAAATATATGTCTATAGATCAGGAGGCAGGCTCAGATGGTGTCAGGCCCAGTATGGATTACACGTGATTGCACAAAGGTGAGAAAGGGTACCGTATCCCCGGATAACATGTATGGATAGCATAGTGTACATATTCAAAATATATGTCTATAGATCAGGAGGCAGGCTCAGACTGTGTCAGGCCCAGTATGGATTACACCTGATTGCACAAAGGTGAGAAAGGGTACCGTATCCCCGGATAACATGTATGGATAGCATAGTGTACACATTCAAAATATATGTCTATACATCAGGAGGCAGGCTCAGACGGTGTCAGGCCCAGTATGGATTACACGTGATTGCACAAAGGTGAGAAAGGGTACCGTATCCCCGGATAACATGTATGGATAGCATAGTGTACACATTCAAAATATATGTCTATACATCAGGAGGCAGGCTCAGATGGTGTCAGGCCCAGTATGGATTACACGTGATTGCACAAAGGTGAGAAAGGGTATGTATCCCCGGATAACATGTATGGATAGCATAGTGTACACATTCAAAATATATGTCTATACATAAGGAGGCAGGCTCAGACGGTGTCAGGCCCAGTATGGATTACACGTGATTGCACAAAGGTGAGAAAGGGTACCGTATCCCCGGATAACATGTATGTATAACATAGTGTACAAATTCAAAATAAATGTCTATACATCAGGAGGCAGGCTCAGACGGTGTCAGGCCCAGTATGGATTACATGTGATTGCACAAAGGTGAGAAAGGGTACCGTATCCCAGGATAACATGTATGGATAGCATAGTGTACACATTCAAAATATATGTCTATACATCAGGAGGCAGGCTCAGACGGTGTCAGGCCCAGTATGGATTACATGTGATTGCACAAAGGTGAGAAAGGGTACCGTATCCCCGGATAACATGTATGGATAGCATAGTGTACACATTCAAAATATATGTCTATACATCAGGAGGCAGGCTCAGACGGTGTCAGGCCCAGTATGGATTACACGTGATTGCACAAAGGTGAGAAAGGGTACGTATCCCCGGATAACATGTATGGATAGCATAGTGTACACATTCAAAATATATGTCTATACATAAGGAGGCAGGCTCAGACGGTGTCAGGCCCAGTATGGATTACACGTGATTGCACAAAGGTGAGAAAGGGTACCGTATCCCCGGATAACATGTATGTATAACATAGTGTACACATTCAAAATAAATGTCTATACATCAGGAGGCAGGCTCAGACGGTGTCAGGCCCAGTATGGATTACATGTGATTGCACAAAGGTGAGAAAGGGTACCGTATCCCAGGATAACATGTATGGATAGCATAGTGTACACATTATTCAAAATATATGTCTATAGATCAGGAGGCAGGCTCAGACGGTGTCAGGCCCAGTATGAATTACATGTGATTGCACAAAGGTGAGAAAGGGTACCGTATCCCCGGATAACATGTATGGATAGCATATTGTACACTTTCAAAATATATGTCTATAGATCAGGAGGCAGGCTCAAACGGTGTCAGGCACAGTATGGATTTGATGGCCCAGACTACACAGCGGAGGAGCAGGGAGAGGTAAAGATTGCAAATGCTGGCGACCTGCCCAAGCAAGGGGGTCCACTCGTGGGCGTCGGTACTGGCACTGGGCCCCTCATAGTACGGCGGTGCGTCTGACGGCGGGTGTGCACCACCATCGTCAGAGACACTTGATTGCACTATGAGGGGCCCTGTGTCAGTGCCCGCGCCCAAGAGTCGGCCTACCCACCTGTCCAGGGCAACGGCACTCGCACGGTTTCGTGTGCTAGGTGGTGACCCCGGCCATGGGGGGGAGGCAGCACAGTTAGGGAGTTTTAGAAAGTGGCATATGTTGATGTTGGACAATCAGCTGATGCAAAAGGCGAAATTGTTCAAGTCCCAGGAAGAGGAGGACCAAAGCAAGCCATTTTTCTGTCACCCTATGTGTCGTCAGGGGAAGGTGGGATAAAATCCTTGGAAACCCATGCATGGTTCATTTTAATGAAGGTTAGATCATCCACATTTTGGGTTGACAGACGGGTCCTTTTTTCTGTCAGGATTGATCCAGCTGCACTGAAGACTCTTTCCGATAGCACACTTGCAGCTGGGCAAGCGAGCTCCTGTAAGGCATATTGTGCCAATTCAGGCCAGGTGTCCAGTTTAGCGGCCCAATAGTCAAAGGGGAATGACCTGTGCGGGAGAACATCGATATGGGAAGAAAAGTAGTTTGTAACCATAGTTGACAACTGCTGTCTCCTGTCACTTTCCATCGATGCAGTACTACCAGTTGTGTGAGCGGTACTTGAAAAATCAGTCCACAACATTGTCATGAAACCCATGTCTCCAACGCCACTTCTGCTGTGTGAATCACCAACACCTCTGCCAAGCTGCCCCCGGCCCGTACGGCTCGTGTGAGAACCATCACCACTGCTGTGTGCTGGGAATGCCTCAACCAACCGGTTTACCAGAGTTGCTTGTTTATTAGCCAATATTAGGTTAAGGTTCTCGTGTGGCATGATGTTTTGTAATTTGCCTTTATAGCGTGGATCCAGGATGCTGGCCAACCAGTAGTCGTCATCGTTCATCATTTTGGCAATGCGGGGGTCCCTTTTTATGATCTGCAAGGCATAATCTGACATGTGGGCCAATGTTCCCGGTGTCAATGATGCACTGCGAGTGCTGGTTGGAGGAGCACTTTCTGGCAAATCCACATCCCTCCAGTCACACACAAACCCTGTACCAGACCTTGCCACGCCAACATTTTCACTTGCCCCACGAAATGCATCCTCCTCCCCTAAGTAATCATCCCCATCATCCTCCTCCTCCACTTCTTCCTCCACCTTGTCCAGGATAGGTCCCTGAGCAGACAATGGCTGAATGTCATCAAGGATTCCCTCCTCCTCTTCCTCCTCGTCAACATTGGCTGCAGACGCCTGCTCCTTAAGGTGCGTCAAAGTTTGCATGAGCAGACGCATAAGTGGGATGCTCATGCTTAGGATTGTGTCGTCTGCGCTTACCAGCCGTGTGCATTCCTCAAAGCACTGAAGGACTTTACAGAGGTCTTTCAGCTTCGACCACTGCACACCTGTCAACTCCATGTCTGCTCTCAAAGTGCCTGGCCATGTATCCTCCCACAAATGCATTATGGCTTGCCTCTGTTCGCACAGCCGCTCAACCATGTGCAGGGTGGAATTCCACCTTGTTGCAATGTCGATAATGAGGTGGTGGTTGGGATGGTGGAGCAATCACTGCAGCTTCTGCATACGAATGGAGTGTACAGGCGACCGGCGGATGTGTGCGCACAGTCTTCGCACCTTCTGGACAGGGCTGTTAACTCCGGATAATTGTTGAGGAAGCACTGCACCACCAGGTTCAAGGTGTGAGCCAAGCAAGGTATGTGGCTGAGTTTTGAAAGGGCTATGGCTGCAAAAAAATTACGGCCGTTATCACTAACAACCTTGCCTGCCTCAAGATGTATACTGCCCAGCCATGACTCAGTTTGTCGCTGAGAGTACTCGGCCAGCACCTCCGCGGTGTGTCTGTCGCCCAAACACATCATCTGCAACACAGTCTGCTGATGCTTTCCACTAGCTGTTCGATAGGGGGACACCTCGTGTGCAACAGTGGCAGCTGCTTATGGAGTGCTCATACGACTGCGCTCTGTGGACAAGCTTTCGCTTCTGGAGGAGGAGGAGGAGGAGGTTCGAACACCTACAGCCAACTGTTTCCTATACCATGGGCTAGGCAGCACTGTCCCACCACCGCTGTCCCCTGTGGACCCTGCATCCACCACATTAACCCAGTGTGCAGTGATGGACACGTAACGGCCCTGGCCATGCCGACTGGACCATGCATCTGTTGTGAGGTGCACCTTTCCACTCAATGACTGCTTGAGTGCATGGACAATGCGGTCTTTCACATGATGGTGGAGGGCTGGGATGGCTTTGCGAGAGAAGAAGTGGTGACTGGGTAGGTCATAGCGTGGTACTGCATAGGCCATGAGTTTGCGGAAAGCTGCGCTTTCCACCAACCGATAGGGCATCATCTCTAACGAGATTAGTTTGGCAATGTGGGCGTTCAAACCCAGTGTACGCGGATGAGAGACTGAGTACTTTCTTGACCTACTCATAGTCTCTGGGAGGGTGAGCTGGACTTGAGAGCTGCATATGGTGGAACTAACGGTGGACAGGGCGGACTGAGAGAGGGTTGATGATGGTGATGGAGTTGGTGTTCTTTCTGATGGCCTAGATTCAGTCTTTCGTTGATATAACAGTGGGATTCCCTGACTGCTTTGGCCTTGCAACGACACCTTAACATTTGCTGCTGTGCTAACCGCTGGGCTTACAGTGGGGGAAACAATGTAGCGTTGCTGACTACCTTCTTTGTGATCAGTTGCACATGTGGTACTTGAGGTTTGGTGTTGTGTCCACGCTTGCAAGTGCATGCTGGTTAAATGTCTAAGCATGCAACTGGTATTCAAATTTTCCAGATTTTTCCCTCGGCTAAAGGTCTTTGCGCACTTCTTACAGATAACCTTGGCCTGATCATGAGGATTTTGTTCAAAAAAGTGCCACACTGTACTCTTCCTACTTTGGAAGACATTTTGCGGCCTAGCACGCTGTGCTATTTTGACCGTCTGGACAAGCTGTCCAGCAACTCTTTTGATTTTTGGAACCTGTCTTTGAAGTGCTCCGGGCCTGCCAGATAACAGCTGTTGCGATGTCGATGTCTGCTGTGGATGCTCCTCCTCCTCATCTGAGCTATTGGAAGCAGCACCCTCTTCCCCCAATGGATGCCAATCTGGGTCAGCAACTGGGTCATCCATCACCTCCTCTTCAATGTCATGTGCACCTTCCTCTGTGTCACCGTGTATCGTGGTATAGTATGCGGGAAGGGGCACCTGAGTCTCATCAGGGTCAGAATCTGGCTCATTACACTGCGAGTACAATTTAGTGCTCTGAGTGAATGTACCAGCAGAATCATCTATCAGTGGCTGTGCATCAGTGCACTCCATGTCCAGGGGAAGAGTCTTGAGGAGATCATTTGCATATTCCCAGTGCCTTCTGGGATAAGTGAAGAGTCTCTGCGAGCTCAACGATCACTGGGTTTTGGCCGTTGCAGCTGAAAAGAGGAAATCGGAAAACCAGGGGAAGAGTCTTGAGGAGATCATTTGCATATTCCCAGTGCCTTCTGGGATAAGTGAAGAGTCTCCGCGAGCTCAACGATCACTGGGTTTTGGCCGTTGCAGCTGAAAAGAGGAAATCGGAAAACCAGGGGAAGAGTCTTGAGGAGATCATTTGCATATTCCCAGTGCCTTCTGGGATAAGTGAAGAGTCTCCGCGAGCTCAACGATCACTGGATTTTGGCCGTTGCAGCTGAAAAGAGGAAATCGGAAAAACCGCGCGCCTATCGGCGCGTGAATTTTGGCTCATCTTTCATTGTTTTTAAGAAATCTCAAGATGGAAGAGGCCAGGAGCCATTTGGTGAGCTGCATTTCTTGCTACATGTTCACAGATTTACCAGTGGAAAAGCCAAACTTCACATGCCACAAATGCAAGCTTGTGTCCCTGTTGGAGGAAAAGTTGCAAAATCTCGAAGAGAGGTTAGCTACATTGAAGATCATTAAGGAAGGTGAAGAGTTCTTGGACAGAGCAGAATTATCTCTTCATGTTACAGAAAGAGAAGAAATTCGAAGTGCACCTGAAGAAACAGAGGAATGGAGACATGTGACCCAGAGAAGCAGGAGGATCAGGAGGCAGTCAGCACCCATACTGCTCAGAAACCAGTACCAGGCTCTCACGCAGGAAAACGATGAAGAAATACATCAGGATAAGACTTTTCCAACAAACAGCAACCTTGTACACCTTCAGAGTCCTCCTGGATGGAGAAAGAAAAATGTTGTGAAGAAGAAACGGAGAGTGGTGGTCATGGGGGATTCCCTGTTGAGAGGAACAGAGGCCGCTATCTGCAGACCGGATATAACTTCAAGAGAAATGTGCTGTCTTCCAGGTGCAAAAATTAAAGATGTGTCTGACAGGATATCAGGACTCTTCAGACCTACAGATGACTACCCATTCCTGCTACTACATGTTGGGACAAATGACACCGCAAGAAACGACCTGGAAACCATCTGCAGAGACTTTGAAGACTTAGGCAAGAAAGTGAAAGAACTGGGAGCGCAGGTGGTCTTCTCTTTCATCCTCCCAGTGGATGGCCATGGAGCAAGGAGGTGGAATAAGATTCTGCAGGTGAACAACTGGCTACGTCGATGGTGCCGTCAGCAATGATTTGGATTTCTGGATCACGGAGTGAACTACTTATACGATGGACTACTTGCTAGAGATGGGGTGCACCTTACGAAGACTGGAAAGCATGTATTTGGAAGTCGCCTTGCTACACTTGTAAGGAGAGCTTTAAACTAGAACAACATGGGAAGGGAAGCAAAAGACCAGAAAAAGCCATACACCTGACAAATGCTATTGAGAACTCTGCTATTAGAAGTGGAAAGGAAGAACAAAGACGAAAGAATCTAATTAATAAAAATATTGGAGAAAGAGAAACCAATCACAAACTAAAATGTTTCTATACTAATGCACAAAGCATGGGCAACAAACAAGGAGAATTGGAACTACTAACACAGAAAAAGAAATAGATGTCATTGGAATCACTGAAACTTGATGGGACAATACACATGATTGGAATACAAGACTAGAAGGATACAACTTATTTGCAAGAAACAGACTTGATAAACGAGGAGGAGGTGTTGCATTGTATGTGAGAAACGCGTATATCTGCACAGAGATTGAAGCTTCAGAGACTGGGAGTTCTGTGGAAACTGTTTGGGTAAGAATACAAGGACAGAACAATGGAAAGGACACCATTGTAGGCATTTACTACAGGCCGCCTGTGCAAGCTGAAGATATGGATGAACTCTTTATGCATCAAATGGCCAAGTTCTCCAAAAAATATGACATAGTTGTCATGGGAGATTTCAACTATCCAGACATTTGTTGGGAATCTCTCTCAGGCAAAACTAACAGGTCAAGGAAATTCTTATCCTCTCTTGCTGACAACTTTATCTTCCAAAAGGTAAGGGAGAAAACAAGGGGAACTGCTACCTTGGATCTAATCCTTATAAACAGGGAGGAAATGGTTGAGGAGGTAAAAGAGGCTGGGACCCTAGGAGGTAGCGACCATGCTATTTTAGAATTTTGGATAACTAGAGGCGGAAGACCTGTGAAGACTCAGACGTCAAGGTTAGATTTCAGAAAGGCAGATTTTAAGGGATTCAGAAAGAGAATTGGAGGGATCCAATGGCTGGATATCCTTAAAGACAAAAATGTCGAGGAAGGATGGGAAATCTTGAAAAATGAAATTCTCAAAGCACAGTTGTTAACAATTCCGAAAAGAGGGAAGAATAGAAAGCATTTAAGGAAACCAGGATGGATGAACACAGAACTTAAGCACATGCTAAAAAGAAAGAAAAAAATGTTTATAAAATGGAAAGAGGGAGGCATATCTAAAGAAGAATATAATGCTGTCTGCAGAACCTGCAGGGCACACATCAGATTACTAAAGCTGAAAATGAATTGAGGCTTGCAAGAGATGTCAAAAGCAATAATAAAGGATTTTGGGGATATGTCAAAAGTAAAAGAAAAGTCAAAGATGCTATAGGATTTTTACAGGATGAAAATGATGAAATGGTAAGACAGGATGTTGAGAAGGCTGAACTTTTAAATTCCTATTTTGCATCTGTTTTCTCTCAGAAAGGAAATGTAACATCAACTGTTATTCACTGTCCTATTAAGGGAATAGAAGAATCCAGGATATCTATAAACAGAAAGATAGTGAGGAAACACTTAGCTAACCTAAATGAATTCAAGTCTCCAGGTCCAGATGAATTACACCCCAGAGTACTGAAGGAGATAGCAGAAGAAATTTTTGAACCCCTCTCCATAATCTTTGAAAATTCTTGGAGAACAGGAGAAGTGACAGAAGACTGGAGAAGAGCAAATGTTGTTCCTATCTTCAAAAAGGGGAAGAAGGTGGACCCAGGCAACTATAGGCCGGTGAGTCTGACTTCTATACCAGGAAAGATCTTTGAACAAATTATTAAACAACATGTATGTCAATACCTGGATAAGAATGAAGTTATTAAACAGAGTCAGCATGGGTTTGTAACTAATAAGTCATGTCAGACTAACTTAATTTCCTTCTATGACGGTATCACTGATTGGGTGGATCAAGGAAATGCTGTAGATATAGTATATCTTGACTTCAGCAAAGCATTTGACAAAGTCTCTCATACAATCCTTATTGAAAAAATGACTAAGTATGGAATGGACAAGGCAACTGTTAGGTGGATTCATAACTGGCTTAGTGATCGCACCCAAAGAGTGGTCGTAAATGGCTGCACATCCAGTTGGAAGAATGTCTCAAGTGGGGTACCACAGGGCTCTGTCCTGGGACCTGTATTGTTCAACATCTTTATCAACGATTTAGATGAAGGAATTGAGGGTAAACTGATTAAATTTGCTGATGACACAAAGCTAGGAGGGATAGCTAATACTAGAGAAGAGAGAGAGAGGATTCAAAAAGATTTAAATAAACTGGAGAAGTGGGCAGCAACTAACAGAATGGTTTTTAACAGGGAGAAATGCAAAGTACTACATCTGGGCAGTAAAAATGAAAAAAGCATATATAGAATGGGAGGAATAGGGCTAAGTGACAGCACATGTGAAAAAGACTTGGGTATATTAATAGATCACAGACTGACTATGAGTCAACAGTGTGATGCAGCAGCAAATGCAATTCTAGGATGTATTAACAGAAGCATACAGTCTAGATCACGTGAAGTCATTATTTCCCTCTACTCTTTGGTCAGACCTCATCTGGAATATTGTGTCCAGTTTTGGGCACCACATTTTAAAAAAGACATCAACAAACTGGAGCAAGTTCAGAAAAGAGCGACCAGAATGGTGACCGGTCTGCAAACCCTGTCTTATGAGGAAAGGTTGCAGGATTTGGGAATGTTTAGTTTGCAAAAGAGAAGACTGAGAGGAGACTTAATAGCTGTCTACAAATATCTAAAGGGTTGTCACATTGTAGAAGGATCAACTTCATTCTCATTTGCACAAGGAAAGACTAGAAGCAATGGGATGAAACTGAATGGGAGGAGACACATTAGATATTAGAAAAAACTTTTTGACAGAGTGATCAATGAGTGGAACAAGCTGCCACGAGAAGTGGTGAGTTCTCCTTCAATGGAAGTCTTCAAACAGAGGCTGGACAGACATCTGACTGGGATGATTTAGCGAATCCTGCTTTGAGCAGGGGGTTGGACCAGATGGCCCAGGAGGTTCCTTCCAACTCTACGATTCTATGATTCTATGTCAGATTCATCTAGGCCTGGGTAATTCACCATTTCAATTGATAACCCAGGCATGGTATGTGAAAACAGCTCCATGGAGTAATCAGTTGTATGGCCTGCGTCATCCTTCAATCTTGGTTGGGGTGAAGGACACAAGGAAAGGTGTGGTTCATGAACATGACCCTCCAATGACGACTCAGTGCTTTTGTTTTTTTCAACTTCAGGAGAAGAGGAGATAGAGCTGGAGGCTGAGTCAGCAATGTAAGCCAAAACTTTTTCCTGATGCTCTGGCTTTAAAAGCGGTTTGCCAACTCCTAGAAAACTAAGCCTTCAAGGCCTTGTGGAGCCAGACGATGACTCAGGCTCAACACCTCCTGCATTCGGTCCTATTCTGCTTTTGCCACTACCATCAGATCCAACACCATCATTACCAGCTGGCAAACCCCGCCCAATTCCACGGCCTCTTCCACCAGCCTTCCTCATTTTTGGTAAAAATGTACACAAAATCCCACAAACTATAGATTAAAGTAAAACAAGGTGTATATAGGACAGGGGAGACATAGAATTTCTGAACACACTTGTGGACACTGTTGGATTGTGTGAGGCCCAGTTAATATCACACCGCTATGTCACAGGCTCAATGTCGCAGGTGTGAAAAATGTCACTATAGGACATGGGATATGTAGAATTTCTGAACACACTTGTGGACACTGTTGTGTGAGGCCATTAATATCACACCGATATGTCACAGGCTCAATGTCGCAGGTGTGAAAAATGTCACTATAGGACAGGGGAGATGTAGAATTTCTGAACACACTTGTGGACACTGTTGTGTGAGGCCCAGTTAATATCACACCGCTATGTCACAGGCTCAATGTCGTAGGTGTGAAAAATGTCACTATAGGACAGGGGAGATGTAGAATTTCTGAACACACTTGTGGACACTGTTGTGTGAGGCCCAGTTAATATCACACCGCTATGTCACAGGCTCAATGTTGCAGGTGTGAAAAATGTCACTATAGGACAGGGGAGATTTAGAATTTCTGAACACACTTGTGGACACTGTTGTGTGAGGCCCAGTTAATATCACACCTCTATGTCACAGGCTCAATGTCTCAGGTGTGAAAAATGTCACAATAGGACAGGGGAGATGTAGAATTTCTGAACACACTTGTGGACACTGTTGTGTGAGGCCCAGTTAATATCACACCGCTGTGTCACAGGCTCAATGTCGCAGGTGTGAAAAATGTCACTATAGGACAGGGGAGATGTAGAATTTCTGAACACACTTTATGACACTGTTGTGTGAGGCCCAGTTAATATCACACCGCTATGTCACAGGCTCAATGTCACAGGTGTGAAAAATGTCACTATAGGACAGGGGAGATGTAGAATTTCTGAACACACTTGTGGACACTGTTGTGTGAGGCCCAGTTAATATCACACACCTATGTCACAGGCTCAATGTCGCAGGTGTGAAAAATGTCACTATAGGACAGGGGAGATTTAGAATTTCTGAACACACTTGTGGACACTGTTGTGTGAGGCCCAGTTAATATCACACCGCTATGTCACAGGCTCAATGTCGCAGGTGTGAAAAATGTCACTATAGGACAGGGGAGATGTAGAATTTCTGAACACACTTGAGGACACTGTTGTGTGAGGCCCAGTTAATATCACACCGCTATGTCACAGGCTCAATGTCGCAGGTGTGAAAAATGTCACTATAGGACAGGGGAGATGTAGAATTTCTGAACACACTTTATGACACTGTTGTGTGAGGCCCAGTTAATATCACACCGCTATGTCACAGGCTCAATGTCGCAGGTGTGAAAAATGTCACAATAGGACAGGGGAGATGTAGAATTTCTGAACACACTTGTGGACACTGTTGGATTGTGTGAGGCCCAGTGAATATCACACCGCTATGTCACAGGCAGATATTGGCTAGTGTATGACAAACTACAAGGTGTATATAGAATTGGGCAGAATAGGAATCTCCCTAGAGTGTAGGTCTGTAAGAACGGAACATGTCCTCGACTTATTCTTACAGAGTGACACACAGATAGCTTCGCTGTGGCCGTGATAACAGCCGTTACACGGTACTGAGAGAGGAGCGTGCACCGCTGTATGGTGTGAAAAAATGCACGCCCAGTACCTCACCAGGACAAAAAAAAAATTTGGATTGCTTTTAATAAAGCAGTTTGCAGAGCAGTGGGAAAACAGCAATGCAGCTATCAGGAAGCCTTATAAGGCAGCCTAACCACCAACACAGCTGATCCAGCAAAATATAGTCTTCACTTGCATTGCACACACAGTGACTGGTGTGTTGTACAGGAAAAATCGCTAGCAGCAGAAGCAGTTTTTGGTGTCTTCTTCCCTGCCTAACGCTCTCCCTACAGAATAAGCAGCAGCAGCAGCTCTCCCTATTCTGAGATCAGCATGAGTAACATGGCGGTCGGCGTGCACGCCCTTTATATACCCCTTGTGACGCCCCCCAAAGCAAGCCAATCACTTGCATGCCCTTCTCAAAGATGGTGGTGACCCCTGCCTATGTCATCACGTTGCCCACAGTGTCCGTGGATCCTGACTGGCTGAAAAAGCGCGGAAAATAAACTATTGAAACGCGACTTTGGCGCTAAAGTCGCCGAGCTCGTGGCCGACCTCACCCTAGGGTCGGGTTTCGTTTCATGAAACCCGACTTTACCAAAAGTCGGCGACTTTTGAAATTTTTCGACCCGTTTCGCTCAACTCTACCGATTACTACAATACTGATCATTAATAAAAAAATAATACTAATATCACCATAAGAACCATTATAAACAGGAGATCTGTACTTCGTATACAATGTCTGTGTACAGGTAATACAGTGATCACCAGTGACATTACACACAGGAGCTCTGTATATACTGTCAGTGTACAGGTAATACAGTGATCACCAGTGACATTATACACAGGAGCGCTGTATATAGTATGCAGTGTATAGTGTCAGTGTACCGGTGACTCGCTGGTGACGTGACTAGTTGAAATCTTTCATCTTCGCTTTTCTTCTTCATCCTGTGCACACTGTCATTACTTCTTCCAACCAGTACTCGTCTCTGCAGAAAATAACACAGTTATATAGAGCACATTCACCAATTTTTCCCCAACCTCTACACTACGCCAGATGAAGAAAAAAGTGACCATGTCACTCTGCACAGTAACAGGACATCTCCCCCACATTGAAAACAATATCCTCAAAATTAATATTCTTTAATTAGCCCTGCAGTAATAATAGCCCACATACTGTGGCCTACGTATCTTCCCATTCTGCCTCATGTCTCTCCATACTTCCTCCATGTCTCTCCATATTGCCCCATAGTCATCCATAATAGTATAATGTACCCCATAGTCATACATAGCAGTATAATGCACCCCATAGTATAATATACCCCATAGTCATATATAGTAAAATGCACCCACCATAGTAGTACAATGCACCCCATAGCAGTATATTGTACCCAAATAGCAGTGTAATGCACCGGATAGCGGTATAATGCACCCTATAGCACTATATTTCACCCCCATAGTAGTATAAAGCACCCCATAGTATAATGCAGCCCCATAATAGTATAATTCAACCACATAGCAGTATAATCTACCCCCATAGCAGTATAATGCACCCTACTGTGCTATAATGCACCCTATAGTACTATAATGCACCACCATAGCAGTATAATTCACCCTGCAGTACTATAATTCACCCTATAGCACTATAATGCACCTCATAGTATAATGCATCTCATAGAAGTATAATGCACCCCACAGTATAATGCAGCCCCAAAACAGTTTTATGCACCTCATAGTATAGTGCATCAGCCCCATAGTGTAATGCTCCAATAGTATAATGCAGCAGCCCCATATTATAATGCACCCATAGTACAATGCACCCCATAGGAGTATAATTCACCCATAGTATAATACAGCAGCCCCATAGCAGTATAATGCACCCCATAGTATAATGCAACAGCCCCATAGTATAATGCATGGAGCCCCATGGTATAATGGAGCAGCCCCATAGTATAATGCAGCAGCCCCATAATATAATGCAGCTGCCTATAGCAGTAAAATGCACCCATATTACAATGCAGCAGCCCCATAGCATAATGCACCCATAGTATAATGCAGCAGCCCCATAGTTTAATGCAGCAGCCCCACAGTATAATGCTACCATAGTAAAATGCAGCATCCCCATAGCAGTATATTGGACCCATAGAATAATGCAGCAGCCCAATAGTATAATGCAGCAGCCCCATGGCAGCATAATGCACCCACAGTATAATGCAGCAGCCCTATCGTATAATGCAGCAGCCCCACAGTATAATGCACTCCGTAGTATAATGCACTTCATAGCATAATGCACTCCATAGTATCATGCATCCCCTTTCCCTCTGCCATAGTAGTATAATGCACCCCCATATGTGTATAATATGCCCCATACTGCTGCTTTACAAAAAAAAGTTTTTCCTTACCTGACCGAGCTCCAGCGATGTCCTCCCCTATGATTCAACTGAGGCGCGCAGCGTCCTTCCAGTGTATGACAGAGACATCATACATCAGCGACATTTGTGCTTATGTCAGCATTAGCTGCCGTCCTCTGATTGACTGGCGGCCATTAACTATCGCCAAGTGGGAGGAGTTTCCTGTACGGAAATAGTCGGAGGATGCACGGTCAGCTACTGAAGTGGCAGAATCCTGCCGCTCAGGCCTGGATAGCCGCTGTAGGCCCTCTCTGCTGTTTAGGCCACATATGCCAGTAAGGGAAGTAATGTCCTGATGGCAGCCCTGCGGATAGCATGGAGACTAATGATTAGTGTTGAGCATTCCCATACCGCAACTATCGGGTATCGGCCGATATTCACGGTATCGGAATTCCGATACTGAGTTCTAATACTTTTAGCATATCGAATACCGGAATCGGAAGTTCCCATAATGCTATGAGCCAGTTTGATTTGATTCAGCCAATGACAATCCTCAGAAGTGTGGGCACATCCTGTTAGGCATTTAGGCATGTTAACTAATGGCATGGCTGTGATTGGCTGCTGAAATGATGTCATGATGCACTGTAAAAGCCGCCGCCGCCATTTCGTGTTCACTCTGCTGTGAATTCAGTTAGGGACAGGCTGCTGTTCAAGACTCTGAGGGACAGTTAGAGACAGTGATTTTCAAAATCATATTGTGCTTTACCCAGGCTACATAATCAACCACTGTAGCTTTCTTTTGCCTTGCAGCAGTATTCACAGCTGTCTGCAAGGTCTGTGTGAGTGCAGCTCACGCTGTGTAGTGTATCCTGCAGCCACGTCTGGTTGTAGGCCGCTCAGAGTGTGTCACTGCCTCATACATATTTTTCTTTTTTTGCTGCTCATTTTTCATTCTCCTATTAGTGTGCATCCATCCGTATCCATCTACATTGGTTGGTTGCAAACACTATAGGAGTAGACAGCGGAGCCTCTCTGCAGCCTTTCAGTGCTAGTGCCCTGTTTTCTGTACTGTTCACGGCTGTCTGAGAGGTCTCTGTGTGTGAGTGCAGCTTACGCTGTTGTGTGTCCTGCTGGCACGTCTGCTTGTAGGCTGCTCAGCATGCGTCACTGCCTCACACATATTTTTCTTTTATTGCAGCTCATTTTTCATTCTCCCATTAGTGTGCATCCATCTGTATCCATATACGTTGGTTGCAAACACTATAGGAGTAGACAGCGGAGCCTTTCTGCAGCCTTTCAGTGCTAGTGCCCACTTATCTGCACTGTTCTCGGCTGTCTGAGAGGTCTCTGTGTGTGAGTGCAGTTCACACTGTAGTGTGTCCTACAGTTATGTCTGGTTGTAGGCCGTTCAGCGTACGTCACTGCCTCATACATATTTTGGTTTTATTGCAGCTCATTTTTCATTCTCCTATTAGTGTGTATCCATCCGTATCCATCTACATTGGTTAGTTGCAAACACTATATAGGAGTAGATAGAGGAGCCTTTTTTCTGGCTTGTGCCCTTCCGCCACAGCCAGATTAGTATTACCCTATTTTTTGGAGCCTCATCTTTTGCATTGTAGGCTACCTTCCTGCATTGTAATAGCTCCAAAAAGTTTGTGATACTATCGCTTTCAAATCTTTGGTCACATCCTTTTTGTTTTTTTGAAAAAACAAAAACAAAATGAAGTTCACCAAACACTCCATTTGACAGTTGTGTAGGCCACATTAGCTCATATTAAAGTGTAGTCCACACACAAACTTTATAAAGTTAGTGTTTCTTATACCTGTTAGCAGCTGTTCAGGAATAAGCACACTAAGCTCCCCCTTTGTACTTTTCTGCCTATCTTTATCAGTCTACCAAGATGAAGAAGGCAGGGAGTAAGGCACGTGGGCGTGGGCGTGGAGTTTCAGCAGGGAGAGGACGGGATTCTGCAAGCAGAGGACATGGGGGTTCTGTGCCTGCTGCGGGCACCAGTGAGTCAGCATCCCCCAGTTTTAACAGGCAACAGTCCTTTATGCGCAGCTTTGTAGGACCTCGCCGTACCCCACTGCTGCGGGAGGAACAAATTGAAGCCGTTGTCGGATGGATGGCAGCTAACGCATCGACTTCAATGACTTCCACGTCCTCTCAGGGCCAGAGCACTGTAGAGCAACCATCTGTCTCTTCACCACCTGCCAAAGTGCCCAGGCTGTCAGAGAGCCCTGGACAGGAGCCATCACAGTCTCTACGTCTGTTCTCTGAATCTGTTGGCTTGGAAAGAGTGGGCCAGCCAAGCAGCATTCAAGAATGTGAAGAAGAGGGAGTATGCAGTGATGCGCAACTGCTTTGTCCCTCTGAATCTGAAGAGGCGGGTGGGCCAGTGCCTATGTTCAGCACACCTCAGTACGCATCAGATGATGACGAGACTCAGTTGCCACTTTCTGGTGCGTACGGTGCTGGCGAGACAACCCAGGAGAAGCAGGTGTTTGAAGAGGGGAGTGTAGATGATGAGGTCCTTGACCCATCATGGCGTGAGGAACAGGAAGGTGGTGGGAGCAGCTCTGAGGAAGAGATTTCCCGAATGGCCAAAACAGGAGGGAGAGGGAGGGGGCAGAATTGGTTACCTGTAGCCTCCACTTCAGCACCCGTTAGGAGCATTCCTCTTCCAAAAGCCAAAACGGGCGCTCCCAAGACTTGCAATGCGTAGTCCTTTTTTGACACAGTTGCAGATGACATTTTCTTTGTCAAATGCAAGCTGTGTCATCAGAAAGTCAAAAGAGGGAAAAACGTCAGCAACCTCAATACCACAAATATGTGGAAACATTTTTGGATGAAGCACGTGGTCGAGTTACAGAGCCACACTGAAGACGTAGGCCAACCTACAACACCACCTACCACCTATTCAGCTCGTGTTGTAGCTTCTTCCTCCAGCTCACACACAGCTGGTTCGGCTTCCTCACAGGATCGCCATGGAAGAACCTCTGGCACTGTTGTCCAGAGACCCAGTGACATTCCACCCACAGCACCACGTTCCCGTTCATCCTCACACTCCCAGGCCACGCTATAGCCATCGGTAGCACAGGCATGGGAGAAAAGGAGGCCATACTCGGCAAACCATCCCCGAGCACAGGCACTGAATGCTGGCATTGCCAAATTACTGGCCCTTGAAATGCTCTCATTCAGGCTGGTGGAGACTGACACCTTCGGGAACTTCATGGCATTGGCAGTCCCACAATACATCGTGCAAGCCGCTATTATTTCAGCAGGCAAGCCGTCCCTTCCCTGCAAAAGCATGTGGAGGGAAAAATTAAACATGCGCTACTAAACGCCGTCAGTAGCAAGGTCCACCTGACCACCGATGCGTGGACCAGTAACCATGGACAGTGATGATACCTTTCCCTCACTACACATTGGGTCAATGTTGTGGAGCCGGGTACAGATCTTGAGAGTGGCGCTGTACGTGTTCTGCCAACTCCAAGGATTGCAGGAATCCAGTCTGTAAACACTGACTC
Source organism: Dendrobates tinctorius (assembly GCF_039654945.1). NCBI lineage: Eukaryota > Metazoa > Chordata > Amphibia > Anura > Dendrobatidae > Dendrobates > Dendrobates tinctorius. The sequence goes on from NW_027361690.1 coordinate 13,703,604, forward strand.
CTCCTCATACTCCAGTTCCTCAGAATCAGCGCTGCAGGAGCCTGTAACGACCGATATGAAAACAGCCGTGGCCAAACGTCAACAGGCAATACTGAAATTAATTTCTTTGGTGAATCGAAGCCACGCAGCGCAGGAGCTCTGGAATGCCATCAAGCAGGAGAGCGACGTGTGATTTCTGCCAGCGAATCTCCAGCCAGGCTTGGTAGTTTGTGACAATTGCCTGAAATCTGGTGGCAGCTCTGGGCCTAGGCAACCTCACTCACATACCATGTCTGGCACATGTGCTGAACTTGGTCGTGCAGAGCTTTCTGAGGGACTATCTGGATCTTGATGCACTGCTGCACAAGGTCCACATAGAGTGTGCTCACTTGCGACGTTCCAGCACGGCAAGATCGCGCATTGCAGCTCTGAAGCGCCGATTACGCTTTCTGGAACATTGCATCATATGTGACCTACCCACCAGCTGGAATTCAACGTTACATATGTTGGAGCGGTTGTGTGAGCAGCAGGCAGCAGTAATGGAGTACCAGCTGCATCAGGCGCAAACAAGTCGCACTGTGCGCCGGTCACACTTCAGCACCACTGAGTGGGCCTCTGTGAAGGACATCTGACTCGTTTTGCGTGCCTTCGATGATTCCACGTGGATGGCGAGTGTAGATGATGCACTAGTCAGCATGACTGTCCCCCTTATCTGCCTGCTTCAAAAAACACTGCAAGCACTAAGGGATGACGTTTTGGAAGAGGTGGAGGATGAGGAGTCACAAATGCCATCTGCTTCTGGACAGTCTGCGCTACGTGGTTCCTCACAAAGGCCTAGGCAGGGGACACTTTGTGAGGAGGATGAGGAGGAGTCAATGGAGGAGGAAGACATCTCTCCAGAGGAGGAAGGTACACATTGCTCTAGTCAGTATGTGCAGCGAGGGTGGGGTGATGCAGAGCAGGCAGAGATGACGCCTCAAGCAGGGGACAGCATTTCTTGGGCAGTTGGGAGTCCGTAGCACATGGTTGATTTCATGCTGCAGTACCTGAGAAACGACCACCGCATCGCCCACATTCTCATCACGGCTGATTATTGGGTTTACACCCTCCTAGATCCTCGCTACCGGGACAACTTACAAAGCCTCATAACACCGTTGAACCGGGAGCGTAAAATGCGGGAGTACCAAGACACACTGGTGCAGTCCATCATGTTCTCCATTACACCCGAGAGCAGTGCTGCTAGTGCTTTACAAAGCAGCTCTGTGCGTCGAGGCAGTGGAGGAAGCTCTGCTCAAAGAGGGAGCAGAGGCAGCGACTCAGCACAAAGCAAGACCAGTGTGGCCCAAATGTGGCAAAGTTTTGTGTGCCCGCCACAAATGTCTACACCATCACAGACGGCTCCAGTCAGCAGGAGGCAACGTTTCCGTCAGATGGTGACAGACTACATGTCTTGCCCTGTCAGTGTACTCCCAGACGGCTCTTCCCCCTTCAAGTTTTGGGTCTCTAAGCTGGATACATGGCCAGAGCTTAGCCAGTATGCATTGGAGGTGCTGGCTTGCCCTGCTGCCACTGTATTATCGGAACGCGTCTTTAGTGCCGCAGGTGGTGTACTAACAAACCGTCGAACGCGACTATTCTCCGATAATGTTGACCGGCTTACTTTTCTGGAAATGAACAAGGCCTGGATCTCGCCAGAATTTGCCAGTCCTCTTCCAGAATAAATAATTGGTTGGCAACAGTATCCAGGTCTCCAGTTGTTTTCATGTTTCTACCACCTGAACTGTAATCCCTGGGCTTCAACACAGCTAGCTGTTGCTCAGAAGTGCCGTCTGCACAGAGAAAAACACTAGCTCCTGTGTTAGCAGGGTTCAGTAACTCCAGCTGCTCCCCTGCTGTGTGGACGGCAAAGTCTCCTGCAGCCTCCACATTCAAACTACTACTGATTTTTAACCATGCTCCACTTAGGCCTCTGGCTCCACTGTCTCTAGTATTTCCCCTGGCCTCCAACCCCGCCAGTTGCTGCTCAGAAGTGGCATCTGCACAATCCACACTTGTTCCTGTGTTCCTGGGGCTCAGCCACGTCAGTTGATCCCCTGATGTGTGTTCGGCAAAGTCTCCTGCTCTGTCCACATTCCCATTCCTAGTAGTGAAAGGCAGATTTTAAGGGATTCAGAAAGAGAATTGGAGGGATCCAATGGCTGGATATCCTTAAAGACAAAAAATGTCCAGGAAGGATGGGAAATCTTGAAAAATAAAATTCTCAAAGCACAATTGTTACAATTCCGAAAGAGGGAACCATAGGAAGCATTTAAGGAAACCAGGAAGGATGAACACAGAACTTAAGCACATGCTAAAAAGGAAGAAACAAATGTTTATAAAATGGAAAGAGGGAGGCATATCTAAAGAAGAATATAATGCTGTCTGCAGAACCTGCAGGGCACAAATCAGATTATCTAAAGCTGAAAATGAATTGAGGCTTGCAAGAGATGTCAAAAGAAATAATAAAGGATTTTGGGGATATGTCAAAAGTAAAAGAAAAGTCAAAGATGCTATAGGATTTTTACAGGATGAAAATGATGAAATGGTAAGACAGGATGTTGAGAAGGCCGAACTTTTAAATTCCTACTTTGCATCTGTTATCTCTCAGAAAGGAAATGTAACATCAACTGTTCTTCACTGTCCTATTAAGGGAATAGAAGACTCCAGGATATCTATAAACAGAAAGATAGTGAGGAAACACTTAGCTAACCTAAATGAGTTCAAGTCTCCAGGTCCAGATGAATTACACCCCAGAGTACTGAAGGAGATAGCAGAAGAAATTTTTGAACCCCTCTCCATAATCTTTGAAAATTCTTGGAGAACAGGAAAAGTCCCAGAAGACTGGAGAAGAGCAAATGTTGTTCCTATCTTCAAAAAGGGGAAGAAGGTGGACCCAGGCAACTATAGGCCGGTGAGTCTGACTTCTATACCAGGAAAGATCTTTGAACAAATTATTAAACAACATGTATGTCAGTACCTGGATAAGAATGAAGTGATTAAACAGAGTCAGCATGGGTTTGTAACTAATAAGTCATGTCAGACTAACTTAATTTCCTTCTATGACGGAATCACTGATTGGGTGGATCAAGGAAATGCTGTAGATATAGTATATCTTGACTTCAGCAAAGCTTTTGACAAAGTATCTCATACAATCCATTTTGAAAAAATGACTAAGTATGGAATGGACAAGGCAACTGTTAGGTGGATTCACAACTGGCTTAGTGATCGGACCCAAAGAGTGGTTGTAAATGGCTGCACATCCAGTTGGAAGAATGTCTCAAGTGGGGTACCACAGGGCTCTGTCCTGGGCCCTGTATTGTTCAACATCTTTATCAACGATTTAGATGAAGGAATTGAGGGTAAACTGATTAAATTTGCTGATGACACAAAGCTAGGAGGGATAGCTAATACTAGAGAAGAGAGAGTGAGGATTCAAAAAGATATAAATAAACTGGAGAAGTGGGCAGCAACTAACAGAATGGTTTTTAACAGGGAAAAATGCAAAGTACTACATCTGGGCAATAAAAATGAAAAAAGCATATACAGAATGGGAGGAATAGGGCTAAGCAACAGCACATGTGAAAAAGACTTGGGTATACTGATAGATCACAGACTGAATATGAGTTAACAGTGTGATGCAGCAGCAAAAAAGGCAAATGCAATTCTAAGATGTATTAACAGAAGCATACAGTCTAGATCACGTGAAGTCAGTATTTCCCTCTACTCCTCTTGGTCAGACCTCATCTGGAATATTGTGTCCAGTTTTGGGCACCACATTTTAAAAAAGACATCAACAAACTGGAGGAAGTTCAGAAAAGAGCGACCAGAATGGTGACCGGTCTGCAAACCCTGTCTTATGAGGAAAGGTTGCAGGATTTGGGAATGTTTAGTTTGCAAAAGAGAAGACTGAGAGGAGACTTAATAGCTGTCTACAAATATCTAAAGGGCTGTCACATTGTAGAAGGATCAACTTTATTCTCATTTGCACAAGGAAAGACTAGAAGCAATGGGATGAAACTGAATGGGAGGAGACACAGATTAGATATTAGAAAAAACTTTTTGACAGTTAGAGTGATCAATGAGTGGAACAAGCTGCCACGAGAAGTGGTGAGTTCTCCTTCAATGGAAGTCTTCAAACAGAGGCTAGACAGACATCTGACTGGGATGATTTAGCGAATCCTGCTTTGAGCAGGGGGTTGGACCAGATGGCCCAGGAGGTCCCTTCCAACTTTACGATTCTATGATTCTATGATTCTCGGTTTCCGAGTTCCAGCAACATCTGCTGGTCCTTGGTAGTGCTTTCTAGCACAGGTACCTCCTGCTTAGTAACCGGGTTCCAGCACCGTCAACTGGTCCTCGGTTGTGCCATTGGCTCTTGTTCCTTCTGCTGCCCCTTCAGGTACAAGCACCGTCAGCTGGTTCTCGGCAGTGCCTTTGACTGAGGTGCCTCCTTCTCGGTATCCGAGTTCCAGCAACGTCTGCTGGTCCTTGATAGTGCTTTGTAGCACAGGTACCTCCTGCTTAGTAACCGTGTTCCAGCACCGTCAGCTGGTCTTCGGTTGTGCCATAGGCTCTTGTTCCTTCTGCTGCCCCTCCGGGTTCCAGCACCGTCAGCTGGTTCTCGGCAGTGTCTTTGGCACGGGTACTCCCTCCTGCCCAGCCTGGTTCCAGCATGCCTGCTGTTTCCGGGTAGTGTCAACGTCACTTTGCCACCAACTCGTTGTCCTGTCGTGCTGCGGTCGGGATAGCCGAGTCTATGGTGCCTGCAGTTTAGGTGCTTCCTCTGTGGGCTGCGAGTTCTGGTAATAAAGGCTGGTTCCGTAGTGCCAATAGGACAAGCACCCCCTGTAGGACTGTGGGTTTCGGTAACTGCAGCCGGCTCGCGGCCTTATAACTTTGTTTTTCATGGGTACCTTCTGCTACCCATCCGTGTTCCAGCACCGTCAGCTGGTTCTCGGCAGTGCCTTTGGCATAGGTGCCTCCTTCTCGGTATCCGAGTTCCAGCAATGTCTGCTGGTCCTTGGTAGTGCTTTGTAGCACAGGTACCTCCTGCTTAGTAACCATGTTACAGCACCGTCAGCTGGTCCACGGTTGTGCCATTGGCTCTTGTTCCTTCTGCTGCCCCTCCGGGTTCCAGCACCATCAGCTGGTCCTCGCTAGTTCCATTTGCTCTTGCAGCTTCTGCTACCCATCCGGGTTCCAGCACCGTCAGCTGGTTCTCGGCAGTGCCTTTGGCCTAGGTGCCTCCTTCTCGGTATCCGAGTTCCAGCAATGTCTGCTGGTCCTTGGTAGTGCTTTGTAGCACAGGTACCTCCTGCTTAGTAACCGTGTTCCAGCACCGTCAGCTGGTCCACGGTTGTGCCATTGGCTCTTGTTCCTTCTGCTGCCCCTCCGGGTTCCAGCACCATCAGCTGGTCCTCGCTAGTTCCATTTGCTCTTGTTCCTTCTGCTAACCATCCGGGTTCCAGTACCGTCAGCGGGTTCTCAGCAGTTCCTCAGCCTTCTTGTACTTTCTGCTACTTTTCCAAGTTCGAGCTTGTGGAAATGGTTTTTGGATCTCACTCTGGATCTCCCTGACGACGACCCTGAAGACGACGACCCTGAAGACCACACCGAAGAAGACCAAAAAGATGACCCTGAAGAAGATGACCAAGAGGACAAAGAGCATGAAGACAACCACCAAGATGCAGAACAACAAGAGACAGAAGACCTAGAAGCAGAAAAAACAAAAGCAGAAGAACATTAAGCATAAGACTAAAAATCAGAGCAAATGATATTATCTAAATTATAAGCAGAAGAAGACTAAGGCTGGTTTCACATTTGCGTTTTTTAGCGCTGGAAAAAAACGCATATGTGCGCATGCGTTTTTTCCCCTATATTTAACATGGGTGCGCATACCTGCTCGCTGGTAAGCGCATGTATGCGATTTTCATGCGCTGCGTTTTTTTGGGGTGTGCGTTGGTATTTTCCAGATGCAGCATGTTGCATTTTTTGGCCCTTGAAAAAATCGCATGTATGCGCACGTTTTGCGCTAAAAATGGCCATTATAGCCTATGGATGCGCATACGTGCGCACTGGCATGCGCAGGTATGCGTTTTTTTAGCGCTGCGTTTTTTTGGTGGTGTCCACTTGTTGTCCTAGTTATAATCTTCTAAAGTCAAAAAAAAAAAGTCTATATAAAGGAGGTGCCTGCCAAAACTCTGCCACTACTACACTGACAGATTGAAGAGCAGACAGTCAACCAAGAACCCATTATATCAGCGAAGAATGTGAGTATATTACATTATATGCCTGTCCTTTTAAATTATGTATGTACTAATGATTTTTATTATTTTTACATGCAGTATGTCTTCAGAATCAGAGTATTCCCCATCGCGGCAGGAATTGGCGCAAGCAGACCGTGAGGTGATTATTTTCATGCATCTGGTAAGTATATCTGCTGCTTCTCCAAATCTCTTACGTTTTTTCCAATTTTTTTTAGACATCTTCATCATCATCTTCTGTGGACGGGACTAGTGAGGGCGAAGAGCAGGAGCAGCGAAGCCAAGTCCCGGTGGTGATACGGAATGTAAGTATCAAATGATTTGTAATGTTCTTTATTTTTTATCTTCTATTTTTACTTTTTTATGTTTCTTTTTTTGTAACTTTTTATTCAATTTAAATTTGATTATTCTAATGAATGTGTTTTGTCTAGGTTCCACAACGGGATGAAGACGTCTACCTGGATAATGAGCAGCTCATCAGCCTGGTCCAGGAGCGTTCGCCATTGTGGGACAGCCGTGACCGGCTGCACAAGGACATTGTGGTGACCCGGCGGCTATGGAATGAGGTGGCCGCAGCGTTGATGGATGGCTGGGACAGCGCCACAGCATCCTCCAAAAAGGCGTTTAGTGAGTATTTCCCTGCTCTGTATTGTGCCTCAGTGACTGTTGTCCTTGACGGCACTGTTGGGTTTCGTGCTAGGTGTATTCTAGCAGGAAACCCAACAGTGTCATCGGGGTCTACAGTGACTGCTTTGAGTATTGTATTGCTACATTGTGCCGCAGTGACTGTTGTCCTTGACGGCACTGTTGGGTTTCGTGCTAGGCGTATTCTAGCAGGAAACCCAACAGTGTCATCGGGGTCTACAGTGACTGCTTTGAGTATTGTATTGCTACATTGTGCCGCAGTGACTGTTGTCCTTGACGGCACTGTTGGGTTTCGTGCTAGGCGTATTCTAGCAGGAAACCCAACAGTGTCATCGGGGTCTACAGTGACTGCTTTGAGTATTGTATTGCTACATTGTGCCGCAGTGACTGTTGTCCTTGACGGCACTGTTGGGTGTCGTGCTAGGCGTATTCTAGCAGGAAACCCAACAGTGTCATCGGGGTCTACAGTGACTGCTTTGAGTATTGTATTGCTACATTGTGCTGCAGTGACTGTTGTCCTTGACGGCACTGTTGGGTTTCGTGCTAGGCGTATTCTAGCAGGAAACCCAACAGTGTCATCGGGGTCTACAGTGACTGCTTTGAGTATTGTATTGCTACATTGTGCCGCAGTGACTGTTGTCCTTGACGGCACTGTTGGGTTTCGTGCTAGGCGCATTCTAGCAGGAAACCCAACAGTGTCATCGGGGTCTACAGTGACTGCTTTGAGTATTGTATTGCTACATTGTGCCGCAGTGACTGTTGTCCTTGACGGCACTATTGGGTTTCGTGCTAGGTGTATTCTAGCAGGAAACCCAACAGTGTCATCGGGGTCTACAGTGACTGCTTTGAGTATTGTATTGCTACATTGTGCTGCAGTGACTGTTGTCCTTGACGGCACTGTTTTTTTTTATCAACAGTGGACAAAGTCCGAACACGTTGGCGTTCGATCAAGGACCACTTCAACAGTGATGTTCGTGCTGAGGGCCAGGTTCGCAGTGGATCTGCGTCAAGGACCAGAACTAGATACCGTCACTATAACGCGTTGCAGTTCCTAAGACCGGTCCTTGCCACGAGATCGTAAGTATTATAAATTTTGGGTTTTTATTTTTATTAATCTGTGTTTTTCTAATCCACAGCTGATGCTTCTTGTAAAGGCATGGTAGTAATGATTTTCCTTTCTTCAACAGCACCTGGAGCAGCACCCTGCAACCTGGCCCTGGAGCGGTCCTTCCTCGGACGTCCTCTGACCCGTCCCAGCCATCCGACAGCCAGGAAGCACCTTGCAGGTCAACCACACACACAGCTGGTGACCAGGAAGCTGGGCCATCAGGTGTTCCCCTGTCCCAGGTCTCTGCCACTGGTTATGCGTGCACTACCCGCCAGCGGCAGAGGGCCTTGGACAGGAATGTCTTGCCCGAGTTTATGCATTTGAGCGAGACATTTAATTCCAGCCTCAAGTCACTGTCCGACAGAGTTGAAAGCGGTTTTGCACTCATGGAACGTGGTTTTAACCACTTTGAACACCGCTTCAATTCTGTAGAACAGCGCCTTGACCGTCTGGAGGCCGACCTCAACAGACCAGCACACCATTTTTTTAGTAAGATTGAAAAGGGCATGGCGGAACACCTTAGTCCTGATCAACAGCTGAATGTGCTGCAGGCCTGCAACAATGCTTTCTTGCAGGCTATGCAGCATAATCGGTACGGTCAGCAGTCACTGGTGTCCTTTCCACCTGTGCCACCATTGACTCGCTTCACCTCACTACCGACTTGTGCTGCATACCACTGCACGGACACCTCTATTCAAAGCCAGGACACCCACCGTTACACCACCACAAGTCTGAGTGCAGCTGGTCACTTCACCGACACCACCATGGCAAGCGCTGCTCCTGTCTGGAGCACCACCGCCACTCCCATGCATGCGTGGAGCTCAGCCACCACTAGGCAAACATGGAACAGCCCTGCCGCTACAACAACGTGTAGTAGCCCTGCCACCACCACTCTGCAAACCTGGACCATCACTGCCGCCACCAGTCCTCCTGCAAGGACGAGCACTGACAACGAAGAGCAGCAGCAGCAGCCACCTCAGCAGCAGCTCCAGCCACCTCATCAGCAGCCACCTCAGCAGCAGCAGCCACCTCAGCAGCAGCAGCCACCTCAGCAGCAGCTGCAACCACCTCAGCAGCAGCTGCAACCACCTCAGCAGCAGCAGCCACCTCAGCAGCAGCCGCCACCTCAGCAGCAGCCGCCACCTCAGCAGCAGCAGCCGCCACCTCAGCAGCAGCAGCAGCCACACCTGCAGACGGGGGACCTACACTCAATATTTGCCCCTACTTCAAGGCGAAATCCATCAAGGCGGGCATTGGGCCAAAGTCGGTCCAGGCACACAAGCCTACGGCGACATGCCATTACAACTAATGTACCTGAACAGATTTCCTCTCCTCCAAGTGTTCCTAGTTTGATTCCCTTAACTGGACTACCTTCCCCCACAAGTTTTGTTGCCCCTTCCCCTCAAACACCGTCTTCAACAGCAAGTGTTGCATATTCCCTGCACACCCCCAAATTGAAACCATCTGCCCCCAAACGCCGGAAAAAATAATTTTTTGGTTTATTTTTGTGATAAAAAATAAATTTACATTTGTGGTTCACCATTACTAAGTTTCATTAATGTTGTTTGCGCCGCTCACACACACTGATGGGTAAATACATGTTAAAAACCAACCCAAGGCCTAGTATAGTCATATGTGAAATAACACGGACTAGTATAGTCATACCAAGGCCTAGTGTAATAACTCGAGTTTTACCAACTTGGATCTGGTTTCATGAAAAACAAACTGTTGAAACTTGTCTTAAAAATAAGTTTCTTTCTAGTTTCACCAGTTTGTTTTTTGTGAAACAAGATGCTAGTTGTTAAAAATCGAGTTATTACAGTAGGCCTTGGTATGACTATACTAGGCCGTGGTATTTCACATATGACTATACTAGTAGGCCCAAGGCCTACTATACTCATATTTGAAATACCACGGCCTAGTATAGTCATTCCAAGGCCTAGTGTAATAACTCTAGTTTTACCAACTAGAATCTGGTTTCATGAAAAACAAACTGTTGAAACTTGTCTTAAAAATAAGTTTCTTTCTAGTTTCACCAGTTTGTTTTTTGTGAAAAAAGATGCTAGTTGTTAAAAATCGAGTTATTACAGTAGGCCTTGGTATGACTATACTAGGCCGTGGTATTTCACATATGACTATACTAGTAGGCCCAAGGCCTACTATACTCATATTTGAAATACCACGGCCTAGTATAGTCATTCAAAGGCCTAGTGTAATAACTTGTAAGTTGGAATGGAGCAGATTACATTCATCCACTCAATGCTGACTTGTATTCCCTATGGACTTTCATTGGGGTTGGGTTTTGAGGGTTGTGTTTTGAGAAAATCACATACTTTGTTTTCAACTAGTTGCACAATTTTCTCTTGAAAAAAAATGGTTTCCTGATTCATGGCCTGCAGCTTTGCTCGTTCCAATATATTTCACGCAGACTAGCAATGCTGCATTTTAACTCATATGTGTATTTACCTGCCCAGGTGTGTGAACATCAAAAAATTCAGTTATACATGGGAAGTTTTTTATTAAATTGGAGTTTCAAAAATATAGTGCACTCAGTAATGGTATCAAATAAGGTTTTTTATTACCATAAACAAACAAAAACATTACACCATTTCATCTTGCCAGTGCACCCGTCCTACATCAGAAATAAAGTAGGCCGCAAATTGGTCCCTCATTTGGCCAACTTCAATGGATGACCTGAGAGTGTGCTGAGTGAATTCAGGCAATGGGTTAGGAGCATCATCGTCCAGTTCAAAGGTCGGGTGCTCTTTAGCCATCACAAAGTTATGTAGAACCACACAGGCCTTCACCACCTCATCGACTGTTTCAAGTTTAAGATTAATGGCCGTGCCCAGAATTCGCCATCTGGAAACAAGAATCCCAAAAGCACACTCGACAGTTCTTCTGGCCCTGGTCAGCCTGTAATTAAATATTTTTTTGGTGTGGTCCAAGTCCTGGCTGGAGTAGGGTTTCAGTAAGTTTCCGCACATTTGAAAAGCCTCATCGCCAACCATTACAAAGGGCAGTGGCGGAGCTTCGGTGTGAGGAAGAGGCCGTGGCATAGGGAAATTAAATTGGTTGCCATACAACCTCAGGCCCATGTCTGAGTTTTTAAAAGCCTGTGAGTCATTACCACGGCCAAATGCTCCAATGTCCACTGCTACAAACATACATCCGGCATCCGCAATCGCAATGAGTACTATTGAAAAGTACTTTTTGTAATTATAGTACTCAGATCCCGTTCTTTGGGGTTTGATGATCCGTATGTGTTTACCATCAACAGCTCCCAAACAGTTGGGAAAATTGCATACTGTCCAGAATTTGTCAGCAATTTCCATCCACTTTTCAGCGGTGGGCAGGGGCATAAATTCTGGGCAAAGAACATTCCAGAGAGCCCGGCAGGTGTCAGCAACAATTCCAGACAAGGTAGAGATTCCAATACGGTACTGGAAGTGTAGTGAAGATAGGGTTTCTCCAGTCGCCAGGAATCTGTGAACAGACAAAGAAGTAAAATTAATATTTATGTATATTATTTTAAAAAACTATAAAATAAAATATTAGTACATTCACGAAAACTAATTACCCACGGTTTTGAATACTAAATTTAAAAAAAAACCATCAGACCGCACCCCTTGGTTTTTAAAACATACCGTAATGTCACCAGTAGCCGTTCCTCAGGAGGAATCGCACGACGGAGCTGTGTGTCCTGTCTCCGGATGGATTGTTGGACACGAGCAAGCAAATCCATGAAACTTTCGTGGGACATCCTGATATAATCTGTAAATTTCTCCGGGTTTGCCTGTAGCTCGCTGTAGAGGGTGTGGTATGCCCCACGGCTCTCCCGGAGTTCAACAATCGGATGTATCCACATACGCCGCCGTCTTCGCTGCCTCTCTCTCTTCCTTTGTTCATGGCAAGCAACTGCATACGCCTGAGCCATCGCGATGTCCAAATCCAAGTTGAAGTGAAAACTCTTCCAGCGCAGATCCATGGTCACGAGAAGAATCAAGCAAATGTGAAGAATACTGTAGACAGGGTCTATATATTAACATACCACACCCACAATGAAGTCCCATTGGTCTTGTGTGTTGTTGAATGGTTGCTTTTTCATTTTTGTGGGGTTTTTCCAAAATCTGTAAAAAAACGCAAACGCACAAAAAACGCATACAAACGCGCAAAAACGCTGCGTTTTTTTCCTGCATGCGCATAAAAATGCTTGAAAAAAACGCAGCGTTTGTATGCATTTGTATGCGTTTTTTAATGCTTTTTTTGCGGGAAAAACGCGCTGCAAAAAAAAGCAAGTGTGAAACTAGCCTAAGCAGTGTATGGGGGTGAGTCCGTTCCTCCTCGTGGTGCCCCTGGAAAATGCCTGCTGCTGCAGGCCAAACTGAACGCGGACAAATCCTGTTGTAAATCTTTTGTGACAGGCAGAATGGAAGGTGTAATCTTCAAACTCTTATAGAAAACAATTACAGGAATGACTGTCACAAATAAGAATATGATGAAGAAGAAGAATAGGAAGAAGATGAAGAAGTAGAATATGAAGAAGAATAATAGTTGAATAAGAAGAATATGAAGAATGTAAATAAAAAGAATAATAGGAAGAAGGTGAAGAAGAAGAAGATGAATAAGGTGAAGAAGAAGTTGATTAAAAAGATGCTGCTGCTGAGGATCATGAAGGAGAAAGTGTGGGAGAAGTAAAAAAGAAGGTGAAGAGCATGGAAGTAGTGAAACATACATATCTGACAAAATATAAAAGAGGTTAACATAGTCAATATCTTTGTAACTCCGAACGTCTTTAAAAAAAAAAATTATTCCTGCTATTCCATTTGATTGGGTTAAACCTCTATGCCTTTAATGTCTCCTCCACCTCCCCCAATACATTCTACATTATTCTTAGTTGTTTTTCTTCATGTAGAATTAACCTACAAGGAAAGAAAGGAGTTTTTTTAATTCCGATATTTCGGTCCCATTGACTTGAATGGAACTTCAGGGATCGGAATCGGCAATACCCGATACTTTTTGGATATCAGCCAATCCAATCCGATCCGATATTTCTCAATATCGGATGGTGTCGCTCAACACTAGTGAAGAGGTGACTCCGGGATGCTGGCCTTCAGGGCACAGTGGCAGAGAAAAAGCCATATCTGAGACTGGCTAATAAAAGGAAAAGATTAATATGGGCAAAGCACACCTCCAAATTATGCAAGAACTATTTAGGGAAGAAGCAGGCAGCTGGTATTCTATCTGTAATGGAGTGGCCAGCGCAGTCACCAAATCTCAAACCCATTGAGCTGTTGTGGTAGCAGCTTGACCATATGGTATGCAAAAATACCCATCAAGCCAAACCAACTTGTGGGAGGGGCTTTCTGGAAGCATGGGGTGAAATTTCTCCAGATTACCTCATCAAATTAACTGCTAGAATGCCAAAGGTCTGCAATGCTGTAATTGCTGCAAAGGGAGCATTCTTTGACGAAATCAAAGTTTGAAGGAGAAAATTATTATTTCAAATAAAAATCTTTTTTCCAAATCTTGTCAATGTCTGGACTAGATTTTCAATTCATTTGGCAACTCATTTGATTAATAAAAGTATGAGTTTTCGTGGAAAGCACAAAATTGTCTGGGTGACCCCAAACCTTAGAACGGTAGTGTACATATCGCTGCTGTTGTGAAAAATGAGTTACCTGAAGCCATTCAGGAATTCTGGAAAGTATTTTCTGAAGTTGAGTCACAAGCTCTACCACTGCATAGAGATTACGATTGCGCTACTGAGTTCGTCCCAGGTGCTACTCTCCCTAAGAGACATTTATTTAATCTGACGATTCCCGAGAGGGAGGCCTTAAAGGAATCCCTGTAGACTAGTCTTGCTGCTGGTCATATAAGACCCTCCAAGTCCCCTGTCGCTGTGGGATTCTTTATTATTAAAAAAAAGATGGGGGCCTTAGGCCGTGTCTTTATTTCAGGGAGATTAATAAGACCACTGTGCGCAATCCTTACCCCTTGCAGCTAATTCCGGATTTGTTTAACCAATTAGTTGGAGCCAAGTGGTTCTCTAAGACTGATCGCCGTGGGGCATATAATTTGCTGCGGATTAAAGAAGGCAATGAATGGAATGCTGCCTTTAATACCCCAGAAGGTCATTTTGAGTGTCTAGTAATGCCTTTCTGCCTTACAAATGATCCGGCGTTCTTTCAAAATTTCATCAACGACATTCTGAGGCCGTTGATCGGTATGAGTGTTATCATTTATTTGGATGATATTTTGATCTACTTGCCTGATCTGGAGTCGCATTGGCAGAGAGTCCGCGAGGTTCTGCAGATTTTGAGAGAAAACACATTCTTTGCTAAACTGGAGAAATGCGAGTTTGCGGTACAGAAAATTAGTTTTTGGGGTACATTGTTTCCAGTGATGGGTTTGAGATGGACTTGGTGAACGTTCAGGTGGTATTGGAGTGGCCTAGACCTGAATGCTTGAAGTCAATTCAGAGGTTCTTGGGGTTTGCTAGTTATTACAGAAAATTCATAAAGAATCTTTCTGTTATCACCAAACCCCTTACTGATCTGAATAAGAAGGGTTCCAATACTGTCCAATGGTCCCCCGAGTCTGTTAAGGCCTTTGAGCATCTCAAGGAGAAGTTTAGCTCTGCTCCTGTTTTGATCCAGACAGATGAGACTAAGCCCTTTCTGGTAGAGGTGGATGCCTCATCAGTAGGAGTGGGGGCTGTTCTGTCACAAGAGGGAGAGGATGGGGTACATCCCTGTGCGTTCTTTTCTAAGAAATTTTCGGAGGCGGAGCTCAACTACGATGTTGGGAACTGAGAATTGCTGGCTATTTAGTTTGCATTTGAGCATTGGCAACATTTTTTCGAGGGTGCTAGACATACTATACAAGCCTTTACTGTTCATAACAATCTAATCTATCTGAATGCTGCTAAACATTTGAATGCTCATCAAGTTAGGTGGGCATTGTTTTTTGCCCAGTTCCAATTCTCTGTGACATATATCCCTGGGACAAAGAATGTTAAAGCCGATGCTTTGTCTCGAAGTTTCTCCCCAGCGGTTAATACTGGAAAGGAGGAAACTATTTTGCAGAAAGGGGTGGTGGTGGTAGAATTAGGTTCTGAGTTGGAAAATAGCATTCTTAAAGCCCAGGATGCAGCAACTAACACTCCTTATGGGAAATTATTTGTGCCTAAAACCCTGAGGAGAGCTTTGTTTACTGAATGTCATGAGTCTCGTTTGGCGGGTCAACCAGGGATTTTCAAAACTAGAAAGTCAATTGGTCGGAGTTTCTGGTGGCCGGGGTGGCTAAGAGAAATCGTCAAGTGGGTGCATCAGTGTACCGTGTGCGCTAGATCTAAGGCTTCTCATGTTCCAGCGGCAGGGTTGCTGTGCCCGTTAGAGGTTCCTAGTTCCCCATGGACGCACCTTGCAATGGATTTTATCACTGACCTGCCAGTCTCTGACGGTTTTTCTGTCATCTGGGTTGTAGTGGACTGGTTTAGTAAGATGTGTCATCTGGTCCCGTTCAATAAAATACCCTGCGCTAAGACATTTGCCAGGGCATTTGTGAAAGAGATTGTCAGACTCCATGGTGTTCCCACGGACATTGACTCCGATAGGGGACCACAGCTTGTGGCTTGATTTTGGCATGCCTTTTGTGACAGACTTAAGGTTCATTTGTCATTTTCTTGAAAACCTCAAAAAGAGGAAAAAATCCTCAAAAAAATTCAGATACAAACCAGACAGGCCAAAATGCATTTGCACTAATGCATGGTGCAGCAGACCCAAGTAAAATGGCAACTGCACAGGTGCATAAATACCAAATGAAACAGCCAGCCTACAATCAGGGATTGGCCGTGTGGTACACAAGTGCAGAAAAAATAATCTGCACATGGCAGTGTTCACACAGGGAATGCAGGGCTTCTGGCTCACAACCTCTTAGAAACACCATAAAGGGGGGCTGCCCAGTGCCAACTAGAATGCATTCCGTGTGAACAGAGGCCACAGGATTGCAGAACCATTTGGGCCCAAATGCACCCTGAAAAAAACATAATAAGTGCATAAAAAACATATCAATATATGTAAGGTATTGGTTGATATTAAGGCCTTAATACGGAAGCTGACAAACTGCGTCAAAGTTCCTTACACTTGTCAGTCCTACTCTAATATGAAAACCTCAAAAAGAGGAAAAAATCCTCCAAAAAATTCAGATACAAACCAGACAGGCCAAAATGCTTTTGCACTAATGCAGGGTGCAGCGGACCCAAGTAAAATGGCAGCTGCACAGGTGCATAAATACCAAATGAAACAGCCAGCCTACAATCAGGGATTGGCCGTGTGGTACACCAGTTCAGAAAAAATAATCCGCATGTGGCAGTGTTCACACAGGAAATGCATGTAGTATATGTATGTAGTATGTATGTTGCATGAATGTAGTATATATGTAGTGTGTATGTAGTATGTAGTATGTATGTATGTTGTATGAATGTAGTATATATGTAGTATGTATTTAGTATGTATGTTTTTTTTTTGCTTTTTTTTTACATTCAACACATTAGCCGGATGTTGGGACTACTACTGTCCCATCATTGGCTAATGTGTCAATCACTGTCATTGTAACAGACATAGCCCGATGGGACTTGTAGTCCCATCGGACGACGCCTGCACACACACACAACCCCCGGCAGGCCCGCATAGACACCCGGCAGCCCGCACAGACCCCCGGCAGGCCCGTACAGACCCCCGGCAGGCCCGTACAGACCCCCCAGCAGGCCCACACAGACCCCCGGTAGGCCCGCACAGACCCCCGACAGGCCCGCACAGACCCCCGGCAGGCCCGTACAGAACCCCGGCAGCCCGTACAGACCCCCGGCAGGCCCGCACAGACCCCCGGCAGGCCCGCACAAACCTCGCATCATGATGCGCACAGAACGTGCATCATGATGACATCATTTCAGCAGCCAATCACAGCCACAACACTGGCTCATTGCATTATGGGAACTTCCGATTCCGGTATTCGATATTGTAAAAATATCGGTACTCGGTATCGGAATTCCGATACAGCGAATATCGGCCGATACCGATTTGCAGTATCGGAATGCTCAACACTAGTTATTATTCATATTCTGTGAAAAAAAGGCCAAGAAAGCAAAAATTCTGCTGGGGTATGTAAACTTTTGAGCACAACTATACTCCGAGACAATAAATTATATGTGAAACCAGAGAACTATATGTTCTCGGTTGTGGAGATCCCTTTCCAAGGATATGTGTTGTCTTCCACCGGTTTTCACATGGATCTGATGAAATTCCGGGCCGAAATGAATTGGGATCATCCGGAGGATTTGAAGGCGTTATAAAGGTTTTTAGGCTTCTCCAACTACTACCGTAAGCTCATAAAGAACTTTTCAGTGGTAGCCAAACCTCTGACAGATACAGTTGTGGCCAAAAGTATTGACACCCCTGCAATTCTGTCAGATAATATTCAGTTTCTTCCTGAAAATGATTGCAAACACAAATTCTTTGGTATTATTATCTTCATTTAATTTGTCTTAAATGTAAAAACACAAAAGAGAATGAAGCAAAAAGCAAAACATTGATCATTTCACACAAAACTCCAAAAATGGGCCAGACAAAAGTATTGGCACCCTCAGCCTAATACTTGGTTGCACAACCTTTAGCCAAAATAACTGCGACCAACCGCTTCCGGTAACCATCAATGAGTTTCTTACAATGCTCTGCTGGAATTTTAGACCATTCTTCTTTGGCAAACTGCTCCAGGTCCCTGATATTTGAAGGGTGCCTTCTCCAATCTGCCATTTTTAGATCTCTCCACAGGTGTTCTATGGGATTCAGGTCTGGACTCATTGCTGGCCACCTTAGAAGTCTCCAGTGCTTTCTCTCAAACCATTTTCTAGTGCTTTTTGAAGTGTGTTTTGGGTCATTGTCCTGCTGGAAGACCCATGACCTCTGAGGGAGACCCAGCTTTCTCACACTGGGCCCTACATTATGCTGCAAAATTTGTTGGTAGTCTTCAGACTTCATAATGCCATGCACACGGTCAAGCAGTCCAGTGCCAGAGGCAGCAAAGCAACCCCAAAACATCAGGGAACCTCTGCCATGTTTGACTGTAGGGACCGTGTTCTTTTCTTTGAATGCCTATTTTTTCTCCTGTAAACTTTATGTTGATGCCTTTGCCCAAAAAGCTCTACTTTTGTCTCATCTGACCAGAGAACATTCTTCCAAAACATTTTAGGCTTTTTCAGGTAAGTTTTGGCAAACTCCAGCCTGACTTTTTTATGTCTCGTGGTAAGAAGTGGGGTCTTCCTTGGTCTCCTACCATACAGTCCCTTTTCATTCAGACGCCGACGGATAGTACGGGTTGACACTGTTGTACCCTCGGACTGCAGGGCAGCGTGAACTTGTTTGGATGTTAGTCGAGGTTCTTTATCCAACATCCTCACACTCTTGCATTGAAATCTCTTGTCAATTTTTCTTTTCCGTCCACATCTAGGGAGGTTAGCCACAGTGCCATGGGCTTTAAACTTCTTGATGACACTGCGCACGGTAGACACAGGAACATTTAGGTCTTTGGAGATGGACTTGCAGCCTTGAGATTGCTCATGCTTCCTCACAATTTGGTTTCTCAAGTCCTCAGACAGTTCTTTGATCTTCTTTCTTTTCTCCATGCTCAATGTGGTACACACAAGGACACAGGACAGAGGTTGAGTCAACTTTAATCCATGACAACTGGCTGCAAGTGTGATTTAGTTATTGCCAACACCTGTTAGGTGCCACAGGTAAGTTACAGGTGCTGTTAATTACACAAATTAGAGAAGCATCACATGATTTTTCGAACAGTGCCAATACTTTTGTCCACCCTCTTTTTTATGTTTGGTGTGGAATTATATCCAATTTAGCTTTAGGACTATTCTTTTTGTGTTTTTTCATTTAAGACAAATTAAATGAAGATAATAATACCAAAGAATTTGTGTTTGCAATCATTTTCAGGAAAAAACTGAGTATTAGCTGACAGAATTGCAGGGGTGTCAATACTTTTTGCCACAACTGTATGACCAGGAAGAGGACGGACTTCTCCAAGTGGTCCAGTCCTGCCAGGGAGGCATTTGATAAGTTGTAGAGGTATTTTTCTTCTGTGCTGATTCTTATACAGCCTTACGTCTCTCAGCCTTTGATCGTTGAGGTTGATGCATCTAAGGTGAGAGTGGGGTCTGTATTGTTGCAGGGCGCGTCTCCTGGTAAATGGCAGCCATGTGCTTATTTTTCTAAAAAAAACTGTCACCAGCTGAGAACAATTATGACATTGGTAACAGGAAACTCTTAGCTATCAAATGGGCTTTTGAAGACTGGCGTCATTTTTGGAGGAAGTGGTTCAACCAGTTTTGGTAATCACGGATTATAAGAATCTGGTACACTTGGAATCGATGAAATGTCTAACACCTTGACAGGCAAATGGGCATTGTTCTTTACCAGGTTTAACTTTTTGTCACATATAGGCCGGGAAACAAAAACATTAAGGCAGATGCCTTATCCCATTGCTTTCCTGGGGAAGGAAATAAGTGTGAACCAGTAGCTATTCTTCAAAAAGTGGTGTATATTGCGTCTATATGCTCAGATCTAGAAAGAGAGGTTATTGATGCTCAGGAGGACGTCCCTGCTGCCTGTCCACTTGGTAAACTGTTTGTTCCTGTTAATCTCCATCTTAGAGTCCTCAGAAAACATCACGATTCAGAATTGGACGGACATCCTGGTAATAAAGCCACTGCTAATCTGCTTACTTGGTGCTTTTAGTGGCCAGGTGCTCATCAGGATGTCCAGGAGCATGTAGCCACCTGCATTGTATGCGCGTGTTCTAAGAAATCTCATGCTCGGTCAGGGGTTCTCCAACCATTGGAGATTTTCAGCATACCTTGGATTCACTTGTTGGTCAATTTTATCACGGACCTACTCGACGGGTAATACTGTAATTCTTGTTGTGGTGGATAGATTCAGTAAAATGTCTCATTATATCGCTTTACCAGCTTTATTGAATGCCAAATCCTTGCCGCAAGTTTTCGTTAAGGAAATAATTAGATTAAATGGAATCCTGACTGATATTGATTCTTATCAGGGGGGAGTGCAGTCTGTCTCCAAGTTTTGGAGGGCATGTTGCACCCATCTTGGGATCCATTTGTCATTTTCTTCTGCATTTCACCCACAGTCAAATGGGCAGATGGAACAGGTTAATCAGAATCTAGAGACGTATCTCAGGTGTTTTGTATCTGAAAGTCAGGAGGACTGGGTTACTTATTTACTATTAGCTGAATTCGCTGTAAATATTCGTTGTCAGGAATTGATCAGTAAGTTCTTATTTTTGGGGGCATATAGATTCCATCCTCAGTTTAGTTAATTTAATGGTAATCGCTAGAGTTGAGCGAAACGGGTCGAAAAATTTCAAAAGTCGCCGACTTTTGGCAAAGTCGGGTTTCATGAAACGAAACCCGACCCTAGGATGAGGTCGGCCACGAGGTCAGCGACTTACGCGCCAAAGTCGCGTTTCAAAAGTTTGTTTTGCGCTCTTTTTCAGCCAATCAGGATCCACGGACACTGTGGGCAACGTGATGACATAGGCAGGGGTCACCACCATCTTTCAGAAGGGCATGCAAGTGATTGGCTTGCTTTGGTGGGCGTCACAGGGGGTATAAAAGGGCGTGCACGCCGACCGGCAACTTACTTCTGCCGATCTCAGTATAGGGAGAGGTTGCTGCTGATTCTGTAGGGAGAGCGTTAGGCAGGGAAGAAGACAAAAAAACTGCTTCTGCTGCTAGCAATTTGGCCTGCACAACACACCAGTCACTGTGTGTGCAGTGCAAGGGGAGGCTATATAGTGGTGTATCAGTGGTGTTGGTTGTTGGGCTGCCTTCTAAGGCTTCCTGACATTCCTGCATTGCTGTTTACCCACTGCTCCGCAAACTGCTTTTTTAAAAGCAATCCCAATTTTTTTTTTTGTCCTGCTGAGAAGAAAAAAAAACTGCTTCTGCTGCTAGCGATTTGGCCTGTACAACACACCAGTCACTGTGTGTGCAGTGCAAGGGGAGGCTATATAGTGGTGTATCAGTGGTGTTGGTTGTTGGGCTGCCTTCTAAGGCTTCCTGACATTCCTGCATTGCTGTTTACCCACTGCTCCGCAAACTGCTTTTTTAAAAGCAATCCCAATTTTTTTTTTTTTTCCTGCTGAGAAGAAAAAAAAACTGCTTCTGCTGCTAGCGATTTGGCCTGCACAACACACCAGTCACTGTGTGTGCAGTGCAAGGGGAGGCTATATTGTGGTGTATCAGTGGTGTTGGTTGTTGGGCTGCCTTTTAAGGCTTCCTGACAGGCTGGCATTGCTGTTTACCCACTGCTCTGCAAACTGCTTTTTTAAAAGCAATCCAATCTCCTTTATCCTCTAGTCACTTTTGTCACAGTTGTGCCATCGAGCCTGTGACATAGCGCTCAGATATCAGTGGGCCTCACACAATCCAAAAGTGTCCAGTGTCCACAAGTGTCTGCAGAAATTCAAAATCTCCCTTATCCTCTCGTCACTTTTGTCACAGCTGTGCCATCGAGCCTGTGACATAGCGCTCAGATATCAGTGGCCCTCACACAATCCAAAAGTGTCCAGTGTCCACAAGTGTCTGCAGAAATTCAAAATCTCCCTTATCCTCTAGTCACTTTGGTCACAGCTGTGCCATCGAGCCTGTCACATAGTGCTCAGATATTCATTGGGCCTCACACAATCCAAAAGTGTCCAGTGTCCACAAGTGTGTGCAGAAATTCAAAATCTCCCTTATCCTCTAGTCACTTTGGTCACAGCTGTGCCATCGAGCCTGTCACATAGCGCTCAGATATTCATTGGGCCTCACACAATCCAAAAGTGTCCAGTGTCCACAAGTGTGTGCAGAAATTCAAAATCTCCCTTATCCTCTAGTCACTTTGGTCACAGCTGTGCCATCGAGCCTGTCACATAGCGCTCAGATATTCATTGGGTCTCACACAATCCAAAAGTGTCCAGTGTCCACAAGTGTGTGCAGAAATTCAAAATCTCCCTTATCCTCTCGTCACTTTTGTCACAGCTGTGCCATCGAGCCTGTGACATAGCGCTCAGATATCAGTGGGCCTCACGCAATCCAAAAGTGTCCAGTGTCTACAAGTGTATGCAGAAATTCAAAATCTCCCTTATCCTCTAGTCACTTTGGTCACAGCTGTGCCATCGAGCCTGTCACATAGCGCTCAGATATTCATTGGGCCTCACACAATCCAAAAGTGTCCAGTGTCCACAAGTGTCTGCAGAAATTCAAAATCTCCCTTATCCTCTAGTCACTTTGGTCACAGCTGTGCCATCGAGCCTGTGACATAGCGCTCAGATATCAGTGGCCCTCACACAATCCAAAAGTGTCCAGTGTCCACAAGTGTCTGCAGAAATTCAAAATCTCCCTTATCCTCTCGTCACTTTTGTCACAGCTGTGCCATCGAGCCTGTGACATAGCACTCAGATATCAGTGGGCCTCACACAATCCAAAAGTGTCCAGTGTCCACAAGTGTCTGCAGAAATTCAAAATCTCCCCTGTCCTATAGACACCTTGCACCTTGTTTTACATTACTATATAGTTTGTTGGATTTTGTCTACATTTCTACCAAAAATGAGGAAGGCTGGTGGAAGAGGCCGTGGAATTGGGCGGGGGTTGGCAGCTGGTAATGATGGTGTTGGTGGTGGATCTGATGGTAGTGGCAAGAGCAAAATAGGACCGAATGCAGGAGGTGTTGAGCCTGCGTCATTGTCTGGCTACATAAGGCCTCGAACGCTTAGTTTTCTAGGAGTTGGCAAACCGCTTTTAAAGCCAGAGCATCAGGAAAAAGTTTTGTCTCACATTGCTGACTCAGCCTCCAGCTCTATCGCCTCCTCTTCTTCAGTTGTAAAAAGTAAAAGCACTGAGTCGTCATTGGAGGCTCATGTTCATGAACCACACCTTTCCTTGTGTCCTTCACCCCAACCAAGATTGAAGGATGACGCAGGCCATACTACTGATTACTCCATGGAGCTGTTTTCACATACCATGCCTGGATTATCAAGTGAAATGGTGAATTACCCAGGCCAAGATGAATCTGACATGGAGTGCACTGATGCACAGCCGCTGATGGATGATTCTGCTGGTACATTCACTCAGAGCACTACATTGTCCTCGCAGTGTACAGAGCCAGATTCTGACCCTGATGAGACTCAGGTGCCCCTTCCCGCACACTATACCACCATACACGGTGACACAGAGGAAGGTGCACATGACATAGAAGAGGAGGTGATGGATGACCCAGTTGTTGACCCAGATTGGCATCCATTGGGGGAAGAGGGTGCTGCTTCCAATAGCTCAGATGAGGAGCATCCACAGCAGACATCGACATCGCAACAGCTGTTATCTGGCAGGCCCGGAGCACTCCAAAGACATGTTCCAAACATCAAAAGAGTTGCTGGACAGCTTGTCCAGAGGGTCAAAAGATCACAGCATGCTAGGCCGCAAAATGTCTGCCAAAGTAGGAAGAGTGCAGTGTGGCACTTTTTTGACCAAAATCCTCATGATCAGGCCAATCTGAAAAATTTGAATACCAGTTGCATGCTTAGACATTTAACCAGCATGCACTTGCAAGCGTGGACACAACACCAAAACCTCAAGTGCCACATGTGCAACTGATCACAACGAAGGTAGTCAGCAACGCTACATTGTTTCCCCCACTGTAAGCCCACCGGTTAGCACAGCAGCAAATGTTGAGGTGTCGTTGCAAGGCCACAGCAGTCAGGGAATCCCACTGTTATATCAACGAAAGACTGATTCTAGGCCATCAGAAAGAACACCAACTCCATCACCATCATCAACCCTCTCTCAGTCCGCCCTGTCCACCGCTACTTCCACCATATGCAGCTCTCAAGTCCAGCTCACCCTCCCAGACACTATGAGTAGGTCAAGAAAGTACTCAGTCTCTCATCCGCGTACACTGGGTTTGAACGCCCACATTGCCAAACTAATCTCGTTTGAGATGATGCCCTTTCGGTTGGTGGAAAGCACAGCCGATGCAGTACCACGCTATGACCTACCCAGTCGCCACTTCTTCTCTCGCAAAGCCATCCCAGCCCTCCACCATCATGTGAAAGACCGCATTGTCCATGCACTCAAGCAGTCAGTGAGCAGAAAGGTGCACCTCACAACTGATGCATGGTCCAGTCGGCATGGCCAGGGCCGTTACGTGTCCATCACTGCGCACTGGGTTAATGTGGTGGATGCAGGGTCCACAGGGGACAGCGGTGGTGGGACAGTGCTGCCTAGCCCACGGTATAGGAAACAGTTGGCTGTAGGCGTTCGACCCTCCTCCTCCTCCTCCTCCAGAAGCGAAAGCTCGTCCACAGAGCGCAGTCGTACGAGCACTCCATCTGCAGCTGCCACTGTTGCACACGATGTGTCCCCCTATCGAGCAGCTAGTGGAAAGTGTCAGCAGGCTGTGTTGCAGATGATGTGTTTGGGCAACAGACACACCGCCGAGGTGCTGGCCGAGTACTTGAAGCGACAAACTGAGTCATGGCTGGGCAGTGTACATCTTGAGGCAGGCAAGGTAGTTAGTGATAACAGCCGTAATTTTGTGGCAGCCATAGCCCTTTCAAAACTCAGCCATATACCTTGCTTGGCTCACACCTTGAACCTGGTGGTGCAGTGCTTCCTCAAAAATTATCCGGAGTTAACAGCCCTGCTCCAGAAGGTGCGAAGACTGTGCGCGCACATCCGCCGGTCGCCTGTACACTCCGTTCGTATGCAGAAGCTGCAGCGATTGCTCCACCTTCCCAACCACCGCCTCATTATCGACATTGCAACAAGGTGGAACTCCACCCTGCACATGGTGGAGCGGCTGTGCGAGCAGAGGCAGGCCATAATGCATTTGTGGGAGGATACCCGGCCAGGCACTTTGAGAGCAGACATGGAGTTGACAGGTGTGCAGTGGTCGAAGCTGAAAGACCTCTGTAAAGTCCTTCAGTGTTTTGAGGAATGCACACGGCTGGTAAGCACAGACGACGCCATCCTAAGCATGAGCATCCCACTTATGCGTCTGCTCATGCAAACTTTGACGCACCTTAAGGAGCAGGCGTCTGCAGCCAATGTTGATGAGGAGGAAGAGGAGGAGGGAATCCTTGATGACATTCAGCCATTGTCTGCTCAGGGACCTCTCCTGGACGAGGT
This sequence comes from Dendrobates tinctorius, assembly GCF_039654945.1. Classification (NCBI taxonomy): domain Eukaryota; kingdom Metazoa; phylum Chordata; class Amphibia; order Anura; family Dendrobatidae; genus Dendrobates; species Dendrobates tinctorius. The sequence continues at coordinate 13,728,892 of NW_027361690.1, forward strand.
GGAAGAAGAAGAGGAGGAGGAGGAGGATGATGGGGATGATTACTTAGGGGAGGAGGATGCATCTCGTGGGGCAAGTGAAAATGTTGGCGTGGCAAGGTCTGGTACAGGGTTTGTGCGTGACTGGAGGGATGTGGATTTGCCAGAAAGTGCTCCTCCAACCAGAACTCGCAGTGCATCATTGACACCGGGAACATTGGCCCACATGTCAGATTATGCCTTGCAGATCCTAAAAAGGGACCCACGCATTGCCAAAATGATGAACGATGATGACTACTGGTTGGCCAGCATCCTGGATCCACGCTATAAAGGCAAATTACAAAACATCATGCCACAGGAGAACCTTGACCTAATATTGGCTAATAAACAAGCAACTCTGGTAAATTGGTTGCTTGAGGCATTCCCAGCACACAGCAGCGGTGATGGTTCTCACACGAGCCGTACGGGCCGGGGGCAGCTTGGCAGAGGTGTTCGTGGTGCACACAGCAGAAGTGGCGTTGGAGACAGGGGTTTCATGACAATGTTGTGGACTGATTTTTCAAGTACCGCTCACACAACTGGTAATACTGCATCGATGGAAAGTGACAGGAGACAGCAGTTGTCAACTATGGTTACAAACTACTTTTCCTCCCATATCGATGTTCTCCCACACAGGTCATTCCCCATTGACTATTGGGCCGCTAAACTGGACACCTGGCCTGAATTGGCACAATATGCCTTACAGGAGCTCGCTTGCCCAGCTACAAGTGTGCTATCGGAAAGAGTCTTCAGTGCAGCTGGATCAATCCTGACAGAAAAAAGGACCCGTCTGTCAACCCAAAATGTGGATGATCTAACCTTCATTAAAATGAACCACGCGTGGGTTTCCAAGGATTTTGTCCCACCTTCCCCTGATGACACATAGGGTGACAGAAAAATGGCTTGCTTTGGTCCACCTCTTCCTGGGACTTGACCTATTTCACCTTTTGCATCAGCTGAATGTCCAACATCAACATATGCCACTTTCTAAAACTCCCTAACTGTGCTGCCTCCCCCCCCATGGCCGGGGTCACCACCTAGCGCACGACACCGTGCGAGTGCCGTTGCCCTGTACAGGTGGGTAGGCCGACTCTTGGGCGCGGGCACTGGTACAGGGTCCTTCATAGTGCAATCAAGTGTCTCTGACGGTGGTGGTGCACACCCGCCGTCAGACACACCGCCGTACTATGAGGGGCCCAGTGCCAGTACCGATGCCCACGAGTGGGCCCCCCTTGCTTGGGCAGGGCCCCAGCATTTGCAATCTTTACCTCTCCCAGCTCCTCCGCTGTGTAGTCTGGGCCGTCAAATCCATACTGTGCCTGACACCGTCTGAGCCTGCCTCCTGATGTATAGACATATATTTTGAATGTGTACGCTATCCATACATGTTATCCGGCGAAACGGTACCCTTTCTAACCTTTGTGCAATCACGTGCAATCCATACTGGGCCTAACACCGTCTGAGCCTGCCTCCTGATGTATAGACATATATTTTGAATGTGTACGCTATCCATACATGTTATCTGGGGAAACGGTACCCTTTCTAACCTTTGTGCAATCACGTGCAATCCATACTGGGCCTAACACCGTCTGAGCCTGCCTCCTGATGTATAGACATATATTTTGAATGTGTACGCTATCCATACATGTTATCCAGGGAAACGGTACCCTTTCTAACCTTTGTGCAATCACGAGCAATCCATACTGGGCCTAACACCGTCTGAGCCTGCCTCCTGATGTATAGACATATATTTTGAATGTGTACGCTATCCATACATGTTATCTGGGGATACGGTACCCTTTCTAACCTTTGTGCAATCACGTGCAATCCATACTGGGCCTAACACCGTCTGAGCCTGCCTCCTGATGTATAGACATATATTTTGAATGTGTACGCTATCCATACATGTTATCTGGGGAAACGGTACCCTTTCTAACCTTTGTGCAATCACGTGCAATCCATACTGGGCCTAACACCGTCTGAGCCTGCCTCCTGATGTATAGACATATATTTTGAATGTGTACGCTATCCATACATGTTATCCGGGGAAACGGTACCCTTTCTAACCTTTGTGCAATCACGTGCAATCCATACTGGGCCTAATACCGTCTGAGCCTGCCTCCTGATGTATAGACATATATTTTGAATGTGTACGCTATCCATACATGTTTTCTGGGGATACGGTACCCTTTCTAACCTTTGTGCAATCACGTGCAATCCATACTGGGCCTAACACCGTCTGAGCCTGCCTCCTGATGTATAGACATTGTGGCAGGGCTAAGGGTCGTGTAATTGATGGGAGATATGTGCCTCATAAATGGCTTGTCTCTATAATGTAAGGCATAAGTAAAGCGTACCAGATATTATTATTGTGGTTGTTTGAAGGACCTGTGGTGAGGTCACAGTCAGGTGACCAGTCAGCTGCTGAGTTTGTGGGTGTGGCTACAGCCTTATAATGTGGCCTGCTCCTGAACCAGGGAGTTGTGTGTGGGGAGGACTAAGCCTCCCATGTGTGCTGAGACTCCTGCTCTGAGTCTACAACTACGGACATTTTGTGTTATTTTGCCTGAGCTAAAAGGCTATTTGTTTGGTGTTACGCTGCCTTGTGCGTTTATGCAGTGAATAAACCGCAAGCACTGTTGAAGAACCTGTCTCATATTTGTCTCCCGCTGCACCTAAGCGAGCCACATCCCCACAATTGGTGGTACACGTGCAGGCAGCGGTCCCAGCAGAGACTTGAGACAGTTGCTGCATGTCCTGGGTGAAGTTTGCAGCGGGGCAACAAGTACTGCCGGGAATCATGGAGGACCTGCTGAAACACCTGGTCCAGTCCCAGGCACTGCAGCAGGAAACCAACAAGCTGTTGTTACAGCAGATCCAGCAAGGCCAGCAGGAGCAGCGGCAGCAGTTCCAGCAGAGCCAGCAGGAACAACGGCAGCAGATGCAGCTTCTGGCAACCGCCATCCAGGAGGGCAGGACGAGCGCCCCAACGCCAGGTCGGGCTGATGCCACCGACGTCGAGAAGGCGGTAAGACGCGCATTACAGAAAATGACCCCTGAGGATGATGTTGAGGCCTTCCTGACGGTGTTTGAAAGGGTGGCTGAGAGGGAAAAACTTCAGCCAGAGCGGTGGGCGGAGGTACTGGCCCCATACCTAACGGGGGAGCCCCAGAAGGCATACTTTGACCTGACAGTACAAGATGCCAGAGAGTATCCCAAATTAAAAGCGGAAATTCTCGCCCGCTTGGGGGTAACAATGACTACCAGGGCACAGAGAGTGCATCGTTGGGCCTATCACCGGGACAAACCCCCGCGCTCCCAAATGTTTGACTTGTTGCACCTGGTCCAGAAATGGCTGCAGCCAGAGTCGGCTTCCCCGGCACAGATGGTAGAGCGAGTTTGTGATGGATCGGTTTGTGCATTCCCTGCCGAGACCTCTACAGACTTGGGTTGCCCAGGGTGATCCCCAAAATGCTGATGAACTGGTTGGGCTGGTCGAGAGATACCAGGGGATGGAAGGTTCCCTGGGGAAGCTGCCCATTCCGTATTGGGGGTCCCAGCAGGGGGCGAAGTCACAAAAAGGCGCGGTGCGTCCAAGGTCAAAAGGGGTGGGGGAGGCGGTGCCCAAGGTCCTCTCGGGTGTTATTTGCTGGAAATGTCATGAGCCAGGACATATAGCGGCCCGTTGTCCCCAGACCACCGAGCAGATGGACTGCAGCATGGGACGCCGTAGTTCATACTACGCATATCCAGCTTGCAGTGTGAACTCGCTACCTAACAAGGGGCCACAAGCGTGTCCCGTGAAGGTGAACGGTCGAGCAGTAATGGCGCTTCTGGACTCCGGGAGCTTGGTGACCCTTGTGAGGGCCAGTTTTCCTCTAAACATACTCCCGGGTAAAAAGATTGGTGTTCGGTGCATACATGGCGATGCAAAGGACTACCCTATGGCTAGGGTGAAGATTGAAACGGCGCATGGCACCGAGTCACATGAAGTTGGTGTTGTTCGAGACTTGTTGCATCCCATAATTATTGGCCGGGATTTCTGTCTGTTTTGGGATCTGTGGGGGAGGGGTTCTGAGTGTGCTAGCAAGAGCAGGGAACCAATCCAACCCACTGAGGTATCGCCACCACCAGAGGCAGATGACTTTCCTTTATGTGTCCTTGTTGGGGATGAAGAGGAAGGGTCCCCTGTACCTGACATCCCGGAGTTAGGGGTGGCCGGGGAGAATTTTGGGACTGCCCAACATAGGGACCCCACACTAAGGGAAGCCTTTAACAATGTTACCGTCATTATTGGGGTTGCACAAGAGCCAGGAGCAGACACAAGGTTTCCCCATTTTATGTTGAGTGGGGAATTGTTGTACCGGGTCACGAAAATAAGGGAGGAGGTGGCAGAGCAGTTAATAGTACCTGGCCCCTATAGACGAAAAGTGTTGGACATGGCCCATTCACACATCTTGGGGGGACACCTGGGGGTGGAAAAAACCCAGGAACGGGTTGTACAGAGGTTCTATTGGCCTGGGTGTCACCGGGAAATAGTAAACTATTGCAGGTCCTGCCCGACATGTCAGTTAACTGCCCCCACATCTCATTTTCGGAACCCTCTTGTGCCACTGCCCATTATTGAGGTGCCATTTGAGAGAATTGCCATGGACTTGGTTGGTCCCTTAGTTAAATCAGCTTGGGGGCATCAGTATATATTAGTCATCCTGGACTATGCCACACGCTATCCTGAGGCCATTCCCCTGAGAAACTCCTCCGCGAAGAGTATAGCCCGTGAGCTGGTCCATGTGTTTTCCCGGACGGGTTTGCCGAAGGAGATTCTGACCGACCAGGGGACACCTTTTATGAGCAAAGTGATGAGAGAATTGTGCAGAATCTTGCAAATTTCCCAGTTAAGGACTTCAGTGTACCATCCGCAGTCAGATGGCCTTGTTGAGAGGTTTAACAAGACACTGAAGAGCATGCTGAGAAAAGTCATAGAGGAAGATGGTAGAGACTGAGATTGTCTCCTACCGTATTTACTGTTTTCTATCCGTGAAGTTCCCCAGGCCTCCACGGGGTTCTCCCCCTTCGAGCTTCTGTACGGCCGGCATCCACGAGGTCTCCTAGATATAGCCAAGGAAACCTGGGAAGCCGAAGTCACGCCCCACAGAAGCGTCATTGAGCATGTGGCACTGATGCAGCAGAGGGTTGCGAAGGTGATGCCCATTGTTAAAGAACATCTCCGCCAGGCACAAGAGGCTCAGGCCAGGGTCTACAACCGGTCAGCCAGAGTGAGGCAGTTCAATCCGGGAGACCGAGTTCTCGTGCTAATCCCGACGGTGGAAAGTAAGTTCTTGGCCAAGTGGCAAGGGCCATATGAGGTGGTGGAGAAGCTGGGAGACGTAAACTACAAGATCCACCAACCCGGAAGACGGAAGCTGATGGGTTTGTGATTTGATGTTTATCTCTCAATGGGAGATCGATATGCTGGAAGGTTGCCAGATTTTGGTCTGAGGCCTACTCGAGTAGCGGAGAACAAACACACACAGAGACAGGGTATGTATCTGCAGGATGTTCCCCCATTTCCTGATTTAATTAGGTAGCTTATATGCTCATTTGAGTAGGCGGTAACATTACATCATCACATTTCATTGGACAATTGATCATTCAACAGTAAGCATAAATGGTTCCAACCAATCATATTCATATTCGTTAACCAATCAGATTGTACTCGGCTGTTAATTATTAGTATTTGTGTAGACGTGCTGAAAGTTTTAATAGGTCTTGGGTAAATTACACAAGACCCCAATATTATTCTCATTAATCTATCCTCATGACAGTTATAGCTCCATTAGCCTCATTAACCTGTCTTACTAAGTATTCATGGCCCCAGTATCTACCTAACATGTGGACGTGTAGTTTCAATGTCCAACTGGGTGCAGTAAACAGTTTATCCATCACGTACAATTTCTTATGAAGAATAAGGTTATAGGTATTCATTATCATGAGACAGCATTTTCATATACAGAGTATGCATGTAAGACCCCAGAAATACATTGATATTAAAAGGACATATAGAATTCCCTGTCAGTCCCCCCTTTTGAGAACAGATATGACTCTACCATTCACATATAGGTACATTCAAAGGCCTAATGCCAGTGTCGGACTTCCTAACCCTTCTTCTGCCGAATTCCCCATAGGGAAAGGGAGATCATATCTAATTCTCAACCTCAAACCATTTGCTCATAATCATTATTGTAAGGTTTCAATGTAATGTACATAGTTTTAGTAATAGTCGCATCAATCAATCTTTGAAGTAGTCCTCTGATACATGGTATGCAGCAGCATCCACAGGTCACAAGTACTGCTGCTACTACTGCCAGAGAGATGAGGAGGCTGGACACAAGATGACTCCATCTACCGAACCAGGATTCCAACCAGTCCATGAAGGGATTGTTGATACCCGAATTTTCTGCCAATTCTTCGGACAGGGATGTAAGACCCTCCAACGCCTTGGTGATACTCCCATCTGGACTTGTTATTGGGGATGAAGGTACAGCAAAACGTTCCAAACATCTTGCACACGCCCCCTTTTTCCGCTAGCAACATATCCAAAGCCATCCTATTCTGATGTGTCATTAAAGAAGTTGGGCCTAATTGTTCAGCTATCCCTTTTACTGCATCCCTTGTGTAATTTATAAACCTTTGCTGATTATAATAAATATAATTTATCCAATCCACATTTTTATTAATTGTCACCCACCAAAAGAAAATTGATTCAAAACCTGCTGCTATCTGGTTCCTGGCCTTGTACTCATCAGGTACCCCTCTGGGTACCCCTATATTGTCTATATAAACTCTAGGATCAAAGGACCCAGCAGGTACTGACCTCCTATTTCTGTGTAGGGTTTCAACATTCATTCCACCTCCTTTAATCTCTTCTGATGAAATTATTTTAAATGGCATGAGCACTTGAACTAGAGCACAGCTGCCAACCCAACCTGGTGGCAACCTAGGCCTTAATTTCATATCTCCACATAACCACCATATGTCACTCCTTGCTATAGTTTGGTTTTGAAACCAACTGGCTTTAAACCCTCCTGTATCTGTATTTATTGGGATGGTGTTGTGACAAAACTCTGAAGTTAGATTTCCTACCCATCTTCCTGGTCCTGTTCTCAGGAAGCAAGTGTAGTCACCTGGATATGCATAAACTCTAGGTGGTACCTGATCAATTTTTGCAATTGGATACCGGACTGATAGAGATTGACACAGAACATTATCACTAGGGTCATATGTGGCATTATACAAAGCTAGAATACACTGTAAGTCTACTTGATCCTGTTCTGAATATCTGAGGGGAATAGTCCCTAAATGGGGCCTAGCGGTTGCACATGCAATACAATCAGTTTTGTTATTTTGCTCTGTAGTATACTTCATCCATAGCAACCATTCATTCCTCTCTGTGTAGCCTGTTTCTACGGCTAATTTCTCCTCATAGCCTAATTTTCCAATTCCATCAACATCCAACATTTCTCCTGACCTTTGGGGTTTGTCCTCCTCTTGTTCCTTGTCCTGTGCAGGAACAGCTTTTAACCAAAATGTTCCCTGCTGAACCTGTCTACCTGGGGTATACAGTCCCAATACATAGAGACCTTCATCTCCAAGAGAGGGTTCATCCAGTGTTATAAGGAGAGGATTGCAAGAGAATCTCCAGTCCAAAACCTCTGGATCACAACCCCATTTTGGAATGGGTACAGCAATATTCATCCTCTTGAGGAGAGGCTTTCCTGATGAACTAACACGAGTCATGGCTTCCTCTGGCTTATACCCCCATGAAGTTCCCGTGTTCCAAGCTGCATCTGACCAAGAATTACAGTTCTCATTTCCAGGTCTAGTTACACAGATATATACCACCGCCCCTTCAACTCCTGTTAGGTATTTATAATTGGGGTTGCTACTCTTCTTCCCAAATTTAAGATTCCATTGACACTTCACTATCTGACACAAGTCCACCCTAAATGTAGCTGTTGCTGCCTTGGTGTCAAACCACAAGGTTACTGATGTGCTATTCTGAAGTGTCTCGTCCATTTGTCCTTCTTGCAGTAAAGCTGCCAACATCATCAGGGACAGGACCCATATTCTTCCACTCCAGGACCTCATAGTAGCTTGTGTAGACCGGTCTTCCGTTTAACTCTACGGATGTGGCTTAGTGGGGACCATCAACCAGTGGCTCCAGTGGTCTTCGTGTCTTTTGGTCAGCAACCAATGTCTGGATTAACTAAAATAGAATCAAAAACTTATTTATACACAAATGGGAGTCCCTTTTGGACTCCGGACCTACTGCAGGGGTTGTCAAATAGTCACAACATCTATGTGGACAAAAGAGTACCTCAGTTGTGGTAGCTTCTGACATCAGGAAGGCCTCCAGTCCCCTGAAAAGAGATCAACACACACGAGCACATACTTCATACATCTTACCTTGGGCAGCCTGTATGAAGTCAATCTGCAGTCATTGAAACGGATAGGAGGGCCCAGGCGCACGTGTATGTCTATGGCATCTTTCTAGTCTATCTGTGTTGTGCGCATATAATCTATGTTAATGTAAAGCTAAACAGGTGGACCCAGCATCTTTCTTCAGAGCACATAGTTTTTGTCTTCACTCACGTGCGTTGAGTCATGAGCCATCACATGGTGCAAGGATTTTGGCAAACATACCCACAGTCCCACCATCCACGGTTCTGAGCTCCAGCTTCCGACCAGACTTCAGTCTCTTCCCCGGTTGGTGACCGAGTCAGAGCCTGTAAGATACTTAAGTCTAACTGGTTATCTTTAATGCTCACCATGACCAGTGGAGGCGCCTCAGGGGTCTCCCAGTACCTTGGTCTTCTGGCTGATTCCCAGCCACTTTGTTTGCTTCGTGCTCCACGGGTTCCTTCTCATATGTACCCTCACTTCCACTATGGCAACCTCTTCCAGGGCCTGTTGATGTAAGAAAAGACCTTTCCTCCCCATATGGGGCTGCAGTTGTGGGTTCACCTGAAAACAATGACTTGTATATGTGGTGTCTTGCTTACCTTAAAGCCCCCTAAACGCCTCAATGAGTGCCGTCAACTCCACCTCCCCTGTAGAGTTATGAGGGAGGAGTGGTTCTGCTTTCTACTATCTCATGCTGTGTGATCGCCATACAACCAGGTTCTTGGACCTTCCGTAAAGAAAAACTCAAAATCCAGATTAATGAGAGATACCTTTATGGATTAAAAATATTTAAAAATAGCTGACTCTCCTCTCTTCTCCCCCCCTTTGGAAATCACCATATTAATACCGAATAGGGGGCAGAGTGGTGGATTTCCATTACACATATAACGGGAGTTCCTATTTTTTTTTTTTTTTCCCTAACACATACTAAAAGCATTCCTTATCTTTACTACCTGACAATTGCCTTCCATGGATATCTAACACTGCTTCAAGTCAAAGGCAACGTTGTACCTTGAACCATCTGCCTCTCCTTTTTTTTTTTTCCTTTTCAACATGCATTCTAAAAAAAAAAAAAAAACTTGACATTAAGAAAAACTAGCTGTACACCTTCTACAAATACGTATTATGCTATAATGTGAATCCAGTGAGCAAAGCTGCAAGCTGCGCTTCAACCAGGTACATCTCTGGCTGCCCATTATTTAATGGACATCTGACAAGATTATAATTTTCTATGTCACTTAATGAAATTCCGTCGACCCAGGGAGTTGCAGGAATACCATGCACATTGAGCCTAAATACTTTATACTCTGGAAATCTGTCTGACAGAAATCCAAAACCAGTGAGCAGTTGGATATACCCTCCTGGTATAATTTTGACAATTCTCCAACCTTCAGGAGATATAATCAACATTAATCCAAATGTGCAATTAGGGCACGACATTTTCTCATGGAATATCTGGCACACACACACACACACACACGGCAAGCAATACAACCCACAGTTTAAACCACTCAACAGGTGCCTCCTCGATTCCTGACACGGAACCGTCTATTGTGGAAAACTTGTCCGTCTGGGCTTTGCAATATAAACTGTTCACCAAGCCTCAGGTCTCGTAACGTGTGACCTTTCAACGCATTACTTAAAGGGATATGCGTGTTTAATGCTAACAGCACCCTCCACCAGTTTGCTGTATGTAATGGAATTTCTTCACATTCGTACCTGGGACTGTCCCAGCAAATATCCATCTGCCATACAAGACATGATTTGCATCAGATTTTCTTTTGAAAATCGCAGTCTGCAGACAGAACCTACAGTGAGCTCTCATTCACACAGAATTTCACACATGAGATCATGCGCTTCCACTTATCAGCAGAGAGTCTCAAAGGTCATTCACATTCCTTCACACAGATTCAGTAAACTGTTAACTCCTTAAGCTTATTACCTCCTGGTGCTCCTGCTAAAAATCCTATCTATGTTTTCTGGTTGATACTTGACTGTATTGGGGGCTAAAAATAGTCCTGGCTTGTCCTAAAGTGTAAAATGCCTATGGCTTGCGGACCCGTACTGACTGCACTTCGCTAACTCAATGTACAGGCCGCACCTAGACCATATCTCTCTATCTGCCTCTTTCTCTGGTTGCTATTCACTTATTCTCTTAATATACGCTGTTACTGTGTGCCCACATCTCAACAAGTATACTTCATTATCACTCCTGCTTAGCAATATCCATGCCGACTGCACTGCGCGAATTCGATACATAGACTGCGTCCCGTTGTTATAAGAGGTTCCCGCTCACTGTTTGAACTTGCGTGTCCTAAACTGAAACTGATCAGTTGATAGGCATCAAACCCATGGGAACCTTGATAAGAAGGTTAACTATTTAGTGGTCTGGCCAGACCTCGTGACCCACCTGGTCACCTAACACTAAATCTCTACGTACTCAGTATGAGATGGCACTTCTCTACAGTTATAATAAACCTATATATACCAGAGAGCAAATCCAATTAACTGTAGGCAGACTAATATGACCCAAATTTTCTTATTAGCCCAGTAAAAATCTTTTCCCTCAACTAAACCTGCTGAGCCTTGTATACTCAGAGATCTTATTTATCAACCAGAAGACTAAAGCTATCATTAGTATGCAGGCTAATGTAATCCCTACTACCTCAAAGTTCTTTAGCACCATTAGGGGGCAGTTTGTGCGTATCAGACAGAATAGAAGGTGGATAGACCTATCCTGTCTGTAACCGGCGTTTCAACACCGTAATAGTACCTCTAGCACTCTCCAAGAGGACGTACGCAGCCTTCTTTATGCGTATGCCGCCAGAGACGTGTCCTCACATGAATCCTGGCAAGCCAGTTACCATGGAGAGACGCTCCCAAGGGGCAAAAACACAGTAAAGAATTCCTAGTACCCTCAAGGTTGGTTCAATCATTCATGCGCAATCATACGTAGCAGCTTTTAGGTTTCTCCCTCCAGCATACGTATTATGTATCACAAGGATATTCTACGGTTCTTAGCGCTGGTATTTAAGAAGACAGACTATACTGTACCCCAAGAGCCGGTTCAGAGCATGTAGCAGAGGGGAGACACAGAATTTGTAAGAATCAATGGCTCTTACCTTCACCGGTGATTTTGATCTGTGTGTCCTCTAGGCCTTCAGTCTGCGGGTGCCGGATTTCAGGATACTGGGGTCTTCTGTTGTAACCAGCCCGCCCAATGGGACGCCACTGATGGGTTTGTGATTTGATGTTTATCTCTCAATGGGAGATCGATATGCTGGAAGGTTGCCAGATTTTGGTCTGAGGCCTACTCGAGTAGCGGAGAACAAACACACACAGAGACAGGGTATGTATCTGCAGGATGTTCCCCCATTTCCTGATTTAATTAGGTAGCTTATATGCTCATTTGAGTAGGCGGTAACATTACATCATCACATTTCATTGGACAATTGATCATTCAACAGTAAGCATAAATGGTTCCAACCAATCATATTCATATTCGTTAACCAATCAGATTGTACTCGGCTGTTAATTATTAGTATTTGTGTAGACGTGCTGAAAGTTTTAATAGGTCTTGGGTAAATTACACAAGACCCCAATATTATTCTCATTAATCTATCCTCATGACAGTTATAGCTCCATTAGCCTCATTAACCTGTCTTACTAAGTATTCATGGCCCCAGTATCTACCTAACATGTGGACGTGTAGTTTCAATGTCCAACTGGGTGCAGTAAACAGTTTATCCATCACGTACAATTTCTTATGAAGAATAAGGTTATAGGTAATCATTATACCAGGTTTACCATATTAACCTTATCAAGCCATGGCAAGATAGAGAGCCAGGGGTAACTCCGTGCTTGCTGGGCAACCTAGAAGGGGAGGTTGGAGCTGTTACCATAGCGGAGACTCTGTCGAAGGCCCAGAAACAGCAGTGCCGGGAGTTACTCCAGAAAAACCGCGACCTGTTCTCAGAGTTGCCGGGGAGCACGAAGGTGGTGGAGCACGAAATTCTGACCGAGCCACATGTGCGGGTGAACGTGAAACCCTATCGTATTCCTGAGGCCCGGCGAGAGGTAATCTCCAAGGAGGTGCAGCGTATGTTGAAGCTCGGGGTCATTGAGGAATCCAAGAGCGGCTGGTCGAGCCCGATTGTCCTGGTCCCAAAACCTGATGGTGAATGGAGGTTCTGCAACGATTACCGAAAGCTGAATGAGGTCTCCAAGTTCGACGCTTATCCCATGCCACGTGTTGATGAGCTCATCGAGAGACTTGGACCGGCCAGATACATAACCACTTTGGATCTGACAAAGGGATATTGGCAGATTCCCATGGCACAGGAAGCCAAGGAGAAGACGGCATTCTCCACACCAGACGGGTGCTTCCAGTATGTCCGGATGCCGTTTGGCCTACAGGGAGCTCCAGCAACCTTCCAGAGGGTGATGGATAGAATCCTTGCGCCTCATAAGCTATATGCTGCCGCATATCTAGATGATATCGTCATCTTTACTCCGGACTGGGAGACTCACCTGGAGAAGGTCCAAGCAGTGATTGATGCTCTAAGAGAGGCGGGGTTTACAATAAACCCAAAGAAGTGTGCCTTGGGGAGAGAAGAAGCCAAGTACCTAGGATATGTAGTGGGGCGTGGCGAGATCAAACCCCAAATCAATAAAGTGGAAGCAATTCAGACATGGCCGAGACCTCTGTCAAAGAAGCAAGTTAAAGCTTTCCTGGGGATTGTGGGATATTACAGGAGGTTCATCCCAAACTTCACCACAATGGCAGCACCTCTAACTGATCTGCTTAAGGGGACGAAGTCAGTGATGGTCAGCTGGTCCGAAGAAGCAGAGTCAGCCTTCCAAGAAATGAAGGGAGCTCTTTGCAAGCAACCCGTTTTGGTGGCCCCAGACTTTAAACGTGAATTTGTCCTCCAGACAGATGCCTCAGATGTCGGGATAGGAGCAGTCCTCTCCCAAGAGATACGTGGGGAGGAGCATCCTGTTCTCTACTTGAGTAGGAAGTTGACTCCTTGTGAGAGAAATTACTCAGTTGTAGAGAAGGAGTGTTTGGCCATAAAATGGGCAGTGGACACATTACGGTACTACCTGGTGGGACGGAAGTTTAGATTAATATCCGACCATGCCCCACTCAGGTGGATGAGGGAAACAAAGGGCAAGAATGCTAGGGTCACCCGCTGGTTCTTAGCCCTACAAGACTTCAGCTTCCATGTAGAGCATAGGGCCGGGAAGCTACATGGGAATGCCGATGCCCTCTCCAGAATCCCTTGCCTGGTAGGTGAAAGTGCCAAGCCCCACGGCTTTAGGCAGAGGGGGGAGGTATGTGGCAGGGCTAAGGGTCGTGTAATTGATGGGAGATATGTGCCTCATAAATGGCTTGTCTCTATAATGTAAGGCATAAGTAAAGCGTACCAGATATTATTATTGTGGTTGTTTGAAGGACCTGTGGTGAGGTCACAGTCAGGTGACCAGTCAGCTGCTGAGTTTGTGGGTGTGGCTACAGCCTTATAATGTGGCCTGCTCCTGAACCAGGGAGTTGTGTGTGGGGAGGACTAAGCCTCCCATGTGTGCTGAGACTCCTGCTCTGAGTCTACAACTACGGACATTTTGTGTTATTTTGCCTGAGCTAAAAGGCTATTTGTTTGGTGTTACGCTGCCTTGTGCGTTTATGCCGTGAATAAACCGCAAGCACTGTTGAAGAACCTGTCTCATATTTGTCTCCCGCTGCACCTAAGCGAGCCACATCCCCACAACATATATTTTGAATGTGTACGCTATCCATACATGTTATCTGGGGATACGGTACCCTTTCTCACCTTTGTGCAATCACGTGTAATCCATACTGGGCGTGAGAACGGCTGGCGAGCTGTTAAGCAAGCTACAGCACCTGTGGTTTGCACACGTAAGTTTTTCATTTTTTCAGGAATGACGGTTAGGCCTAATTCCGGAACTGCGGTTGACCTGCACTTACTGGGAAATCATTGTTCGCGGGTAATAATTGTAATCAGTGATCCCCATCACTAACGTTGTTCAGCGGGTTATCTGCACCTGTAAGCGACAAACGCTGGCCTTTTCAGTGTAGTGCACATGCAGCCACGGACATGTAAGGGCATGACACACCAGTTATTGGCCAATCTCATGTGCCAGAGCCTCACGTGTCCCTCTAGTAAGCCGGGCTCGGACCGTGGGGCATGACGGAGTCTCGTTCGTTAACGGAATTAAGCTTGCAATGTGTGCATCTGTTCTGTAGCTGGCATGGTTGAGGTTTCCCAGGTGGAGTCAAATTTAACCGTAGGCTCCACTCCTGGTGGTGCCCTTCTGGACATTCCTTTAAGGTTCAGCTTTGCAACCATATTGCCCACGTAAAACAAACACTTTGCCTTCATGAACGCTGTTTGGAGGGTCATGACTCGTGGGAATAACGCCGCCCAATCAGTTAACCTGCTAGAGACATCGTTCGTTGCTCCCAAGCATGACATCACACTCCCTAGGAAGAAGGTAATGCCACTGTGGCGACCGTACTCCTGGGGGCGACACAAGTGCACTGATGCCCAGCCACTGCTCGATGAATCTGCTGGTATATTGACCCAGACCACTACATTCCCCTCGCACGCTACACGACCTGAATCTGACCCTGATGAAACTCAGGTTACCCTTCCCATATACAGTTCCATCTTACACGGTGACAAAGAGGAAGCTGCAGATGAAAGTGCAGGTTCGGCCCACCCGCCATCAGACACACCACCATACTATCAGGGGCCCTGTGCCAGTGCCGTCGCCAATGAGTGGGCCCCCCCTGCTTGCTCAGGATCACAGCACTTGCAAAGTTGAAATACTGTGCAGTGAGATGGAAGATGGGGACTACGAGGAATCCAGACAAGTACAGGGATTCCCTAGCGAGGAGACTTATTTGATTGTTTTCAATGTTGGGACAGCAATTTTTGGGGAGCACTATACTCTGGAGAATGATAGATGGGGCCCACCATACACTGGAACATTCCAAAGGTGGACATCAGACACTGGAGCAGCATTTACAGGGCCAATTATACACTAGAGCATTAGAAATGGGGCCCATTATGTTTGGAGCATTATTTGGGCCCATAAGACAGTGGAGCTTCATCCATGGGGACCAACATATACTGTAGCATTATGTGGAGCTCATCATATACTGTTTCAAACATTATATGGGACCAATGATTCTGTATGGAGAAATAGATGGGCTTCGTCATGAGATGTAAAAAGAGACTTTTGGTGGGTCCGGACCTGTATGTTGGTGACTTGGTATGGCTGTTCTCTACTGTAGGAACATTAAGCAGAAGGTTCCGTCTTGGAAACTGGTCCCAGGTTTTTCAATCCTTATAAAATCATAGCCATCATCTATCCCATAACATTTTGCCTTGATTTACCGCCTACCTTTAAGATTCATTATGTATTTCATCATTCCTCAAAAAATATGTTGCATCTTCAGTACCATCACCTCTGCCACCACCTAATGTCATTGTCTTGGAAACTGGTCCCCTAGTTTTTCAATCCTTATAAAATCATAGCCATCATCGATCCCATAGCGATTTGCCTTGATTTTCCGCCTACCTTTAAGATTCATAATGTATTTCATCATTCCTCAAAAAATATGTTGCATCTTCAGTACCATCACCTCTACCACCATCTAATGTCATTGTTGATGGAAATTTGGAGTTTCACATTGCAAAGATCTTGAATTCTCATCTTGTTCGTCGGTTGCTTCAGTATCTAGTACATTGGAGGGGGTATGGTCCTGAGGAGAGGATGTGGGTAAAAGCATCTGATGTTCATGCAGTCAGACTGGTCCGGGCTTTTCACGTGGCACAACCCGATAGGTCTGGACCTGAGGTTCCAGAGGTCCCTCATAGAAGAGGGGGTAATGTCTTGGGGTCACCATGACAGTGTGGAGCCTGAAGACTGCAGAGTCTGATTGCTCCTACTCTGCTGCTGAGAAGAAGCATTTCATCTTCATTTTAAATGTGTTTATTACTTCTGGCAGAATAGAGGTTAATCGGCCATGTTGTAAATCCCTGTGCTCACAGCTGAGCTCAGTTTTCCACTCCTTCTCCCTTTTATAATCTAGGCTTTGATACAAATCCTTGTCAAAGCTAGCTTTATGGTTGCATGGCTACCAGAGGGAGAGGAGTTCTTAGGAGAAGGAGAGTTGGAGTAGTTATTAGTGACTGTTGCTTGGTTTGTATGTGTAGTAATTCCTTATCCTTCTCTATTTTGGTTTATTCCTCTACCTTAACACCCCGGTGCATTCCTCTGTTATATATGAGTGAATTTTTTGTATGCATGGAGTTTTTTGTTAATGGGAATCTGTGACCTCATTATTGCCCTATGAGATGCGGCCACCTCCATCAGGGGATTATCAACAGCATTCTGTAATGCTGTAGATAAGCCCCCGATGTAACCTGAAAGTAAGAAAAGCAAGTTATATTATACTCACCCGGGGTGCGGTCCGGTCCGATGGGTGTCGCGGTCCGGGTCCGGTGCCTCCCATCTTCTAGCAATGGCATCCTCTTCCTTGCTTCCTGTTGTGTTCCTGCAGAGTACTGCAGTGCGCAGGTGCCGGGAAAGGTCAGGGCTGCGCACTGCAGTACTTTAAACCTTGTTTGTGTTGCCTTGTTTGTTGGATTGGTGTACTACTGTGTACAGTAGCGCTCCTCTCTGTTGGCTATAGAGGAAGAGATATTGCTCCCTGTTAACCTATTTATACTCTAGTGAAATTGATGCCACTTTGTTGGTGTCTGCCACTATTTTTTGGAAATGTGTAGACTCCTGTTTGGGTCTCCATCATTTTTGTTGCCTGTAGCAGTAGGCCTCTAAGACCGGCAGGCCTCCACTGCCTTTGATCAACTACCCATGTTACTATCCTTAGTATTTTTCTGACAATAGTAGTCTACAAAACTGCAATTTGTGCCACCTGAGTGTGGCTGAGTATCAAAGCAGGTTGATCTATTGCATGTGGCATCAGGGCTTCTAGCACAGCAGGCCTACACTGATCCCTCACCCACGTCATTTTAATTTGAAGTTCAAATTCAAAGCTGTACATGCTGGCCTAGACCTTAATACCTCATACATGGTGATTGCTGCCATGCCATTCTAAAGTTTGAACTGTGGGTGAATTTTAGGCCACTTTCCTGGTGTCTGCTCCTACTTTGATGTGTTTTGACTGCTTTTGGGAATGTGTGATGGTGTTGTGAGTGTGTTTGTTTTTTGCCTCCCATTGACTCCAGTGGTGTTCGGCTATGTTCGGAGAGTATTCGAAGAATAATTAGGTGAATATTGCAAATTTGGCCATCTTAATCAGAACTGAATATTGAAATATTGGCTCATCCCTAAAAGTAATACTGTAAGAATGTGGAAATGGGTGAAGAAAAATTTCCAAATCATTTTGGAAATGTTAAATATTACAGACCACATACAGTAATACTGTATGGATGAGGAATTGAAGCCTGAAAAATGTCTAAACTCTTTTACGAAGTGTTAGATATCACAGAAATGTACCCGACAACATGGAATACTGTTTGGTTGAGTAATTGAACCAATAAACTTTTTTTAATGCTTTTTTTGGAATACTGGATATCTCAGTAATGTACCCCAGACCACTGAATACAGTATGGGAGAGAAATTTAACAAAGTAAAAAAATTTTTAAGCTTTTTGGAGTACTGGATATCTCAGTAATATACCCCAAACCAAGGAATACTGTATGGGTGAGAAATGTAACCCGGCAAAAAATGTTTTCACTTTTTTGAGTGTTTTACAGCTCTGGCAAAAATTAAGAGACCACTGCAACATTTTCAGTCTGTCCTAATTTTTCTCTTTATAGGTATATTTTTGAGTAAAATGTAAATTGCTCTTTTATTCTATAAACTACTGACAACATGTCTTCGAATTTCCAAGCAATACATTTTTTATTTATTTTCAGAAAATGAGAAATGGTCAAAATAACAAAAATGCAGACCTCAAATAATGCTAAGAAAACAAGTTCATAATCATTTAGAAACAACAATACTAATGTTTTAACTCAGGAAGAGTTCACAAATCAATATTTTGTGGAATAACCATGATTTTTAATCACAACTTTCATGTGTCTGGCATGCTTTCCACCATTCTTTCACACTGCTTTTGGGTGACGTTATGCCTCTACTGGTACAAAAATGTAAGCAGTTCTGGATTTGCTGGCTTATGACTATCCAGTTTCCTCTTGATTACATTCCAGAGGTTTTCAATGGGGTTCAGGTCTGAAGATTGGGCTGGCCATGACAGAGATTTGATGTGGTGGTCCTCCATCCACACATTGATTGACCTAGCTGTGTGGCATGGCGCATTGTCCTGCTGCAAAAAAACAGTCCTCAGAGTTGGGGAACATTTCTTGAGCAGAAGGAATCAACTGTTTTTCCAGGATAACCTTGTATGTGGCTTGATTCATACGTCCTTCGCAAAGATTAACCTGCCCAATTCCAGCCTTGCTGAAGCATCCCCAGATCATCACCAATCCTCCACCATATTGCACACTGGGTGCAAGACACTGTGGCTTGTACGCCTCTCTAGGTCTCCGTCTAACTTAGAATTGGTCAGATCAATCAATTGAGGCAAATGTCGAGGATGACATTCAAAAAGGATGGACGAGTGTCACATGCAGAAACAGTGCTAACTGCTGTTGCTTCAAAAGCATCCAGCAACTAGAGGGGTTAACACAGTCACAGGAGACAGGGAGTGGTTAGCAGAGCTCCAGGGGGATTGTGAGAAACTTCTTTACATTCTGGCAGCAGCCCAGAGGGATGAGTGATTTATGATCTGTCTCTAAAATAAGTTCAGGCAAGTGAACCATAGGGGCACAGGATTCCATTACAGAGTGGAGCTGGGCCAATCCCTATACTGCGACTTGAGAAAGTCTATCAGGAGCAGGACGATAAGTACTATAAGAAGTTGTGTTACAGAGATAATGTCCCTCAGCAAACCCTCTGCCCCATCTCACTGTGCTAGAAGAAATGCTGTGTACTGCTCTGCCTTTGTAGAGTCTTGATGTGTGCTGAACTGTGCTAACCAAAGAGACTGTTAGTCAATGTGCCTCTAAGAAGCAGCTGTACTGTTATAAAGCCTGTGCTTAAGAGACATGAATTGTACTGAATGTGCTGTGACATTAAACTACACGGTTCATGTTCATGAGGATTCTATTAGTTGCATCTGTGTGAACAAGTGGATCCATCTTGTGCCTGAGGAAGCTGCAGTACATGGTCACCCTGAGTAACAGTTCCCCCAGAGTTCCAAAGATTTCATGAGACCTGTCCCGCCCCTATCTGAACCTAATGGTGTGCACATAACATATTCACTTTGTATTCTCATATGACCTTGGAACAATTATGCACAAAATAATGCGCCAGTGATTAGTGCCTTTCATTTTCCTTCTTATTTTGAAATTTTTGTAGTTTGTGAGGAAAGCTTCACCAAAACCTTAAAATTAAAATCTGTATTGAAGCTGCATGAAATCTACGTTTTCTATTCACTGTTGTATTTGGAATATTATGATGCAGTTAACTAAAATAACCATGCTATGTGGTACATTGTAAGACTGGCAGTGTTAAGTGACTGATGGCAATTACCAACAATGATCATGAGACTTGCAATAATAAGTCAGTGTTCAGTCCAATAACTGTTCTGTGCATTTTTGCTCTATAATTACGCAGTTGCTGCAGTGCAACCATTCCACAATGTTATAATTAGTATGTAATTAACTAAAGTATGTGTTTCAATTTGACAGACATATTTATACAGGATTATAGACAAGAGAAAAGTCATTAGAATAGCTTTCCACGATTATTCAAAACTATGAGCAGTAATAGCTATCCACCCATCAAACTTCATTGCAGATAGGCATCTAAGAGAATAAACACTATTTCAAATATTGTGTTTATTGGAAACTTTAAAAAAAATCACATTGTTATTGCAAATTCCTTGAGAAGAAAATCAAGAATGATCTGCTGTAATGCCTGTTGATTGATCCTGGTGGTCCAGGTAATACAACCAACTAATTTTCCTTTAGAAAAGTAAGGTATACATCACGTGAGCTGCGTGTGAGGACTCGAGAACACGTCAGGGACATTATGGCCTCAAGGGAAATTTGTGATATATCTATCCTTAAAACTATCCCCAAGCATTTTAAATTATACCATGACTCGAATGCATCCGGTTTACAAGTATGGGGTATAGACGTGTCCACTGTGGCATTTGGGGCGGTGATATGAAAAAAATTCTAGCCCAATTAGAATGTCGATGGATTGTCTTGCTGGATACAATGGCCCCATATGGCCTTAACGAAAAAGTAACTTTTTCACCATTTCTCAAATAATATAGTGAATTTGTCTTTGGTTTCTTTGTTTTTAATTGGTTGTTGGGTTGTTTTTAATGCATATATTTTCCATTTTTTATTTTTATCAGTCTGAGTAAATATGAACTTTTAATTTTGACCTTTGAAGGCGTATATATACTACCAAGCTTTGAAGATTGGGACCTATTCTATTGAGAAAATAAGAAAAAAGAAAATCATCTCTGAGGGTCGCTGTGCATATTATATATATGTATGTTAATATCATAAATTGGTGTAATTTAAAAAAAAAAAAAATTCTGATGTATATTGTATTTTTGTTGGCACAGATGCTTTCATTAATGTGACTAATTGACTGTATATTCATTGCTCTTTGTTGCCGCATAATACATGTTATGCTTTGCCATAAATAATAATGGCGGCGCTTATGTCTATTAGTGCCTTGAACAGCAATGGCGGCAGTGCTGTGCGCGTGCGCGGTGTACACGCCTGCCGCGTTATGAAAGGCATCCTCACGGCGTCGGCACAGCGTTGGATCCCCTTGGTTACCATGCTGACTCTAACGTGTGTCGACTTCCGGGATGGCCGGAAGTGACGTGGCAGGTTTGCCGTGTCCACTGCGCATGCACCGGATGTAAATGGCCGCGCGCACGTATTTTCTAAATTACACTGATGTAATGACCCTTATAAAAGATCCCTCAGCCTTGTTACTTGCCATACAGTCCCCCGAGGAAGCCCTTGTGTGTTAAACACATAGGGGTATTGGCGGGACCCCCCGACCACCACTATGGGTAAGAAAACCATCTTTGCTATATGTGAACTAGTGGTCCGTTGATGGGAGCGCAGGACTTAGCATCTTAGGGTTAATTGGTGTGCCACTGAGCCTTGTACGTAGTAATAAAAATCTTCCATATTCATGGCACTGTAATGTGGTATATATTTAGATAGGTAGTTTAACCCAAGTGCCTGATTAGGAATTGGAGGGTGCTCTTTTTCCTTTAACCCTTTCCAGAGAGCCATCGATAAATCGTCCATCTAGTCATGGTACCATATACTGAGGTCGGGTGGTTTGGTCATATTGTTCTCCACTATTTGTGTCTCATATTTCGTCTTTACTGATGTTTTAGAGGATGGAATTTTTTAAATAAAATATTTATACCTTTTTGCACAAGATAAAGCTCTGAGTGTACTTAATTGATGACTATATAATGGTATAATTTGGGCATTTTTGAACTCATTTGGTTCTCTGTTAGTGTGTCTGCTTATAGAGTTGCCCCTTTCGGATCTAAGTCCAATAATTTGACAAAAGTACAGGTATGATAATCTGTATTAATAAAATTAATCTACTGTATTATTTCATGAGCCAGCAGAGGGATAACACCCCCTCTGTCCTTGGATGTTCATAACAATAGCTTCAACTAAATTCCGAAAAAAGCAAGTCCCCACTCAGGGCCATCATCTGTCAATGGAAATATAGAGAGCTTCCACGTTACTGGTAGTACAAAGGCTCTGGACAAGCAAAATGGCTCCTTGCCCCTCAAAAGAAATTCAGAAAACTTTGCGTTCCCAAATTCAAATGCCTCCCTTCCTTCTGAGTATACATTGAGTATTTGGTGAGTTTTTTACCCCAGTATTTGTAAGCCAAAATCAGGAGTGGAACGGTCAGAGGAAAAGCATAATAAAAACATTTGCACCCTTTCTGTATTTCTCACCCACTCCTGGTTTTGGCTTACAAATACTGGGGTAAAAAAACTCACCAAATACTGACTGTGTGCATGAGCCCATAGATTCCACATTTGCCATTTCTGTAGTGATGAGAGCCCACCTAATTAACAGGTGTTTGTCTCCCGAAGTGTGAGCTGGGCATAACGTACTGGTCTCTACAACGTACTGGTCACTACAACGGAAGTTTGAAATTTTCACTTATCAACATCCACTGCTGTTTGTTTCTGGAAAACCCCCATACATTCAAAATCGTCAAAACACATGTTGATAAATTCCCAAAGGGGTATAATTTCCAAAATTACGTCACTTGAGGGGGGATTTTGCTCCTCTAGTAATTAAGGGCTCTGTGTATGGAGTCTGCAAGTCGTTCTAAGAAAATCTGTGCTCAGGAGGCAAATAGCGCTCTGTCCCTCGTCATATGGCTAAGCAGTACTGTACAGCTACATATGGAGTATTGCCACGTTCAGTAAAAATTGTGGGACAAACTATGGTGCCATTTTTATCCACTTCTTGTGTGAAAATATAGAATCTGGGGCTAAAACAAAATTTTTGTGATAAATATTCTGTTATTTTTTCTTCGCATCCTAAAGGTATAAAATTATGTGACATACCCGTGGTGTCAATATGAACACTGCACCCCTAGATAAACATGTTGAGAGGTGTAGTGCGTAAAAAGGAATCAGTTATACGGGTTCTGCTCTTCTGGCAACTCGGGGGCTCTCTCAGTGTGTCATGGAACCCTCAACTATAAGGCCGGGGTCACACTAGAGAGAAATAAGGATGAGTGAGAGGCGTAAAAACCAAGCATTGCACATGGACCAATGATTCTCTATAGGGTAGCTCCCATCAGCCGTATTTTTCTTGCGCATATTTTACAGCCTTTGCCAATCGCAGCATGCTGCGATTGTCAGCGTACTACGCCCGTAGTACGCTATTGCAAGTATATGGGTGCGCAAAAACAACGCATTACACACGGACCACACGTGTGACTTGTGAGAAATACGTACGACTTTGGCAGGTGACAGGAAATGGACCAACCAATTATCAGGAAGCTTAGACATGCTAATTAGCTCAAAAAGTGCTCCAGACATCCAGGAAGTATGCCTCCACGGAGTACAGCATCATGGCACCCTACTACCTGAATGTGAAGATGCTGATTGTTCTAGTGCATGAGCTCCCGGAAATCTGGGACCAACGTGATGCCCATTATGCCGACCGGGCAAGAAAGGAGGTGACATGGAGGCGCATATTTCGCCAGATGTTCCACGATTTTGGTGATCGGCCATGTGAGGAGCAGCAGCAAATGAGTAAGTACAATTAAAAAAAAGGGTTGAAGGTTACCTCACATCAAAAAAGGATTTTGGAAGTAGCCCCCCCTTCCTGTGCTTGGCCTTTTTGCCTCTTGAGGCCTGTAGATTCATATTTGACCCATTGTTTTACCCTGACATAATTGGTCCCTGTCCACAAGCTCCTCATAATGCCTAGGCAACCAACTTTAGAGTTGTTACTTGTCCCCTGAGCTATTGTGACCCTGTGTATCTGGCCTGGTTGCCCCAATTATATATGGCTTCCTGGGTAGAAATCACACCCTACTAGGCCACATGACTATGCTACTTTTTGTAAAGGTTGTTTTGCAAATATGTGAAATGTAGAATATTTTCTGTTACATTGCAGTTGAAGATCTGATGAGATGCTGGCGCTGCATCCGCGACCAACACAGGCGGGAACATCAGCAGCGGGCCAGGAGTGGAGATGCGGGCCACACCAAGTGAAAATATGTCTACTATGATCGCCTCTCCTTCCTCGCTCAAATTCTGGATCTGAGACCATAAGTAGAAAACTGACACCACATTACACAGATCCTTTCCAGGCCCAAACCAATTTTTTTTTTGCCCATTTTATATTTCATAACAGAACTCAGTCTAACCTTACAGAAAGGTAAACTGGGTCAGATACAGAGCCCATCATAGATCCTGTTGCTGGAGGGGAAGAGGTGGCTGGCCCATCTTCTCCCCCTCCAAGAAGCATGGGCCAAGTTTCCTCTCCTGCTCGCCCTGCGCCTGCCCTTGGATCTGGACCTGCACCACAAACCCCACCACCAGGACCACAGCCACAAGCAGGACCATCTGCTGCAGCAGCACCCACCATACAGGATGATCAGGGCAACAACAGCAGCAGCCCAACTGGCCACCTAGAGGGCTCCCCCCAGCCTGCTGTACCATCCCGACGAGGTAGAAGAAGGCGCCAGATCCCTGGCCAACATACCCGTACAAATGTGGACACAGGGGTCCCCATCTATCTTGCTCGAGTGAATAGTGATGATGGGGAGGAGGCGTTCTCACACAGCCTGGACCATTATCTTCAGTCCCTTCCCCATGAGGTGAGGCTATGTATTTGAGGATCTTTTCAGATCCTGATTGATGCAAGCACACACCCCCAATACTCCATATGAGGTATTTGAATTTCTAGAGAGGTGGCAACTTTCCCCAAGGAATCTGATGCGCCTTAGACCACACCCACACATGCTTGCTCAATCAGGCTCTGAGGATCCTCCTACACGTGGGGAAATTGATTTTATTATTTTCATGGCTCAACGTTATAAACTTCTGTGAAGCACCTGGGGGTTCAATGTGCTCACCACACATCTAAATACATTCCTTGAGGGTTATAGTTTTCAAAATGGGGACACTTGGGGGTCAAATGATACATTCCTTTCAAGTCCTGCTGTGCACCCAAGCAGTAGTTTTCTCTCACATATGAGGTGTCAGCATACTCAGGAGTAATTGCACAAACATTGTATGGAGCCATTTCTCTTGTTACCCTTTTTGAAATGAAAAATTTGGGGCTAAAATACATTTTTGTGGGGAAAATGTTTCTAGATCAGTTCCCTGAGGGGTCTAGTTTCCAAAATGGTGTCATTTGTGGGGGGTTTCCACTCTTTAGACAGATCAGGGGCTCTCCAAAAGCGACTTGGCATCTGCTAATTGTTTCAGCAAATTGTGCATTCAAAAACTCATATGGAGCTCCTTCCCTTCTGAGCTCTGCCATGCACACAAACAGTAGTTTTCCCCACATATAGAGTATCAGCATGCTCAGGAGAAATTGCACAACAAATTTTGTGATCAATTTTTTCCTGAGACCTTTGTAAAAATAACAAAAATTGATCTAAACTCAATTTTTGTGAATAAAAGTGAAATGTTCATTTTTTTCTCCACATTTCAAAAATTCCTGTTTTGCACCTGAAGGATTAATAAACAACTTGAATGTGGTTTTGACCAGATTCAGGGGGCCAGTTTTTAGAATGGTGTCACTTTTGCGCATTTTCTGTCATATAGACCCCTCAAAGTCACTTCAAATGTGAGGTGGCTCCTAAAAAATATGATTTGCAAATTTTGTTGGAAAAAAGATAAATCGCTGGTCAACTGTTAACCGTTGTAACTTCCTAACAAAAAAAATGTTGATTCAAAAATTGTACTGATATAAAGTAGACACGTGGGAAATTTATTTTTTTAACTATTTTGTGTGACACATCTCTCTAATTTAGGCTGGTTTCACATTAGCGCTTTTTAAGCGCATGCACGGCCGGGGGTAGCTCCGCCCCCGAGCCGGCTCTCTGCCCGGCGTGCCCGCCCCTTGCTTGTAGCGCCGCCTCCTAGCGGACAGCGGCGCCTGTGATCGGCGCACCCTTTCTTTAGCATAGGGTGCGCAGATCGTGCGCAGGCCCTGCGCTAGTTGCGCTTTGACCTGCGCTGCGCACTTTTGACGGTGCGCCGTGCGCGCCAAAATCGAACCGTCAAAAGTGCGCAGCGCAGGTCAAAGCGCAACTAGCGCACGGCCTGCGCATGATCTGCGCACCCTATGCTAAAGATAGGGTGCGCCGATCGCAGGCACCGATGTCCGCTAGGAGGCGGCGCTACAAGCAAGGGGCAGGCACGCCAGGCAGAGAGCCGGCTCGGGGGCGGAGCTACCCCCGGCCGTGCGTGCGCTTAAAAAGCGCTAATGTGAAACCAGCCTTAAGGGTATAAAAATTCAAAGTTTGAAAATTGCATAAGTTTCTTCCATGTGTCTCCGGTTAGTAGTTACCTGGCTATTTAGCTGGCTTTCTACCTCTAATTACTGCCAGTTCTAGCTTTGATCAAGAGAGGTGTATTTGCTCTGTGCCCTGAGTTCTTATATTCTGATCTCTGTTCCCCGACACTGGATTTTCCTTTGACCATCCATTTGCCTTGCCCCTTTGTCTTGATCCACTACCTTGCTGGAATTCTGACCTCAGACTGTGACATAACTTTGCCTCTGTTTTTTCCTTAGGTTATGATCAGCTTTCTTTGTATCTGATGTGCAGTGCATATCATGACATCACCATGCTACTGTGATGCCAGTCACTACACATGGATAAGCCAGGAAGCAGGCTAGTCAAATACACCACAATATTCACCTCACTGCAAACCTTTCCTGACAACTCTGCTACCTTTTCTGCACACCATCAAGTCCTTAGGGCCTCTTTTTTTCACAGTCATACACCAATGTTTTCAGTCTGGAACAGGACTTCTGGTAATCTGGCCTCAGAAGTCATGCCACGCCAAACACTGTGACTTCACAATACACCAGCCTGTTAGGTTATAGCATGTGATAATGTCTTGACATCATGACTCACTGTGACCTTTGAGGCCTGGTCATGGCCAGAATCTCTCTTGTATAGTGATGGACGAACCCCTGGATGTTCTGGTTCTCCATGTTAAAAAATGTTCAGTTCAGGTACCAGAACAGTACCCGAACCTGGACCACATTTAGATGAACATCCATTGTTTGCCACGCTGTCTTCGACATGACAGTGCAGCAAATGCTGCCTCTGATCATAGGTAAGATTATTACCAACGGTCAGAGAGCTGCGGTTCCCATGCTGTCAGATGACATCATGAGCCAGCAGCTGTGATCGGTGGTAAAAAGGCAGGCTACTGTTTCACGGCTGACAACTGACAGGCACGGCAAGAGGTGCGGGGACCCTTGCAGTTGGTCCCTGCACCCAGAGCGCTGTGATTGGTCAGTCAATCTGACTGACCCAACACAGTGCGATCGGGCAGGAGATGATGAAATTTTAGCATCTCCTGACCAATAAGTGCAGGATCTCAGCGCTGCAGTGGCTGAGCTTCCTGCACTTAGAGCCAGGAGCGGCGTCCGTGCCCGCCCCTGACTGTTAACCCCCTGAGTGCTGCGATCGAGTGCAATCGCAGCATTCAGTGGGGGAGGCAGAGGGTCGGGGGCTCCCTCTGCCTCAGATCGGCATCCCCACGATATAATCGTGTGGCCCAATCTCAGCCATGATGACCCGGGGTTGTCATGACAACCCCTGGGTCATCCAGCTACGGAAAGCTTCTGAGACCATGCTCACACCATGGTCTCAGAAGCTTTCTGCATAAATATAATACATTGCAATGCTGGAGCATTGCAATGTATTATACCTGCAAATCAAAGATAAAAAGTGAAGGTCCCATAAAGGGACAAGATAAAAAAAAAATTAAAAAAAATATGTAAAAAAATATGTAAAAAAAATAACTAAAATAATAAAAAATAATTCCCCAAAAAATACACAATTTTATGTAAAAAAATAAAATAAACAAAAAATACACATATTTGGTATCGCCGCGTCCGTAAAAATCCCATCTATAAAAGCGTCACCCTAGTTAACCCCTTCAGTGAACGCCATAAAAAAAGCACAAAAATGTAGCAATTTATACTTTTTCCAAGCGGTATCATCATACCCCTTGGAAAAAGTGCAATAACATGCGATCAAAAAGACGGATATAAATAAACATGGTACCGCTGAAAAGTCATCTTGTCACGCAAATAACAAGCCACCATGCAGCATCATCAGCGAAAGAATAAAAAAAGTTTTAGCTCTCAGAATAAAGTGATGCAAAAATAATTATTTTTTCTATAAAAGTTTTTATTGTGTAAAAAACAGCAAAATATAAAAAAATATAAATGAGGTATTATTGTATTTGTAGTGACTAGAAGAAAAAAGCTGCCTTACCAATTTTACCACACTCAGAATGGAGGAAACAAAACTATTCCTGAATTGCTGATTTTTGTTCATTCTGCCTCCACAAAAATCGGAATAGAAAGCAATGAAAAAAATTATGTGGTGTCCAAAAATGGTACCAATAAAAACATCAGCTTGTCCCGCAAAAAACAAGCCCACACACGACTCTGTCGGCCGAAATATAGGAAAAATCTTAGCTCTCAAAATATGGCGTTGTAAAAATTTCTTACAAAAAATTCTTACAAAAAAAGGCTCTTTTAGTTTGTGACAGAAGCTAAACTTGAAAAAAGGGTATAAATCTGGTATCGCTGTAATCGCACCGACCCAAGGAATAAAGTGTCCTAATCACTTATACCGCATGAGGCGATCACAGTGGTTTACCTCTACATATGGGGAATCAGCATAATCAGGACAAATTGCACAACAACTTTTGGGATCTAATTTCTCCTGTTACCTTTGTGAAAATAAAAATTTGGAGGCAAAAAGATCATTTTGTGGAAAAAAATATGATTTTTTTATTTTCACGACTACGATATAAACTTCTGTGTACCAATAGGGGGTTCAAAGTGCTCACCACACATCTAGATAAGCTCGTTGGGGGTCTAGTTTCTAAAATAGGGTCACTTGTGGGGGGTTTCTACTGTTTAGGCCCATCAGGGGCTCTGCAAACGCAACATGACGCCCGCAGACCATTCCATCAAAAGTCTGCATTCCAAAATGGCGCTCCTTCTCTTCCGATCTCTCCCATGCACCCAAACAGTGGTTCCCCCCCACAAATGGGGTATCAGCGTACTCAGGACAAATTGCACTCATATTCATGAGTTTTAATGAGCGGCACCACGTGACCGCTGAAGGCAGGAAGAGAGAGCACGGGGAGAAGCTGGGGGCTCAAGAGACAGCGTCAGGACGGGTAAGTATGACCTGACACCCCCGCCCCCCCTCCCCCTCTGACCCCCCGGTGTATATGACTCGAATATAAGCCGAGAGGGGGACTTTCAGCCCAAAAAAACGGGCTGAAAATCTCGGCTTATATTCGAGTATATACGGTAATTAACTTATTGAATGTGGTTTTGAACCCCTTGAGGGGTGCAGTTTTTAGAATGTTGTCACTTTTGGGTATTTTCTGTTATGTTGACCCCCCAAACTCACTTCAAATGTGAGGTGGTCCCCAAAAAAAAATGGTTTTGTAAATTTTGTTGGAAAAATGAGAAATCGCTGGTCAACTTTTAACCCTTATAACTTACTAACAAAAAAAAATTTGGTTCCAAAATGGTGCTGATGTAAAGTAGACATGTGGTAAATGTTACCTATTATCTATTTTTTGTGACATATCTCTCTAATTTAAGGGCATAAAAATTTAAATTTGAAAATTGCAAAATTTTAAAAATTTTCACCAAATTTCCGCTTTTTTCATAATTGAATGCAAGTCATATCAAAGAAATTTTACCACTAACATGAAGTACAATATGTCAAGAAAAAACCTCAGAATCAGCGGAATCCGTTGAAGCCTTCCAGAGTTATAAGCACATAAATTGACGGTGGTCCGATTTAAAAATTAAGACCTGGTTATTAACCTACAAAATGGCTTGGTCCTGCAGGAGTTAAAATAGAGTTCTATGAAAAAGAAAATGGTCATTTGCAACTTTATCTATGTTAAGATCAGCAGGGGCTTGACCAGTAAAATCCTAAGTACCAACAACATGATCACACACATGTCATATAAACACCCTACTTGGTGGGCCAAACGCCGGGGTCCACAATTGGTACCAGGGGGTAATACCACTGCCTTTTCCCCTGTGATATGCGCTTTCCAATCTTCTGTCCATGACACTGGCATAGATGTCTCCTGTCCTGTACTTGTCCTTGCCCATTCTCAGGCACCATCATCAGGCACTTATAAATCATTGTCCCAGCACAGTGTACTTAGTACCCAGCCACCACTCTGTCATGGTCACACGTGGCTGGACACAGAGCCTCCAGCAGGGCGGATTTAAATGACAAGCGTGACCCTGGATACACCGCCTCCAGTTGGGCGAATTTAAATAATAACACGTGCAGCTGGATATGCCGCCTCCAACAGGCAAATTTAGGTAATACACGTAACACGTCAATCTGGAAACTCTGCCTCCAGTAAGGCGAATTTAAACAATAAAGGGGAAACCTGGGTAACAATAACAATGGTGGCCCTGCGATAGGGAATTGGAAAGTGGAGACCTCCTGCACTCCCCTGAGTCAGTGTCTCTACACTCCTAACGTTCCCTAGGCCGGTTCCGCACCGGGCACCGCTCAGGATACCTTTAAACCCTAGCTCGCCCTCCACCTAAACCCTGACTAGTGAAGTGGACGGTGCGGAAACTAATCCCACCACTGCACTAAACACACATAAGGAAAAAAGACAAAACAGGGGAATACCACTTAGCTTTGCTCTGTTGCTTACGTTCCCAGCAATAGAGCCCAACCACCTGCGTGCATCTTTTCCTCCGACCGGGTCCAACACCATAGTGCAGCCTTGGAGCAAACAGAGTCCACCACTTCCGTGCAGCTGTCCAGAAAACAGAGTCCAGTATAAAAGTCCAGCTTTCCGCTTAAGAGTCCAGCATGTTGAGTCCAGTTTTCCAGCAACCGAATCCAGCATCATGAGAGCAGCTCTACACCACAGCTGCCACTCCACCAAGCCATGCAAAAATTCCTTGCAGACACCATAGCTGCCACTCCAGGACTCTCACTGAGCTACCCGGGACTCTCTTTCAGCTCCATCCTTCACCCAGGCTTGCATGTAACTGAGGACTATCAACAACCGTGATTGACACACCTGACACTCTCTTATAGAGCAATCACACCTGTTACATAATTGCATGCACAAACTAAAGTAACCAAGTGCAATGACGCACACCACCACCGGGGAGCAAATTTAGAACAAAAGACACCAC
Source organism: Dendrobates tinctorius (assembly GCF_039654945.1). NCBI lineage: Eukaryota > Metazoa > Chordata > Amphibia > Anura > Dendrobatidae > Dendrobates > Dendrobates tinctorius. The sequence goes on from NW_027361690.1 coordinate 13,760,439, forward strand.
AGTGCAATAATACTAATGGCCACCGGGGGCAAAAGCCAAACCTTGGCACACAGCCAAAGGGAAAAAAAAGGTTACTTTGCGCTTTTAATCTGTCAGATCCAACCTGGATCATGACACACTCTTTGTCCCAGGGTGGCATCCCAGCATTGTATCAGCACAATGTCCAGGAACATCACACGTTCCCTAACCAAAACATTTACTGGGGTTGTCTACTTAAAAACCGACACATGACAAGTGCTTGTGACCAGGGGCACTACATTTCACTGACGGCACACTGTAAACATTGTGGAGGCCAAGGTCAAGTCCTACCCTGGCAATGTAAATGTGCTACCAGAACCGAGGATTGCTGGACCTTCTTCTATCAGGATTTCCTTCTCCTGCTAGACTAGTTCCTTCACACCATACATATGTGAAAAAAAGAGAGCAGATTGCACTCACTGTCTTAAAACTCCAATGCTTTATTTGGACATCTTAAAATATCAGAGGCAGAAGAGTTATTGTGCTGGATACAAAATCAGGACGACAGCTGTTTCACGCGAGTGTGCGCTTCTACAAGTCCATCTCCTGCCTCTGTTATTTTAAGATGTCCGAATAAAGCATTGGAATTTTAAGAAGGTGAGTGCCATCTACTCTCTTTTTTCACATATGTATGCTGCAAAACTATAGACTTTTTGTGGATGTGCACCCGGTCTATTTGAGATAGGCGTCTCTCAGTAGTCACGTTTGTGCGGTACTTGTTATCACGGAGTACACAGGGGCTGTGCTGCATTCCGTTTTCTTTTGTGCTAGTTCCTGCGTACCCTTTTGCTCCTCTTCATCCTCTATCTCTGAATTGGCATTTAAGAGCACATTGTCCACATCATCCGAAACCTGAAAATTCTGCAGCATTGCCTCAGCGAAGTGTCAACAAGCTCTACAGAAACTAATTTGTCTAGAAGACAAACCACACACAGTGGCAGAGTTATTGAAAGGTATAACAGACCAAAAAGATCTGTGGCTCTCGCCGCTGAACCTACAACCAGGCATGGTCTTGTGTAATAATGGCAGTAATCTGGTGGTGGTTGTGAACGTTGGGAAGCTCACACACATACCATGCTTGGCCCACGTGCTCAATTTAATAGTTCAGTGTTCTGAAAACCTTGCAAGACCTTCTGGTCAATTTACGCAGCATCAGTGCCCTTTTTAGCTCTGGCAGTGTTGCAGCAGCGCATACAAGTTCCAGTTTAATGACTGTTATTCGATGTGTCCACACGCTGGAACTTCACACTGTACATTCTGGCTAGGCTTTGTGAGCAGAAGAGGATAATTGTTGAATGCCATCTCCAAAATGCTTGTCGGTAGAGATAAGCGACTTTGCCTTTTTTAGGGTCGAGTCGGGTTTCATGAAACCGGACTTTCGCAAAAGTCGGGTCTAACGAAATCGGCCGACTATAGGGAAAAGTCGGAGGCCGACTAAAACACGACCCAAAGCAAGTCAAAGGGGAAGCAAAGTCGGCAGGGAGTGGAGGACAGTAAACACACCTACAGTGCCCATTTCAATGCCAAAAACATCAATTCTTATTACTGAAGCTTGTCAACCTTAATATAATTCATAATAATAGTTACGCATTGAAAACTGGGGCTTATTTGGCTAAAGTTGTGGGGGGGTAGGGCTGGCTCCAGGTTTTCATGTGCCCTGGGCCAAAAAGTGTCAGTGCGCCCGTTTAACACATACCACAACTCATGATAGTCCGATACGGCACAGAAATATAGGTAAAGTACAATGACAAATACTTCACTGCTTACATGACATGACTGATCTATTTTAAATTGTATAATAGCTCAAAAAAAGGACAGTATATTACTCCATACAGTATTATGGCAACCACATTGTGCGCCATACAGAATAATGAGGCCCATATATTTCTCCATACAGAATAATTGGTCACATATAATGTTCCATACAGTGTATGATGAGCACCACATAATGCTCCTGTATATGATGGGCCTCATGAACGATGCTCCAGTGTATTATGGGCCCTAATAATGCTCCATATATAATGGATTCCATTTCTAATGCTCCAGTGTATCATGTGCCCAATAGATGCTGCTCCAGTGTCTGATCTGCCCCATTTATAATGCTCCAGGATATGATGGGCCTCATGGATGAGGCTCCAGTGTATGATGGGCCCTAAAAATGCTCCATATATAATGGGCCCCATTTCTAATGCTCCAGTGTATAATGGGCCCCGTAAATGCTGCTCCAGTGTCTGATATCCCCAATCTAGAATGCTACACAATATGATGGGCCTCATGGATGATGCTCCAGTGTATGATGGGCCCTAATAATGCTCCATATTTAATGGGCCCCATTTCTAATGCTCCAGTGTATCATGTGCCCCATAGATGCTGCCCCAGTGTCTGATCTGCCCCATTTATAATGCTCCAGTATATGATGGGCCTCACGGATGATGCTCCAGTGTATGATGGGCCCTAATAATGCTCCATATATAATGGGCCCCATTTCTAATGCTCCAGTGTATAATGGGCCCTGTAAATGCTGCTCCAGTGTCTGATGTCCCCAATCTGGAATGCTACAGTATATGATGGGCCTCATGGATGATGCTCCAGTGTATAATGGGCCCTAATAATGCTCCATATATAATGGGCCCCTTTTCTAATGCTCCAGTGTACCATGTGCCCAATACATGCTGCTCCAGTGTCTGATCTGCCTCATTTATAATGCTCCAATATATGATGGGCCTCATTGATGATGCTCCAGTGTATAATGGACCCTAATAATGCTCCATATATAATGGGCCCCATTTCTAATGCTCCAGTGTATAATGGGCCCCGTAAATGCTGCTCCAGTGTCTGATGTCCCCAATCTGGAATGCGCCAGTATATGATGGGCCTCATGGATGATGCTCCAGTGTATGATGGGCCCTAATAATGCTCCATATATAATGGGCCCCGTTTCTAATGCTCCAGTGTATCATGTGCCCCATACATGCTGCTCCAGTGTCTGATCTGCCCCATTTATAATGCTCCAATATATGATGGGCCTCATGGATGATGTTCCAGTGTATAATGGGCCCTAATAATGCTCCATATATAATGGGCCCCAATTCTAATGCTCCAGTGTATAATGGGCCCCGTAAATGCTGCTCCAGTGTCTGATGTCCCCAATCTGGAATGCTCCAGTATATGATGGTCCTCATGGATGATGCTCTAGTGTATGATGGGCCCTAATAACGCTCCATATATAATGGGTCCCATTTCTCATGCTCCAGTGTATAATGGGCCCCGTAAATGCTGCTCCAGTGTCTGATGTCCCCAATCTGGAATGCTCCAGTATATGATGGGCCTCATGGATGATGCTCCAGTGTATGATGGGCCCTAATAATGCTCCATATATAATGGGCCCCATTTCTAATGCTCCAGTGTATCATGTGCTCCATAGATGCTGCTCCAGTGTCTGATCTGCCCCATTTATAATTCACCAGTATATGATGGGCCTCATGGATGATGCTCCAGTGTATGATGGTCCCTAATAATGCTCCATATATAATGGGCCCCATTCCTCATGCTCCAGTGTATAATGGGCCCCATAAATGCTGCTCCAGTGTCTGATGTCCTCAATCTGGAATGCTCCAGTATATGATGGGCCTCATTGATGATGCTCCAGTATATAATGGGCCCTAATAATGATCCATATTTAATGGGCCCCATTTCTTATTCTCCAGTGTAACATGTGCCCATAGATGCTGCTCCAGTGTCTGATCTGCCCCATTTATAGTGCTCCAGTATATGATGGGCCTCATGGATGATGCTCCAGTGTATAATGGTCCCTAATAATGCTCCATATATAATTGGACCCATTTCTCATGCTCTAGTGTATAACGGGCCCCTTAAATGCTGCTCCAGTGTCTGATGTCCCCAATCTGGAATGCTCCAGTATATGATGGGCCTCATGGATGATGCTCCAGTGTATGATGGGCCGTAATAATGCTCCATATGTAATGGGCCCCATTTCTAATGTTCCAGTGTATCATGTGCCCTATAGATGCTGCTCCAGTGTCTGATCTGCCCCATTTATAATGCTCCAGTATATGATGGGCCTTATGGATGATGCTTCTGTGTATGATGGGCCCTAATAATGCTCCATATATAATGAGCCCCATTTCTAATGCTCCAGAGTATCATGTGCCCCATAGATGCTGCTCCAGTGTCTGATCTGCCCCATTTATAATGCTCCAGTATATGATGGGCCTCATGGATGATGCTCCAGTGTGTAATGCTCCACATATAATGGGCCCCAGTTCTAATGCTCCAGCATATAATGGGCCCCGTAAATGCTGCTCCAGTGTCTGATGTCCCCCATTTGGAATTCTCCAGTATATAATGGGCCCCATTTTTAATTAACCCAGGCATGGTATGTGAAAAGAGCTCCACTGAGTAATCTGAAGTGTGTGCTGCTGCATCCATCACTTTTGGTGTGGGTGAAGGACACAAGGAAAGTGGTTGCTCCTGACCAGAAGCCTGCACTGACGACTCAGTGCTTGCATTTTTTGAAACTTCAGAAGAGGAGGTTATAGAGCTGGAGGCTGTTTCAGCAATATAAGCCAAAAACAGTTCCTGATGCTCCGGCTTTAAAAGTAGTCTACCTAGTCCCAGAAAACGGAGCGTTTCAGGCCATCCAGAGCTACACCATGACGCAGGCTCAACACCTCCTGCCTTAACTGCTATTGTGTTTTTGGCACTACCAGCAGATGCACCACCACCACCATCAGTGCAAGGTGGCCCCCCCATGCCCACGTCCGCATTCTCTTCCACCATACTTCCTCATGTTTTGGAAAATGGACCCAAAATACCAGCAGATACATGGTACTGTATCAGAAGCATACAGCTCTATACCGTCTAGGGATAACAATAAATCTCCATATATATTTCATGATTCATACATAGACGCTCACAGGCTCAGTATGGATTACCCAATAAAATAAAAAGTTGACAAAGGGTACAGTATCACCAGATACAAGGTATATATAGTATAGTGTAAACATTCTGAATCTCTGTATACATTTCAGAAGGCAGACACAAATGCTGTCAGGTCCAGTATGGATTACACAAGCATATGGAAAGCTGTAAATGGGTAATGTAACACAAGCATACAGCTGTATACAGTGTTGGGGTAATCTTAAAGCTCCTAATATATTGCCTGAGTAACAGACAGATGTTCACAGGCTCATTATGGATTACACCAGAATCTAAATAGCTAAAAAGGTTACTGTATCAGAAGCGTACAGCTGTATACAGTGTTGGCCAAATTTGAAATCTCGGTATATATTTCCGGAGTCAACCTCAGACGGTCACTCAGTCTGGGTTTGACCATAATAAAAAATGTTGTATAAAAGGTACTGGATAACAAGATAGCAAGTATATATATTGTAGGGTACAACTGAGATCTCTGTATACATACAGTAGTCCTGAAGTCACTCTCAGACGCTTACTCAGCATGGATTTGACCATAATACTAAATGTCGAACAAAGGTATTGTATAATAAGATACAAGCTGTATCGAGTATAGAGTAATAATTGGTACCTCCGATTCACCGTATATTTAGAAGGTGTAATCCACACACGCTCACTCACTATGGATGATACCATAATTAGTGTTGAGCATTCCGATACCGCAAGTATCGGGTATCGGCCGATATTAGCGGTATCGGAATTCCGATACTTAGTTCCGATACTTTTGTCATATCGGATTCCGGAATCGGAATCGGAAGTTCCCATCATGCTATGAGCCTGCTTGCTTTGATTAAGCCAATGGGAATCCTCCGAAGTGTGGGCACATCCTGTTAGGCATGTAGGCATGTTAACTATTGGCATGGCTGTGATTGGCTGCCGAAATGATGTCATGATGCACTATAAAAGCCACCGCAGCCGCCATTTCTGGTCACTCTGCTGTGAATTCAGTTAGGGACAGGCTGCTGTAGAAGACTGTGAGGGACAGTTAGAAATAGCGATTCCACCAAACATCTAGTGCTTTACCCAGGCTACATAAACCACCACTGTAGCCTTCTTTGCCCTAGCAGCAGTGTTCACAGCTGTCTGCAAGGGCTGTGTGAGTGCAGCTCACGCTGTGGAGCGGGTCCTGCAGCCACGTCAGGCTGTAGGCCACCCAGTGTGATCACTGCTGCCTCATACATCTTTTATTTTTTGAGCTGCATTTTTTACATAATTTCAATCTAGTGTGCTTCCATCCGTATCCATATACGTTGGTTGCAAACACTAGTAGTAGACAGCGGAGCCTTTCTGCAGCCTTTCAGTGCTAGTGTCCACTTTGCTGCACTGTTCACGGCTGTCTGAGAGGTCTCTGACTGTGTGTGAGTGCAGCTCACGCTGAGTAGTGTGTCCTGCAGCTACGTCTGGCTGTAGGACGCTCAGCGTGCGTCAGTGCCTCACACATATTTTTATTTGAGTGCAGCTCATTTTTTCTTCTATTAGTGTGCATCCATCCATCTCCATCTACGGTGGTTGCAAACACTATATAGGAGTACACAGCGGAGCCTTTCTGCAGCCTGTCAGTGCCAGTGCCCACTTAGCTGCACTGTTGACGGCTGTCTGAGAGGCCTCTGACTGTGTGTGAGTGCAGCTCACGCTGAGTAGAGTGTCCTGCAGCTACGTCTGGTTGTAGGACGCTCAACGTGCGTCACTGCCTCACACATATTTGTCTTTGAGTGCAGCTCATTTTTTCTTCACCTATTAGTGTGCATCCATCCGTATCCATCAACATTGGTTGGTTGCAAACACTATATAGGAGTAGATAGAGGAGCCTTTTTTTCTGGCTTGTGCCCTGCCGGCGCAGCCAGATTAGTATTACCCAATTTTTTGGGAGCCTCATCTTTTGCATTGTAGGTTACCTGCCTGCATTGTAATAGCTCCAAAAAGTTGGTGATACTATCAGTTTCAATTCTTTGTTCACATACTTTGAGTTTGTTTCCAACAAAGAAACCACAAAAAAAGTTCACCAAACACTACATTTGGAACTTGTGTAGGCCACATCAGCTCCTATTAAAGTCTAGTCCACACACACTTCATAAAATTAGTGTTTCTTGTACCTGTAACCAGCTGTTCAGGAATAAGCACACTAAGGCCCCCCTTTGTACTTTTTTGCCTATCTTAAGCAGTCTTGCAAGATGAAGAAGGCAGGGAGTAAGGCGCGTGGGCGTGGGCGTGGGCGTGGGCGTGGAGTTTCAGCAGGGAGAGGACGTGGGGATTCTGCAGGGAGAGGACGTGGGGATTCTACAGGTAGAGGACGTGGGGATTCTGGGCCTGCTGCGGGCACCAGTGGATCAGCATCCCCCAGTTTTAGCAGGCAACAGTCCTTTATGCGCAGCTTTGTAGGACCTCAACGTACCCCACTGCTGCGGGAGGAACAAATTGAAGCCGTTGTCGGATGGATGGCAGCTAACGCATCGACTTCAATTACTTCCGCATCCTCTCAGGGTCAGAGCACCGAAGAGCAACCATCTGTCTCTTCACCACCTGCCAAAGTGCCCAGGCAGTCAGAGAGACATGGACAGGAGCCATCACAGTCTCTACTTCTGTTCTCGGAATCTGTTGGCTTGGAAATAGGGGGCCAGCCAAGCAGCATTCCTGAATGTGAAGAAGAGGGAGTATGCAGTGATGCGCAACTTCTTTGTCCCTCTGAATCTGAAGAGGCGAGTGGGCCAGTGCCTATGGTCAGCACACCTCAGTATGCATCAGATGATGATGAGACTCAGTTGCCACTTTCTGGTGCATACGGTGCTGGCGAGACAACCCCGGAGAAGCAGCTGTTTGAAGAGGGGAGGGAAGATGATGAGGTCCTTGACCCATCATGGCGTGAGCAACAGGAAGGTGGTGGGAGCAGCTCGGAGGAAGAGATTCCCCTACCGGCCAAAACAGGAGGCAGAGGGAGGGGGAAGACTTGGTTGCCTGTACCCTCCACTTCGGCACCCGTTAGGAGCATTCCTCCTTCCAAAGGCAAACCGGGCGCTCACAAGAGTTGCAGTGCGTGGTCCTTTTTTGACACAGTTGCAGATGACATTTGCTTTGTCAAATGCAAGCTGTGTCATCAGAGAGTCAAAAGAGGGAGAAATGTCAGCAACCTCAATACCACAAATATGTGGAAACATGTGCGCACCAAGCACGAGTTGGAGTTGCAGAGACACCCTGAAGACGTAGGCCAACGTACAGCACCACCTACCACCTCTTCAGTTCGTGTTGGGCCCTCTTCCTCCAGCTCACACACTGCTGGTTCGGCTTCCTCACAGGATCGCCAAGGAAGAACCTCTGCCACTGTTGTCCGGAGACCCTGTCAGATTACACCCATAGCAGCACGTTCCCATCCATCACAGCCATCGGTAGCACAGGCATGGGATAAAAGGCGCCCTTACTCGGCAAACCATCCCCGAGCACAGTCTCTGAATGCTGGCATTGCCAAACTTCTGGCAGTTGAAATGCTGTCATTCAGGCTGGTGGACACTGACACCTTCTGGGACTTAATGGCATTGGCAGTCCCCCAATACAACGTGCCCAGCCGCTTTTATTTCAGCAGGCGAGCCGTCCCTGCCCTGCAGAAACATGTTGAGGGCAAAATAAAACATGCGCTACTAAACGCCGTTAGTAGCAAGGTCCACCTGACCACCGATGGGTGGACCAGTAACCATGGACAGGGACGATACCTTTCCCTCACTGCCCACTGGGTCAATGTTGTGGAGCCGGGTACGGATCTGGAGAGTGGCGCTGTACGTGTTCTTCCAACGCCACGGATTGCAGGACTCCAGTCTGTACACATAGACTCCTCCTCCTACTCAAGTTCCTCAGAAACAGCAGAGCAGGAGCCTGTTACGACCGATATGAGCACAGCCGTGGCCAAACGTCAACAGGCTGCACTCAAATTAATTTCTTTGGGGAATCGAAGCCACACAGTGCAGGAACTCTGGAATGCCATCAAGCAGGAGAGCGACCTGTGGTTTCTACCAGCGAATCTCCAGCCAGGCTTGGTAGTGTGTTAAAATGGCCGAAATCTGGTGGCAGCTCTGGCAGCTTCCATTATGGGAATGTGGACAGAGCAGGCGACATTGCCGGACACACATCAGGGGATTAACTGACCGGACTGAACACCTGTAACACAGGAACAAGTGTGGATTGTGCAGACGCCACTTCGGAGCTGTAACTGGCGGGGTTGGAGGACAGGGGAAATACGAAAATCAGTGAAGCCACAGGCCTAAGTGGAGCTTGGTTCAAATTAGTAGTCTACAACCGATCTTAAAATTTCTTCAATGCAGCCTCAGCCTGCTCCGTGCTTGTCCCTGGGCTTCAACACAGCCAGTTGTTGCTCGGAAGTGCCGTCTTCACAGAGTAAAACACTAGCTCCTGTGTTTGTGGGGTTCAGTAACGTCAGCTGTTCCCCTGCTGTTTTGATGGCAATCTGTCCTGCTGCCTCCCAATTGACAGCACATCAGGCCTCAGCCTGCTAAGTGCTTGTCCTGGGCTCCAACATCGCCAGTTGCTGCTCATAACTGACTTTGGCACGGGTACTCCCTCCTGCCCAGCTTGGTTCCAGCCCTGCCTGCTGTTTCCGGGAAGTGTCAATGTCAGTTTGCCACCCCAAGTTGCCATGTCGTGTTGCGGTTGGGTTAGCCGAGGCTAGGGTGCCAGCAGTTTAGGTGCTTCCTATGTGGACTGCGGGTTCTGGTAAGAAAGGCTTGTTCCATAGTGCCAGTAGGACAAGCACCCCCTGTAGGACTGTGTGATTCGGTAACTGCGGCCAGCTTGCGGCATGCCAACTTTGCTTTTCAGGGGTAACTTCTGATACCCCTCCGGGTTCCAGCACCGTCAGCTGGTTCTCGTCAGAGCCTTTGGCCTAGGTGCCTCCATCTCGGTATCCGAGTTCCGGCAACGTCTGCTGGTCCTTGGTAGTGCTTTGTAGCACAGGTACCTCCTGCTTAGTAACCGGGTTCCAGCACCGTCAGCTGGTCCTCGGTTGTGCCATTGGCTCTTATTCCTTCTGCTGCCCCTCCGGGTGCCAGCACTGTCAGCTGGTCCTCGCTATTTCCATTTGCTCTTGCAGCTTATGCTACCCCTCCGGGTTCCAGCACCGTCAGCTGGTTCTCGTCAGAGCCTTTGGCCTAGGTGCCTCCATCTCGGTATCCGAGTTCCGGCAACATCTGCTGGTCCTTGGTAGTGCTTTGTAGCACAGGTACCTCCTGCTTAGTAACCGGGTTCCAGCACCGTCAGCTGGTCCTCGGTTGTGCCATTGGCTCTTATTCCTTCTGCTGCCCCTCTGGGTGCCAGCACTGTCAGCTGGTCCTCGCTATTTCCATTTGCTCTTGCAGCTTATGCTACCCCTCCGGGTTCCAGCACCGTCAGCTGGTTCTCGTCAGAGCCTTTGGCCTAGGTGCCTCCATCTCGGTATCCGAGTTCCGGCAACGTCTGCTGGTCCTTGGTAGTGCTTTGTAGCACAGGTACCTCCTGCTTAGTAACCGGGTTCCAGCACCGTCAGCTGGTCCTCGGTAGTGCCATTGGCTCTTGTTCCTTCTGCTGCCCCTCCAGGTGCCAGTACCGTCAGCTGGTTCAAGAGGACAAAGAACAGGAAGACAACCACCAAGATGCAGAACAACAAGAGAGAGAAGACAAAGAAGCATAAAAAAAACTAAGCAGAAGAACATTAAGCATAAGACTAATACTCTGAGCAAATGATATTATCTTATTTATAAGCAGAAGAAGACTAAGCAGTGTATGGGGGTGAGTCCGTTCCTCCTCGTGGTGCCCCTGGAAAAGGCCTGCTGCTGCAGGCCAAACTGAACGCGGACAAATCCTGTTGTAAATCTTTTGTGACAGGCAGAACGGAAGGTGTAAACTTCTAACTTTTCTAGATAACAACTACAGGAATGCCTGACACAAACAAGAATATGATGAAGAAGAATAGGAAGAAGATGAAGAAGTTGAATATGTAGAATAATAATTGTTGAATAAGAAGAATATGAAGAATGTAAGAAAAGGAAGAAGAAGAAGAAGAATGTAAAAAAAGGAAGTAGAAGAATTTAAAAAAGGAAGAAGAAGAAGAATGTAAAAAAAGGAATAAGAAGAAGAATGTAAAAAAAGGAAGAAGAAGAAGAATGTAAAAAAAGGAAGTAGAAGAATGTAAAAAAAGGAAGAAGAAGAAGAATGTAAAAAAAGGAATAAGAAGAAGAAGAAGAAGGTAAAAAAAGGAAGTAGAAGAATGTAAAAAAAGGAAGAAGAAGAAGAAGAAGAATGTAAAAAAAGGAATAATAAGAAGAAGAAGGTAAAAAAAGGAAGAAGAATAAGAAAGAAGAAGAAAGAAGAAAGAAGAAGAAGACATACATGTCTGGCAAAATATAAATGAGGCTAACATAGTCAATATCTTTGTAACTCCTAACATCTTTAAAAAAAAAGTTTAATTCCTGCTATTCCATTTGATTGGGCTAAACCTCTATGGCTTTAATGTCTCCTCCACCTCCCACAATACATTCTACATTATTCTTAGTTGTTTTTCTTCATGTAGAATTAACCTACAAGGAAAGAAAGGGTTTTTTTTAATTCCGATATTTTGGCCCCATTGACTTGCATTGGTTCCCGGTATCGGAATCGGCGATACCGATACCTTTTTTTAAGATCGGCCGATCCATTCCGATCCGATATTTTCAAGTATCGGCTGGTATCGCTCAACTCTAACCGTAATATAAAATTTTGAACAAAGGTACTGTATCAACACATAGCAGGTGTATCCAGTCTAGGGGTAATTGTAAATTTCCGTCTATACTTTCGGCGTCAGACACAGACACTCACAGGCTCACTATGTATTACACCAGAATTTAAAAAGTAGAAAAAGGGAAAGGTAGTCCAAGCGTACAACAGTATACAGTGTTGTGGTACTTTTAAATCTTCGTATATATTTCAATCGCAGTAAGCCAGTCCAGACTCTCCGCTACTGGAAACTACATGGATACAAGTACAGACGGAAAGTCGAGTGTTAGCAGAAATTTGGGAATTACTCATCGCGGGAAAACATCCCGGTAGGTGTTGCAGAGGAGATGCAGACCCTCAATTACTGTGTCTGTGGAGACAGCGAAAACGGTTCTTTGTGAAGAAAAGATTGCATTATCGAAGTAGCGTGGATCACATCTCCATTACTTATCTCCATCAAATTGTGATCACAGGGAGAGATATAGACATGGTCCTCACTGCCTATCATGATGTGTCTGGTCATTCTGGAGTGCAAAAGACAGAAGCCACAGGCCATAGGTGATTGTATTGGATTGGCATGAGAGGAGACATTAAAAAATGGTGGCAGGAATGTCACACGTATGTGACTATCACAACTGTGAAAGGTGATCATAAGGCACCACTGCTTCTGTAAGTTGACGTCCATTACAAATGGTAGCCATTGATCATCTGAAGGTAGAGGCCAGCAGGACAGGCCATAGCTACATCTTAACCATCCTCGATCAATACCCCAAATTTCTATTGGCCGTCCCTGTGAAGGATTTAACTGCCCAGACTACATAGCGGTGGAGCAGGGAGAGGTAAGTATTACAACTTGCAAGTGCTGTGGCCATGACTAAGCAGGGGGGCACATTCGTGGTCGATAGTACTTGCACAGGGCCCCTCATAGTATGCTGGTGTGTCTGATGGTGAGTGTTCCCCCCACCATCAGAAACACTGTATTGTACTATGAGGGGCCCTGTGCCAGTGCCGTCGGCCATCAGTGGGCCCATCCACCTGTTCAGAGCAACAGCACTTGCCTGGGTGCACCATGTGGTGACCCCAGCCCTTGGGGGGGTGGGCAGCCCAGTTAGGGAGGTTTAAAATATGGCATATGTTGATGTGTTGGCTGGACATTCAGCTGCTGCAAAGGGCGGAATTGGGCAACTCCGAGGAAGAGGAGGCCAAAAGCGAGGCAGTTTTCTGGCAACCTATGTGTCATCAGGGGAAGGTCGGACAAAATCATTTGAAACCCATGCATGGTTCATTTTAATGAAGGGTAGATCATCAACATTTTGGGTCGACAGACGGTTCCTTTTTTCTGTCAGGATTGACCCAGCAGCACTGAAGACTCTTTCAGATAGCACACTAGCAGCAGGGCAAGCGAGCTCCTGTAAGGCATATTGTGCCAATTCAGGCCGGGTGTCCAGTTTAGAGGCCCAATAGTCAAAGGGGAATGACCTGTGAGGGAGAACATTGATATGGGAAGAGAAGTAGTTTGTAACCATAGTTGATAACTGCTGTCTCCTGTCACTTTTAATCGATGCACATGGTCATTAAACCCTTGACTCCAATGCCACTTCGGCTGTGTGCAACACGAACACCTCTTCCATTGTGCCCACTGCGGGTTGTGGGAGAACCAGCACTGCTGCTGTGTGCTGGGAAAGCCTCAAGCAAACGGTTTACCAGAGTTGCTTGTTTGTCAGCCAATATTATCTCTAGGTTCTCCTGTGGCATGATTTTGTGTAATTTGCCTTTGTAGCGTGGATCGAGGATGCTGGCCAGCCAGTAGTCGTCATCCCTCATCATTTTGGCAATGCGGGGGTACCTTTTTAGGATCCGCAAGGCATAATCGCACATGTGGGCCAGTGTTCCAGGTGTCAATGCTGCACTGCCACTGCTGGGTGGAGGAGCACTTTCTGGCAAATCCACATCCCTACAGTCACGAACAAACACTGTATCTGACCTTGGCACGCCCACATGTTCTCTTGCCCCCTGAGATGCATCCTCCTGCCCAAAATAATCATCTCCCTCATCCTCCTCCTCCTCTTCCTCTTCTTCCTCCACCTCGTCCAGGACAGTTCCCTGACCAGACAATGGCTGACTGTCATCAAGGCTTCCCTTCCCCTCTTCCTCCGCTGCAGACGCCTGATCCTTAATGTGCGTTAAACTTTGCATGAGCAGACGCATAAGTGGGATGCTCATGCTTATGATGGCGTTGTCTGCGCTTACCAGCCGTGTGCATTCCTCAAAACACTGAAGGACTTTACAGAGGTCTTTCAGCTTTGACCACTGCACACCCGACAATTCCATGTCTTCCCTCAAACTGCCTGCCCGTGTATCCTCCCACAAATGCATTCCAGCCTGCCTCTGTTCACACAGCCTTTCAACCATGTGCAGGGTGGAGTTCCACCTTGTTGCATCGTTTATGATTAGGCGGTGCTTGGGGAGTTGGATCAATCGCTGCAGCTTCTGCATACGAGTGGAGTGGACGTGTGAGCGATGGATGTGCGAGCACCGTCTTCGCACCTTATGTAGCAGGGATGTTAATACCCGAATAATTATTAAGGAAGCACTGCACCACCATGTTCAATGTGTGAGCGAGGCAAGGTATGTGTATGAGTTTTGCACGGGCTATGGCTGCCACAAAATTACGGCCGTTATCACTGACTACCTTGCCATGCCCAGTCATGACTCAGTTTATCGCTGCAAGTAGTCGGCCAGTACCTCCGCGGTGGGTCTGTCGCCCAAAGACATCATCTTTAACACAGCCTGCTGACGCTTACCACTACCTGTTCGATAGTGGGACACGTCGTGTGCAACACTGCCAGCTGCGGATGGAGTGCTCGTGCGACTGCGCTCTATGGACAAGCTTTTGCTGATGGAGGAGGAGGAGGAGGGTCGAACGCCTACAGCCAACTGTTTCCTATACCATGGGCTAGGCAGCTCTGTTCCACCACCGCTGTCCCCTGTGGAGCCTGCATCCACCACATTAACCCAGTGCGCAGTGATGGACACGTAATGGCCCTTGCCATGCCTACTGGTCCATGCATCTGTTGTGAGGTGTACCTTTCCACTCACTGACTGTTTTAGTGCATGGACAATGCAGTCTTTCACATGCCAGTGGAGGGCAGGGATGGCTTTTCGAGAAAAGAAGTGCCGACTGGGTAGGTCATAGCGTGGGACAGCGGTAGGGCATCATCTCTAATGAGATTAGTTTGGCAATGTAGGCAATCAAACGCAGTGTACGCGGATGAGAGGATGAGTACTTTCTTGTCCTACTCAGAATGTCTGGTAGGGTGAGCTGGACTGGAGAGCTGCATATGGGGGAAGTAGCGGAGGACCGGACAGAGTGAGTGGGGGTTGGTGATGGTATTGGTGGTGATGGCCTAGATTCAGTGTTGTGTTGCATTGTGATTCCCTGAGTGCTTTGGCCTTGCGACAACAACTCCACATTTAGTGCTGGTGGTGTGCTTAATGGTGGCGGTGGTCTTACAGTGGGGGAAGCGATGGAGCATTGCTGGCTACCTTCAGTCGGAGGAGGTGCACTTGTCCTACCTGAGATTTTGTAGTCCATCCACGCTTGCAAGTGCATGTTGATTAAATGTCTAAGCATGCAACTGGTATTCAAATTTCTGAGTTGTTTACCTCGGCTAAAGGTCCTTCCGCACTTCTTACAAGTAACCTTTGCCTCATCAGTAGGATTTTGGACAAAGAAGTGCCACACTGCACTCTTCCTACTATGGTATACATTTTCTAGCCTTGCACGCTGTGCTAAGTTGACCGTCTGGCCAAGCTGTCCTGCAACTCTTTTAGTTTTTGGTCAACGTTTTTGGACAGCTACAGGCCTGCCAGATAACCGCTGCTGCAATGTCAATGCCTGCTGCAGATCCTTCTCCTTATCTGAACTATTGCCAGCGCCACCATCCTCCCCCAATAGATACCAATCCGGGTCAAGAACTGGGTCATCCATCACCTCCTCTTCAAAGTCATCTGCACCTTCCTCTTTACCTTCCTCTGTGTCACCGTGTAAGGTGGTATAGTATGCAGGAAGGGGCACCTGAGTTTCATCAGGGTCATATTCTGGCTCAATAGACTGCAAGGGCAATGTAGTGCTCTTGGTCAATGTACCAGCAGAATTATCTAGCAGTGGCTGTGCATCAGTGCACTCCATGTGAGATTCATCTTGGACTGGGGAATTCAGGATTTGACTGGATAACCCAGGCATGGTATGTGAAAAGAGCTCCATAGAGTGATCTGAAGTGTGGGTGCCGCATCCTTAACTTTTGGTGGAGGTGAAGGACACAAGGAAAGGTGTTTTTCCTGACCAGAACCCTGCACTGACGACTCCGTTCTTGCAGGTTTCGAACGTTCAGAAGAGGAGGCAATAGAGCTTGTGGCTGTTTCGGCAATGTAAGCCAAATCCTGTTCCTTATGCTCCTGCTTTAACAGCGGTTTTCCTAATCCAAGAAGAGGAAACCTTACAGGCCTTCTTGGGCCAGACGATGACACAGGCTCAACACCTCCTGCCTTAGCTGCTATTGTGCTTTTGCCAGAACCAGCCGATGCACCACCACCATCAGTACCAGCTGCGCCCCCCTTCCCACGTCCGTGGACTCTTCCACCATACTTCCTCATATTTGGGAAAATGTACCAAAAATACCAGCAGAGAGATGGTACTGTATGAGGAGCGTCCACCGGTGTAAGGTGTATTAAAAAAATTAAATCTACGTATATATTTTGCTATTCACAGACGCTAACACAGTATGTATTTGACCGTAATCCAACAAGCAGATATACGGAACTGTATCAGAAGTGTACAGCTGTATACGTTTTTTGTGTAACTAACAATCTCCGTATATGTATTTACAGAGTGTCACACACACACGCTGACTCTGTATAGATGTGACTGTAATGCGAACAGCAGATATACAATACTGTTTGAGAATCGGACAGCTCTAAATGGTGAGTGTACGGAAAATTGTCAATCTCCGTCTATTTTTATAGAGACTGACACACGCTGTCTCTGTCTAGTTTTGACCGTGATCAAACAGCAGATATACCAAACTGTTTGAAAAGCGGACATCTGTCTAAGGTGTAGGTCTGGAAAAAATGGAAAATCACCTTGGCTTGTTTTTCCAGAGTCACACACAGATAGCTTCTATTTGTCCGTGATACAACGCGGTACATGGAAGTGTGTGAGGAACGTACACCGCTATACGGTGTCTGTATGGAAAATTGTCAATCTTGGTCTATTTTTATACGGACTGACACACGCTGTCTCTGGCTAGTTTTGACCATGATCAAACAGCAGATATACGAAACTGTTTGAAAAGTGGACAGCTGTCTAAGGTGTAGGTCTGGAAAAATGGAAAATCTCCTCAGCTTGTTTTTCCAGAATCACACACAGATAGCTTCTATTTGTCCGTGATACAACGCGGTACACGGTAGTGTGTGAGGAATGTACACCGCTATACGGTGTCTGTATGGAAAATTGTCAATTTCGGTCTATTTTTATATGGACTGACACACGCTGTCTCTGTCTAGTTTTGACAGTGATCAAACAGAAGATATACGAAACTGTTTGAAAAGCGGACAGCTCTATAAGGTGTAGGTCTGGAAAAATGGAAAAACTCCTCGGCTTGTTTTTCCAGAGTCACACCCAGATAGCTTCTATTTGTCCGTGATACCAGCCGGTACACGGTAGTGTGTGAGGCGTGTACACCGTTATACGGTGTGTGTGTCACGTGCGCCGTCCTGTGTGACACGGCCAGCAGGCCGGTAACTAATACAAGAGGACACGGCACGTATAATTGTCCAGTGTGACGTGGCTCACAGGCCGGTAACTAATACAACAAGACACAAGGGATAGGGAAACATTTACAACGGTGGGCCCTGCGATAGGGAATGGGGGACATGGAGACCTCCTGCACTCCCCTGAGTCAGAGTCCCTAACACTCCTAATGTTCCCTATACAGGCTCCTCACCTGTCGCCGATCAGGATACCTGTCACCCTAGCACACCCTACACCTATTCCTTCCTAGGGAGCTTGGTGGTGGAGGCACCGTTGGTATTGGCAATATAAGTTCTGGAGGCACCACACATCTCCAAAACGCCATCCTGGGGAACGAGTTATATATGTGTATGTTTGATGTGAGCTGGTAAGACTCCACAACACACTTCCACTAGATGTTTTTTTTTGGTGGGACCCATACACACTAGTTCACACACAGGTATGGACCTGAACGTTTATTGCCACACATTCGTTTGTCAATATTCGGGGAACTCTCTCTGGGATTGACAGCAGTGGCATCCCCCTGTGTCACCACACTCACACCCCCGCACTCCACCAAGGGGTACACCACCCCCCAACCCTTTCCACCACAAGGTCTGCACCTCCAGAGTTGGCTAATGGCGAGGGTAGAGACTTGCCCCTACTCCCCCGCAGCGCACCTGCTTCTCACACCAGAGAGGGAGGGGCCTGGGATATGGAGGAAAAATACACTCCTTGGTGGCCTTCCTCCACACGACCGGGAGGGAGCGGCTTCTTCGGTGGTATGGAAGATTTGGTGTGAGCCCCGCGGACCATATCACCAGTCTGCTCACTACAGGGACGCGCCCCTTCACGTCGGGGAACCACAGACAGCACCATGGGGACACCAACTCCTCCCACCTGCCTGGGTGCGTCCGCATGTATGTGCAAGTCCCGCTCCCCAGCAGGGACTCTAGGGGGCATTTTTGCCAGAGACGCAATTTGAATATCTGGTTGAGCCAGAAGGGAGGCCCCAGACCATGACTACTGCTGCTGTAACTGCTTCAACACACCATGCAGCTCCTCACTCACCTCAGTGAGGCACAGCAGCAATTGCTCACAGGTCTGAACATGGCCCAAAGCTCACCAGAAAAAAAAAAGTATGGTTTGTGATAATGTCACGTGCCCCGTCCTGTGTGACACGACCAGCAGGCCAGTAACTAATACAACAGGAAATGGCACGTGTAATTGTCCAGTATGACGCGGCTCGCAGGCCGGTAACTAATACAACAAGACACAAGGGATAGGGAAATATTTACAATGGTGTGCCCTGCGATAGGGAATGGGGGACGTGGAGGCCTCCTGCGCTCCCCTGAGTCAGAGTCCCTAACACTCCTAATGTTCCCTATACAGGCTCCTCACCTGTTGCCAATCAGGATACCTGTCACCCTAGCACACCCTACACCTATTCCTTACTAGGGAGCTGGGTGGTGCAGGCACTGGCCCCACCACTGTACTAACACCACCATGAGGAAAAGTGACAAACAGGGAAACACTTAGCTTTGCTCTGATGCACTTGCTCCTGGCAACAGAGTCCAACACCTGAGTGCATATTCCTCCCACCATGTCCAACACCTGGGTGCAGCTTTACAGCGACAGCATCCAGCACCCGAGTGCCGCCTTGGAGCAACAGAGTCCAGCACCTGAGTGCAGATGTCCAGCAACAGTGTCCAGCACCTGAGTGCAACTGTCCAGCAACGGAGTCCAGCACTTGAGTGCAGCTTCCAGCAACAGAGTCCAGCAACTGAGTGCAGCTCTACACCACAGCTTCCACTCCACCAAGCTTTGCAAGAATTCTTCACTGACACCATAGCTGCCACTCCACCATGCTTTACACGAACTCCTCGCTGACACCATAGCTGCCACTCCAGGACTCAGACTCAGCTGCCCTGGACTCTCCTCAGCTCCTAGCTTCACCCAGGATGGTTGGAAAAGACCAACAATATCACCAACGTGAGTGAGCACAACTGACACACCTTTATTGAGTAAACACACCTGTTGGTGATTCCCATGCAATTACACTAACCACCACCGGGGGCAAAACTATCTCTAAAAACACCAGTGCAATGACCATACTGGCCACCGGGGGCAAAACTATCTCTAAGCACAAAGCTTAGAGAGAAAAAAAATGGTTACCAGTGCTTTTATCTGACATGATCCAGCATGGATCATGACAGTGTGTATGGCAAATTGTCAATCTCAGTCTAATTTTATATGGACTGACACACGCTGTCTCTGTCTAGTTTTGACCGTTTCAAACAGCAGATATATGAAGCTGTTTGAAAAGCGGACAGCTCTCTAAGGTGTAGGTCTGGAAAAATGGAAAATCTCCTTGGCTTGATTTTCCAGAGTCACACACAGATAGCTTCTATTTGTCCGTGGTACTAGGCAGTACACGGTAGTGTGTGAGGAGCGTACACCGCTATACTGTGTCTGTGTGGAAAATTGTCAATCTCCGTCTATTTGCATACAGACTGACACACACTGTCTCTGTCTAGTTTTGACCGTCATCAAACAGCAGATATGCGAAACTGTTTGAAAAGTGGACAGCTCTATAAGGTGTAGGTCTGGAAAAATGATAAAACCCTCAGCTTGTTTTTCCAGAGTCACACCCAGATAGCTTCTATTTGTCCGTGATACCAGCCGTTACATGGTAGTGTGTGAGGAGCGTTCACCGCTATACGGTGTGAAAAAATGAATGCTCAGTAACTCACCAGAACAAAATAATAAAAGTTGGAGTGCTTTGAAAAAAGCAGTTTGAACAGCAGTGTGCATACAGCAATGCAGCTAGCAGGTAGCCTTAAAAGGCAGCCTAATCACCACCAGGGCTGCTGCACACAACAAAAATCCTCCCCTTTCACTGCACACTAACTGTACAGTGAAAAGCGCTAGAAGCAGAAGCAATTTTTTTTCTTCTTCCCTGCTTAACGCTCTCCCTGTTCAGAATCAGCAGCAGCACCTCTCCCTATTGTAAGATCGGCAGAAGTAAGATGGCGGTCGGTGGTCACGGCCTTTTGTACCCAATGTGACGCCACACAAAGCCAGCCAATCACTTCAATGCCCTTCTCTAAGATGGTGGTGGCCGCTGCGCATGTCATCGCGTTGCCCACAATGTGCGTCCTCCATCATTGGCTGAGAAAAGGCGCTGGAAGCATTATTTGAAATGCGAATTTGGCACTCTGATCGGTGACCTCATGGCCGACATCACGCTATGGTCGGGTTTCAATTGGCGAAACCAGACTTTAGCGAAAGTCAGCGTTTTTTTAATTTGACCGACCCGTATCCATCCAGACAGCTGTTTCGGGGTGTTGCCCCTCATCAGTGTGGAGTAGGATTCTGGCTAGGTGGGAGCAATGCCTAGTAGACCAACATCACAAAACAATCACTGACCTCAGGGAGACCAGTCAAAGAAAACACTGCAGCAGCTGGCAGTATTTCCCAGGGAGCAATACACCTAGGATTTCACTGTGATTGAGCGCCTTTGCCGGCTGCCGCAGTGTTTTCTTTGACTGGTCTCCCTGAGGTCAGTGATTGTTTCGTGATGCACCCAAATAGTGGTTTACCCCCACATATGGGGTATCAGCGTACTCAGGACAAATTGCACAAAAACTTTTGGGGACCTGTTTCCCTTGAGAAAATAAAAATTGGGGGTGAAAAGATCATTTTTGTGGAAAAAATATGATTTTTTAATTGTACGGCTGTACGTTATAAACTTCTGTGAAGCCCCTGGGGGTTCAAAGTTCTCACCATACATCTAGATACGTTCCTTGGGGGTCTAGTTTCCAAAATGGGGTCACTTGTGGGGGGTTTCCACTGTTCAGACACATCAGGGGCTCTCCAAACGTGACATGGTGCCCAATCTCAAATCCAGCCAATTTTGCATTGAAAAAGTCAAACGGCCTTTCCCTTCTGAGCTCTGCCATGCGCCGAAACAGTGGTTCCCCCCCACATATCAGGTATCAGTGTACTCAAGACCAATTGCACAATAACTTTTGCAGTCTAATTTCTCCTGTTACCCTTGGTAAAATAAAAAAAAATTGGACCTGAAGTAATTTTTTGTGAAAAAAAGTTAAATGTTCATTCAAAAAATTCCTGTGAAGCACCTGAAGGGTTAATAAACTTCTTGAATGTGGTTTTGAGCACCTTGAGGGGTGCAGTTTTTAGAATGGTGTCACTTTTGGGTATTTTCTATCATTTAGACTCAAAGTGACTTCAAATGTGATGTGGTCCCTAAAAATAAAATAGTGTTGTAAAAAGGAGAAATCACTGGTCAACTTTTAACCCTTATAACTTCCTAACAAACAAAAAATTTTGGTTCCAAAATTGTGCTGAAGTAAAGGAAACATGTGGGAAATGTTAGTTATTAAGTTTTTTGTGTGCCGTATCTCTGTGATTTAAGGGCAAAAAATTCAAAGTTGGAAAATTGCAAAATTTTCAAAATTTTCGCCAAATTTCCGTTTGTTTCACAAATAAACGCAAGTTATATCAATGAAATTTTACCACTAACATGAAGTACAATATTTCACGAGAAAACAGTGTCAGAATCACCAGGATCCATGGAAGCATTCCAGAGTTATTACCTCATAAAGGGACAGTGGTCAGAATGGTAAAAATTGGCCTGGGCATTAACATTCAAACCAACCTTGGGAGTAAAGGGGTTAATTATTAAAGCATCTGTAGGTACAAATATTATCTAAAATAAGCCAAAAGACAAAAGTTTTTCTTACTCAAGGATATAAAGAAGCTTAAGCTATACTTTTACATATTTTGCCAAAGAGCCAAAGCTAATGTTTATTTTCCACAGATGTTCTTTTCAGCTAAACAACCAAAGCCTGCATGCATGCAAAACGTAATGTAATTTTTCTTCCCCATGCACAAAGAAGAGATGGGTAATTTTAGGATGAAAAGAAAAAACAGGATGTGAAAATAATAGTATATCAGTCTCCTAAGAGAGGAAGTAGATGGTTACATTTTTATTTTGCTGAAAAATATTGTATTCTTTATTTTATATGTGATACATAATATAAATTTTATAACTTTATACATAACTAGCTGAAGAGCCTGGCGCTGCCCGGGCATAGTAACTAACTGTGGTTAGTTATAGCAAATTATAATTATCCTCCATCCCATAGTCCCATGCCCATATACCCATCATACATATCCACAATCCCATAGGCCCGTACCCATATACCCATCATACATGTCCTCCATCCCATAGTCGAGTGCCCATATACCCATCACACATCCTCCATCCCATAGTCCCATGCCCATATACCCATCAAACATATTCGCCATCCCATAGTAGAGTGCCCATATACCCATCACACATCCCTCATCTCATAGTCCCATGCCCATATACTCATCATACATTTCCTCCATCCCATAGTCCCGTGCCCATATACCCATCATACATATCCTTCATCCCATAGTCCCGTGTCCATATACCCATCATACATATCCTCCATCCCATAGTCCAGTGCCCATATACCCATCACACATCCTCCATCCCATAGTCAACTATAATGACATCATAATGAGCGGCGGGGCTTGCAACCTATGATGACATCAGCGTCGCCATGGCAACCATTATGACATCATAATGAGGGGCGGGGCTTGATAAACACACTTTTTCCCCATTATGTAGATAGGGGCAAAATTGTTTGGTGAATTGGAGCATGCAGGGTTAAAAGTTCGCCTCACAACATAGCTTAGGACACTCTCGGGGTCCAGACGTGTGACTGTGCCAAATTTTGTGGCTGTAGCTGCGACGGTGCGGATGCCAATCCCGGATATACACTCATACATACATACATACACACACTTGAGCTTTATATATTAGATAAAACAGTAGCTCTCTTTTATTTCATTGCATAGATATTGCAGAAACACATTATTTTTATAAGATATCAGACTAAGTACATATTTTTATGTTGCTTTACATAAACATCATAAATTATTCTAAAAACGTGTCATACATCAACCAGAAACAGGAAAATTAATATTAGCAGCTATGTGACACCTTGTTAAGAAAAGACTAATAATTTATTTTATAGTAAAGGCCATGGACAGTTTGGCACAGATTTTGTTTTATTGCTCGTTTGCTTTTTTAGTCTCCAAACATTGTTCTACCATTTTGCTGTAGTCTGCAAGTGTTATATGATGTACAGTATTCCATACCTACTTCTGTTGACCTTCTAGGCTCTCCTCTACCCTTCTCTCAGTGTTATGAATGAAGATGCAATTCACTATCAACAAGGTGGTAATATAGGATGCCACTCCTTAATCATGTAGAAACAAAACCTGGCACTCTTGTATTCAGTACTGAAGAATATGAATATTTATTAAGGAAATCAATCCTAACAGAGTAACGCTTTAACACTGACCTTCTGCTAGGCGTCAGGTTTCTCCCTCTGCACAGGAGGAATCCCGAGCCTTGCCTTCTGCAGTCTCCAATTCAGTCCCAGCTGCAAAGGAGCCAGCTCAACAAAGACGCCATTCACGGCATCTTGCTCAGGCTAGTGCTGTTAGGTTGGTTGCTGCTGCCATCTCTGGTTCAGCTATAGCAGCCTGCACTAGCCAGCGGTGAGCAGCTCCTGGGACAAAGTCCCTTTTTCCTCCACTGAGCATGCCTGTGGCTTAACCTCCCATTGGAGTTCAGGGGTCACATGCTCAGGTCCTGTGGCTGTTCCGATTGGACCATCAGGAAGGTCCTGAAAGGACACTGCTATAAAAGGGTCGCATGGCCACTTGGCCATGTGCTATTATAGACTCTCATTGCTATTTGTGTCTATGATGATGGATGCATGTATCTGGTGATTGACTCATTAAGACTCCCTCCCTCTGATTGTGTTTATGTTAGGGAGTCTGAGTTAGAGTCAGCGACAACAGGTGGCTATGCTCACGCCACTGTGCTCCTAGTACTCAGCACACACTAGCGTCTGATGGTGTCACCCTCTGCCGGACACTATCATACCGTGGCAAGTGACAGCCACCACCTGTGCAGCGCCGTGCGCAACCTGTGCGCTTATCTGCCCAATCCGGGGAGATTTGCGATGTCCGCCTGAGCGGCACTGTGCACACTTGCACGCTTGTTTTTAAATATTTCCATTTTGCTGGCAATGCAGTTGCGGTGCCGCACGCTAGTGAGTAGAGAGGGACTCTATCCTTGTGTCCTGGGAGCAGAGTCCTGAGACTCTACATTAGCGCTCCATTTGCCAAGTCCTGTGGAGTTAACAAGCTCTGGCATTTGTGCCAGCGAGCTCTGTGAAGTAAGAGAGTTCGCCCCTTTATACACCGGGTCAGTGGTTACCCGCCGGTGTTTAGTTTGCACTCCGCCATTACTGAGCAGCAGTTTGCCATTTCTGCACGGTGGACCCTGGGTTGAGATTGCACTTCTTTATATTTTATATTTAGTGCGAACCGCAACCCTAACACCTTCATCAGAGCGAATGCTGAGGAAGCAAGGAGTCAAAAACAACAGCGCTGAGGAAAATATTCCCTGTAGAGAAAGTGCATCCTTATGTGCATCCTCATCTAGAGATAAGCAGTAAAGCAAATATAGTACAATATTTGAGCTATGCTGATCCATGTGCCAGTGAAAACAGCATATTGGATAAACAGAGACACAATCCAGATGTATTGCTAATACGGAGACTCTCATATATGGAGCAAACTAAAGCTTGGAGCTTAACACAGCCTGGAGATTATGAGGTCAGAAGAATAATAAAGATTTAAGATTGTATCTCAGTGCATTTTTTAACTAGCTACAAACATGTAAAAATATATTTTTTTGCATATCAAAAGTATACAAAGCCTTTAAGAATGGTGATTTGATAGTGACTAATGATGAGCAAGTCTACTCGTTGCTTGGGTCTTCCTAAGCATGCTCGGGTGTCCTCCTATTATTTTGGCGTGCTCGGAGATTTAGTTTTTGTAGACACAGCTGCATGATTTGCGGCTACTAGACAGCCTGAATACTTGTGGGGATTCCCTAACAAACAGGCATTCCACACATGTATTCAGCCTGTCTAGCAGCCGCAAATCATGCAGCTGTGTCTACAAAAACTAAATCTCGGAGCACGCCAAAATACTCGGCAGACACCTGAGCATGCTCGGGAAAACCCGAGCAACGAGTATACTCGCTCATCACTAGTAGTGACAAATAAATATCAGTAGTAAACTTTGTTTGAAGTCAATACTCCTTTTAATTATATTCTTCTGTAACCTGTATAATTGACAGTATATGTCATTACCACTTCTTGCCACATCACTGCTTCTCACATCCTTTTCACATTTCCATTAGGACATGAAATGACCGTGAATATTCTCCATTGAATTGTGGTTCCGCAGCTCCTGCTGTCTAAAAATATTTAATTTTCCCTGCTAACAAAGAAATAGAAGAGGGGATTGAGCACTGTCAGGATTTGTAGTGGTTCAAATTTCTCCTTACATGCTGCCATTAACAGCCACAGCTGCATGTAAGGTGTGTGAAAGAGGCAGATCACTCCATCTGTCACCCTATTGGCTCCCCAAAACACAATTAAAAATGTCCTCCATTGTGCCACAAATAAGAGCCTAATACATGACGAATACCTGAGATTTTCCTCTACCCTGTATATTCCCATCATTATGGTCAAATGTAGTGATCAACATTATTAATGTTTTGATCTTTGGCCACACTGACCTGTCTCTATTATTACAATACACAGCCATTTAGCGATATGCACCATTGCACTGCTTGCTTCATAGCAGTTATTTTCATTATGCAAGCTATAATGTTTGAGGCTTTAACCATTGCATTTTTATATACTTTTGCAAGTCTCACTTGCAATAATTCTCATGTCAGATATCTAGGTTGTTGAATTTTACCAATGCCTGCATATTATATGCGTTTTAGGGGCATTTGAATTTGCTTGATTCTTTATTGAGTCTGTACCTTGCATTTAGATTTTGTGGAGATCCATGTATTATTCTCTCTAGTTTTTTAATATGTAATCTTTGCCTTTATAAGAGCTTAGTCAGTTTTCCAATAGCATCAAAAAATTCCCATATACCGCTATGTAGGACAACGAAGAGATCCCACACGTTATAAAAACAATATTTATTTCATAATCAAGTTAAAATACACACAATGAAAAAGCAAAAAAGCAAAATGCCTTATAGGAGATGATAGAGCACACAATGGTACAAAAAGGGGCAACCACAATAATAAACAGATAAAGATGTTATAAATATAACATAATATAAAGCATATCTAATAATGCTACAAAAACTATTCATATGCCGGTATAAAAATATAGAAAATAAATTAATTTACCAATGCTCCAATGAGCTATTATATAGTAGTATAAAAAACCAATAATACAATCAGATAAATATACCCATGCCTGAATACCTTATAGTGCATAATTATACAGTATTCAATGACATAATATATGTAGCACAAGATATGGTGCCCCAAAAGCAGGTTGCAAGACTGAGTGAGATCCGAGGCTAGCAAAAAGACCTAAGTGTATGGTAACACAATAAGATCATAACCAGGAAGGAAAATCCCAATTTCCATCAGTTATCTATGCCAAAGATCAATGTGAACAGACAGGTAAGTAAGATAGTATTTACCAATAAATAAAGTAGGTGCTCCTGGCGTCCCCTCACGCCGAAGCGCGTTTCGCCGCCAGTTTCTTTCAAGTAGCGTGTATATTGTTTTTATAATGTTTGGGATCTCTTCGTTGTCCTATTTAGCGGTATATGGGAATTTTTTTATGCTATTACGTGAAGTGCCCTTTGCATTAGATTTTGGACACTTGTTGATCAGTTTTACAATAGTCTGTAATCTGTAGCCCTATGACCATGTTACTATGTTATTGTAGGGTTGGTGTGCCGGACTGGGGGGTGGTCCCTCTTCTACCGCGCAGAGACGTAACAGAGACAATTTGGAGGCAGGTTTCTGGAGCAACAGGTCCAAGTTTTATTCTCTCGCCGTCCACCTAACGGCCTCTCAGCACACCACAATTCTCTTCAAGGCCCTCCGGTTACAATACACATTACACACCGTACTCTTCACCAGGGGACGTATATGTACGTACCGTCCCTCTTCGCTTATTGATGCTCCTGACAGGTCCGTCACTGTGGCCGCCTTAGGCCAGTAAACCAACAGTAATTTTACTGGTCAGACGTCTTTCTCAATATGGTATGTTTTACCTCTGTGCCTCGTCTATATTGCGGTCTTCGTGTCAGGACCACCCCCCTGACTTTCTTTCTCCTCAGTCCCCCTGGTTTGGGTCTCCTCACAGTGCACCAACTGTCACAGTCTTCTTGTCACTTGAGCTCCCCCTGGGGACTGGAACTTCCTGGAACCCTCCTGTCAAATTTATATCTTTCCCGGTTCCCTCTAACTCCGCCCCCCATGACCAACGGTTTCTTAAGCCCTAAGCTGATGTCAAGTCCTATGCTCACACTCCTCCCAGCCCTCTAATGGTCAACCCAAGGTCATGCATTTCCACTACACTTTCCTAGCTGTTTCCCCACTGTAATAACTGACACCTGTCTAAACTGTGCAAACCTTCCTTTCTCTATTCTGACAAGTCCGTCCGTCCGTCAAGTCACCTTTCCTACACTCCCCCTTCCTTTGTCTATTGTCATCCTCGACAATCGTAATCCCTGCCTTCGTCATTCTGAAGCTTACCCTACCTTCTGTTGTCGGACCAGCTGTTGGGCCAAACCCACTACCCGCGGGGGCCGAACCAAACCGGGAGCACCATGCTCCGAGCAGCCTACTGCTACTCGCCAGCGCGCACGCCACATGACAAGGTCTTTCAAATTGGGCTAGGTACACCTGGATTCTCTTTCCGGCGTGTACCTTCCCCTACTCTCCCCTTCTGTCACCTTCCACTATCCGGTACGCCATGATCGAGGCCTTACACCAACCAGATCATTGTCGGTGTCCACCTTCTTCCTTCAGGGGTGTCCGTGGTGTCAGCGACCTGACCTAGGACGACTGTCTTTCTCACGTCTTCCATCTCTTTGCCTTTCTTCTGGTTACACGTCATAGTCGGCATCTCGGTCTCCCAGACCTTCTCAACACATAGACCCCTTTGGATCTCACACTTCCCTTTGGTCGCTCAGACCCTCTCTTACCCGGACCTGTCGCATTTTCTTGTGCATACCATACATCAGAACAACTCTATAATATCACAAGTAGCCCATTTTGTACATTTTTTTTTCTTTTTACTATTGCTTGTTAAAACCAACATATAAATAATATGAACATAACAGATTTTCTCCTTCTTCCCCTTCCTTTAACATGGACACTTCCTCTCTCCTTACATCCCCGCTTTTGTGTGGCTTAACACACAAAAACTTCAATTTTTATATTAAACTTTTTTTCATTAACTTGGACGCAAACTGTCCTTGTGATTTGCACAACGGTGCAACGAAATTTTGAAAGTTAAAGCCACCTCCTAGTGGCCGGCAGCAAGGGGCCCCACAGCCATGGAGCTCCCAGGATGTAAGGAGTGTCCTGTGAGTTCTTTCTACGGGGGGGCTCGTGACCTTCGGACTCAGCAATCACAGCTACCGCGTAGTAGCTGCGGGTACAGTAGTCTTTGAAGTACGACACCAAGTCCCCCTCGTGTAGAGCCCGGCCGTGACGAATAGAGGACAAATTAAGACAAACCTTCTGGCCGGTAGCCAGATCGCGTATGAACCCATACCCCCTGGGTATATTCATATACACGAGCCGTCCCATAGATCATGTCGCCGCCATGCCAGCCTCCCCCTTTGCATGAAGCATGTTCCATACTTCCTGCTCCCTGGCTTTCTTCTTTTTCACCACTTCTGCGACCCAAGCGGAGGGTCCTGTGTGAGCCCGAGAGTCCGGTGGGCGGGACTTAGCCGGGGACAAAAACAGGGCAGAGGCGGCTGGTGATGTCGGCGGCCCAGAAGCCGCTGGGGCCGAATGGCAGATAGGGGCAGGCAGGTTTTCCGGATGTTGGGCCACAGGGCCTGACAAACAGGCCGCAGCCAGTTCCAATGCCGGCATAACCACTGCCGCAGGGTGAACTGCATCCGGAGCTGCAGCCGGAGCCGTCATGACCGGAGTAACAGCTGGTTTCGGGGAGGATGTCACCACTTGCAGGGGGGACCCAACAGCATCTTCTGGACACAGGCTCGGCACCGGCGACACCGGGCATGGCATCACTGGGTGGGGTGCTCGGGGCTGGGAATGGAGGCCCCACTCAGCTCCGCATAGATAGTGGGTGTGATGTACAATGTCTGCAAGATATGTTTTCTGTTGCAATGTGCTAAAAATCCTCCATTTTGTAAGAAGCTGCCTGCCAGTGTCTCAGTTACATTGCACACTGCAGCAGCTTCCCTTCCCCCCAGGTGTTATAAATCAACTTCCTGCCACCCCATTTGGCTTCTCTCAGCCTCAGCTGAAAGAGGGAAAAAAAAGTGCGGGATAGGAAAACTCTTTGTTTGAAAGCAGGAGTTAGAAGTAAACCTTTAAGAGCCTACCCTGCGAAAACCGTACCAAGTAGAGATATGAAAATCATATTTTTGTAACCTGAGCGGTCCCAGCTTCGATACCGCGTATCTTTCGAAGTTCTACCCTGTCCAGAATATGAGATATGATTTGTTCCCAAATGGACGGTCATATCGCATAGATGTTTGATGTTTTCTTGATGGGCTCATTACGCTGGGACACATGATACCACTGATGAGTCCATACCAGCTTCTCCCATAAAGTTATAGCTAATCTAAGTTTTGTAGCCAAAACATAACTTGGATGAGAGAGGTGGGATCAACCCAGAATGCACCTCTCCGTGATGTCACATAGGAAAGTCTATAAGGCATTCCCTGGCAAAACCAGCTCAGAAGAGCTCCAATCCTTGTGCTGAGCAGAACCCAGATGAGTGGAGACGTGCAGCTCCGCCTCCACCCCCCTTAAAGCCACATGGGATGCCTAACAACAACTGACTATATGTGAGTGTACCTTCTTCTTTCATCCACTTTGCTTTATACTTGTCTAATGTACATATTTTATGTCTCAATTTTATAGCAACTTTTATCTGTAATCACTGCCCTACTTTTTCGGGGAATAAATGATATAATTATTTAGATCTGTCTCCATGCTCTAAGACTCGAACTATACGCCTTTGTTAGATAATCGCTACTAATTCAAGGGGTTTGCCACGGACCCTCTTAATTTAACACTGTGAATTAAGTAACCGTGACTGGTGGCAGCACGTTGTGTACGGCTATTGCGGCTTGCTGGCAGTACAGAAGGGTCTTATATTGCTGAATAAGGGGCTGCGGCCACAGCATTGATAATTCCCTTACTGCAGAAGCCTAATTGCCGGTTCACAACAGGCAGCCCGTCCGGCGACTAATTATCCTAGGTGCAGTTCCCTGACTGACCTGAGGGTAAGGGGGCGCCGGAGAGCTGCGAGTTCCAAAGTGGAACTGAGAAAGTGGGATATACATAAATCCCCGCAGTACTTGGAAGATTGATAGCAGTGGTGGGGCATCCAAATTAAACTCCCACTGCGGCAAATTGTAGAGCGAGAGTAGCTTGCTGGATATTTTTGTCACATGGTGCCAGTGGTGGGATAACTAAGATAAGCCCCAACTGTGCCTGTGATAGCCGTGTGCCGGCATTGTGTCTCGTCCCTCCGTCCGCTGATACACCCATGTCAGTGGTGGGACTGTGACATAGTGGTGACACAGGGTCCGCTGTCCGTCGCGTTTTGGTGGCAGCGGGACCCCCGTTAGTCGCCTCCGTATTTGGACGAACGGAGGTGGGTCGTTCGTCACATATTGATGGCAGAGCAGTGGGATAATCCTAGAGCATTAGTGATTTGGTTTGAGCAATCATTCCTCTCACTAAAAACCTGCACGGTTCCTGCGGGAATCCTGCATCATAGGTTTTGGAGAACAGACTCAGTGGTTACTAGTCCTGAGACATTAGTGTGTACTTGCAAGTATTCCCTCCCTTTTTCTCCATTTTTCTTTTCTATCTTTTATTTGGCAACCATGGCGGAAAAAGGAGAACCTTGGTACAAACGGCAGACAAAGGAAGTTCTTGCTGGGTTATGCACGTACCAAGGCCTTGACGCCACGAACAAAAACAGAGCTCAAATGATCGCAGATCTAGTGCAGCTGGACAACGACCAGAATCCAGCGAGCGCAGAAGTTGGCCCAAGTGGCAATGGGGCTGCAGCGGAGGCTCCACTCCTGAGCGCTGGCCCCACATTCAACCAGAACGGGTTGGACCCCTATCTGCAAATGGCCTTGGACGAACTCCCCGCCAAAGACAGTGATGGGCGGGTGAGGCTGATCCAGCAATATTGGCAGGAGGCCCAAGCCGAGCGTCAAGCCCAGGCTGAGAGAGCTGAGAGCCGAGCAGAGGCTGAGAGAGCCGAGCGCCAGGCGCAGAGGGCCCATGAACTGGAGGTACTCCAGCGGGGTGGGAATGCCCCCACAGCCCGAAGCGGTGAGCCCAGCAGCCTCCAGACTCCTAAACCCCGGCCAGAGCATTTTCCCGTGATGGAAAAGGACGGGGACTTGGACACGTTTCTGCGAGCCTTTGAGAAAGCCTTCAGACAGTACCAGCTGCCTAGAGAACAATGGGCAAGGTACTTGACCCCAGGGCTAAAAACAAAGCCCTGGAGGCATTTGCTTCTCTTCTGCCAGAAGCCGATGACGACTATGATGCCATAAAGCAGGCGCTGATCGCCAAATACCGGCTGACACCTGAGGTATACCTAAAGAAGTTCCGGCACCTCCAACGTGGCCCACACGATAGCTACAGTGATGTGGTGCAAGGACTCAGGACCCACTTTGACCAGTGGATCCATGGACTGTCCGTTGAATCCTTTGAGCAGCTACGGGACCTGATGATCAAAGACCAGTTCCTCCATCTCTGCCCAGCTGAGGTCCGACAGTTCATCCTGGACCGCGAACCAACGAACGCGGACAAAGCGGCGCAGATCGCCGACAACTACGAGGCCAACCGGAAGCCCGAGACACGGAGGCCAGTCGCTACCAGCTGGAAAGGGGGTAAGCCTGCACCCAACCCCAGTGCCCCAGCTAGCCGTCCCTCAGGAGGCCCTGTCCCTGTTGCCAACAACAGGCCGGCTACTGACACTCGCCTGTGTCACCACTGCCACTGGTCACTTCTTTTACGCCTGTCCGAATAGGCCAAAGAACCCCCCAGCCAAGGCCCCCGGGCCCAACGCCTTTGTTCTTTTGGTGGGAAGTGTGGTTGGGAGGGCTGACGACAACGTTCAACCTGTTCAGGTAGGGGCCCGTCTTGCTACAGCCCTCAAGGACACCGGGGCTGAACGAACCCTCATCCGTCCTGGACTGGCGGCCCCTGAAGAGTTTGTTGAGGGGAAAACCCTGACTGTCACCGGGATTGGAGGCACCCGTTGTCCCTTGCCAGTGGCCCGGGTCTTTCTTGATTGGGGTGCCGGGAGCGGGTTGAGGGAGCTGGGAGTGTCTGAAAATTTGCCCACTGATGTTTTATTGGGGACTGACTTGGGGAGGATGGTTGCATACTATGTCCCTGACACCCTTCCCCAAACTGATAATAAGGGTAACATTAACCCTGATGATGTTGATGATGGGAAACTGAATGTGTTACCTGCTAATGCCTTGATGAGTAATGATGCAACTAACAACCATTCTTTCCCCAGGTATGATGCTGATGCCGATGTGAATGTGCCAAAGCAAACTGATAACCATTCTTCTCCTAGGAAGGATGACGATGATGTTGATGTATCTGTGCCGACTGAACCCGTTAACCCTTTCTTTGAAACGGTAGATGTGTCCACAGGTACTGAGGTGCTCAGCCCCGTCACTCTGCGGAGTGAGACGGCTGAGGAACCCCTGGCAGGAGCAAACAATGGTGCTCAAGGAAATGGGGGGGTGCATGGGGACCATGAGGAAGGTAATGTCATGCAGCTGACCAGTGCCACCGAGGAAGGTAACTGGCCCATAAGTAGCCCTGCTCCTGAAGTGTTGGGGGTGGATGGGGAGGTAGAGCCCAGGGCAGCACCGGCTGGTGGGTCTGTAGAAATCCCCAGGGAGGCAGCGTACATAGCAGCTGTCACACGCAGTCAGAGTGCCCAGATCGCAGGTAACGCACTGTCTTCTGGACCCTCTGCTGCTACAGGAGAGACTGAACCAGAGGTGAACCCAGAGCCGGTTCCAGAGGGTCCCAGTAAAGGAGGTACCCTGACGTCACTTCTGGCAGCCTCCAGCATGGAGTTCCAGGCTGCTCTGCACTCAGATGCCAGCCTGGAGAAATTGAGAGGTCTCGCCGAGACGCCCACCTCCGAGTCTGATAAGGAGAGGGTGTTCTGGGAACGAGGAAGGTTGTACCGGGAGACAGTACCCGGAGATCCTAAAAAGGAGTGGTTGAGGGAAAGACAGTTGGTCGTCCCCTATCAGTTCAGAACTGAGTTGTTGCGGATTGCCCATGAGATTCCACTCGCTGGACACTTGGGGATCGGCAAAACAAAGGCACGGCTGTCTCAACACTTCTATTGGCCCAAGATGGGGACAGATGTAACACACTACTGCCGCTCCTGTGCCACCTGTCAAAAAGTGGGTAAGGCGGGGCCTA
Source organism: Dendrobates tinctorius (assembly GCF_039654945.1). Lineage (NCBI taxonomy): Eukaryota > Metazoa > Chordata > Amphibia > Anura > Dendrobatidae > Dendrobates > Dendrobates tinctorius. The sequence goes on from NW_027361690.1 coordinate 13,794,641, forward strand.
CTCTTAAGGCTCCCCTTATTCCTTTTCCGGTGATAGAGGAGCCTTTCCAGAGAATCGCGGTGGACATTGTAGGCCCGCTGTCCGTCCCCAGCAGCTCCGGAAAGCGATACATTCTCACCGTGGTAGACTACGCTACCCGGTACCCAGAGGCAGTAGCTCTGTCTTCAACCAGGGCAGATAAGGTGGCTGACGCACTGGTGACCATCTTTTCAAGAGTAGGATTTCCCAGGGAGATGCTTACCGATCAAGGGCCCCAATTCATGTCTCGCCTAATGGAGGCTCTCTGTGAGAAAATGCAGGTGACGCACCTGGTATCGAGTCCGTATCACCCACAGACTAATGGTTTGTGTGAACGTTTCAACGGTACCCTCAAACAGATGCTCTGCATACTGGTTGAGACCCAAGGGCGCGACTGGGAGCGGTACCTCCCACACCTGCTGTTCGCTTACAGAGAAGTTCCGCAGGCCTCGACCGGGTTCTCCCCCTTCGAGCTCCTGTATGGCAGGCGAGTCTGGGGACCCCTTGGGTTGATAAGAGAATCCTGGGAAGATGAGCCAAACCCCACAGAAGTGTCCATCGTGGATTATGTCATGCGCTTCCGTGACAAGATGCAGACCTTGACGCAGTTGGTGCATGACAACATGACGCAGGCTCAGGCTGACCAGAAGCGCTGGTACGACCAGAACGCCCGGGAGCGGACCTACCAGGTGGGTCAAAAGGTGTGGGTGCTGGTCCCTGTACCAATGGATAAGCTTCAGGCAGCCTGGGAAGGCCCGTACGTCGTCCACCAACAGCTCAACCCGGTCACCTACGTGGTCACGCTTGACCATGCTCGGGGTAGGTGCAAGGCCTTTCACGTCAACATGCTGAAGGCGCACTACGAACGTGAAGCTTGCGTCCTACCGGTCTGCAACCTGCCCGAGGATGGGGAGGAAGATCCCCTCCTGGACATGTTGGCCCAAGCCAAGGCTGATGGGTCCATTGAGGACATGGAGATAAGTGGTTCGCTCACCGTGTCCCAGCGGTTGCAGTTGATGGCCACCCTGGAACTCTTCCGGCCCGTGTTCACCAACCAACCGGGGAGGACGGAGTTAGCGGTTCATGAGGTGGACACCGGGAATCACGCCCCATTACGGCGAACACCTTATCGGATCTCTGAGACGGTGCAACAAGTCATGCGCCAAGAGATCAATGAGATGTTAAGGCTGGGGGTGATTCGACGGTCAAAAAGCGCGTGGGCTTCACCTGTAGTCCTCGTGCCTAAAAAGGATCGAACATGAAACTGGAAGGAAAGCGGCTTGCTTATACAATGGGAACACCACAGATATAAATGATATGCACACAATTTTATTGAAAAAATCAACAGACAAGGAAAAGCACAAATTCCATAAAAACATGTGCAAACAGAATCATAAACCATGTCATGTAGTACTGACATGATAACCCACCCACATCAAAAAATCCCACAGAAATAGACAAACAACCACATGAAATGTATAGTATGGCATAATTTGAATGAAGTAGATCCAAAAAAGATCTAAAATGCACAATCCAAAAAAAAAAAAAAAAAATGTATGCAGTTGAAAACTATTCACAGCACCATGAAAAATGTGTATGCAAAAACCTTATGGGAAGATGAGGCTGATATGTGTGCACCCCTGGTGTGATTAATAAAAGCATGCAAACCGCATGTTACCAGGAAAGTACAGCCAGTAAAAAATTGAATGCAAAAACCCATATAGGACAAAGGAGCTGGTGACTGGGCACCCCTGGTGTGCTGAGTGAGTACATGTAGACCACAAACAACCAGAAGATGCAAACAATAACCATCAATTATACCAGAACTCCATGGATACACATATAAAAAGCGATGAAAGTGCCTAGTGCCTCTGCGAGATAAGATGGTGGGGGGGAGCAACCCCACGCGTATCGCCACCAACGAGTGGCTTTCTCAAGGGAGGGATAGAGCGCTAAATCCATGTGTGTGTCGGTCATATTTATATGGTAAGCACATGTGCAGTATAATTAAGTTAACACTTACTGGAGTGAGGCAAGGAGAGAAACACATGGCAGTGGCCATCTTGTCAGCATAACATGGCTAGCAATAAAGTTGAGCAGGGTGGTTAGACCACGCATGCGTGGAGAGCATCAAGAAATCAAGCGATTAGATACAGATACAGCCGCGGCCATCTTGTCAATGTCAGACAAGAGGGCAATAAAGTTTGAACAAATGCACAAAGGAAAAAAAAACAAAAAAAAAAACAAAAAAAACCCCCAAAACATATGTTTATAGACATTCGCGTAAAATATGCGCCTGCGGCATCTGGAATATAGTTGATTTTTATTGTAAAACAGTAGATACACTCAGTTAATCACCACAGAATGTGCATCTAAATACTGTACGTACTATATACCATATATAATGAAATGATCACAATATGCTCTAGATAGAAGCCTGCGCAGACATTTACACATGAAAGTAAGCACACATGCAATGAAGCACATGCCCAAACATCCGTGCAAAATTTTTTGCATCTATAATCCTCAAGCTGAAATCTACCCTAATCAACCAAATGGGCACAATACGCTGCATATAGAAAATGGATATTGATACTATTTTATAATTAGTGGCATATAAACATCTATCAAAAACACAAATATGAAATCAGACGCATAAAAAATCTATAGATATAAATCTGAGTATATCTCCATATGATGAAGTAAACGCATCCACAGTGTATACTCATATGCGTGAGTTGTAAAAAAAAAAAAAAAGCATGCTGCCACATGGAGAATGGTGAACTCATTTAGAACAGAGCATTATATGAATAAATATGGTCACAAAGAAGATGAAACCAATAAATATAAGCTCAAGATGGTTACAGACTAAATGATATACAGATATTTTAATTTAAGTAGAAATTTATGCACCACAAATGAAACCTTACATCACTGTGCAAGAGATGAAAATGCACACAAACATGGAAAGCCAATAAATGGCCCATCAAAGGATGGACATGTGACCTCAAGAGTAAAAAGTCTATAAACATATGTTTTGGGTTTTTTTTTGTTTTTTTTTGTTTTTTTTTCCTTTGTGCATTTGTTTAAACTTTATTGCCCTCTTGTCTGACATTGACAAGATGGCCGCGGCTGTATCTGTATCTAATCGCTTGATTTCTTGATGCTCTCCACGCATGCGTGGTCTAACCACCCTGCTCAACTTTATTGCTAGCCATGTTACGCTGACAAGATGGCCACTGCCATGTGTTTCTCTCGTTGCCTCACTCCAGTAAGTGTTAACTTAATTATACTGCACATGTGCTTACCATATAAATATGACCGACACACACATGGATTTAGCGCTCTATCCCTCCCTTGAGAAAGCCACTCGTTGGTGGCGATACGTGTGGGGTTGCTCCCCCCCACCATCTTATCTCGCAGAGGCACTAGGCACTTTCATCGCTTTTTATATGTGTATCCATGGAGTTCTGGTATAATTGATGGTTATTGTTTGCATCTTCTGGTTGTTTGTGGTCTACATGTACTCACTCAGCACACCAGGGGTGCCCAGTCACCAGCTCCTTTGTCCTATATGGGTTTTTGCATTCAATTTTTTACTGGCTGTTCTTTCCTGGTAACATGCGGTTTGCATGCTTTTACTAATCACACCAGGGGTGCACACATATCAGCCTCATCTTCCCATAAGGTTTTTGCATACACATTTTTCATGGTGCTGTGAATAGTTTTCAACTGCATACATTTTTTTTTTTTTTTTTTTTGGATTGTGCATTTTAGATCTTTTTTGGATCTACTTCATTCAAATTATGCTATACTAGACATTTCATGTGGTTGTTTGTCTATTTCTGTAGGATTTTTTGATGTGGGTGGGTTATCATGTCAGTACTACATGACATGGTTTATGATTCTGTTTGCACATGTTTTTATGGAATTTGTGCTTTTCCTTGTCTGTGTTGATTTTTTCAATAAAATTGTGTGCATATCATTTATATCTGTGGTGTTCCCATTGTATAAGCAAGCCGCTTTCCTTCCAGTTTCATGTTTCAATTTTTGACTTGCTTTTGGTGAACCCCCCATATTTGATTTCATTTAGCGGTGCCCTCCAATCTTCCCTCTTTGTTCAATCAGCATTCTCAGTTGGGGGCTTTTTCCTTCTGACATTCTTTTTGAAGCAGTGGCACGCCCCATATATATTTGGGTATTTTATCCATTGTGTTTTTTGTATTAATTGACATTATGAATCTTGAGGCTAGGGAGTTGGCATGGAGAGGTCAGAATGAAGGCATTTTTGGCAGCTGTGAAGTGGTGGTAACACAGGATAGTTCTTTTCAATCCTTGTCATCTGAGGTTATTAATCTTCATAAAACACTAACGAAAACTTGGTGGAACATTAAAAGTCTAGAGGAGTACAATAAACTTGGGATTGTCCCTAGGGGACTTCGGATTAAATTATTTCCAGCTTGGGAAGCAGATTCTGACTTCAAATCAACTTGGGAGTCTGGGCTTTTGAAATGTTCATCCATTTTGATCAGTTTATTAATTGATCATGACCGCAAGTTGTTGGTGAAGGTTAAAGAGGAAATTAAAGACAAAGAGACTCAATTGTCTGGTTTTGATGAAGTTAGTTTGGTCAAACCATTTCAGTTACGTCTGAAAGACATCATTGACGCTTTTGAGAAGGAAATCATACTTAAAAAGAAAAAGAAATTTCTTCGTGATAAATTAGATTTTGATAATAAGCATGTGATTAGGTGGACACACCACGGGAACAAAAGGTTCCATAAATACAGTGGTGATCGAAATCGGAGAAATCAAGCTCCAAGTGAATCAATAAATACTGTCGATTCTTCTACAAGCGATTTTTTATCGTCAGGCAACAGCGATCAAGAAAGCACATCAGGAGGGGCCGTAGAAAACGATCCGTACCCCAAAAAGAGGGGTCGTCGCCACAAGGAATGGTCGCCAACTTACAAGAGGCAGTTGAGACAATTCAGGAAGAAATAGACTTCGTCCAGAACTCAACGACTACAGGTAATTTATGTGTTATCAATTTGTCTGACTATATTTTATCAGATATTGAAACATCAGTGTTATCTAGGGGACTTTCTTTTGCACCCATGAGTACTTTGGATAGATTTACCCTCACTAAAGACTTATATCTTTTCTGTAGGCAATTAACCTTTAAGATGCTTTATTACCAACCCTCAATAATTGATACATTGCCGCAGGATGAAAGGCAAGTCTTTAGTGATCTTCTTGCTTTATTACAGGAAAATGAGGCTTTGGGGAATGCCCCTGATCGAGTTTGGCGTTTACCATCACAAGCTACACCATCCTTTGCGTTATTTCCAACCATCCAAATTTTTTATAATGTAGTTAGTAAAGAAATCGCTCAGCTCAATGTTACAAGCAAGCAGGGAGACAATTTGAGTTTTGGGGAGAGACAGGCCTTAACCAAGCTTAAGACTAATAGATCTTTCATTATTAAGGAAGCTGACAAAGGTGGAAACATCATTTTATGGCCACATGAAATGTATATAAAAGAGGCGAAACGTCAACTGGACAACAGAACTTGCTACCAGGTTTTACCATCGGACCCCACTGGGATTTTCAAAACAAAACTTGATCGACTACTCATGTTTGCTAAGCAAAATGACATTTTGAGTAAAAGTGAGTTCAACTTCCTAACAACTAATCACCCCGTTGTTCCCACTTTATATTTATTACCCAAGGTGCACAAATCTGTTTCTGAGCCACCGGGAAGACCTATTGTGGCCGGCATTGGTTGTCTTTTTGAACGTCCATGCATTTATGTTGCTCACTTTTTACAGCCGTCTGTTATTTCCTTAGATTCTTTTGTCCAAGATACCTCCCACTTGATTCGACAACTTCAGGATTTGGTAGTGCCTGACAACACTGTGCTCGTCACCATGGACGTCGAGTCTTTGTACACTTGTATTGGACACACTCAGGGAATCGAGGCTGTGTCTTATTTCTTGAATAAACAAATAACAGGTGATCGGAGACATCAATCTTTTTTGTTGGATCTATTGTACTTTGTACTTTCGAATAGCTATTTTGTATTTGACCGGGTCTTCTATAAACAGGTATCTGGTACCGCAATGGGGGCGTGCTGTGCGCCTTCTTACGCCAACCTCTTTTTGGGTTGGTGGGAGGAGACGCACGTGCGCCTCCTGCCCATTTTTCAATCTAAGGTGTTTCGATGGTTCAGATACATTGATGATGTCCTATTTTTTTGGACAGGTTCATTGGAGGAATGTCATCATTTTGTGGAGCAACTTAATGATAATTCTTTTAATATTTCTTTGACAGCTTCCTTCTCAAATGAACTAGTGGATTTTTTGGATTTGAAAATCATGAAAACCGGCAATACAATTCAGACCAAGCTTTTCCGGAAGGCTACTGCAACAATCAGTTTACTACACTTTTCTAGTTTTCATCCTCAACATCTGCGTAATAACATACCCAAAGGACAATTCTTGAGGGTAAGACGCAATTGCAGTACTAATTCTGACTTCCAGGAAGGGGCTAGGGATCTAACTAATCGATTCGTGGAAAGGGGTTACCCACGTAGAGTAATTTCACAGGCATATCAGACAGCCTTGACCAATGAAAGATCATTACTGCTTCAACCCAAGTCTCGAAATTCGTCTCATACCATCAATTTGATCACCCCCTATAATAATCAGTGGTGTGAGATTTATCAGGTATTAGATAGACATTGGGAGATCCTATTGAATGAACCTAAACTTAAACCTTTTCTTTCTGATAGACCAAAAAACATAGCCAGAAAAGCTAAGAATCTGAAGGATCATTTGACCACCAGTCATTATCAAGGACCAACAACACGGATTGGTACTGGGCATCGTCTATCAGGTTCGTTTCCTTGTGGTGGATGTACTATCTGCCCATTTATGATTGCCTCTGATACCGTCTCACTTCCAATCTTTCCAGGTACAATTCAATTGAGGCATTATTCCAACTGCAAATCTAGAAATGTGATCTATCTTTTGATTTGCCAATGCCCTAAAATTTATGTAGGACAAACCAGTCAAGAACTCAGACGGAGAGTGCAACAGCACATTTCAAACATGAATAAGGCCAGATCGGACCGTGAGAAGGGTAAGCCCATAACCTCTATGGCTAGCCATTTTTTGGACTACCATGGAGGCAGACATTTGGGTTTACGGGTGTTAGTAATAGCTCAAATAAGGAATAGCATTCGTGGTGGTAATCCAACAAAAGAACTACTTCGCAGAGAGTCACGCTGGATCTATAATTTAAGGAGTATGGCCCCACAGGGATTAAATGAGGAGCTTCTATTTTCAGGTTTTTATGGATAATACCATGCCTTTACATTCTCCTCTTTTTCTCCCCTACATCTTTAGGTGGCTTATAGTACTCCCCATGATGATTCCGGTTTTTGTTACATCTTTCGTCCGGAACAACGTATATTTGATCTGGTGATTTGAACTTCTGCAAGACTATGAATCTCAACTATAAGTTGTTGTATAAAGTCAACATGGACCCGCCCTTCCTATTCCTTCTTTTTGGTTTGCTGTGTCTTTGTTTTAAGATCGAGTATTGCTTGCCCATGTTTACATTGGCTGACTATTCACAGCACCATTTTTGACTATTCACAGCACCATGCTCCCGGTCTTTTGTGACCACAGTACTTTTTACTCTTGAGGTCACATGTCCATCCTTTGATGGGCCATTTATTGGCTTTCCATGTTTGTGTGCATTTTCATCTCTTGCACAGTGATGTAAGGTTTCATTTGTGGTGCATAAATTTCTACTTAAATTAAAATATCTGTATATCATTTAGTCTGTAACCATCTTGAGCTTATATTTATTGGTTTCATCTTCTTTATGACCATATTTATTCATATAATGCTCTGTTCTAAATGAGTTCACCATTCTCCATGTACACATTTTGATGTGGCAGCATGCGTTTTTGTTTTTTTTGTTTTTTTTTTTACAACTCACGCATGTGAGTATACACTGTGGATGCGTTTACTTCATCATATGGAGATATACTCAGATTTATATCTATAGATTTTTTATGCGTCTGATTTCATATTTGTGTTTTTGATAGATGTTTATATGCCACTAATTATAAAATAGTATCAATATCCATTTTCTATATGCAGCGTATTGTGCCCATTTGGTTGATTAGGGTAGATTTCAGCTTGAGGATTATAGATGCAAAAAATTTTGCACGGATGTTTGGGCATGTGCTTCATTGCATGTGTGCTTACTTTCATGTGTAAATGTCTGCGCAGGCTTCTATCTAGAGCATATTGTGATCATTTCATTATATGGTATATAGTACGTACAGTATTTAGATGCACATTCTGTGGTGATTAACTGAGTGTATCTACTGTTTTACAATAAAAATCAACTATATTCCAGATGCCGCAGGCGCATATTTTACGCGAATGTCTATAAACATATGTTTTGGGGTTTTTTTTTTGTTTTTTTTTCCTTTGTGCATTTGTTCAAACTTTATTGCCCTCTTGTCTGACATTGACAAGATGGCCGCGGCTGTATCTGTATCTAATCGCTTGATTTCTTGATGCTCTCCACGCATGCGTGGTCTAACCACCCTGCTCAACTTTATTGCTAGCCATGTTATGCTGACAAGATGGCCACTGCCATGTGTTTCTCTCGTTGCCTCACTCCAGTAAGTGTTAACTTAATTATACTGCACATGTGCTTACCATATAAATATGACCGACACACACATGGATTTAGCGCTCTATCCCTCCCTTGAGAAAGCCACTCGTTGGTGGCGATACGCCTGGGGTTGCTCCCCCCCACCATCTTATCTCGCAGAGGCACTAGGCACTTTCATCGCTTTTTATATGTGTATCCATGGAGTTCTGGTATAATTGATGGTTATTGTTTGCATCTTCTGGTTGTTTGTGGTCTACATGTACTCACTCAGCACACCAGGGGTGCCCAGTCACCAGCTCCTTTGTCCTATATGGGTTTTTGCATTCAATTTTTTACTGGCTGTACTTTCCTGGTAACATGCGGTTTGCATGCTTTTATTAATCACACCAGGGGTGCACACATATCAGCCTCATCTTCCCATAAGGTTTTTGCATACACATTTTTCATGGTGCTGTGAATAGTTTTCAACTGCATACATTTTTTTTTTTTTTTTTGGATTGTGCATTTTAGATCTTTTTTGGATCTACTTCATTCAAATTATGCTATACTAGACATTTCATGTGGTTGTTTGTCTATTTCTGTGGGATTTTTTGATGTGGGTGGGTTATCATGTCAGTACTACATGACATGGTTTATGATTCTGTTTGCACATGTTTTTAAATGTTTTTATGGAATTTGTGCTTTTCCTTGTCTGTTGATTTTTTCAATAAAATTGTGTGCATATCATTTATATCTGTGGTGTTCCCATTGTATAAGCAAGCCGCTTTCCTTCCAGTTTCATGTTTCAATTTTTGACTTGCTTTTGGTGAACCCCCCATATTTGATTTCATTTAGCGGTGCCCTCCAATCTTCCCTTTTTGTTTAAAAAGGATCGAACCACGCGGTTCTGTGTGGACTACAGGGGGCTCAACGCCATCACAACCTCTGATGCCCACCCAATGCCACGCATCGAGGATCTGCTCGAGCGGTTGACAAACGCCAACTACATATCCATCATGGATTTGAGTCGGGGATACTGGCAGATTCCCCTGAGCCCTGGGGCGCAGGAGAAATCCACCTTTATCACCCCCTTTGGACTGTACGAGTCCACGGTCATGCCCTTCGGCATGAAGAATGTCCCTGCCACTTTCCAGCGGATGGTCAACCACCTGCTTCGGGGACTGGAGGAGTACGCGGTGGCATACTTAGACGATATTGCCGTCTTCAGTTCCACCTGGGAGGAACACCTTCAGCACCTCCAGGAGGTGCTCAAGCATCTTCACCAGGCAGGCCTGACCATCAAGCCGGGGAAGTGCCAGATAGACATGCACAAGGTCCACTACCTGGGGCACCGGGTAGGCGGGGGTTCCATGAGTCCAGAGCCAGAATAAGTGGACGCAATCGTGTCCTGGCCCACCCCCAGGACCAAGAAACAGGTGAAGTCCTTCTTGGGCACGGCAGGGTACTATAGGCGGTTCGTACAGGACTATAGCACCCTTGCCAAACCCTTGACTGACCTCACCAAGCAGAGGCTACCCCAAACAGTCAACTGGACAGATGACTGTGAGGTGGCTTTCCAAGCTTTGAAAGCAGCCCTGTGCAACTCTCCAGTGTTGAGAGCAGTCGACAGCAGTCGTCCGTTTCTGGTACAGACCGACGCCAGCGAGTTTGGCCTCGGTGCTGTGCTTAGCCAGGTCGATTTGGGGGACCAAGAGCACCCCGTGTTGTATCTGAGCCGGAAACTTTTGCCGAGGGAAGTGGCATACTCGACCATCGAGAAGGAGTGTCTGGCCATGGTGTGGGCACTGCAGCGCTTGCAGCCCTACCTGTACGGGCGCGCCTTCACGGTGGTAACTGACCACAACCCTCTGAGCTGGTTGCACACAGTGTCCGGAACCAATGGAAGGTTGCTCCGCTGGAGCCTTGCCCTTCAACAGTACGACTTTACTGTAAAACACAGGAAGGGCAGTGAAAACGGCAATGCCAATGGGTTGTCTCGCCGGGGCGAAGCCGCTGAGGTGCGCATGGCCGATTACCGAGAGGTAATGCCTCCTTAGCGCCCTCTTAAGGGGGGAGGTGTGATGTACAATGTCTGCAAGATATGTTTTCTGTTGCAATGTGCTAAAAATCCTCCATTTTGTAAGAAGCTGCCTGCCAGTGTCTCAGTTACATTGCACACTGCAGCAGCTTCCCTTCCCCCCCAGGTGTTATAAATCAACTTCCTGCCACCCCATTTGGCTTCTCTCAGCCTCAGCTGAAAGAGGGAAAAAAAAGTGCGGGAAAGGAAAACTCTTTGTTTGAAAGCAGGAGTTAGAAGTAAACCTTTAAGAGCCTGCCCTGCGAAAACCGTACCAAGTAGAGATATGAAAATCATATTTTTGTAACCTGAGCGGTCCCAGCTTCGATACCGCGTATCTTTCGAAGTTCTACCCTGTCCAGAACATGAGATATGATTTGTTCCCAAATGGACGGTCATATCGCATAGATGTTTGATGTTTTCTTGATGGGCTCATTACGCTGGGAAACATGATACCACTGATGAGTCCATACCAGCTTCTCCCATAAAGTTATAGCTAATCTAAGTTTTGTAGCCAAAACATAACTTGGATGAGAGAGGTGGGATCAACCCAGAATGCACCTCTCCGTGATGTCACATAGGAAAGTCTATAAGGCATTCCCTGGCAAAACCAGCTCAGAAGAGCTCCAATCCTTGTGCTGAGAAGAACCCAGATGAGTGGAGACGTGCAGCTCCGCCTCCACCCCCCTTTAAGCCACATGGGATGCCTAACAACAACTGACTAAATGTGAGTGTACCTTCTTCTTTCATCCACTTTGCTTTATACTTGTCTAATGTACATATTTTATGTCTCAATTTTATAGCAACTTTTATCTGTAATCACTGCCCTACTTTTTCAGGGAATAAATTATATAATTATTTAGATCTGTCTCCATGCTCTAAGACTCGAACTATACGCCTTTGTTAGATAATCGCTACTAATTCAAGGGGTTTGCCACGGACCCTCTTAATTTAACACTGTGAATTAAGTAACCGTGACTGGTGGCAGCACGTTGTGTACGGCTATTGCGGCTTGCTGGCAGTACAGAAGGGTCTTATATTGCTGAATAAGGGGCTGCGGCCACAGCATTGATAATTCCCTTACTGCAGAAGCCTAATTGCCGGTTCACAACAGGCAGCCCGTCCGGCGACTAATTATCCTAGGTGCAGTTCCCTGACTGACCTGAGGGTAAGGGGGGCGCCGGAGAGCTGTGAGTTCCAAAGTGGAACTGAGAAAGTGGGATATACATAAATCCCCGCAGTACTTGGAAGATTGATAGCAGTGGTGGAGCATCCAAATTAAACTCCCCCTGCGGCAAATTGTAGAGCGAGAGTAGCTTGCTGGATATTTTTGTCACATGGTGCCAGTGGTGGGATAACTAAGATAAGCCCCAACTGTGCCTGTGATAGCCGTGTGCCGGCATTGTGTCTCGTCCCTCCGTCCGCTGATACACCCGTGTCAGTGGTGGGACTGTGACATAGTGGTGACACAGGGTCCGCTGTCCGTCGCATTTTGGTGACAGCGGGACCCCCGTTAGTCGCCACCGCCATCTTGCTATAGACCTGGTACCGCCCCGGATCCTCTGCTGACAACACAGGTACTCCACAGTGCTCCCAATTTGTAATTCACAGGTTGGTAATTTGTAATCCACAGGTGTTTATAATCCACACAGTGCAGTCCAAGTCCGTTTCCACTCCTCAGAGGCAGGCCTGCTGCAGAAGATATTGTATTAGCGGCGTTGATCCTGCTGACTACACCAAGTGTAGGGTTGGTGGGCCGGACTGGGGGGTGGTCCCTCTTCTACCACGCAGAGATGTAACAGAGATAATTTGGAGGCAGGTTTCGGGTGCAACAGGTCCAAGTTTTTTTCTCTCGCCGTCCACCTGACGGTCTCTCAGCACACCGCAATTCTCTTCAAGGCCCTCCGGTTACAATACACATTACACACCGTACTCTTCACCAGGGGACGTATATGTAAGTACCGTCCCTCTTCGCTTATTGATGCTCCTGACAGGTCCATCACTGTGGCCGCCATAGGCCCGTAAACCAACAGTAATTTTACTGGTCAGACGCCTTCCTCAATACGATATGTTTTACCTCTGTGCCTCGTCTATATTGCGGTCTTTGTGTCAGGACCACCCCCCTGACTTTCTTTCTCCTCTGTCCCCCTGGATTGGGTCTTCTCACAGTGCACCAACTGTCACAGTCTTCTTGTCACTTGAGCTCCCCCTGGGGGCTGGAACTTTCTGGAACCCTCCTGTCAAATTTATATCTTTCCCGGTTCCCTCTAACTCCGCCCCCCCATGACCAACGGTTTCTTAAGCCCTAAGCTGATGTCAAGTCCTATGCTCACACTCCTCCCTGCCCTCTAATGGTCAACCCAAGGTACTGCACGTCCACTACACTTTCCTAGCTGTTTCCCCACAGTAATAACTGACACCTGTCTAAACTGTGCAAACCTTCCTTTCTCTATTCTGACAAGTCTGTCCATCCATCAGGTCACCTTTCCTACATTATTATAACATGCAGACAGCTGTATTCATTTGAAATTTGAAAATAATGTTTCCCGTGCTTCTGTACAAGGGTCAATGATTTGTCTTTATTTGGCAAAGAATATGGGGATTCATACAAAAGCAATTTCCTTTAAACTGTTCAAATTTGTCATTTGAAAGTGAAGTTATATTTTGTGAAATAAACTGTAAAAAATAAGCCCATTATAAATAGATATATTAGTTTGTAGTTAAATAAAGTGCGTAGATTTGGAAGTGAAACAAGCTCTATATCACATATGCAAAGCAGATCGCAGCACCCTCAAGACCAGTAATTCACAAGGCTGGTTGACAATAGAACTTGCTTTCTAAATGTGATAGCTCTGAGCCATTTTCACAGTCTCTGAAGCATGTTCACAGCCAGTGGGCTTTATTAGTGTGCAGAATTAAATTCTCCCGAAGCCTCGGCAGATGTCTAGTTCAGTAATGTGTGAACAGTATTTGACCTTCTGCCCTATCTGCTGAATCTGATTAAGGAACAGTAGATTATCAAAATGACTGTTTGTAAACATTACATATGACAATTCAGTATATTTCCTTAAATTGGGGTGAATGAAAACCATTAGGGATTGATTTCAGATGTCCACACAAATTAATCACGCAAATGGATTTGTTTTTGGTTGACATTGTAAGAATAATTCTTATGTAAAGAAGGCCAACAGCAAATTAAAATTGTTAATTTGAAAGAAAATTGGTCACAGATTTCACTAACAAGATGTATTTTGCAACGAGACCTTTGCAATAATGTGACAAATTGGTTTCTTACCAAAATACAAACAACAAACTGCTTTAAACTCCTTTTCCATCATCTTATTTGATAGACCGTACCTTGCAGCAATTAACTTTATAGCCTTAATACATTACAATTTACCGAGTCATAATCTCAGCGAACAGCAAAATCTGACCTCTAGCAAAGCGTTTTGTACAGTTCAATGTTCAATGGTTTAGATACACTTATGAGCTTAGCATCATTCCATAAAGCAAATATGTTATACCTACAGAAGAAAAAAATATCTTTTATCTGTTCACGAGACAAGTGGCTTGTAGGTTAATATTAGATCTTAACATATCTTGTACAAATTTTGCCACATACAACTGTTAGGCATTGGGTTCCAGGCGCTGCACAGCAGGAATCCCAAGCCTTGCCATTGTCGGTCTCCCATTCCTCTCCGGCCGCAGTGGAGCCTGCTCAGCAGGCTCCACGATCCCAGCGTTCTGCCCACACCAGCATTGTGGGTTTGGTTGCTGCTGCTACCTCTGGTCCAGTTATGGCAATGCAGCCTGGTCAGCAGCAAAAGACTCCAGGGTCTAAGTCCTTCCTTCAGTCCACTGAGAATGCTCATGAGATGATCTCGCATTGGGGATCGGGAGTCACATGCTCAGGTCCTTCTCCAGTTCTGATTGGTCCATCAGGAGGATCAGGAAGGTCCCAGAAGGGCACGGCTATAAAAGATTTGCATGGCTGCCCCGCCATGCGCTATGATAGACTCTGAGGCTATAGTACTTAGTGTATGTGTGATAATGGATGATTGAGCCTGGTGACTGATGCATTATAATTTCCCCTCCTTGGATATTACGCATGTGTTAGGGTTAGGAATTGGAGTCAGCACAGCAGCTCTGACACTGCATAGCTCTGCAGTGTTCCTCATCATCTTCCTCTTGCGCCTTGGGCGTCGGCCAGTACAGGCCTTCTGGACCACTGCTACCGCAGCGTCCGCCTAAGTAACGCCGTGCGCCTTAGGAGCGCTTTCCAGCTCAGTTGATAAACTGGTTAGTGGCATCCGTCAGGGCGGACAGGGCACTCGTACTAAGCAGTGGTTCACACTATCATGACCTGTGACGTTAACAGGTTGCGATTGTTCGCCGGCTGGTACGTGCCTCGTGAAGTAAAGGGGTTCGTGCCTGTTAGCACCGGGTTAGTGTTTTCCCACCGGTGTCCGGCTCTCTCCTACATGCCTTCTCCCCATTGTTTTAGCTGCAGTTGGTCACCTCTGGGCCCTGGGCTGCGAACGCACCTTATATATTATTTAATCTTTAATATTTGGTGCGTTCCCCCAGCCCTTAACAACAACAATCTACATATTTCAGTTAAAACATAAATGGATCTTGGATAAATATTACATTCTGTAACAAATATTATACAATAAGAGTTTTAGATTCGACAGGTTTTATACATGCATTTGTTAAATTTTTTACTTAAAATTTCTTACCAACTATTTTCAAAGATGAGAAGGTTTCCACTACCCACGGGATCACTATAGCATGGATTATGGTTTGGGTATATTATGGAATCTTTTCTTTACTTACAACTTATCTTCATTAGCTATTCGTGACAAGCAGCATATACAGTATATATGCAATAATTTCTAAAAACAAAATTTAGTTTGATCTTTAAATGTAAACCTGTCAGCTGACTCATGCAGCCCGAAATACAGGCAGCAACAATAAGACATTGGCTTCTTTATTGCAGTTGTGGATGTTGTACTCTGAAATGCTGCAGCTTGTCAGAGAGAATATACTTTGAAAAGACCGCTAGGAACTATGTATCTTATGTATCATAGATGACTAGTACAAGGCAGGTTCCCAGCGACTGCTCCTTATGACTTACAGGAGAAACCATAATCCAAAACATATACTACCTAGGTAGCTTTTCAAAGTATGTTTTATCCAGAATGCCAGAACATTTAAGAAAAAGGTGCAATTCAGACGTCAGTTTTTCGCGTACAAGTGATATCTGTGCTTTTCATAGATATCACTCGTACCTATGATTGTCTTTGTGATAGTTCCAAATTTTCTCACAGAAAATAACTGTTGGGCAAATCCATGGAGACTGGTCTGATCTTGATCCAAGTTTCAGATGAAAATCAGCAATGCAAGTCTATTGGTCCTTGAAAACTTAGACAGCACTTGGATGCCATTTGTGTGCTGTTTTTCACAAAATGATAGCAGATGGAAAACCTTTTTTTTGGGCCCATCAGAAAAAACTAATGAAACTGACCAAACTAATCAAAAACACTGCTAAACTTATTTTTATCATGTGTGAAAATAACTGACATGTAAAAAAGGCCTTAAACACATGTTACTCAATACTGCAGCTCAAGTTTGACTCATGCTGACAGTGGTTCAGGCAACATGAATCAACTGAAAAACTCCACTGAAGTAAAACAGGAAAAATGACATAACTTTGTGGCATACTTAATGGGCTGCTTTTCATAGATACTTTGCTCATATTTCCTATGTATTTTTTTCCAACATTTTTAATTTTTCTTATTAATTAGTTGCAAACATGTACACACATTCTGTTGCAAATGTGCATTGGATTTGATTATTTCAATAATACTTAAAGGGGTTCTTCAGTGAAGATAAATTATCATACATTATAGATCAGCAGGAGTCATCAGTCAGCAGAATGGGAAATGTTTGTCCCTATTAGAATGGAGAGACAGTGCACATGCCCGATCACCTCTATTCATTCTCTATGTGTCTGCTGCAAGAGGTCAAGAGCAATGCTAAACAGGTTATACACATGGGAAGAAGGAATCAATATCACCATTACACACTGAACGGTAAACCACTGGGTAAATCTGACATGGAGGACTTGGGGATCCTAGTTAATGATAAACGGACTTGGAGATCCTAGTTAATGATAAACTTACCTGGAGCTGCCAGTGCCAGGCAGCGGCTGCCAAGGCAAACAGGATCATGGGGTGCATTAAAAGAGGTCTGGATACACATGATGAGAGCATTATACTGCCTCTGTACAAATCTCTGGTTAGACTGCACATGGAGTACTGTGTACAGTTTTAGGCACCGGTGCTCAGGAAGGATATAATGGAACTAGAGCGGGTACAAAGGAGGGCAACAAAATTAATAAAGGGGATGGGGGAACTACAATACCCAGAGAGATTAGCAAAATTAGGATTATTTAGTCTAGAAAAAAGATGACTGAGGGGCGATCTAATAACCATGTATAAGTATATAAGGGGACAATACAAATATCTCTCCAAGGATCTGTTTATACCAAGGAAGGTGACGGTCACAAGGGGGCATTCTCTGCGTCTGGAGGAGAAAAGGTTTTTCCACCAACATAGAAGAGGATTCTTTACAGTTAGGGCAGTGAGAATCTGGAATTCCCTGCCTGAGGAGGTGGTGATGGCGAACTCAGTCGAAGGGTTCAAGAGAGGCCTGGATGTCTTCCTGGAGTGTAACAATATTGTATCTTACAGTTAGTGTTAGGTTCTTTAGAAGGACGTAGATCTGAGGATTTATTCTGACAGAATTTTATAGGCTGAACTTGATGGACTAATGTCTTTTTTCGGCCTTACTAACTATGTTACTATTGTTAAGGGAAGAATATATGGCACATGAATATATACAAGAATCAAAACTGTACCACTATATGGACGCTTTGCTGGATATTGGGATCATGTTTCTTTAAGATACTTCTGATTTTCTTATATTTTCTTAGAGTTGTTTCTGTATGGTATCACTCACCTAAGCTTCATCAAATATTGAATAAACTGGGTGGACCAGGGTAAGCCAAGCTAGAAAACAATACTTGTGTATATAAGTATTGTTTAGCAATATGGGAGCAGTAAACGGTAACCCAGAAATGTACATAATAATTGTGTAGCGACCTGGGAAAAGCAAATAGTAACTGGAAACATGTCCATGATGTAACTGATGATGTAGCTCAAATTCAGTTATAAAAGCTGTACACGTTTGATTAAAGACAGAGAAGAATCATACTGACACGATACCCTCTTGTCTTGTGTATTCTTTTCTCGAGTATACGTATACCTTGTGCCAAAGCTACAATTCGGCCACAGACAATTAAGACGGGTCGCACCTTAGTGTGACAGAATCATCAGTTGGCGCCCAACGTGGGGCTCAGGACGATACCAGATGATCACAGCCGCAACAAAATCTCCCCCCAGGACGGACGTCTTTCCAGCGGGATGAGACTGCAGCTCGAGACCTGGTGAGAAAATATATCATCTTACCTAACCTTCTGTATTCACGTCCGGCTGGGAGGAGATAGTTGGCTGTCTTCTCTGAACCCTTAAACTGACCACGTTTGAAAGTCCTGAGCCTACGGACCCGGTCAGGTATATAATTCCTTAATTGTCTGTGTGTATTATCCGGTCTAACCAATTCAGAGGGTGTATCTAGAATCTGTCAAGTATCTGTTAAAAACTATTTCATACTGCACTAGCGCTACTAGAAACAAACAGAGCAGAGTATAAAGGGGATGTTTCCACTGGGTTATCACCCTGGTTCCGACCTTAGAAGGTCGAAGAAGTTATAGGTATATATATACACATATAGGTGCTCACGTCCGGCCATACGCCCACAGTATAAACTGGGCCCGGTGACGTGAATGACACGGCATATACATATTTTTAAGGAAAGAGGTGATTACTAATTTTTCCCCCCTCTGCTGAAATATCAACCACCTATCTAGAGGTGATTACCACTATTTACTATACCTAAAGTGACAAAAAGCCCAGCCCTAGTTGCCTTGGTAACAAAAGAACAGTGAAAGGGATAAGGAATACATTCATAATAGTTTTTTTTATGTTTGAAGTATTGATGCATTGTTGTGACACGCCTGTCCGCAGCTCTCATATTGAATATACTGCCATACTGGTTAGACTGCTATTTCAGCTGCATTTCCTGAATGCAAAGTGTTTAACAATCACGCTACATTATCTGTATTCAGTCCGGAGGATATAAAATATAGAGTGTAATGAGTTGTTTTATAGTATACACACAGTAACCCTTCAAGCATATTTATAATTACGGTAATCTAAAAGTTTAATTGTCTGCCTTATCTGCTTTGCCTCTCTGCTTTGCTGTTTTGGTTGTTTGCATACGTGATTGTTACCTCAGCCAGCCTGAAAAGGAAAAAAAAAAAAATATAGATAGGGAGACGTACTGAGCAAATTCACTGTCACTCTGGTTCCGGTCCTGCTCTCGGCTTGACCGATGATCGCAGAAGTCTGAACTGTGTCTCTCCCAGTGGGCAAGTGGGAGTAGGGGCTTGATTACTCTCAGTGATTTTCCAACCTCTAAGTGGTTGGTGACTTCTTGCGGGTTTCCCACCGGACATCATCTGGCTAAGATGATGGTGTTTTAGCTGCAGCATAGGTTCATAAGTTATATGGGTGGAAGGGTAATTTCAATTACCGTGTTGATGTGACTGAGTGATTGCTCTCTCCCTGAAAAGTATGGTTTGCCCAGGTGTAGATTTTTCACCTCTACAAATCAGGCTGGCATATGGATAGGTAAATTGCGAATTGTTTTGGTGTCAAGGATTCGCAGTATTTGATGTCAGTACCAGTTTTAAATTCATTGTCTTTTGTCTTTTGTAGTGTGTATAATTTGCAGGAGGCGTACTAGCATGTGGTTAAAATTTTTGAATGCATTCTGTGTGTGTATACATATATATGTTGTGAAATTAGAGAATTGGATAAACTGGTTTTGTTCTGCATACTATAATTATAAGGTTAGTTGGTTCAGGTAGAAAGAGAATTACTTGAATGGTAATTGCTTGATTTGTACAGATATCTCTGTGAGATCCGAGGTCTATTGTTACTTTTTAGTTATTGTTTTCTAATGTTATTATATTTCTCTATGAGATGGTTTTCTTTGAAATATTTTTGAGCGAAAGTTTTGAGGAAACAGAAATTTTAACAATTTATAAGGTATTTTTATACTACGCAGTTTCTGGATACACAAGATTTGTGAAATACTCTGGTGTTAGTTGTTGGTTAATTCCCTATATTACTGTGTTCAAGATAGCTAGACATCACTATGTTCACTGAAGACCCCTTTACTCGGACATAAGGAGTACATACAGCTTTTACAGTCACATATCCAACTGTTCATAACCCCGTGAGAATTTGTTTCAAGACGCCCACATACATATGTTTTTCAGATATACTCAGAATTCAGATGATAGAATGGGTGGGAGCAGTCAGTCAATATCTATAAGACAGATATGACCCATAGTGGAGTGAGAAAGAAAATGTACGTTAAGAAACCCTCCGATCACGAGGGGAGGAGCATTAGATAAGAAGGGATAGAAGAATGTGTTAACGAGTGGAGAGCAGCGTCCCAGCCTCAGGTATTATGAGGTGTTACAGGACCCTGAAGCATTTTATAAGATGGCAGAGGAAGTTAGGAAAAAAGGCATGAGGAGAGGAATATAACAAGATTGCTGAATTTTGTGCAAAACAAATATTTACACAGGAAGATGTCAGTTGCAATATCTGCATTACATTCATTTATACTTCTATATACATTCCCGATGACTGGACGTGTGCCAGCTGTCAAACGCAGAATGCAGAATATCGTGAGACTTGTTCTGACTGTCAGATGACCAACCCAAAGAGCCGTACCTTCTTTCCAACTATTTATATAGACGGCACGTCTTGTGCTACATCCTGTCCAGCATCCATTATAGTTTTATTAATTAATGTAATTTATGAAAAGAATAATGAAGAAAAAGATGAATATGACATGGAGGTATATAAGTAAACAGAACCGGAGGAGACAGGAAATAAATAGCTCAGACTGATAATCTACAGTATTTATCGTTATATGGTGAGGGGACATAATTATCATCATCATCTTTTAAACCTCAAAGCTCATACTTTTATACACAATCTACTACATGCAAGGACTCCTGGAAATGCCAGGAGACAGATACCCTAGTAAACAGCTCGCCCCCCCCCCCACAAAAATACAATGGAGAAACAACATCTCTCACCCAGACAGAGGTTGAGGATACTCCTCTCAAATTCCTGGTGGGTCCCGATGCAATCAGAAGATTGATCAGGGACATTGATCTACTTGCTGAAGAAGTATGTAGTCTTTTCTTTTTTTTTTTTTTACAGGACACATCTGTAGATCATGTGGGCGTTGAACTAATGGCACTGATCCCAGACTCAATATTGGCAGGCTGAAAATCCAGTTTGTAAAGGTGGGGCAGAAGCCAGTAGCCCAGCTGCCAAGGAAATTGCAATATTTACCCTCCATTTCATAATTTGCAATTATTTCTATGAAGTTATGGATAATACATGATAATACATGTCAATGAAGTTATAGTACTGAACACATCTATGGTACCAAACCCACACACTATGTTTTGTTTTTATCAATTCTATTTATTTTTCTATGGTTCACGGTGATTGACCTGGCCAATGCTTTCTTCAGTTTATTTCTACATGCTGCAAGCCAGTACCTGTTTGTTTTCACACGAGGGCCAGCAATATATTTGGACTATGATGCCTCAAGGGGCACAGTATAGCCTCTCTATGTTCACCCGAGCCATGACCACGGTCCTGGAGCCCTGGAAGAGGATACATCCCACAGCCACTTTTTTTTTTACAATACATATGGATGACCTCCGACCCTGACTGAAGACAGCCAAGACAATACTGCTCTTCTACACATGCAACCTTTTTTATAACTATTTTAAGGTTAACCAAAGAAGGTATCAGTGTGTTTTATATGCTAAATTGCAATCACATTTTCACAGCTCTAGGACTGCCACGCTATACTGAACTGTTTTGTCTGTTTGTCATGAAGAAGCCTGACCATGTAAATGGAGTCCTAACTAGTGTTGAGCATTCCGATACCGCAAGTATCGGGTATCGGCCGATATTAGCGGTATCGGAATTCCGATACTTAATTCCGATACTTTTTTCATATCGGATTCCGGGATCGGAATCGGAATAGGAAGTTCCCATCATGCTATGAGCCTGCTTGCTTTGATTAAGCCAATGGGAATCCTCCGAAGTGTGGGCACATCCTGTTAGGCATGTAGGCATGTTAACTATTGGCATGGCTGTGATTGGCTGCCGAAATGATGTCATGATGCACTATAAAAGCCACCGCAGCCGCCATTTCTGGTCACTCTGCTGTGAATTCAGTTAGGGACAGGCTGCTGTAGAAGACTGTGAGGGACAGTTAGAAATAGCGATTCTAAAAACAATATTGTGCTTTATCCAGGCTACATAAACCACCACTGTAGCTTGCTTTTCCCTAGCAGCGCTGTTTTCACAGCTGTCTGCAAGGGCTGTGTGAGTGCAGCTCACGCTGTGGAGTGGGTCCTGCAGCCACGTCAGGCTGTAGGCCACCCAGTGTGATCACTGCTGCCTCATACATCTTTTATTTTTTGAGCTGCATTTTTTAAATAATTTCAATCTAGTGTGCTTCCATCCGTATCCATATACGTTGGTTGCAAACACTAGTAGTAGACAGCGGAGCCTTTCTGCAGCCTTTCAGTGCTAGTGTCCACTTTGCTGCACTGTTCACGGCTGTCTGAGAGGTCTCTGACTGTGTGTGAGTGCAGCTCACGCTGAGTAGTGTGTCCTGCAGCTACGTCTGGCTGTAGGACGCTCAGCGTGCGTCACTGCCTCACACATATTTTTATTTGAGTGCAGCTCATTTTTTCTTCTATTAGTGTGCATCCATCCGTCTCCATCTACGGTGGTTGCAAACACTATATAGGAGTACACAGCGGAGCCTTTCTGCAGCCTGTCAGTGCCAGTGCCCACTTAGCTGCACTGTTGACGGCTGTCTGAGAGGTCTCTGACTGTGTGTGAGTGCAGCTCACGCTGAGTAGAGTGTCCTGCAGCTACGTCTGGTTGTAGGACGCTCAACGTGCGTCACTGCCTCACACATATTTGTCTCTGAGTGCAGCTCATTTTTTCTTCTCCTATTAGTGTGCATCCATCCGTATCCATCAACATTGGTTGGTTGCAAACACTATATAGGAGTA
This sequence comes from Dendrobates tinctorius, assembly GCF_039654945.1. Lineage (NCBI taxonomy): Eukaryota > Metazoa > Chordata > Amphibia > Anura > Dendrobatidae > Dendrobates > Dendrobates tinctorius. Next base: position 13,817,734 of record NW_027361690.1, read on the forward strand.
GATAGAGGAGCCTTTTTTTCTGGCTTGTGCCCTGCCGGCGCAGCCAGATTAGTATTACCCAATTTTTTTGGAGCCTCATCTTTTGCATTGTAGGTTACCTGCCTGCATTGTAATAGCTCCAAAAAGTTGGTGATACTATCAGTTTCAATTCTTTGTTCTCATACTTTGAGTTTGTTTCAAACAAAGAAACCACATAAAAAGTTCACCAAACACTACATTTTGAACTTGTGTAGGCCACATCAGCTCCTATTAAAGTCTAGTCCACACACACACACTTCATAAAATTAGTGTTTCTTGTACCTGTAACCAGCTGTTCAGGAATAAGCACACTAAGGCCCCCCTTTGTCCTTTTTTGCCTATCTTAAGCAGTCTTGCAAGATGAAGAAGGCAGGGAGTAAGGCGCGGGGGCGTGGGCGTGGGCGTGGAGTTTCAGCAGGGAGAGGACGTGGGGATTCTGCAGGGAGAGGACGTGGGGATTCTACAGGTAGAGGACGTGGGGATTCTGGGCCTGCTGCGGGCACCAGTGGATCAGCATCCCCCAATTTTAGCAGGCAACAGTCCTTTATGCGCAGCTTTGTAGGACCTCAACGTACCCCACTGCTGCGGGAGGAACAAATTGAAGCCGTTGTCGGATGGATGGCAGCTAACGCATCGACTTCAATTACTTCCGCATCCTCTCAGGGTCAGAGCACCGAAGAGCAACCATCTGTCTCTTCACCACCTGCCAAAGTGCCCAGGCAGTCAGAGAGACATGGACAGGAGCCATCACAATCTCTACTTCTGTTCTCGGAATCTGTTGGCTTGGAAAGAGGGGGCCAGCCAAGCAGCATTCCTGAATGTGAAGAAGAGGGAGTATGCAGTGATGCGCAACTTCTTTGTCCCTCTGAATCTGAAGAGGCGAGTGGGCCAGTGCCTATGGTCAGCACACCTCAGTACGCATCAGATGATGACGAGACTCAGTTGCCACTTTCTGGTGCGTACGGTGCTGGCGAGACAACCCCGGAGAAGCAGCTGTTTGAAGAGGGGAGGGAAGATGATGAGGTCCTTGACCCATCATGGCGTGAGCAACAGGAAGGTGGTGGGAGCAGCTCGGAGGAAGAGATTCCCCTACCGGCCAAAACAGGAGGCAGAGGGAGGGGGAAGACTTGGTTGCCTGTACCCTCCACTTCGGCACCCGTTAGGAGCATTCTTCCTTCCAAAGGCAAACCGGGCGCTCACAAGAGTTGCAGTGCGTGGTCCTTTTTTGACACAGTTGCAGATGACATTTGCTTTGTCAAATGCAAGCTGTGTCATCAGAGAGTCAAAAGAGGGAGAAATGTCAGCAACCTCAATACCACAAATATGTGGAAACATGTGCGCACCAAGCACGAGTTGGAGTTGCAGAGACACCCTCAAGACGTAGGCCAACGTACAGCACCACCTACCACCTCTTCAGTTCGTGTTGGGCCCTCTTCCTCCAGCTCACACACTGCTGGTTCGGCTTCCTCACAGGATCGCCAAGGAAGAACCTCTGCCACTGTTGTCCGGAGACCCTGTCAGATTCCACCCATAACAGCACGTTCCCATCCATCACAGCCATCGGTAGCACAGGCATGGGATAAAAGGCGCCCTTACTCGGCAAACCATCCCCGAGCACAGTCTCTGAATGCTGGCATTGCCAAACTTCTGGCAGTTGAAATGCTGTCATTCAGGCTGGTGGACACTGACACCTTCCGGGACTTAATGGCATTGGCAGTCCCCCAATACAACGTGCCCAGCCGCTTTTATTTCAGCAGGCGAGCCGTCCCTGCCCTGCAGAAACATGTTGAGGGCAAAATAAAACATGCGCTACTAAACGCCGTTAGTAGCAAGGTCCACCTGACCACCGATGCGTGGACCAGTAACCATGGACAGGGACGATACCTTTCCCTCACTGCCCACTGGGTCAATGTTGTGGAGCCGGGTACGGATCTGGAGAGTGGCGCTGTACGTGTTCTTCCAACGCCACGGATTGCAGGACTCCAGTCTGTACACATAGACTCCTCCTCCTACTCAAGTTCCTCAGAAACAGCAGAGCAGGAGCCTGTTACGACCGATATGAGCACAGCCGTGGCCAAACGTCAACAGGCTGTACTCAAATTAATTTCTTTGGGGAATCGAAGCCACACAGCGCAGGAGCTCTGGAATGCTATCAAGCTGGAGAGCGATGTGTGGTTTGGGCCAGCGAATCTCCAGCCGGGCTTGGTAGTGTGTGACAATGGCCGAAATCTGGTGGCAGCTCTTGGCCTAGGCAACCTCACACACATCCCATGTCTGGCACATGTTCTTAACTTGGTCGTGCAGAGCTTTCTGAGGGACTATCCGGATCTTGATGCACTGTTGCACAAGGTCCGCATAGAGTGCGCTCACTTGCGACGTTCCAGCACGGCAAGATCGCGCCTCGCTGCTCTGCAGCGACGATTTGGCCTTCCAGAACATCGCATCATATGTGACCTACCCACCCGGTGGAATTCAACGTTACATATGTTGGAGCGGTTGTGTGAGCAGCAGGCAGCAGTCATGGAGTACCAGCTGCATCAGGCGCAAACAAGTCGCACTGTGCGCCGTTCACACTTCAGCACCATTGAGTGGGCCTCTATGAAGGACATCTGCCTCGTTTTGCGTGCCTTCGATGAATCCACGCGGATGGCGAGTGCAGATGATGCACTAGTCAGCATGACTGTCCCCCTTATCTGCCTGCTTCAACAAACACTGCAAGCACTAAGGGATGAGGTTTCAGAAGAGGTGGAGGATGAGGAGTCCCAAATGCCATCTGCTTCTGGACAGTCTGCGCTACGTGTTTCCTCACAAAGGCCTAGGCAGGGGACACTTTGTGAGGAGGATGAGGAGGAGTCGATGGAGGAGGAAGACATCTCTCCAGAGGAGGGAGGTACACAAACCTCTACTCAGTATGTACAGCGAGGGTGGGGTGATGCAGAGCAGGTCGAGGTCACGCCTCAAACAGGGGACAGCGGTTCTTTGGCAGTTGGGAGTCTGCAGCACATGGTTGATTTCATGCTGCAGTGCCTGAGAAACGACCGCCGCATCGCCCACATTCTCGTCTCGGCTGATTATTGGGTGTACACCCTCCTAGATCCTCGCTACCGGGACAGCGTACAAAGGCTCATACCAACGTTGAACCGGGAGCGTAAAATGCGGGAGTACGAAGAGTCACTGGTGCAGTCCATAATGTTTTCCATTCCACCCGACAGCATTGTTGCAAGTGCTTTACAAAGCAGCTCTGTGCGTCGAGGCAGTGGAGGAAACTCTGCACAAAGAGGGAGCAGAGGCAGTGCCGCAGCACAAGGCAAGACCACTATGGCCCAAATGTGGCAAAGTTTTGTGTGTCCACCACAATTGTCTACACCATCAGCGACGCCTCGAGTCAGCAGGAGGCAACGCTTCCGTCAGATGGTGTCAGACTACATGTCTTGCCCTGTCGCTGTACTCCCAGATGGCTCTTCCCCCTTCAAGTTTTGGGTCTCTAAGCTGGATACATGGCCAGAGCTTAGCCAGTATGCATTGGAGGTGCTGGCTTGCCCTGCTGCCAGTGTATTATCGGAACGTGTCTTTAGTGCCGCAGGTGGTGTACTAACAGACCGTCGCACGCGACTATCTTCCGATAATGTTGACCGGCTGACTTTTCTGAAAATGAACAAGGCCTGGATCTCCAAAGACTTTGCCATTCCTCTTACAGACTAAATTAGTGGTTGGCAACTGTATCCAGGTCTGCTGGTGTGTTCATTTTTCTACCACCTGAACTATAATCCCTGTGCTTCAACACAGCCAGTTGTCGCTCAGATGTGTCGTCTGCACAGAGAAACACACTAGCTCCTGTGTTACTGGGGTTCAGTAATGCCAGCTGATCCCCTGCTGTGTGGACGGCAGAGTCACCAGCTCCATCAACATTCAAACCACTACTGATTTTTAACCGTGCCCAACTTAGGTCTCTGGCTCCACTGTCTCTACTATTTCCCCTGACCTCCAACCCCGCCATCTACATCTCTGAAGTGGCGTCAGCACAATCTACACTTGTTCCTGTGTTCCTGTGGCTCAGTCCCATCAGTTTATCCCCTGATGTGTGTCCGGCAAGGTCTCCTGCTCTGTCCACATTCCCATAACCAGTAGTGGGAATGAGGACAGAGCTGGCGAACTTGCCGGACAAACATCAGGGGATCAACTGATGGGACTGAGCACCAGTAACACAGGAACAAGTGTAGATTGTGCTGACGCCACTTCAGAGATGTAGCTGGCGGGGTTGGAGGCCAGGGTAAATAGTAGAGACAGTGGAGCCAGAGGCCTAAGTGGAGCATGGTTAGAATCAGTAGTAGTCCACAACCTCCATAAAAACCGCTGCCCATTGGCCTCTGCATGCGGCATGCGTAATCCTGGGCACCAACAGCGTCAGTTGGTGTTCAGAAGTGTCGTCTCCACAGAGCCAAACACATTCGTTCAAGTGTTAGTGGGGTTCAGCACTGCCAGCTGTTCCCCTGCTGTGGAGATGGCAAGTCTCCTGCTGCCTTCACCTGCCAAAATCCAGTAGGCCCCAGCCTGCTCCTCGCCTAATCCTGGGCTCCAACAGCGTCAGTTGGTGTTCAGAAGTGTCGTCTCCACAGAGCCAAACACATTCGTTCAAGTGTTAGTGGGGTTCAGCACTGCCAGCTGTTCCCCTGCTGTGGAGATGGCAAGTCTCCTGCTGCATTCACCTGCCAAAATCCAGTAGGCCCCAGCCTGCTCCTCGCCTAATCCTGGGCTCCAACAGCGTCAGTTGGTGTTCAGAAGTGTCGTCTCCACAGAGCCAAACACATTCGTTCAAGTGTTAGTGGGGTTCAGCACTGCCAGCTGTTCCCCTGCTGTGGAGATGGCAAGTCTCCTGCTGCCTTCACCTGCCAAAATCCAGTAGGCCCCAGCCTGCTCCTCGCCTAATCCTGGGCTCCAACAGCGTCAGTTGGTGTTCAGAAGTGTCGTCTCCACAGAGCCAAACACATTCGTTCAAGTGTTAGTAGGGTTCAGCACTGCCAGCTGTTCCCCTGCTGTGGAGATGGCAAGTCTCCTGCTGCATTCACCTGCCAAAATCCAGTAGGCCCCAGCCTGCTCCTCGCCTAATCCTGGGCTCCAACAGCGTCAGTTGGTGTTCAGAAGTGTCGTCTCCACAGAGCCAAACACATTCGTTCAAGTGTTAGTGGGGTTCAGCACTGCCAGCTGTTCCCCTGCTGTGGAGATGGCAGTCTCTCCTGCTGTCTCCGCATTACAAAGACAGTAGGCCTCTGCCTACACCCTCCTATTTCCTGGGCTTCAACACAGCCAGTTGTAGTTCGGAAGTGCCGTCCACACGGAAAGAGATACTTGCTCCCGTGTCTCAGTGGGGTTCAGTAACGTCAGCTGATCCCCTGCTGTGTGGATGGCAGTCTCTCCTGCTGTAAACTCATTCAAAATACAGTAGGCCTCTGCCTACACCCTCCTATTTCCTGGGCTTCAACACAGCCAGTTGTAGTTCGGAAGTGCCGTCCACACGGAAAGAGATACTTGCTCCCGTGTCTCAGTGGGGTTCAGTAACGTCAGCTGATCCCCTGCTGTGTGGATGGCAGTCTCTCCTGCTGTCACCTCATTCAAAATTCAGTAGGCCTCTGCCTACACCCTCCTATTTCCTGGGCTTCAACACAGCCAGTTGTAGTTCGGAAGTGCCGTCCACACGGAAAGAGATACTTGCTCCCGTGTCTCAGTGGGGTTCAGTAACGTCAGCTGATCCCCTGCTGTGTGGATGGCAGTCTCTCCTGCTGTAAACTCATTCAAAATACAGTAGGCCTCTGCCTACACCCTCCTATTTCCTGGGCTTCAACACAGCCAGTTGTAGTTCGGAAGTGCCGTCCACACGGAAAGAGACACTTGCTCCCGTGTCTCAGTGGGGTTCAGTGACGTCAGCTGATCCCCTGCTGTGTGGATGGCAGTCTCTCCTGCTGTAAACTCATTCAAAATACAGTAGGCCTCTGCCTACACCCTCCTATTTCCTGGGCTTCAACACAGCCAGTTGTAGTTCGGAAGTGCCGTCCACACGGAAAGAGATACTTGCTCCCGTGTCTCAGTGGGGTTCAGTAACGTCAGCTGATCCCCTGCTGTGTGGATGGCAGTCTCTCCTGCTGTAAACTCATTCAAAATACAGTAGGCCTCTGCCTACACCCTCCTATTTCCTGGGCTTCAACACAGCCAGTTGTAGTTCGGAAGTGCCGTCCACACGGAAAGAGATACTTGCTCCCGTGTCTCAGTGGGGTTCAGTAACGTCAGCTGATCCCCTGCTGTGTGGATGGCAGTCTCTCCTGCTGTAAACTCATTCAAAATACAGTAGGCCTCTGCCTACACCCTCCTATTTCCTGGGCTTCAACACAGCCAGTTGTAGTTCGGAAGTGCCGTCCACACGGAAAGAGACACTTGCTCCCGTGTCTCAGTGGGGTTCAGTAACGTCAGCTGATCCCCTGCTGTGTGGATGGCAGTCTCTCCTGCTGTAAACTCATTCAAAATACAGTAGGCCTCTGCCTACACCCTCCTATTTCCTGGGCTTCAACACAGCCAGTTGTAGTTCGGAAGTGCCGTCCACACGGAAAGAGATACTTGCTCCCGTGTCTCAGTGGGGTTCAGTAACGTCAGCTGATCCCCTGCTGTGTGGATGGCAGTCTCTCCTACTGTCACCTCATTCAAAATTCAGTAGGCCTCTGCCTACACCCTCCTATTTCCTGGGCTTCAACACAGCCAGTTGTAGTTCGGAAGTGCCGTCCACACGGAAAGAGATACTTGCTCCCGTGTCTCAGTGGGGTTCAGTAACGTCAGCTGATCCCCTGCTGTGTGGATGGCAGTCTCTCCTGCTGTAAACTCATTCAAAATACAGTAGGCCTCTGCCTACACCCTCCTATTTCCTGGGCTTCAACACAGCCAGTTGTAGTTCGGAAGTGCCGTCCACACGGAAAGAGATACTTGCTCCCGTGTCTCAGTGGGGTTCAGTAACGTCAGCTGATCCCCTGCTGTGTGGATGGCAGTCTCTCCTGCTGTCACCTCATTCAAAATTCAGTAGGCCTCTGCCTACACCCTCCTATTTCCTGGGCTTCAACACAGCCAGTTGTAGTTCGGAAGTGCCGTCCACACGGAAAGAGATACTTGCTCCCGTGTCTCAGTGGGGTTCAGTAACGTCAGCTGATCCCCTGCTGTGTGGATGGCAGTCTCTCCTGCTGTAAACTCTTTCAAAATACAGTAGGCCTCTGCCTACACCCTCCTATTTCCTGGGCTTCAACACAGCCAGTTGTAGTTCGGAAGTGCCGTCCACACGGAAAGAGACACTTGCTCCCGTGTCTCAGTGGGGTTCAGTAACGTCAGCTGATCCCCTGCTGTGTGGATGGCAGTCTCTCCTGCTGTAAACTCATTCAAAATACAGTAGGCCTCTGCCTACACCCTCCTATTTCCTGGGCTTCAACACAGCCAGTTGTAGTTCGGAAGTGCCGTCCACACGGAAAGAGATACTTGCTCCCGTGTCTCAGTGGGGTTCAGTAACGTCAGCTGATCCCCTGCTGTGTGGATGGCAGTCTCTCCTGCTGTAAACTCATTCAAAATACAGTAGGCCTCTGCCTACACCCTCCTATTTCCTGGGCTTCAACACAGCCAGTTGTAGTTCGGAAGTGCCGTCCACACGGAAAGAGATACTTGCTCCCGTGTCTCAGTGGGGTTCAGTAACGTCAGCTGATCCCCTGCTGTGTGGATGGCAGTCTCTCCTGCTGTAAACTCATTCAAAATACAGTAGGCCTCTGCCTACACCCTCCTATTTCCTGGGCTTCAACACAGCCAGTTGTAGTTCGGAAGTGCCGTCCACACGGAAAGAGACACTTGCTCCCGTGTCTCAGTGGGGTTCAGTAACGTCAGCTGATCCCCTGCTGTGTGGATGGCAGTCTCTCCTGCTGTAAACTCATTCAAAATACAGTAGGCCTCTGCCTACACCCTCCTATTTCCTGCGCTTCAACACAGCCAGTTGTAGTTCGGAAGTGCCGTCCACACGGAAAGAGACACTTGCTCCCGTGTCTCAGTGGGGTTCAGTAACGTCAGCTGATCCCCTGCTGTGTGGATGGCAGTCTCTCCTGCTGTAAACTCATTCAAAATACAGTAGGCCTCTGCCTACACCCTCCTATTTCCTGGGCTTCAACACAGCCAGTTGTAGTTCGGAAGTGCCGTCCACACGGAAAGAGATACTTGCTCCCGTGTCTCAGTGGGGTTCAGTAACGTCAGCTGATCCCCTGCTGTGTGGATGGCAGTCTCTCCTGCTGTCACCTCATTCAAAATTCAGTAGGCCTCTGCCTACACCCTCCTATTTCCTGGGCTTCAACACAGCCAGTTGTAGTTCGGAAGTGCCGTCCACACGGAAAGAGATACTTGCTCCCGTGTCTCAGTGGGGTTCAGTAACGTCAGCTGATCCCCTGCTGTGTGGATGGCAGTCTCTCCTGCTGTAAACTCATTCAAAATACAGTAGGCCTCTGCCTACACCCTCCTATTTCCTGGGCTTCAACACAGCCAGTTGTAGTTCGGAAGTGCCGTCCACACGGAAAGAGATACTTGCTCCCGTGTCTCAGTGGGGTTCAGTAACGTCAGCTGATCCCCTGCTGTGTGGATGGCAGTCTCTCCTGCTGTCACCTCATTCAAAATTCAGTAGGCCTCTGCCTACACCCTCCTATTTCCTGGGCTTCAACACAGCCAGTTGTAGTTCGGAAGTGCCGTCCACACGGAAAGAGACACTTGCTCCCGTGTCTCAGTGGGGTTCAGTAACGTCAGCTGATCCCCTGCTGTGTGGATGGCAGTCTCTCCTGCTGTAAACTCATTCAAAATACAGTAGGCCTCTGCCTACACCCTCCTATTTCCTGGGCTTCAACACAGCCAGTTGTAGTTCGGAAGTGCCGTCCACACGGAAAGAGACACTTGCTCCCGTGTCTCAGTGGGGTTCAGTAACGTCAGCTGATCCCCTGCTGTGTGGATGGCAGTCTCTCCTGCTGTAAACTCATTCAAAATACAGTAGGCCTCTGCCTACACCCTCCTATTTCCTGGGCTTCAACACAGCCAGTTGTAGTTCGGAAGTGCCGTCCACACGGAAAGAGACACTTGCTCCCGTGTCTCAGTGGGGTTCAGTAACGTCAGCTGATCCCCTGCTGTGTGGATGGCAGTCTCTCCTGCTGTAAACTCATTCAAAATACAGTAGGCCTCTGCCTACACCCTCCTATTTCCTGGGCTTCAACACAGCCAGTTGTAGTTCGGAAGTGCCGTCCACACGGAAAGAGATACTTGCTCCCGTGTCTCAGTGGGGTTCAGTAATGTCAGCTGATCCCCTGCTGTGTGGATGGCAAAGTCTCCTGCTGCCTACACAGTCGTACCACTACTGATTTTTAACCGTGCTCCAATTAGGCCTGTGGCTCCACTGTCTCTCGTATTTCCCCTGTCCTCCAACCCTGCCAGTTACAGCTCCGAAGTGGCGTCTGCACAATCCACACTTGTTCCTGTGTTACAGGTGTTCAGTCCGATCAGTTAATCCCCTGATGTGTGTCCGGCAATGTCGCCTGCTCTGTCCACATTCCCATTATCGGAATGTGGACAGAGCAGGCGACATTGCCGGACACACATCAGGGGATTAACTGACCGGACTGAACACCTGTAACACAGGAACAAGTGTGGATTGTGCAGACGCCACTTCGGAGCTGTAACTGGCGGGGTTGGAGGACAGGGGAAATACGAAAATCAGTGAATCCACAGGCCTAAGTGGAGCTTGGTTCAAATTAGTAGTCTACAACCGATCTTAAAATTTCTTCAATGCAGCCTAAGCCTGCTCCGTGCTTGTCCCTGGGCTTCAACACAGCCAGTTGTTGCTCGGAAGTGCCGTCTTCACAGAGTAAAACACTAGCTCCTGTGTTTGTGGGGTTCAGTAACGTCAGCTGTTCCCCTGCTGTTTTGATGGCAATCTGTCCTGCTGCCTCCCAATTGACAGCACATCAGGCCTCAGCCTGCTAAGTGCTTGTCCTGGGCTCCAACATCGCCAGTTGCTGCTCATAACTGACTTTGGCACGGGTACTCCCTCCTGCCCAGCTTGGTTCCAGCCCTGCCTGCTGTTTCCGGGAAGTGTCAATGTCAGTTTGCCACCCCAAGTTGCCATGTCGTGTTGCGGTTGGGTTAGCCGAGGCTAGGGTGCCAGCAGTTTAGGTGCTTCCTATGTGGACTGCGGGTTCTGGTAAGAAAGGTTTGTTCCATAGTGCCAGTAGGACAAGCACCCCCTGTAGGACTGTGTGATTCGGTAACTGCGGCCAGCTTGCGGCATGCCAACTTTGCTTTTCAGGGGTAACTTCTGATACCCCTCCGGGTTCCAGCACCGTCAGCTGGTTCTCATCAGAGCCTTTGGCCTAGGTGCCTCCATCTCGGTATCCGAGTTCCAGCAACGTCTGCTGGTCCTTGGTAGTGCTTTGTAGCACAGGTACCTCCTGCTTAGTAACCGGGTTCCAGCACCGTCAGCTGGTCCTCGGTTGTGCCATTGGCTCTTATTCCTTCTGCTGCCCCTCCGGGTGCCAGCACTGTCAGCTGGTCCTCGCTATTTCCATTTGCTCTTGCAGCTTATGCTACCCCTCCGGGTTCCAGCACCGTCAGCTGGTTCTCGTCAGAGCCTTTGGCCTAGGTGCCTCCATCTCGGTATCCGAGTTCCGGCAACGTCTGCTGGTCCTTGGTAGTGCTTTGTAGCACAGGTACCTCCTGCTTAGTAACCGGGTTCCAGCACCGTCAGCTGGTCCTCGGTTGTGCCATTGGCTCTTATTCCTTCTGCTGCCCCTCCGGGTGCCAGCACTGTCAGCTGGTCCTCGCTATTTCCATTTGCTCTTGCAGCTTATGCTACCCCTCCGGGTTCCAGCACCGTCAGCTGGTTCTCGTCAGAGCCTTTGGCCTAGGTGCCTCCATCTCGGTATCCGAGTTCCGGCAACGTCTGCTGGTCCTTGGTAGTGCTTTGTAGCACAGGTACCTCCTGCTTAGTAACCGGGTTCCAGCACCGTCAGCTGGTCCTCGGTAGTGCCATTGGCTCTTGTTCCTTCTGCTGCCCCTCCGGGTGCCAGTACCGTCAGCTGGTTCAAGAGGACAAAGAACAGGAAGACAACCACCAAGATGCAGAACAACAAGAGAGAGAAGACAAAGAAGCATAAAAAAAACAAAGCAGAAGAACATTAAGCATAAGACTAATACTCTGAGCAAATGATATTATCTTATTTATAAGCAGAAGAAGACTAAGCAGTGTATGGGGGTGAGTCCGTTCCTCCTCGTGGTGCCCCTGGAAAAGGCCTGCTTCTGCAGGCCAAACTGAACGCGGACAAATCCTGTTGTAAATCTTTTGTGACAGGCAGAACGGAAGGTGTAAACTTCTAACTTTTCTAGATAACAACTACAGGAATGCCTGACACAAACAAGAATATGATGAAGAAGAATAGGAAGAAGATGAAGAAGCTGAATATGTAGAATAATAATTGTTGAATAAGAAGAATATGAAGAATGTAAGAAAAGGAAGAAGAAGAAGAAGAAGAAGAAGAAGAAGAAGAAGAATGTAAAAAAAGGAAGTAGAAGAAGAAGAAGAAGAATGTAAAAAAAGGAATAAGAAGAAGAATGTAAAAAAAGGAAGTAGTAGAAGAAGAAGAAGAATGTAAAAAAAGGAAGTAGAAGAAGAAGAAGAAGAATGTAAAAAAAGGAAGTAGAAGAAGAAGACATACATGTCTGGCAAAATATAAATGAGGCTAACATAGTCAATATCTTTGTAACTCCTAACATCTTTAAAAAAAAAAGTTTAATTCCTGCTATTCCATTTGATTGGGCTAAACCTCTATGGCTTTAATGTCTCCTCCACCTCCCACAATACATTCTACATTATTCTTAGTTGTTTTTCTTCATGTAGAATTAACCTACAAGGAAAGAAAGGGTTTTTTTTAATTCCGATATTTTGGCCCCATTGACTTGCATTGGTTCCCGGTATCGGAATCGGCGATACCGATACTTTTTTTTAAGATCGGCCGATCCATTCCGATCCGATATTTTCAAGTATCGGCTGGTATCGCTCAACTCTAGTCCTAACACAGCTTCCCGGAGGAAGACAATGCCCTCCTGGCTTCTACTCTCCAAAACCTGACCAAGTGACTCGTGAAGTCCAAACCTGCATGAGAACCGTGTTTGCAACCCACCTGTGCTGGATAAAGCTTCTGATATTTCTGCCTGCAATGCCCTACTCTGCTCCCGGACAACGTCACCATCTCCAGATGTGCTGTCCATAATCCAGCTACTCTTCTACCTCTGCCAAAGGGGGGAGGAAGATGGAGGATGAAAACCACATCTCTGACACATTAGTGGAAGAGGTAGTCGACTCTGAAATGGCTGAACGCGATTGTCTTGCTGTCATGAGGCAAGAGAACACCTGGAAGATCCTGACCTGATGCTCTTTGTGGCTAGACCAAGGTATGCAGACCAAGAAGGCCGTTCGCACACTGGTATAGCAGTAGCCACAGAAGTAACTTGCTGCCAGCAAAACCACTGCCTACATCCAAAGGCAGGACTGCGGGCCTTGACAGAAGCATACGAGAGGTCCACTCAACATGAAGCTGTCAAGATCAATCTGGAGGGAAAGAGGCTTCATCACGGCTAACGGAACGCCAGTCTGACACCACAAAGCCATACAAGAATTAAGAATTAATGGAGTCCTTGTTGATGCCAGGAAGAGTTGCGGTGGTAAAAGTAAAAGCACACACACTGGAGACACTTCAAGGGAAGCAGTGGGCAACAGACTAGCTGAAGTAACAGCAAAAGAAGCAGCAGTAATACCGGTTTACACGGAAACAGAGGAAAAGGAATAACACTCCAGAAACAAGTATCCAAGGAAGAAAAGAAGAAATGGACCTAAGATGAAGTTATACAGGATGAAATACGCCTAAGGATGAACAAGGAAAATTTAAGGCCTCGAACAAAACTCTACATACTTGATGCTATACAGGAAACAGGGGTCATAGCATAAGAGTTTAGTCTTTCCCTTGGGTCACATACACGCACAAGTATAATTGCCTATATGTAGACTAAGTTTAAAAACATGTGACTAAAATGCATTTTCGAGTCTTTTCATCCATCCCAGATCCTGAGGACATAGGAGCCCACCAGATCCTGCCCGGTGACTGAGTCCTCATCACCAAGAGGTTCAACAGACGTACCCTTGAACCTAGAGATGACAGCCTGTTCCAAGTCCTGTCAACTATCGCAGCAGTCCATGGGTCCTCGCTTCCCACTGCAAGGAGATGCCGGATCCAGAGTCCAGTAGCGGCTGCCACTCTTCATCCATCTGGCACTTATCCTTTTTCCTAGCTCAAGGGGTAGTCAGTCACCAAGGGGTAGTCACTCATGAGAAGGGCATACTGACTTTCTGGTATAATGTCTCCACCCCAAGAGTAACATATCAATTTGACTACTGTCTCACAATAAGAATGTCCAGGCCCCATGGCACAGTTTCATATCAGGTTTAATACACAATTCATCTGTGTCACTACTGCTGAAAGGGGGGAAGGGTCAAACTGTGAGGATTGGGCTCTTGTTGGATGGAACACCGGTGAACATGATTGGGGTTATCGACCACTCCCAGCCTTAGAGCGAAGGGACAAATGGGGAGCCAGCCTATTATCCCGCATGACTCTAACTAAAGCCCCTTTCAAAGGCCAGAGAGCCTTTCCAGGCTTACCAATCCCTGCCACCCACTGCCCCAGGGAGGGATGCATAGTTCTGTACCTTACTATTGACAACCCTTCAGAGTATGAGCAAGGGTTATATGTACTAGGCTCAAGTACTAAACTTGGGAGGGAAAATGGTGACACAAAAGGTAAATTTTGGCTAAGAAGCATAGATACCAGTGGGGGCACACAGGGAGCACCTGACAAATTCAAAGTCGAGAACGAGACAATAGTTGTGTTTAAACCCACCATCCCCGCAAATAAGAATGCAAAGCGGATAAACTATTTATACAATAATCAACAACGGTTTATAAAATACACTGGGGATGCCATAAAGGCAATTATTGACCCATTAAGTTTGCAAAAGTTATTTTATGTCCTTTGATCATATTTTCTTTAATTCTATGCTGCATAGTGCCATGCCTTAAGAAAATGATGATGAAAACTATGGAAACCACAGTGATGACCCCACAGTGATGACCATGCATGCCGATTTTGAAGATCCCCTGTATGAAAGATGTCCCAATGAAAACATGCAAGCACCACCTCCGGAATATGCCTGCTTGAAGCAAGCCAATGAGGGAAAGTCCAGGATCTGACTTCCTCCTGTGCAAAGTCCGTTAGGAGGGGGTCCATCTACTAGAGATGGGTCGTCTCGTATATACGGTGAAGATTAGTTAGTTAGGTTCCAGCATTGTTGAGATAGGTAGGCCGGGAGGACAGATCGATAGGTTCGACGAGATTAGGATTTTGATTTTGCATATCTCCAAAGGAGGGACTGTTAAGGGAAGAATATATGGCACATGAATATATACAAGAATCAAAACTGTACCACTATATGGACGCTTTGCTGGATATTGGGATCATGTTTCTTTAAGATACTTCTGATTTTCTTATATTTTCTTAGAGTTGTTTCTGTATGGTATCACTCACCTAAGCTTCATCAAATATTGAATAAACTGGGTGGACCAGGGTAAGCCAAGCTAGAAAACAATACTTGTGTATATAAGTATTGTTTAGCAATATGGGAGCAGTAAACGGTAACCCAGAAATGTACATAATAATTGTGTAGCGACCTGGGAAAAGCAAATAGTAACTGGAAACATGTCCATGATGTAACTGATGATGTAGCTCAAATTCTGTTATAAAAGCTGTACACGTTTGATTAAAGACAGAGAAGAATCATACTGACACGATACCCTCTTGTCTTGTGTATTCTTTTCTCGAGTATACGTATACCTTGTGCCAAAGCTACAATTCGGCCACAGACAATTAAGACGGGTCGCACCTTAGTGTGACAGAATCATCACTATGTTACTATGTAACAGCTCCATGTGCTGAGGATTTGCTTGTACAGGGTGGGCCATTTATATGGATACACCTGGGTGGGCCATTTATAAAGTTAGAATTCAGAATGGCTGACTTCAAAATGGTTGCCATGGTAACCACACATCTTGAAAAGTTTTCCCCTCCCATATACTGATGTGCCACAAACAGGAAATTGATATCACTAACCATTCCCATTTTATTTAGGTTTATCCATATAAATGGCCCACCCAAGTGTATCCATATAAATGGCCCACCCTGTAATCACGTGTTACTTGAAAAATGGCTTTGTGCTAACCTGTCCAACTAACAGGTACCAGGGGAACCCTTTTAAGGATGTAAACTTACACTGTGACACAAGGACTTTAGCATTGAGGGGTGGGTCAAATAAAAAGAATGGAGAGAGGTGAATATTCATTTCTCTTAAGTTGCAGCATACGTGACCCACCAGCGGCTGACACTGTGTGCACTATTTAATATTCACTGCCCTCCACGCACATAGTTTCGGCGTGAATAGTGGTGAGCATTCCGGCAGCTTTTCTCTGCTTGTGAGCAGTGCATGACGTCCTTGCCATGCGCTGCTTACAAGCATTAAGCAGCTGCTGGCACCGGAACAAGACGTTGCGAGGGAGAGCAGGAAGGTAAGTGTAATGGTTTATTTTTTTAATGTTTTTTGATGGGGTCCAATCAAACCAGGATAGCCATGCATTAGAGAATAGGGATTGGCCATGAATACAAGGATAGGGATGGAGCCATCCATACAAGGGTAGGGATGGAGCCATGCATACATGGATAGGGATGGAGCCATGCATACAAGGAAAAGAATGATGTCATGCATACCAGGATAAGGATGAAGCCATGCATTCACGGATAGGGTTGAGGATCCATGCATAGAAGGATAGGGATGAGGAGGCCATGCATACCAGGATAGGGATGAGGGGACAATGCATACCAGGCTGTTATGAATGAGTCACCGTAGGAGGCAAAAGCAGAAATACAAGCTAAGTCCAGAAAACCAGAGAAGTTGGCAACTATCAGATTGCAGACCCCTGAACCTATCAACACAACTAGCAGTAGCCGTGGGGGGTTCCTATGATGCCCTAGACCCCTCGATCACAGCCGGAGAAATACATAGGCCTAAAGAAAGAAAGGGGAAATCTAAACTGCCCCAGAGCAGACCCCAAAGCAAAAGGCAGCCCCCAACATATAATGATGGTGAAGCAAGATGAAAATACTAACACAGACAGAAAGATAGACTGAGCAAAGACGGGGCCCCAAAACTACCTAGATAGGAAAGGACAGGAAGGCTGCTGTCTGCAATCTGCCAAAACCCTATCAAAGACAAAGCCAACCAGCTGATATGAAAAAGGCCCTGAAGCAGCTAGGCTTCAAAAACTGAATCAGCACTCAGGTATTTTCAGAAGACAGAGCTAAATGAATTCAGCACACCCCAGCAGGGAATGGCAGAAATCCAGAAAAACAAAGCAAAAACAAAGTCAAAGCACAAAAGCAAAAGGCCGAGCAGCAAACTTAGCTTTGGAGGAGCAAGAATTCAGACTGGTCTCCAAGGATCCCACAGAGAAATCACCCGCAGGGCAGAAGGGCGTCGGCAGCATTATATCCAGTCTGTAACTCCACTCAGCCAGTCACAATCATCAGCCTCAGGTGTTTGACAATCAGGCTCACTACCTTTCTTTACCAGAAGAGGGAGTTCCTCGGGCCTCAGTAATGAAGGGGAAAATGAACTCACAACACCAGGCTTATACATGAGTCAATAAGTTTTCCCAGTTTTTTTAGGTAAAATAAGGTGTCTCGGCTTATACTTGAGTATATACGATATCTGCCCTTGTTGTTCATGAAGTATGTGTTCAACCATTCAAATGCTGCCTGTGAAAAATGTCATTGTCTAAAAGGGAATGCAGTAATAAAGAAGAGTCTTGCATGGGTATTCGATCAGGTTTCTATAGCCCAATAGCAAAAATTAAGATTCTGACATCTCTATCTAAACTCCATAGCAGCTGTCTCCATTGTATGTCTCCCGTGTTGGCATCCTCAAAACAATGCACACCTTTAAAAAATTATCTGTGATAACTTTATCTTACAAATTTCCTTCCTATTCACACTCTCATATGTAGGATTTTCACTTACTAATTATTTGTATTCATAATATTGTTATAATTCTGAATCCTGCAATGAAAATATTGATGTTATGTAATTAAATTTGCCTACCAATATTCTTTGCTGCTTTCATAGTGCCTGTCCTATTTCATTTTTCCCATTTTCATTTGCCTTTTATGTGTGCAACTCATTCACTCTTAATTCCCTCAATAGTAAATTATTAATTCTGTTCTCAGACAACATCATTGCTTTTCCATGTTCTATTCTTGAATGCTTAATGATACGTACTTGCGTGTTATTATTGTCTAAAAACCCTAAAAAAAAAACTCTTGCATGGAATCAGGCTTAACAACTTTAGTAAACATTTTACCTATATAGACAAATTGATGACATTTTGCTAAATGATTCAGGGTGATTTAGAAAAATAAATCATAATATTACATATAATCTTAAAAAAAAACTGAACAATTCTTGTAAGGCTTAGTTCACACAAGAATATAAAAAAATCATCCAATTTTTATCCAGAAAAAATTAACGATTTTTCATCTGTACTGTCATACGTATGCAATTTATGTGCCATCGGTTTTCAGATATCAGCAGCTATTAAAAGTTTCAAGACAAAATACAGTTCAAGATGTTAAAAAATTGCAATTTATCCATAAAAATGGGATGCTCTATGTATTATCCTGTTTGTAATCTGATTATTCTAAAGTACTCATTGACTTGAATTGGTGAGTCCGAAAAATGAAAAAGGCTTGTTTCTGTAGGTTTTAGAAATATCCAATATGTGACCCTGGAATGATACTTGATATAGACATAGATCTCCTCTAGAAACAACACTTTATGAATTTTGTGGTCACCTAAGCCTTTATAATAGGATATTTTCCAGACCACATTTAATGTGGGTACCAGATGGGAATACTATCCCCATCAGCCTACACCTGCTGCCGCTAATAACACCAGGTCCTGGCTCACTTCCTTGTCTCTTCCAACCAGCCTAGGTCCCGCAGTCTGCTCACCAGTTCCTGGCTTTACTGTCCACAGTCAGCAAGAACTCCAGCAGTAAAGGATGTGACCTGGTTTTGGGCATTGGTGTTTCCAGGTAATTGGCCAGATCACATGCTCCTGCAATCTCTGCTGTTGCGTCAGGTTCATCTAGTTCGAATAAATCTCCGGTCACTCCCTCGGGAGTCTCGTGTTCTCCTGCCATCTTTGTTGCTCACTAAGCACATTTCCTGACTAATTGAATAAAGTATTAAAAATGCAACACTTCTTGTAGTGTTATATACGGCAGAAATGTACCCCAGAAAAAATTTTAAATGCTTTTTTTGGAGTGATAGACATCACAATAATGTACCCCAGACAACCAAATACTGTAGGGGTGAGAAATTTAACCCAACAAAATTTTTAAATGCTTTTTCTGTAATGTTTTATATAACAAAAATGTTCACGGAATACTATATGGCTAAGAAATGTAACCCTGTAAAAGTTTTGAACACTTTTTTGTAGCGATAGATATCACGGTAATGTACCCCAGACATTGGAATTCTCTATGGGTAAAAAATGGAATCTAGCAAAATGTTTAATCACTTTTTTTGGAGTCTTATATGTTAGTCATTGGGTTCCTGTTGCTGCATAGCAGGAATCCCGAGCCTTGCATTCGGCAGTCTCCCATTCCTCTCTGCCACCTCTGGTCCAGCTATAGCAACGCATGCTGGTCAGCAGCGAGCTACTCCAGGGACTAAGTCCTCCTTTCGGTCCACTGAGCATGCCCGTGGGACGATCTCTCAATGGAGATTGGAGGTCACATGCTCAGGTCCTTCTCCAGCTCGGATTGGACCATCAGGAAGGTCAGGAAGGTCCCGGAAGGACGCTGCTATAAAAGGTTTGCATGGCCGCTCAGCCATGCACTAGTATAGACTGCATTACCAGACTATGAAGAGTGAGTGTTGTATGCATGTATGAATGTATGAATGTCTCTGGTGAATGACTCCTTAAGAAACCCCTACCCTTGGTATGCATGTGTTGTGCAGCCTAGCCTGTTAAGCGCCCAGGCTTAGGTGTAGATAGAGGCAGAGTCTGAGACTGGCATCAGTGTCCAGCAGTGGCTCTGCACGCCACGGTGCACGTGCTCGACACTCCACCATATTCAGCGTATATAGTGGCGTCTGCAGGTGCGACGCCGCAAGCTCAGAAGGTCTAGAAGGACTCTGACCCTGTGTCCTTGGGGCAGAGTTCTGTGACCGCATTCTGTGCGCTCCATTGCCGAGCTCTGTGAGCTAAACAGGCTCCGGCATTTATGTTCTGCGGTAGTGCGTCTCTGTGAGTTAACAGAGTTTGCCCTGTTCACACTGGGTGACATTAGCCCACGTGTGACCTTTTGTATACCGCTTTATACTTCCGTCATTACTAAGCAGCAGTTTACCACCCCTTCACGGTGGACCCCGGGCTGCGAACGCACCTTACTATTATGTTATTATTTTGTGCATTCCGCCAGCCCTAACAGTTATATACCACAAAAATGTACCCCAGATCACGGAATACTGTATGGCTAGTGTTGAGCATTCCGATACTGCAAATATCGGGTATCGGACGATATTCGCTGTATCGGAATTCCGATACCGAGTACCGATATTTTTTCAATATCGGATATCGGAATCAGAAGTTCCCATAATGCAATGAGCCACTGTTGTGGCTCTGATTGGCTGCCGAAATGACGTCATCATGATGCGCGGTCTGTGCGCATCATGATGCGATGTCAGTTCGGGCCTTCCGGGGGGTCTGTGCCGACTGCCCGGGGGTCTGTACCGGCCTGCCCGGGGGTCTGTACCGGCCTGCCGGGGGGCTGTGACGGCCTGCCAGTAGTCTGTGTCGACTGTCCGGGGGTCTGTGCAGGCTGCGGGGGTCTGTGCAGGCATCGTCCGATGGGACTACAAGTCCCATCGGGCGATGCCTGCTACCATGATGGTGATTGACACATTAGCCAATGATGGGACATGTATGTAGCATGTATGTAGTATGTATGTAGCATGTAGTATGTATGTAGCATGTTTTTTTTTTTTTTTTACATTCAACACATTAGCCGGATGATGGGACTACTACTGTCCCATCATTGGCTAATGTGTCAATCACCGTCATGGTAGCAGGCATCGCCCGATGGGACTTGTAGTCCCATTGGACGATGCCTGCACAGACCCCCGCAGCCTGCACAGACCCCCGGACAGTCGGTACAGACCACCGGCAGGCCGGCACAGCCCCCCGGCAGGCCGGTACAGACCCCCGGCAGTCCGCACAGACCCCCGGGCAGTCGGCACAGACCCCCGGCAGGCCGGCACAGACCCCTGGAAGGTCCGTACACACCCCCGAGAGGCTGTACAAGGACATAAAAGGGTTTTTCTTATTCCGATACCGGAAGTCCCATAGACTTGAATGGGACTTCCGGTATCGGAATCGGCGATACCCGATACTTTTTTCGTATCGGGCCGATACCATCCGATCCGATATTTTAGGGTATCGGATGGTTTCGCTCAACACTAAGTATGGCTAATAAATTTAATCCAGCAAAAAATGTTTTACTCTTTATTTTGAATTTTATATATTCAAATAATGTACCCAAGACAAAGAAATACTGTATGACTGAGAAATTTAATCCAGAAACATTTTTAAACACTTTTTGGAGTGATAGCTATCACAGTTATGTACCCCAGACAAAGGAATACTGTATGGTGATAAATTTTACCCAATAGTGTCAGAGAGGGATAGTCAATGAGAAGCGGGTCACCATATCGCAATATTAGAGTGCCCATCTCCGCATCAAGGTAGGGAAGTGTGTGAGGCCTTAATAGGGCTAGACTCAACCCCTCACCCTGAATATTATTAATAAAAATGTTGAAAATAGTAGAAGGGTCTTTTTTAGTAAAGTTGTGAAGTTAGATTTGCAGCTAATTTAATCTCCTAACATTGAAAGTCCCTTATTATGCTTAGACTGTCCAGGCAAAAACTGTGATTTTAAAGATGTAAATGACTCGGCCTTGCAAATTCTGCATCACTGGAAATCGGTGTGATATCCCAGGTATTGACCATCACTGGACAGGTATGAAACCAGTAAAATGGCATAAGTGCAAGACCTTATGATGAGACCCACACAAAAAATGCCAAAGCCATATGACGTTAGCTCTTTCTCTGATGATTCAGCAGTGAGGGAGTTGGTGCTGGGATTTTTTTTTATTTTGAAAACTGCAAATCAAAGTTCTAAATGTTCAAATTCACATGAAATTGTGAATTGCATGAAATTCTATTCAAACTCGATCCTCTGCTTATCAGTCTGCACTTCTCTTATACATAATATCTGGAATTTAATGTAATTGGCCCATGATAATTAGGAGGGTATTCACTACTCTTGCTTTATAAATCTGGAAAATGTCCACTTTTTTTACAATTATACTATTATAATACACAATATAATGTGCTCAGTTTGTGCTATTGAAGGTTCTTTTGAGTATGATTATGCCCACAATGTTGGTAGATGTCTTCTTTCAAGATGCATGACGGGGCTCAGAAGGAAAGAAGCATGTATTTTGCTGGAATGGTTTTATGGTGACATGATGTGCTCATATATACCCTTTTGTACCAATACTCTGAAATACCCCTGAAGGCATTCATTTAGGATGATTAAATGTGCAACAGTTGATGCAGAAATTTGCACTTGATGCACTATAGCAGTGGGAAATGGGGGAAATGAGGTGTTGTGAACAATGATCTGCTATGAGATCTTGGGTTTTGGCATTAATGTGGATGCTACTTTGAAACAGAACCACTTGTTTGAACAATTTACTAATGACAGTGGCCTTTTTCAGTGTGAAATGTATTCTGTCAGTTTATAGAAAAAAATCAGGAATTTATAAAAGAACATGCAAAGTATTTGTCTGTTTCCTTGGCCTCCAAATTCCCAAGATTGCAATCTAATCTGTGGGTATAATACAAAAACAAGTCTGGTCCATGAAAGCCACAATTCATATCTTACAGGACTATTTCTATGATTATGTTAACTGTTTGTATTTTTTTTCTTTTTTCAATGTAAGGCCGGAGTCACACAAACGTAGATTCTCTCAACACAGAGAAACAGGTTGATTTTGCAAATTACATTCTGATTAAACTCTGATCAAACCCTGATCATTATGTCCGCATAGTGTGATCCGATTCTTTTAGATGAAAGACTTTAAGGGGAGAGTGGCATCTGATTTCAGAGTTATTTTTTTTTCACTGACAGATTCTGTCAATAAAAAAAATCTGTCATCAGCAGTGTTCCATCAAATATCATTAGTAGTGTTGAGCGATACCATCCGATATTGAGAAATATCGGATCGGATCGGCCTATGTCCAAAAAGTATCGGGTGCTTTGCCCATACTAATCTTTTCCTTTTATTAGCCAGTCTCAGATATGGCTTTTTCTCTGCCACTCTGCCCTGAAGGCCAGCATCCCGGAGTCACCTCTTCACCAGCGTTGAGCGATACCATCCGATATTGAGAAATATCGGATTGAATCGGCCGATATCCAAAAAGTATAGGGTATCGCCGATTCCGATCCCGGAAGTCCCATTCAAGTCAATGGGACCGAAATATCGGAATTAAAAAAAAACCTTTCTTTCCTTGTAGATTAATTCTACATGAAGAAAAACAACTAAGAATAATGTAGAATGTATTGGGGGAGGTGGATGAGACATTAAAGGCATAGAGGTTTAGCCCAATCAAATGGAATAGCAGGAATAATTTTTTTTTTAAGACGTTCAGAGTTACAAAGATATTGACTATGTTAACCTCTTTTATATTTTGTCAGATATGCATGTTTCACTACTTCCATGCTCTTCACCTTCTTTTTTACTTCTCCCACACTTTCTCCTTCATGATCCTCAGCAGCAGCAGCAGCAGCAGCATCTTTTTCATCAACTTCTTCTTCACCTTATTCATCTTCTTCTTCACCTTCTTCCTTTTTTTTTACATTCTTCATATTCTTCTTATTCAACTATTATTCTTCTTCATATTCTACTTCTTCATCTTCTTCGTATTCTTCTTCTTCATCATATTCTTATTTGTGACAGTTATTCCTGTAGTTGTTATCTATAAAAGTTTGAAGATTACACCTTCCATTCTGCCTGTCACAAAAGATTTACAACAGGATTTGTCCGCGTTCAGTTTGGCCTGCAGCAGCAGGCATTTTCCAGGGGCACCACGAGGAGGAACGGACTCACCCCCATACACTGCTTAGTCTTCTTCTGCTTATAATTTAGATAATATCATTTGCTCTGATTTTTAGTCTTATGCTTAATGTTCTTCTGCTTTTGGTTTTTCTGCTTCTTGGTCTTCTGTGTCTTGTTGTTCTGCATCTTGGTGGTAGTCTTCATGTTCTTTGTCCTCTTGGTCATCTTCTTCAGGGTCATCTTTTTGGTCTTCTTCGGTGAGATCTTCAGGGTCGTCGTCTTCAGGGTAGTGGGAATGTGGACAGAGCAGGAGACATTGCCGGACACACATCAGGGGTTCAGCTGACGTTACTGAACCCCAGTAACACAGTTACAAGTGTTGATTGTGCAGACGCCACTTCTGAGCAGCAACTGGTGGGGTTGGAGGCCAGGGGAAATACTAGAGACAGAGTGGAGCCAGTGGCCTAATTGGAGCAAGTTTGAAATCAGTAGTAGTGTGAAAGTGGAGGCAGCAGGAGATATTGCCATCCTCACAGCAGGGGAGCAGCTGGCATTACTGAGCCCCACTAACACTGGAGCATGTGTTTCTCTCTGTGCAGACGGCACTTCCGAGCAACAACTGGCTGTGTTGAAGCCCAGGATCAATCATGCAGCAGGCTGAGGCCTAATTGCAGCAAGCTTTATAGGTGATTTAGTTTGAATGTGGAGGCAGCAGGAGATATTGCCGTCCACACAGCAGAGGAGCAGCTGGCATTACTGAACCCCACTAACACTGGAGCATGTGTTTCTCTCTGTGCAGACAACACTTCCGAGCAACAACTGGTTGTGTTGAAGCCCAGCATCAATCATGCAGCAGGCTGAGGCCTAATTGCAGCAAGTTTTATAGGTGATGTAGTTTGAATGTGGAGGCAGCAGGAGATATTGCCGTCCACACAGCAGGGGAGCAGCTGGCATTACCGAACCCCACTAACACTGGAGCATGTGTTTCTCTCTGTGCAGACGGCACTTCCGAGCAACAACTGGCTGTGTTGAAGCCCAGGATCAGACATAGAGCAGGCTGAGTCCTAATTGCAGCAAGTTTTATAGGTAATGTAGTTTGAATGTGGAGGCAGCAGGAGATATTGCCATCCACACAGCAGGGGAGCAGCTGGCATTACTGAATTCCACCAACACTGGAGCATGTGCTTCTCTCTGTGCAGACGGCCCTTGCGAGCAACAACTGGCTGTGTTGAAGCCCAGGATCAATCATGCAGCAGGCTGAGGCCTAATTGCAGCAAGTTTTATAGGTGATGTAGTTTGAATGTGGAGGCAGCAGGAGATATTGCCATCCACACAGCAGGGGAGCAGCTGGCATTACCGAAACCCACTAACACTGGAGCATGTGTTTCTCTCTGTGCAGACGTCACTTCCGAGCAACAACTGGCTGTGTTGAAGCCCAGGATCAATCATGCAGCAGGCTGAGGCCTAATTGCAGCAAGTAGAAAATCGGATGTAGTGTGAATGTGGAGGCAGCAGGAGACTTTGCCATCCACACAGCAGGGGAGCAGCTGACGTTACTGAACCCCACTAACACAGGAGCTAGTGTTTTTCTCTGTGCGGACAGCACTTCCGAGCGACAACTGGCTATGTTGTAGCCCAGGATCAATCAAGCAGCAGGCTGAGGCCTACTTGGAACAAGTAGAAAATCGGATGTAGGGTGAATGTGGAGGCAGAAGGAGACTTTGCCGTCCACACAGCAGGGGAGCAGCTGACGTTACTGAACCCCACTAACACAGGACCTAGTGTTTTTCTCTGTGTGGACAGCACATCCGAGCGACAACTGGCTGTGTTGAAGCCCAGGATCAATCATGCAGCAGGCTGAGGCCTACCTGGAACAAGTAGAAAATCGGATGTAGTGTGAATGTGGAGGCAGCAGGAGACTTTGCCGTCCACACAGCAGGGGAGCAGCTGACGTTACGGAACCACACTAACACAGGAGCTGGTGTTTTTCTCTGTGCGGACAGCACTTCCGAGCGACAACTGGCTGTGTTGAAGTCCAGGATCAATCATGCAGCAGGCTGAGGCCTACTTGGAACAAGTAGAAAATCGGATGTAGTGTGAATGTGGAGGCAGCAGGAGATTTTGCCGTCCACACAGCAGGGGAGCTGCTGACGTTACTGAACCCCACTAACACAGGAGCTGGTGTTTTTATCTGTGCGGACGGCACTTTCGAGCGACAACTGGCTGTGTTGAAGCCTAGGATCAATTATGCAGCAGGCTGAGCCCTAATTGCAGCAAGTTTTATATAGGTTGTAGACTACTACTGATTGTAACCTTGCTCCACTTAGGCCTCTGGCTCCACTGTCTCTAGTATTTCCCCTGGCCTCCAACCCCGCCAGTTGCTGCTCAGAATTGGCGTCTGCACAATCCACACTCGTTCCTGTGTTACTGGGGCTCAGTCACGTCAGTTGATCCCCTGATGTGTGTCCGGCAATGTCTCCTGCTCTGTCCACATTCCCATTGCAGGGGATCAACTGACGTGACTGAGCCCCAGTAACACAGGAACAAGTGTGGATTGTGCAGACGCCACTTCTGAGCAGCAACTGGAAGGGTTGGAGGCCAGGGGAAATACTAGAGACAGTGGAGCCAGAGGCCTAAGTGGAGCACGGTTAAAAATCAGTAGTAGTTTGAATGTGGAGGCAGCAGGAGACTTTGCTGTCCACACAGCAGGGGAGCAGCTTGTGTTACTGAACCCTACTAACACAGGAGCTAGTGTTTTTCTCTGTGCAGATGGCACTTCTGAGCAACAACTGGCTGTGCTGAAGCCCAGGGATTACAGCTCAGGTGGTAGAATCATGAAAACAACAGGAGACCTGGATTCTGTTGCCAACCAATTATTTATTCTGGAAGAGGACTGGCAAATTCTGGCGAGATCCAGGACTTGTTCATTTTCAGAAAAGTAAGCCGGTCAACGTTATCGGAGGATAGTCGCGTGCGACGGTCTGTTAGTACACCACCTGCAGCGCTAACGACGCATTCCGATAATACACTGGCAGCAGGGCAAGCCAGCACCTCCAATGCATACTGGCTAAGCTCTGGCAATGTATCCAGCTTAGAGACCCAAAACTTGATGGGGGAAGAGCCGTCTGGGAGTACACTGACAGGGCAAGACATGTAGTCTGTCACCATCTGACGGAGACGTTGGCTCCTGCTGACTTGAGCCATCTGTGATGGTGTAGACATTTGTGGCGGGCACACAAAACTTTGCCACATTTGGGACGTACTGGTCTTGCCTTGTGCTGAGGCGCTGCCTCTGCTCCCTCTATGTGCAGAGCTTCCTCCACTGCTTCGACGCACAGAGCTGCTTTGTAAAGCACTAGCAGCACTGCTCTCGGGTGGAATGGAGAACATGATGGACTGCACCAGTGCGTCTTGGTACTCCCGCATTTTACGCTCCCGGTTCAACGGTGTTATGAGGCTTTGTAAGTTGTCCCGGTAGCGAGGATCTAGGAGGGTGTACACCCAATAATCAGCAGTGTTGAGAATGGGGGCGATGCGGCGGTCGTTTCTCAGGCACTGCAGCATGAAATCAACCATGTGCTGCAGACTCCCAACTGCACAAGAAACGCTGTCCCCTGCTTGAGGCGTCATCTCTGCCTGCTCTGCATCACCCCACCCTTGCTGTACATACTGACTAGAGCTGTTGTGAGTTCATTTTCCCCTTCACCATTGAGGTCTGATGAACTCCCTCTTCTGGTGAAGGAAGGTAGTGAGGCTGATTACCAAGCACCTGGGCAGGATGATGATGACTGGGTGACGGGAATTGCTGACTGGATATAAGGCAGCCGACGCCCTTCTGCCTTGCTGGTGATCTCTCTGAGGGATTCTAGGAGACCAGTCTGATTCCTGCTCCTCAAAAGCTAAGTTTTCTGCTCTGCTTTTTGCATTTGTGTTTTGGTTTTGTTTTGCCTTGTTTTTCTGGATTTCTGCCATTCTCTGCTGGGGTGAGCTGAATTCCTTTTTGCTCTGTCTTCAGAAAATACCTGAGTACTGATATAGTCTTTTTGAAGCCTAGCGTCTTCAGGGCTTTTTTCCCTATCAGCTGTTGGCTCTTGTTTTGATAGGGTTTTGGCTGATTGCAGACAGCAGCTTTTCTGTCCTGTCCTATTTAGTTAGCTTGGGCCCCATCATTTGCTCAGCCTATCTTTCTATCTGTGTGAGTGTTTTTTCATCTTGCTTCACCGTCGTTATATGTTGGGGGCTGCCTATTGCTTTGGGGTCTGCTCTGGGGCAGTTTAGATTTCCCTTTCTGTCTTTAGGCTATGTAGTTCTCCGGCTGTGATCGAGGGGTCTAGGTCACCGTAGGAACCCCCACGGCTACTGCTAGTTGTTGTTGATAGGTTCAGGGGTCTGCAGTCCGACAGCTGCCAACTTCTCTGGTTTTCTGGACTTAGCTAGTATTTCTGTTTTCGCCTCCTACGGTGACTCATTCATAACAAGAGCATTGTGTACCTCCCTCCTCTGGAGAGATGTCTTCCTCCTCCATTGACTCCTCCTCATCCTCCTCACAAAGTGTCCCCTGCCTAGGCCTTTGTGAGGAACCACGTAGCACAGACTGTCCAGAAGCAGATGGCATTTGTGACTCCTCATCCTCCACCTCTTCCAAAACCTCCTCCCTTAGTGCTTGCAGTGTTTTTTGAAGCAGGCAGATAAGGGGGACAGTCATGCTGACTAGCACATCATCTGCACTCGCCATCCTCGTGGAATCATCGAAGGCACGCAAATCGAGGCAGATGTCCTTCATAGAGGCCCAATCAGTGGTGCTGAAGTGTGACCGGCGCACAGTGCGACTTGTTTGCGCCTGATGCAGTTGGTACTCCATTACTGCTGCCTGCTGCTCACACAACCGCTCCAACATATGTAATGTTGAATTCCACCTGGTGGGTTGGTCACATATGATGCGATGTTCCGGAAGGCGTAATTGGCGCTGCAGAGCTGCAATGCGCGATCTTGCCGCGTTGGAACGCCGTAAGTGAGCGCACTCTATGCGGACCTTGTGCAGCAGTGCATCAAGATCCGGATAGTCCCTCAGAAAGCTCTGCACAACCAAGTCCAGCACATGTGCCAGACATGGGATGTGAGTGAGGTTGCCTAGGCCCAGAGCTGCCACCAGATTTCGGCCATTTTAACACACTACCAAGCCTGGCTGGAGATTCGCTGGTAGAAACCACAGGTCGCTCTCCTGCTTGATGGCATTCCAGAGTTCCTGCACTGTGTGGCTTCGATTCCCCAAAGAAATTAATTTCAGTATGGCCTGTTGATGTTTGGCCACGGCTGTGCTCATATCGGTCGTAACAGGCTCCTGCAGCGCTGATTCTAAGGAACTGGAGTATGAGGAGGAGTCAATATGTACAGACTGGATTCCTGCAATCCTTGGAGTTGGCAGAACACGTACAGCGCCGCTCTCAAGATCTGTACCTGGCTCCACAACATTGACCAAATGGGCAGTGAGGGAAAGGTATCGTCCCTGTCCATGGTTACTATTCCACGCATCGGTGGTCAGGTGGACCTTGCTACTGATGGAGTTTAGTAGCGCATGTTTAATTTTTCCCTCCACATGCTTTTGCAGGGCAGGGACGGCTTGCCTGCTGAAATAAAAGCGGCTTGGCACGGTGTATTGTGGGACTGCCAATGCCATGAAGTTCCGGAAGGTGTCAGTTTCCACCAGCCTGTATGAGAGCATTTCAAGGGCCAGTAATTTGGCAATGCCAGCAATCAGAGCCTGTGCTCTGGGATGGTTTGCCGAGTATGGCAGCCTTTTCTCCCATGCCTGTGCTACCGATGGCTGTAGAGTGGCCTGGGAGTGTGAGGATGAACGGCAACGTGGTGCTGTGGGTGGAATGTCACTGGGTCTCTGGATAACAGTGCCAGAGGTTCTTCCATGGCGATCCTGTGAGGAAGCCAAACCAGCTGTGTGTGAGCTGGAGGAAGAAGCTACAACACGAGCTGAAGAGGTGGTAGGTGGTGCTGTAGGTTGGCCTACGTCTTCAGTGTGTCTCTGTGACTCCACCATGTGCTTGGTCCGCCCATGTTTCCACATATTTGTAGTATTGAGGTTGCTGACATTTTTCCCTCCTTTTACTTTCTGATGACACAGTTTGCATTTGACAAAGAAAATGTTATCTGCAACTGTGTCAATAAAGGACCACGCACTGCAAGTCTTGGAAGCGCCCGTTTTGGCTTTTGGAAGAGGAATGCTCCTAACGGGTGCCGAAGTGGAGGCTACAGGCAACCAAGTCTGCCCCCTCCCTCTCCCTCCTGTTTTGGCCGTTCGGGGGAATCTCTTCCTCAGAGCTGCTTCCACCACCTTCCTGTTCTTCACGCCATGATAGGTCAAGGATCTCATCATCTACACTCCCCTCTTCAAACACCTGCTTCACCTGGGTAGTCTCGCCAGCACCGTACGCACCAGAAAGTGGCACCTGAGTCTCGTCATCATCTGATGCGTACTGATGTGTGCTGACTATAGGCACTGGCCCACCCACCTCCCTCTTCTTCACATTCTTGAATGCTGCTTGGCTGGCCCCCTCTTTCCAAGTCAACAGATTCAGAGAACAGAAGTAGAGACTGTGATGGCTCCTGTCCAGGGCTCTCTCACTGCCTGGGCACTTTGGCAGGTGGTGAAGAGAGAGATGGTTGCTCTTCAGTGCCCTGGCCCTGAGAGAACGTGGAAGTCATTGAAGTCGATGCGTTAGCTGCCATCCATCCGACAACGGCTTCAATTTGTTCCTCCCGCAGCAGTGGGGTATGGCGAGGTCCTACAAAGCTGCGCATAAAGGACTGTTGCCTGCTAAATCTGGGGGATGCTGACTCACTGGTGCCCGCAGCAGGCACAGAATCCCCACATCCTCTCCCTGCAGAATCCCCACATCCTCTCCCTGCTGAAACTCCACCCCCACGCCCACGTGCCTTACTCCCTGCCTTCTTCATCTTGGTAGACTGAGAAAGATAGGCAGAAAAGTGCAAAGGGGGGGCTTAGTGTGCTTATTCCTGAACAGCTGCTAACAGGTATAAGAAACACTAATTTTATAAAGTGTGTGTGTGGACTACACTTCAATATGAGCTAATGTGGCCTACACAACTGTCAAATGGAGTGTTTGGTGAACTTTATTTTGTTTTGTTTTTTTCCAAAAAAACAAAAAGGATGTGACCAAAGATTTGAAAGCGATAGTATCACAAACTTTTTGGAGCTATAAAAAATGCAGGAAGGTAACCTACAATGCAAAAGATGAGGCTCCAAAAAATTGGGTAATACTAATCTGGCTGCGGCTGAAGGGCACAAGCCAGAAAAAACGCTTCTCTATCTACTCCTATATAGTGTTTGCAACCCACCAATGTAGATGGATACGGATTGATGCACACTAATAGGAGAATGAAAAATGAGCTGCAATAAAACAAAAATATGTGTGAGGCAGTGACGCACGCTGAGCGGCCTACAACCAGACGTAGCTGTAGGACACACTACAGCGTGAGCTGCACTCACACACAGAGACCTCTCAGACAGCCGTGAACAGTGCAGATAAGTGGGCACCAGCACTGAAAGTCTGCAGAAAGGCTCCGCTGTCTACTCCTATAGTGTTTGCAACCAACGTATATGGATACGGATGGATGCAGACTAATAGGAGAATGAAAAATGAGCTGCAATAAAAGAAAAATATGTGTGAGGCAGTGACGCACGCTGAGCGGCCTACAACCAGACGTAGCTGCAGGACACACAACAGCGTGAGCTGCACTCACACACAGAGACCTCTCAGACAGCCGTGAACAGTGCAGAAAACTGGGCACTAGCACTGAAAGGCTGCAGAGAGGCTCCCCTGTCTACTCCTATAGTGTTTGCAACCAACCAATGTAGATGGATACGGATGGATGCACACTAATAGGAGAATGAAAAATGAGCAGCAGAAAAAGAAACATATGTATGAGGCAGTGACATACGCTGAGCGGCCTACAGCCAGACGTGGATGCAGGATACACTACACAGCGTGAGCTGCACTCACACAGACCTTGCAGACAGCTGTGAACACTGCTGCAAGGCAAAAGAAAGCTACAGTGGTTGATTATGTAGCCTGGGTAAAGCATAATATGATTTTGAAAATCACTATCTCTAACTGTCCCTCAGAGTCTTGAACAGCAGCCTGTCCCTAACTGAATTCACAGCAGAGTGAACCCAAAATGGCGGCAGCGACGGCTTTTATAGTGCATCATAACATCATTTCAGCAGCCAATCACAGCCATGCCATTAGTTAACATGCCTACATGCCTAACAGGATGTGCCCACACTTCTGAGGATTGTCATTGGCTGAATCAAATCAAACTGGCTCATAGCATTATGGGAACTTCCGATTCCGGTATTCGATATGCTAAAAGTATCGGAACTCAGTATCAGAATTCCGATACCGTGAATATCGGCCGATACCCGATACTTGCGGTATCGGAATGCTCAACACTACTCTTCACTGTAAACATTGACACTAGCATTTTGCATGTACTATTTAATGAAGCTGCCAGTTGAGGACCTGTGAGGCGTCGATTTCTCAAACTACTTGTCTTGTTGCTCAGTTGTGCAGTGGGGCCTCCCACTTTTGAAGCCTTCTCCTCATTCTGTCTGTCTCTCAATCTTCTATCCACCCTGAGAGCTAATTGCATGGCAGCCTCAAGTGTAGCAGGTGCAGGGTATGCAATGAGTAAATCTTTAACCCTCTCATTCAAACCTGCTAAAAACTGAATCTTGAGTGCTGGATCATTCCAGCTGACTTCTGCAGACCATCGTCAGAACTGGGTACAATATCCCTCAGCATCACCAGAACCCTGTGTCAGCTGTCTGAGGTTAGCCTCGGCTGTAGCGACCCAATCCGGATCGTCATATATTAACCCCATAGCAGAAAAAAATGCTTCTACTGACACCAAACAAGGGACATATGAACCCAATGAAAATGCCCAAACTTGCGGCTCCCCTCGCAATAAGGACATAACAATCCCCACACACTGTAATTCAGCCCCTGAAGACCTGTGTCTAAGCTGAAAATAAAGTAAACATGCATTTTTAAATTAAAAAAATTCCTGCCATTTACCAGTAAAACACTCAGGCAAACCCACCTTAGGCTCTTCAGGGCGGACTCCTGGGCAATTACTCACGTACTGTTGTAAGCTGGAATCTTCCAGTGTTAGCCGTTGCAGGCGTTGAGCGAGATCCTGAACGCTGTTCATTTTGCAGAAATCCAAGAGGTTTTTTTTTATACTTTCTCGGGCTGGACAAACTGTTACAGTACTGCAGCACAGGACTAGGGTAGGAGGGGGGAAAACTGACCCTGCACTGTGACTAGGCTGATAACCTGTGATGGAGAGGGTGACCCATTCCTTGCAAATAGACCCACCGATGATCCTAGGTTAATCTCAAGTGAAGACTTATAGATAGGGGGAAGGGGGTCCCTGAAGGATCTAAGGACTGGGTACAAAAACGGGTCACCTCCTAATAGAAAACAAAGAGAAGGCTGCAGAAACAAACTGAAAACAGAAACTAAGACTGTGAATTCTCTAGATCTGACTTCTGAGTCGGGGCTCCCTCTGGTGGTTACTGCAGGTAGTGGAGCTGGCCGGGCTGACAGGAGTCTGCCACCTGACGACGATGATTGGAAATCAGGGGTTACTGACTGGGAGGATATAAGTGAGCAGGCTTCCCTCAGTTGCTGCTGGTGATTAGTTTCTTCCTGTGCATCTTGAGGTCTGTCTCCTGCCTGATCCTGCATTGTTCAGTTAAGTTGTTAATTTGCTAATACATTGCATCTAATCTGGTTTGCCTCTTTCTGCTTTGCTGTGTGGGTTCAGCGTGCTCCCTGCTGGGGCTGTGCTGGACACGGCTCCATATATTACAGCTTGTGTCAGTTTGTTCAGTCCCTTGTTATATTAGTCTCTTTTGTTTTGCTGCCAGTTCACCCCAGAATGCTGATATAGAGGGGGAGAGGCCGTGAGACCTCAGTGTTTTTTGTACATCATACATGTTTGATTTTTTAGTGTTTTTGCATGATTGCAGACAGTGTCTTTCCTTTCCTATCCTATCTAGACAGTTTGGGCCCCATCATTTGCTCAGTCTATTTTCTGCCTGTGTTTGTGCCTCATCTTGTCTCAGCAACAATATACGTTTGAGGGCTATCTATTTCTTTGGGGTTCTACTCCGGGGCAGTTTAGATTTCACCTTTCTTGCTTTAGGCTTAATTAGTTCTCCGACTGTGCTGAGGCATCTAGGGCATCGTAAGTATGCTCCACGGCTACTGTTAGTTGTGTTGTTAGGATAAGGGGTCTGCAATCCGCTAAGTGACCAACCTTTCTGGTTTCCTCGTGGCCTAGCCTATTCCTGCCATCCTCCTCGGTGACCTATTAATAACATTAGACTAGCAGAACCAGAGGTCCCAGCACTGCACTAATTAAACACACAGAAGGCAAAGCAAAGCTCCAAGCCAGAACTCAAGCAGATTAACACTGTTATCCAGCAAGGAATGGGAGACAGGTGCAGGTTAATAAAGGGTGATGCAATCACCTGACCCAAGACAAATCCAGCACCAGAGGAAAAAGACCAGTAGCCAGAACACTACAAGAAAATGGCAGATGGTCACAAACTGAACACATTCTAACACCTTTTCCGGTAGATTATTTTTCATTCCCCATGACTCACAATCCAAAAATGACAATGGCTGGATGAAAGATACAAGAGTCTGTCTGGATCCCAGAAATTCATTCAGCTTTTATGCACTCAGACTGATTACAAGCAAACAGGTCACAGGTGAGGATATTACTTTAAGTAGCAATTCAAACA
The DNA here is from genome assembly GCF_039654945.1 of Dendrobates tinctorius. Classification (NCBI taxonomy): domain Eukaryota; kingdom Metazoa; phylum Chordata; class Amphibia; order Anura; family Dendrobatidae; genus Dendrobates; species Dendrobates tinctorius. Next base: position 13,851,984 of record NW_027361690.1, read on the forward strand.
AATTTATGTCAACTTCTGTGCATGTTATGAGGCCAAAATTACCAGGGTATGTAAACTTTTGATCAGGGTCGTATGGATGTTTTGGGTTGTTATTATGATTTAAAGAAAGGAAGCACAGTAGTTTGATAATAAATGACTTCACCCAACAGGGGTTGAAAGTGGAGAAAAAGTTTTGGTGTCTTCATTCATATTCTCAGAAAAAAGGCCAAGAAAGCAAAAATTCTGCCAGTGCATGATAACTTTTGAGCACAACTGTATGTGCAAGATCTGCCTGGCATGTATCTGGTGTGACTCAAGGTCAGGTGAATAAATTAGTATATCATCCAGATAGATAACCATGAATCTGCATACCAGGTGACTAAACATGTCATTTTTAAGGTGTTGAAAGACGGCGGGCGCGTTCGTCGTATCAAAAGGCATCACCAGATTCTCATAGTGTCCATCAGGCATATTGAACTCTGTTTTCCACTTATTCCCTCTTTAATGTGGAGCAGATTATATACCCTTATGAGGTCCACCTTAGAGAACCATTTTGCCCCTACAATTTGAATAAAGAGTAATGATGAGCGAGCATGTTCGCTACTACTCGGTATTTGCCTGAGCATCTCACTGCTCGAGATGCTCAGAGCTCGCCATGTATTTCTGGGGTTGCTCGGCAGGAGCTCGGGTTCCTGTCCTGCATGTTTGGAGCACTTAAGAGAGACAATGAACATGCAGGGACTGTCTGCCACAAACTGTAATACCCCAGCCATAGTTGTGGCATTACAGTGATTGGCTGGAAGCATAGCATCATCAGGTTCATATCAGACCTGGAGCCGCCATGCTTGTCCCAGTCTGCTCTGGAAACAAGCAGTGTGGGGAGAGTTGCTGCTCAGCTAGAGAGAGATTTGTTTACTTCGTACTTAGTGTGGGTATACCATAAATAATACACATATCCATCTCAACTAACAGTCCTTCTAAGGACTAATAAAGCTGCAAAGATATCATTGCTAGGCAGGCAGTGTACAATGGGTATGATGGGGCCCCCAGAAAAATGCTCGAGTTTCCCTTAAACTTACATTGGGCTCATTGGTTGTGCACTCGAGCATTCCAATTTGCTCAACCAGAGCAAAGAGCACCCAAGCATTTTAGTATCCGCCCATCACTAATAAAGAGGTCTGGAAAGAGAGGGAGACTATAAGAATCATGGACAGTGATCGCAGTGAGTTCACGGAAATCCAGGCAAGAGCGTAACTCTCCATCTTTTTTCTTTACAAAAAAGAACCCCACGGCAATGGTCTGATCTGCCACTTAGCCAGGTTTTTTATGATGTAGTTATTCATGGCCTGTCTCTCTGGACCAGAGATATTATAGAGTCTGCTCTTGGGCAGCTTGGCACCAGGAACTAGATTAATGGTGAAATCATAAGGCCGATGGGGAGGGAGTTCTTGGCACCCTTGCTCCAAGAACACATACCCAAAATCCGACAGGTAATTAGGCACATTCTGGGTATGCATCCTTGCCAACTGGGTACTCAAACAGTGTCCTTGACAATACACATTCCATTTTACTACTTCCTGAGTCTTCCAATCTGCTACAGGATTGTGCAGAGTGAGCAAAGGAAGTCCCAGTACCACAGGTGAGGGCACACTGTGCCCTGAGTAGAGGATAACCTGCCTCACCAGGAACTACTAGCGCATACACCAGTGTTCCCCAACTCCAGTCCTCAAGAGCCACCAACAGGTCATGTTTTCAGGATTTCATTAGTACTGCCCAAGTAATGGAATTATTGCCTGTGCAGGTACTGCAATTATCACCTGAGCCATACTAAGGAAATCTTCAAAACATGAACCGTTGGTGCATCTTGAGGACTGGAGCTGGGGAACACTGGCATACACTCACAAACTCACAAACACAGGTCATTAGAGGCAGAGCCGAAGCCCCAAGCATACACGATGCAAATATGTAAGATCCTAGCGTGCCACCGGGCAGCTCAGAGAGCCTTTTATATGTTCCAGTTAGTAAGGACCTTGCTCATGGGCCATGAGCATGCTCAGTAGGGTGAATCCTGGACAGCCTCATGAACGATTGCTTGCTGCTGTCTATGGCCAGTTACTGTAGCTGAACTTGGAGAGACAGCAGAAACACAGCGCACAGCACGAGTCTGGGCAAGACGCCGAGACCGACATGTCTGCTGAGCAGGCTCCACTGCGGTCAAAGAAGAATGGGAGACCACAGAGGGAGACAAGGCTTGGGATCCATCCTGTGCAGAGGGAGGATCTCAACGCCTAACAAATTTTCCAGAGACAGGCCCTAGGGGTGGACGCTTAGCAGTCTGGCCCAGCGTTTACAACTTGCAAAGATAACAGACAATGACAGGACAGATTACATGTTACAAAAAGAGTGCCCCTGGCTGTAGTTCCAGAACTTCAGAAACAGAGAAGATAAGTACCGGCCACACTGGATTCACAGTTCCCACAGTAGGGAAAGAAGATGCAGAACCACAGGTTGAGTTAAGGACTCTTGGTAGCCGGACTGTAGCATGGAGCTGGGTTGTGGTGAATTAGTGAGGAGCTGTGAAGTGAGAAAAAAAATGAAGAGAAAAAATAGAGAGGCATTGAATCTGTGTGAGGAAATTGTTACACATTGTAAAATAAATGTCATAAAGATCTGTGTCTCCTATCTCCTGCATACAATGGAAAACCACACAGCTGGCATAAGTTGGTGGTTGCCTGATGACACAGACCTGGAATTGTTTTCAGTTTATCAGGGGTAAATTTTACTGGGGCTCAGCAACAGCTTAAATGAGTTTGTGTTGTTTGATTGGTTCTTATCTCTCCTCATGAATAGGTCTGATACATAGGGCCAGAGAAAGGGCGCCAAATATAAGCTATAAATAGAGTTGCAGAGCAGCCGAAGAATTCTTTAAGTTCCTGCCCGCCCTCCCTGACTTTTATGGACTTTGTTATTGAATAATGTTGAGGTCCTTTATTAGTGAGAATAAGTCGACTATTAACCCCTTCCTGACATCCGACGCACTATCCCGTCCACGGTACCCGGGCCCGTATGACCGTGGACGGGATAGTACGTCTACCGCGATCAGCGGCGCCCACGTGGTGAGCGCCGCTGATCGCGGCCGGGTGTCAGCTGATTATCACAGCTGACACCCGGCACAATGTGTCAGGGGCGGTCACGGACCGCCCCGACACGTTAACCCCTTGCACACCGCGATCAAACACGATCGCGGTGTACCGGGGGTTAAAGGGAAGCATCGGCAGGGAGGGGGCTCCCTCCGTGCTTCCCTGAGCCCCCCACGGCAGCGCAATGTGCAGCGCTGCTGCGGGGGGCTCCTTTCCTCCAGGCCCCCGAATCCAAGATGGCGACGGGGGCCTTCGGGGGCCTGAGGAAGCTGGCTTCCTCAGTGCCTGCAAAGCGCAGGCATGAGGAAGCCTTCTGCAGTGCCTGTGTCAGATCGCTGATCTGTCACAGTGATCTGTGATGTGACAGATCAGCGATCTGTCACAGGACAGTGATGTCCCACCTGGGACTATTTAATAAAGTAAAAAAAAAAAAAAACGTGTAAAAATAAAAAAAAATCGCCAAATATATTAGAAAAAAAAAAAAATATTCCCCCAATAAATCCATTTTTTGGAAATAATAAAAAAAAAAACAATAAAAGTACACATATTAGGTATCGCCACGTCCGTAACGACCCGCCCTATAAAACTGTCCCATTAGTTAACCCCTTTAGCGAACCCCTTAAAAAATAAAAATAAAAAACGAAGCAAAAAATAATGATTTATTATCATACCGCCAAACAAAAAGTGTAATAACGCGCGATCAAAAAGACGCATATAAATATCCATGGTACCGCTGAAAACGTCATCTTGTCCCGCAAAAAACGAGCCACCACACAGCATCATCAGTGAAAAAATAAAAAAGTTATAGCTCGCTGAATAAGCGATGCAAAAATAATTATTTTTTATATAAAATAGTTTTCATTGCATAAAACCGACAAAAACATAAAAAAACGACCTAAATGAGGTATCGCTGTAACCGTACTGACGTGAAGAATAAAACCTCTTTATCAATTTTACCGCACGCGGAACGGTGTAAACGCACCCCCCCAAAAGAAATTCATGAAACGCTGGTTTTTGTTCATTCTGCGTCCCAAAAATCGGAATAAAAACCGATCAAAAAATTCCACGTGCCCGAAAATGGTACCAATAAAAACGCCAACTCGTTCCGCAAAAAATAAGACCTCACATGACTCGGTGGGTCAAAATACGGAAAAATTATAGCTCTCAATATGTGGTGATGCAAAAACTATTTTTACAATAAAAAGCGTCTTTTAGCGTGCGACAGCTGCCAAACATAAAAACCGCCATAAATAGTAAATCAAACCCCCCGTTATCACCCCCTTAGTTAGGGAAAAATAATAAAATAAAAAAAATGTATTTATTTCCATTTTTACATTAGGGTTAGGGTTAGGGTTAGGGCTAGGGGTGTGTTGGGCTAGGGTTAGGGTTAGGGTGGGGTTAGGGTTAGGGCTAGGGCTAGGGTTAGGGTTGGGGCTAGGGTTAGGGCTAGGGTTAGGGCTAGGGTTAGGGTTAGGGGCGTGTTGGGGTTCGGGTTGGAGTTAGAATTGGGGGTTTCCACTGTTTGGGCACATCAGGGGCTCTCCAAATGCAACATGGCGTCTGATCTCAATTCCAGCCAATTCTGAGTTGAAAAAGTCAAATGGTGCTCCTTCCCTTCCAAGCTCTGCTATGCGCCCAAACAGTGTTTTACCCCCACATGTAGGGTATCAGCCTACTCAGGACAAATTGCAAAACAATTTTTGGGGTCCAATTTCTCCTGTTACCCTTAGGAAAATAAAAAATTGGGGGCAAAAATATCATTTTTGTGGAAAAAAATGATTTTTTTATTTTCACGTCCGAGTGTTATAAACTTCTGTGAAGCACTTGGGGGTTCAAAGTGCTCACCACACATCTAGATAAGTTCCGTGGGGGGTCTAGTGTCCAAAATTGGATCACTTGTGGGGAGTTTCAATAGTTTAGGTACATCAGGGGCTCTCCAAACGCACATGACACCCGCAGACCATTCCATCAAAGTCTGCATTCCAAAACGTCACTACTTCCCTTCCGAGCCCTGACGTGTGCCCATACAGTAGTTTTATCCCACATATGGGGTGTCAGCGTACTCAGGACAAATTGGACAACAACTTTTGGGGTTCAATTTCTCCTGTTACCCTTGGGAAAATAAAAAAATTGGGGACTAATTGATCATGTTTGTGGAAAAAATACGATTTTTTTATTTTCATGCCCTGGCATTATAAACTTCTGTGAAGCCCTTGGGGGTTCAAAGTGCTCACCACACATCTAGATAAGTTCCTTGGGGGGGTCTAGTTTACAAAATGGTGTCATTTGTGGGGGGTTTCCACTGTTTAGGTACATTAGGGGCTCTCCAAAGGCAACATGACACCCGCAGACCATTCCATCAAAGTCTGCATTTCAAAACGTCACTACTTCCCTTCCGAGCCCCGACGTGTGCCCATACAGTAGTTTTCTCCCACATATGGGGTATCAGCATACTCAGGACAAATTGGACAACTTTTGGGGTCCAATTTCTCCTGGTACCCTTGGGAAAATAAAAAAATGGTGACTTAAAGATCATGTTTGTGGAAAAAATAAGAATTTTTTATTTTCACGCCCGGGCGTTGTAAACTTCTGTGAAGCACTGGGGGGTTCAAAGTGCTCACCACACATCTAGATAAGTTCCTTGGGGGGTCTAGTTTACAAAATGGTGTCATTTGTGGGGGGTTTCCACTGTTTAGGTACATTAGGGGCTCTCCAAAGGCAACATGACACCCGCAGACCATTCCATCAAAGTCTGCATTCCAAAACGTCACTACTTCCCTTCCGAGCCCCGACGTGTGCCCATACAGTAGTTTTCTCCCACGTATGGGGTATCAGCATACTCAGGACAAATTGGACAACAACTTTTGGGGTCCAATTTCTCCTGGTACCCTTGGGAAAATAAAAAAATGGTGACTAAAAGATCATGTTTGTGGAAAAAATACGAATTTTTTATTTTCACGCCCGGGCGTTGTAAACTTCTGTGAAGCACTGGGGGGTTCAAAGTGCTCACCACACATCTAGATAAGTTCCTTGGGGGGTCTAGTTTACAAAATGGTGTCATTTGTGGGGGGTTTCCACTGTTTAGGTACATTAGGGGCTCTCCAAAGGCAACATGACACCCGCAGACCATTCCATCAAAGTCTGCATTCCAAAACGTCACTACTTCCCTTCCGAGCCCCGACGTGTGCCCATACAGTAGTTTTCTCCCACGTATGGGGTATCAGCATACTCAGGACAAATTGGACAGCAACTTTTCGGGTCCAATTTCTCCTGGTACCCTTGGGAAAATGAAAAAATGGTGACTAAAAGATCATGTTTGTGGAAAAAATACGAATTTTTTATTTTCACGCCCGGGCGTTGTAAACTTCTGTGAATCACTGGGGGGGTCAAAGTGCTCACCACACATCTAGATAAGTTCCTTAGGGGGTCTAGTTTCTAAAATGGTGTCATTTGTGGGGGGTTTCCACTGTTTTGGTACATCAGGGGTTTTCCAAACGCGACATGGTGTCCGATCTCAATTCCAGCCAAAAACGTCAAATGGCGCTGCTTCCCTTCCGAGCTCTGCCATGCGCCCAAATAGTGGTTTACCCCCACATGTGGGGTATCAGCGTACTCAGGACAAATTGCACAATAACTTTTAGGGTCCTGTTACCCTTGGGAAAATAAAAATTGGGGTGAAAAGATCATTTTTGTGGAAAAAATATGATTTTTTAATTGTACCGCTGTACGTTATAAACTTCTGTAAAGCCCTTGTGGGTTCAAAGTTCTCACCACATATCTAGATAAGTTCCTTGGGGGGTCTAGTTTCCAAAATGGGGTCACTTGTAGGGGGTTTCCACTGTTTAGGTACATCAGGGACTCTCCAAACGTGACATGGCGTCCAATCTGAATTCCAGCCAATTTTGCATTGAAAAAGTCAAACGGCGCTCCTTCCATTCTGAGCTCTGCCATGCGCCGAAACAGTCGTTCCCCCCCACATATCAGGTATCTGCGTACTCAGGACAAATTGCACAATAACTTTTGCAGTTCAATTTCTCCTGTTACCCTTGGTAAAATAAAAAAAATTGAACCTGAAGTATTTTTTTTATGAAAAAAAGTTAGATGTTTATTTTTTTTTAAATATTCAAAAAAATTCCTGTGACGCACCTAAAGGGTTAATAAACTTCTTGAATATGGTTTTGAGCACCTTAAGCGGTGCAGTTTTTAGAATGGTGTCACTTTTGGGTATTTTCTATCATATAGACCCCTCAAAGTGGCTTCAAATGTGATGTGGTCCTAAAAATAAAATGGTGTTGTAAAAATGAGAAATCGCTGGTCAACTTTTAACCCTTATAACTTCCTAACAAAAAAAAATTTTGGTTCCAAAATTGTGCTGATGTAAAGTAAACATGTGGGAAATGTTAGTTATCAAGTTTTTTGTGTGCCGTATCTCTGTGATTTAAGGGCAAAAAAATTCAAAGTTGGAAAATTGCGAAATTTTCAAAATTTTCGCCAAATTTCCATTTTTCTCACAAATAAACGCAAGTTATTTGAATGAAATTTTACCACTAACATGAAGTACAATATGTCACGAGAAAACAATGTCAGAATCACCGGGATCCATGGAAGCGTTCCAGAGTTATGACCTCATAAAGGTACAGTGGTCAGAATTGTAAAAATTGGCCCGGTCATGAACGTGCAAACCACCCTTGGGGGTGAAGGGGTTAAAGGTGGACGAGTTTCTGGCTTGTTACTGTTTACAGGTAAAACCGCCCAGTAATCAGGGTGGATTGGTTCTGGCATTTTATTAAATTGATTATTTAATTATTTATTATTTATGGATTTATGGATTAAAACTCATACTAATTTATTCAGGTAATCTCTTACTAAAAGCACCTAGGCCAATTTTTTAACACCACAGCAGTTGTCGCGTGTCTTATTTCCCAAGAGAGTTATCATTGAGTAAAAAGTTTATTTGCAACTGGTGGTCTCCTTCCTTGAGCTGTTCAACACCTGGTCCTGGTTAACCAGCGTCAGCAGTTTCATGTGGCCTGCACGAGCATAACGCCCTCACAGCACAAGACCACACACTCATCCAGGTCCCCCGCTTCCATGTAACATGCCAGGTCATACAAAACAAGTACCTTGCCCATGGCTACCACCCCGTTACAATCACAAAGAGACTCTCTGTTGTATCTACTTTTAATCTATTGTGTTCCTTAGAACAGCAGATCATATTAAAAAAATTAATTAAAAAATTTCATACTTACTATACTGATTTACTGTTGTTTTAATGTCTAATGTTTTACTTCAGAAATTAAAAGAATATCACTATTTGCCATTTTTCTCAGCTCTGTTTTCCTTTTGTAATTACTGTCCTGTAATTGAGTCTGCAGATTAAACTTAATGATTCCTGTGTGAATCTAGTATTTTCCACTAATTTAATCAAAGTCTTTTGCATGGAATTCTTTGGTTTCTCAATGTATCTTCAGAAAGGAGCTTAGTCATAGCTGTTGATTGTTGTAAAAGTAGTTTTCTAGAATAATTTTCCCTTGCATAGTTATTTTATTTAAGCATTTATAGAACACCAAATCTCTGAATAAATGCAGTCATTAACTTAATCCTGGATAAAGGACGTTTCATCATTAAAGTTAGGCTCCCACTTTGCCTGTAGAACTAAATGATGCGGTGGAACTATATGGTATAATCAAGAAGTTTTAAGACGCTTTATCAGTAAAGTTGGGCTCCTTTTATATTTATTCAGAGCGTGGGTTGTTCATCTTTTGTCACTACCACCTGCAGCATTAATATGCTGGAAGAATATGTACTGTAGTTATAAAAGTCACATTCAAAGAATATAAAACGGACTGCTGCAGACCCAATGTCTCCAAGGAGGGTAATTTTTGATGTTTTATTTTCTATTTTTCGAGCTGATGACTATTATATCAAAAATTGTATTCAAAAGTCTTAGAAAAACCCTGGGGCTCTAATAACACCTGCAGTTTTTGGTGCAGTTTTGGATACAATTTTTTTTAAGCAAAGTACAGAAATGGATCCTAAAGCAATGGGAAATAGAAATAAAGAGTTATACTTTTCCTTTCTGCTGGATTCACTCCTAGCTTTGGCTTATTAACTGTATGAGAAATGACATCTTTGGCCTCATTCAGTTATCCACTTTCTAATACTTGGGAAAGAAACAACCAATTTTCATCAGTATGCTGAATAAGATTTCCATCGATGTTTGGTCAGCGCATCAGGTTTTACCATCAAAGTTTTATCAGTTTGGAAAAATCTCAAGCTTATAACAATTACGAGAAATAGACTGCAGATTGATGCAACTTAGAGATGAGCGACTTTGCCTTTTTTCGGGTCGAGTCGGGTTTCATGAAACCTGACGTTCTTAAAAGTCGGGTCAAACGAAATCGGCCGACTATAGGGAAAAGTCGGGGTCCGACTGAAACACGAAACCAAATGCAAGTCAATGGGGAAGCAAAGTCGGCAGTGAGTGGAGGACAGGAAACACACCTACAGTGCCCATTTCAATGCCAACAACATCAATTCTTATTACTTAAACTTGTCAACCTTAATTTACTTAATAATAATAGTTACGCATTGAAAACTGGGGGTTATTTGGCTAAAGTTGTGGGGGGGTAGGGCTGGTGGCAGGTTTTCGTGTGCCCTGGGCCAAAGAGTGTCAGTGCGCCCTTTTAACACATACCACAATTCATAATGCTCTGGTATGGCACAGAAATATAGGTATAGTACAATGAAAAATACTTCACTGCTTACATGACATGACTGATATCTATTTTAAATTCTACAATAGCTCAAAAAACGGACAGTGTATTACTCCATACAGTATTATGGCCACCACCTAGTGCGCTATACAGAGTAATGAGGCCCATATATTTCTCCATACAGAATAATTGGTCCCATATAATGTTCCATACAGTATATGATGAGCTTCACATAATGCTACAGTATCTGTTGGTCCCCATGGATGATGCTCCATTGTCTTATGGGCCCAAATAATGCTCCATATCTAATGGGCCCTATTTCTAATGCTCCAGTGTATATTGGGCCCCATAAATGCTTCCCCAGTGTCTGATGTCCCCCATTTGGAATGCTCCAGTATATGTTGGTCCCCATGGTCGATGCTCCAGTGTGTTTTGAGCCCAAATTATGCTCCATATATAATGGGCCTCATTTCTAATGATCCAGTGTATAATGGGCCCCGTAAATTCTGCTCCAGTGTCCGATGTCCCCCATTTGGAATGCTCCAGTATATGAGTGGCAAATGGATGATGCTCCAGTGTATGATGGGCGCCATATATCATTCTCCAGTGTATATTGCTCCCCAAAAAATGCTCCCAACATTTAAAAAATTTAATACCTCTCCTTGCTGGGCCCTGCTCTACTTTGGACTCCTCAGCATTGCCATTTTAAAGCTCTCTGCACTTGAACTGTTTCGGTAGAGGGCATGCAGACGTGATGTCATCGCGCTAACCTGAATGTCACTGTCAGGAAAGGCGGAAGATGCCACGGCGGTGGAGAAGGGAGAAGTAAGTATTGCAAGTGCTGTGGCCCTGAGCAAGCATGGGGGGCCCACTCGTGGGCGATGGCACTGGCACAGGGCCCCTCAAAGTACGACAGTATGTCTGACCGCGACTGGGCCCACCGGCAGAGACACTTTTGCGTACTATGAGGGGCCCTGTGCCACTGCCGTCGCCAACGAGTAGGAAACCCCACCTGCTCAGGGAACCAACACTTTCATCTGCACCTTCCTCTGCGTCACCGTGCAAGTTGGTATAGTGTGCGGGAAGGGGCACCTGAGTTTCATCAGTGTCACATTCTGGCTCTGTAGAGTGCGAGGGGAATGTAGTGCTGTGGGTGAATGTACCAACAGAATCATCTAGCAGTGGCTGTGCATCAGTGCACTCCATCTTCGATTCATGTTGGACTGGGGAATTCAGAATTTCACTTGATAACGCAGGCATGGCCTGTGAAAAGAGCTCCATGGAGTAATCTGAGGTGTGGGCTTCCGCATCCTTCACTTTTAGTGGGGGTGAAGGAGACAAGGAAAGGGGTGGTTCCTGACCAGAAGCCTGCACTGATGACTCAGTGCTTGCATTTTTTTAAACTTCAGAAGAGGAGGCGATGGAGCTGGAGGTTTTTTTGGCAAAGTAAGGCAAAACCAGTTCCTGATGCTCCAGCTTTAAAAGCAATTTACCTACTCCCAGAAAAGGGAGCCTTAAAGGCCTTCTTGTGCCAGCTGATGACGCAGGCTCAACACCTCCTGCCTTAGCTGCTATTGTGCTTTTTGCAATACCAGCAGATGCACCACCACCATCCTTCAGTACTAGCTGGCCCCCCACACCCACGTCTGCGGCCTCTTCCACCATACGTAATCATTTTTGTGAAAATGGACTAAAAATACCAGCAGATATATGGTACTGTTTCAGAAGCGGACAGCTCTATTCAGTCTAGGGATAATTGTAAATCTCCGTATATATTTCATGAATCAGACACAGATGGTCACAGGCTCAGTATGGATTAGACAATAATATAAAAATTTGCAAAAGGGTACAGTATCACTAGATACAAGGTATATAAAGTATAGTTTAAACATACTGAATCTCCGTATACATTTCAGGAGGCAAACACAGACGCTCTCAGGCCCAGTATGGATCCGACAACAATATAGAAAGTTGAGAAAGGGTACTATGGCGTCCCTGAGGGTATGGTCACCACAGAGGTACTGCACCTCATCCAAAGGTGTGATATTCCACCCTCAGGTAAGGAGGGATCATCACTCAGGACTCCTAACCCTGCACTCAACACACACTAGTTAGTCAGTGCTTTCTGGGTGTACCCGGCGGGAGGATGGCCTCATCACAGACTGACTAGGAAAGGGTGTTGGGGGTTAGTGTGGAAGGTAGGTACAGTGGGAGGAGCTTAGGTATTGGAGTGATTGTGGGCATCCAATCAGAGAGAGCAAGCTGAAAGTTGATGGGTGGAGCTAGTCTGAGTTAAATGGAACTTTCTAGAGAGTTGTCAGTTGGTGACAGGACAGAGTAAGAGCAGGATTGCTGTGAGAGGGCTGAGGGTCAGAGAAGAGAGAAAAATCTTGTCCAAGCTCCTAGACTGGAAGGAAGGGGTCCTTGGGGCACGGGAAGTGCAATAAGCCACCTGTGAAGCCCGTTTCTGGAGAAGGAAGGACCAGACCTGATTGGGGAAGGTGGCTCTTGAAGGTAGTGAAGAAATACAGGGCTCAGGCAGCTGCATTCAATACTCAAAAAGGTAGCAGTTGGAATAAAGGACCCCGGAGCATGACCAACGTCGCCCGGTGTGATCCGTGGCTGCCGGCTTGGGACACTGTTTGCGAAGGCCCACAGCAGGAAGGAAGGTAGAGATCAGTGCAGAGAAATGGCCTAGAAGGGATACACAAGGAGGAGTCTTGAACAGGTGTTCCTGATCTACCTTTGAGTTTGCCGGACCCCTTCCTCGGATGACACAGTACCTATCGGGTCATCTTGTGCACAAAACTTTTGAGGAGAAACTCAGAAACTGCACCCAACTATGTCCTTGGTGGCTTTTACAACTCATCTGCTACACATGCTACACTCACCATCACCGTCAACGACTCACAAACACCGTCTCACTGCCCTGGGATACAGCTCTGCCCATGGAGAGCTTCATCTTCTCTGCTTTAACACCGGCACAGAGGATCTGCAATGCAGCGTCGGCTACCCTAGCCGAGTACCACGGGTGGCGTCACGATCCCCTTTTTCCAAATTAATTATCATACCATCTTCCCCCTCATCTGAACTGTCATCTTCTTTATTGGACACCCAGAGCCACGGACCTGGTCCCAATCACCACCGTGACATACTTCCCCCTTAAAAGAGCCTGAAAGGCCCGGTACTGAGTAACCTCCGGCCCTGCGTGGCGTTTCATTTTAACACCAGATAACAGGGATATATTGTATAGTTTCAACATTATACATCTACGTATATATTTGAGGAGGCAGACACAGACGCTGTCATGGCCAGTATGGATTCGACAACAATCTAAAAAGTAGAAAAAGGGTACAGTATCACCAGATCCAAGGTATATATAGTATAGTTTCAATATTCAAAATCTCCGTATTTATTTCAGGAGGCAGACACATATGCTCACACGCTCAGTATGGATTTGACAATAATGTAACAAGTTGAAAAAGGGTACAGTATGATCAGATGCAAGGTATATATAGTATAGTTTAAACATTCTGAATCACCGTAGACATTTCATAAGGCAGACACAGACGCTCTCAGTCCCAGTATGCATTAGCCAAGAAAATAAAAAGTATAAAAGGTTACTGTATCACCAGATACAAGGTACATATAGTATTGTTTAAACATTATAAATCTCCTTATTTTTTTCAGGAGGCAGACACTGACGCTCTCAGGGTCAGTATGGATTACACAATATAAAAAGCAGTAAAAGGGTAATGGATCAGAAGCGTATAGCTGGATACAGTGTTGGGGTAATTGTAAATCTCAGTAGATATTTCCAGAGTCAGAAACAGACTCTCACTGGCTCAGTATGGATTAGACCACTACAGTTGTGGCCAAAAGTATTGACACCCCTGCATTTCTGTCAGATAATACTCAGTTTCTTCCTGAAAATGATTGCAAACATAAATTCTTTGGTATTATTATCTTCATTTAATTTGTCTTAAATGAAAAAACACAAAAAGAATAGTCCTAAAGCCAAATTGGATATAATTCCATACCAAACATAAAAAAGAGGGTGGACAAAAGTATTGGCACTGTTCGAAAAATCATGTGATGCTTCTCTAATTTGTGTAATTAACAGCACCTGTAACTTACCTGTGGCAGCTAGCAGATGTTGGCAATAACTAAATCACACTTGCAGCCAGTTGACATGGATTAAAGTTGACTCAACCTCTGTCCTGTGTCCTTGTGTGTACCACATTGAGCATGGAGAAAAGAAAGAAGACCAAAGCACTGTCTGAGGACTTGAGAAACCAAATTGTGAGGAAGCATGAGCAATCTCAAGGCTACAAGTCCATCTCCAAAGACCTGAATGTTCCTGTGTCTACCGTGCGCAGTGTCATCAAGAAGTTTAAAGCCCATGGCACTGTGGCTAACCTCCCTAGATGTGGATGGAAAAGAAAAATTGACAAGAGATTTCAACGCAAGGTTGTGCGGATGTTGGATAAAGAACCTCGACTAACATCCAAACAAGTTCTAGCTGCAGTCCGAGGGTACAACAGGGTCAACCCGTACTATCCGTCGGCGTCTGAATGAAAAGGGACTGTATGGTAGGAGACCCAGGAAGACCCCACTTCTTACCCCCGAGACATAAAAAAGCCAGGCTGGAGTTTGCCAAAACTTTCCTGAAAAAGCCTAAAACGTTTTGGAAGAATGTTCTCTGGTCAGATGAGACAAAAGTAGAGCTTTTTGGGCAAAGGCATCAACATAGAGTTTACAGGAGAAAAAAAGAGGCATTCAAAGAAAAGAACATGGTCCCTACAGTCAAACATGGTGGAGGTTCCCTGATGTTTTGGGGTTGCTTTGCTGCCTCTGGCACTGGACTGCTTGACCGTGTGCATGGCATTATGAAGTCTGAAGACTACCAACAAATTCTGCAGTATAATGTAGGGCCCAGTGTGAGAAAGCTGGGTCTCCCTCAGAGGTCATGGGTCTTCCAGCAGGACAATGACCCAAAACACTCTTCAAAAAGCACTAGAAAATGGTTTGAGAGAAAGCACTGGAGACTTCTAAGGTGGCCAGCAATGAGTCCAGACCTGAATCCCATAGAACACCTGTGGAGAGATCTAAAAATGGCAGTTTGGAGATGGCACCCTTCAAATATCAGGGACCTGGAGCAGTTTGCCAAAAAAGAATGGTCTAAAATTCCAGCAGAGCATTGTAAGAAACTCATTGATGGTTACCGGAAGCGGTTGGTCGCAGTTATTTTGGCTAAAGGTTGTGCAACCAAGTATTAGGCTGAGGGTGCCAATACTTTTGTCTGGCCCATTTTTGGAGTTTTGTGTGAAATGATCAATGTTTTGCTTTTTGCTTCATTCTCTTTTGTATTTTTTAATTTAAGACAAATTAAATGAAGATAATAATACCAAAGAATTTGTGCTTGCAATCATTTTCAGGAAGAGACTGAGTCAATTGCAGGGGTGTCAATACTTTTGGCCACAACTGTATATAAAAAGCAGTAAATGGGTAAGGTATCACAAGCGTACAGCTGTATACAGTGTTGGGGTAATATTAAATCTACAAATATATTTCTGGAGTTACAGACAGATGTTCACAGGCTCAGTATGGATTACACCAGAATCTAAATAGCAAAAAAGGGTACTGTATCATTTGCGTACAGCTTTTTCCAGTGTTGGGCAAATTTAATATCTTGGGATCGATTTCCGCCATCACCCTCAGACGCTCACTCACTATGGATTTGACCATAATACAAAATGTCGATCAAAGGTACTGTATCACAAGATGGGAGGTGTATACAGTATAAGGTAAACTTTTTATCTACGTATATATAGAAGGACTAAACCACACACGCTCACTCACTATGAATTATACCGTACTAACAAATTTAGAACATCAGATACCTGGTGTATATAGTATAACTGAAAATGTAAATCGCCCTATATATTTCCCGAGTCACATACAGATAGTCAGCATGTATTTCTCCATGATACAAGCCGGGACACGGTACTGTGTGCGTGTTAGGAGTCTGATTTCTTCCTTCCTTAGGATGAAATCTAGACCCTTACATTCTGCAGTCTCCTGAGTTTCATCTGCGGTAGTGGAGATTGCAGAGGAGAGGGCCTTGCGGCAACTCTCTCCAGAGGCTAAGTCCTCTGTTCCCTCCACTGAGCATGCTCATGGGACGAGCTCCCACTGGACTTCAGGAGTCACATGCTCAGGTCCTGTGTCTAGTCCTATTGGCTCCTCCTGGAGCCTTGGAGACTTCCGGAAGGTCCTGTTTGGTATAAAAAGCACGCATGGCTGTTCCGCCATGAGCTAGTATTTCATACTTGCTGCTGTATGTATGGTGATGGATGCTTGGACTGGTGACTGACTTATTAAGAAACCCCTTCCCTCTGATAATACGATTGTGTGAGTGTTTGGGTTCAGCCAGTAGCAGCGCTAGCGCCAGCGCGCATATGCTCCATCTTGCTCAGCAGCTTAGCGTCTACATTGCACAAGCGTTATTGCAGCACCTTGCCAGCGGCTCAATTCTTGCCGCGCTGCAGTTGCAGCTTTCTCTGCGTCCGCGGTTGTGACGCTTCGCACTTTATTTGACTGTAGGTCTAGACGGAGTAGTCCTGCTGTTTAAGACTACTCCTGTGACCGTGAATACCGCGACTGTGTCGCTGTGAGTCTGTGACTCTAAACAGACTCAGCGTTTAATTTGAGCTTATTTGCCTGCAGCTCTGTGAGTAAAACAGAGCTTGCTTTTGTGCACTGGGTGCCGTCAAACCCTTGTGCACATTACCGCCTTTTGCTCTGTCTCTCTAGCAGTGGTTTTTTCATCCACCGCACGGTGGACCCCGGGTGGCGAAGGCACTTTATTTATTTTTTATTTAGTGACTTCCGCCACTCCTAACAGTGCGGAGCGTACAGCTGTATACGGTGTGGGAAATAATGAACGTTTGTTCACTGTGCAGAAAAAAGGAATAAAAGTATTAGTGCTGTGTAAAAAGCTTTCTGCACAGCAGTGTACACACAGCAATACTGCTATAAGGCAGGCTAATAATCGGCGCTGCTGCACACAAGAAAATCCTTCCCTGTGACTGCACCCTATCTGTACCCAACAATTGCGTTCAGCACAAGCACATAAGAACTTCTGTTTACAGGCCTAAGTGTCTCCCTAAAGACAGGGGCCAGAGCGAGCCAAAACCCCCCTCTCTCCAGAGGTGCAAGTGGAGGCCCACATGACAGTGGATTGGAGGGAGGGGGTTAACTGTCCCTGGGGGGTGGAGTATGGAAATAAGGGGGGATTTGAAGTCGGCTTATGGGGTGGTTATCTCAGTTCTCGCTACAGAGCGGCAGAGGCTGTCCCATGGCCAGATGGCATGGAGTCCATATCAGCTGGATTGGATAGACTGCGCTCTGCAGCGTAGTTGCAGCCTGCCGGCATGGATCGCGGAGCAGGTCGCGGGGATCATCGGTGGAAGCAGCCGGTCGGCCGCTGATGTCTCTTCCCGTGCGAGGTGGCGGTCAAGGGCCACAGAGTGTTTATCCCCCGACGCAGATCCCAGGACCCAGCACTGGTGACGGAGACCCTTCCAGGGACCCTCCGGGTCGGGTGCCTGCTAGTAAGTGTGCACGCAGGCCCCGGGCTGGGAGGATTCCACTAGCCGGGCTGGGTTCAGTGGCGGTTGCAAGTCCTTGCAGAGCGGGATGCGGGGCCTGCACTCGCCGGGTCGGCGATGAACAATGACATCCCTGCGCTCAATTGCATTAAGGCATGTCAATATGAAATATATGAAGTGTAAGCTGTTTTTTGGTATGCACCTATTCAAACTAGTTCTAGATGTGCCGTCAGTTTTTTCTGTCATTTGTATGTTAGCTTTCTGACTGAGCACTCCGCCTTTCATCAAGCTGTCATTTTAATTACATCCAATCACATTTTTGGTTTCTATCTTCCTAGAAATACAGACTTTACCATGTTATTAGCCAGAGGTTAGTTCACACAAGGCAGTTAGATTAGGGACCCATTCGATTATGAGATTACCTTGACGTTGGTGAATGGGCTCACATCTTTTGGCCAAATTTTGTGCTAAGTATCTCATATATTTTTTTCTAAATTTCAAAAGCCATTATGCTATTCACACTTCATATATTTCATATTGACATGCCTCAATGCAATTGAGGGCAACCATTTTCTCATTTTGATATGTAAGCTGTTTTTTGGTATGCACCTATTCAGACTAGTTCTAGATGTGCCGTAAGTTTTTTCTGTCATTTGTATGTTAGCTTTCTGACTGAGCACTCCGCCCTTCATCAAGCTGTGATTTTAATTACATCCAATCACATTTTTGGTTCCTATCTTCCTATAAATACAGGCTTTACCATGTTATTAGCCAGAGGTTAGTTCACACTAGGCAGTTAGAATAGGGACCCATTCGAATATGAGATTACCTTGATGTTGGTGAATGGGCTCACTTCTTTTGGCCAAATTATGTGCTAAGTACTGTTGAGCATTCCGATACTGCAAGTATCGGGTATCGGCCGATACTTGCTGTATCGGAATTCCGATACCGACTTCCGATATTTTTTCAATATCGGAAGTCGGCATCGGAATCGGAAGTTCAAAGTTGATTGACAGCCGAAATGACGTCATCATGATGCGCGGTGTGTGCGCATCATGATGCGCCGTCATTTCGGGCCTTCCGGGGGTCTCTGCCGGCCTGCCGGGGGGCTGTGCCGGCCTGCCGGGGGGCTGTGTGGACTGCCCGGGGTTGTACCGGCCTGCCGGGGGGCTGTGCCGGCCTGCCGGTGGTCTGTGCACCCTGTGGGGGTCTGTACCGGCCTGCCGGGGGGCTGTGCCGGCCTGCCGGGGGCTGTGCTGATGTCCGGGGGTCTGTGCAAGCATCGTCCGATGGGACTACAAGTCCCATCTGGCGATGCCTGCTACCATGACAGTGATTGACACATTAGCTAATGATGGGACAGTAGTAGTCCCATCATCCGGCTAATGTGTTAAATGTTAAAAAAAAAAAATATATATATATATATACTACATACATACTACATACATACTACATGCATGCTACATACATACTACATGCTACATACATACCACATATATACTACATGCATGCTACATACATACTACATGCTACATACATACTACATATATACTACTATGCATGCTACATACATACTACATGCTACATACATACTACATATATACTACATGCATGCTACATACATACTGCATGCTACATACATAACACATATATACTACATGCATGCTACATACATACTACATGCTACATACATACTACATATATACTACATGCATGCTGCATACATACTACATGCTACATACATACTACATATATACTACATGCTACATACATACTACATGCTACATACATACTACATATATACTACATGCATGCTACATACAAACATACTACATGCTACATACATACTACATATATACTACATGCATGCTACATACATACATACTACATGCTACATACATACTACATATATACTACATGCATGCTACATACATACTACATACTACATATATACTACATGCATGCTACATACATACTGCATGCTACATACATACTACATACATACTACATACATACTACATGCATGCTACATACATACTACATGCTACATACATACCACATATATACTACATACATACTACATGCATGATACATGCTACATACATACCACATATATACTACATGCATGCTACATACATGCTACATGCTACATACATATATACTACATACATACTACATGCATGCTACATACATACTACATGCTACATACATACCACATATATACTACATACATACTACATGCATGCTACATGCTACATACATACCACATACATACTACATACATACTACATGCTACATACATACCACATATATACTACATGCATGCTACATACATGCTACATGCTACATACATATATACTACATACATACTACATGCATGCTACATACATACTACATGCTACATACATACCACATATATACTACATACATACTACATGCATGCTACATGCTACATACATACCACATACATACTACATACATACTACATACATACTACATGCATGCTACATACATACTACATGCTACATACATAACACATATATACTACATGCATGCTACATACATACTACATGCTACATACATACCACATACATACTACATACATACAACATACATACTACATGCATGCTACATACATACTACATGCTACATACATACTACATATATACTACATGCATGCTACATACATACTGCATGCTACATACATACTACATACATACTACATACATACTACATGCATGCTACATACATACTACATGCTACATACATACCACATATATACTACATACATACTACATGCATGCTACATACAATACATACATAGACATACAGTACATACAACATAGAGTAACATACTTACCAATACTTGTCACATTGTTCCCCGAAGCCATTGTCTTTTACGGAATAAATATTAAAATAACAAACCACAAAAATACTCACCCATGATCCGAAGCAGTCCATGAGTGTATCCCACGACAATCTTGGGTAGAGAACTGCAGCATCAGCTGATGCTGCCATTCTCTACGGGCTGCAGGAATCCAATGACGGAAGGTAGGTATCCTTCCGCACTGTATTCCTCCACCACTTAAAAAAAAAAAAGTCCCTAGTCTCACTTTATGCCATTGCTGTGTGGGAATTTCCCACGTAGCAATGGCATAAAGTGAGACTAGGGACTTTTTTTTTTTAAGTGGTGGAGGAATACAGTGCGGAAGGATACCTACCTTCCGTCATTGGATTCCTGCAGCCCGTAGAGAACGGCAGCATCAGCTGATGCTGCAGTTCTCTACCCAAGATCGTCGTGGGACAAACTCGTGGACTGCTTCGGATCATGGGTGAGTATTTTTGTGGTTTGTTATGTTAATATTTATTCCGTAAAAGACAATGGCTTCGGGGAACAATGTGACAAGTATTGGTAAGTATGTTACCCTATGTTATATGTACTGTATGTCTATGTATGTATTGTATGAATGTATTGTATGTAGCATGCATGTAGTATGTATGTAGTATGTATGTAGTATGTATGTAGCATGCATGTAGTATGTAGGTAGCATGCATGTAGTATGTATGTAGCATGCATGTAGTATGTATGTAGTATATATGTAGCATGTAGTATGTATGTAGCATGCATGTAGCATGTAGTATGTATGTAGCATGCATGTAGTATATATGTAGTATGTATGTAGCATGCATGTAGTATGTATGTAGCATGCATGTAGTATGTATGTAGCATGCATGTAGTATGTATGTAGCATGCATGTAGTATGTATGTAGCATGCATGTAGTATGTATGTAGCATATATGTAGCATGTAGTATGTATGTAGCATGCATGTAGTATGTATGTAGTATGTATGTAGCATGTAGTATGTATGTAGCATGCATGTAGTATATATGTAGCATGTATGTAGCATGTAGTATGTATGTAGCATGCATGTAGTATGTATGTAGCATGTAGTATGTATGTAGCATGCATGTAGTATGTAGCATGTATGTAGTATGCATGTAGTATATATGTAGTATGTATGTTACATGTAGTATATATGTAGTATGCATGTTGCATGCATGTAGTATATATGTTGTATGTATGTTGCATGTAGTATATATGTAGTATGAATGTAGCATGTATGTAGTATGTAGTATGAATGTAGCATGTATGTAGTATGCATGTTGCATGTAGTATATATGTAGTATGCATGTTGTATGTATGTAGCATGAAGTATATATGTAGTATGTATGTAGTATGTATGTAGTATGTATATATGTAGTATGTATGTAGCATGTAATTTTTTTTTTTTTTTTTTTTACATTCAACACATTAGCCGGATGATAGGACTACTACTGTCCCATCATTGGCTAATGTGTCAATCACTGTCATGGTAGCAGGCATCGCCCGATGGGACTTGTAGTCCCATCGGACGATGCCTGCACAGACCCCCGAAGCCTGCACAGCCCCCCTGCAGGCCGGCACAGCCCCCCGGAGCCTGCACAGACCACCGGCAGGCCGGCACAGCCCCCCGGCAGGCCGGCACAGCCCCCCGGAGCCTGCACAGACCACCGGCAGGCCGGCACAGCCCCCCGGCAGGCCGGCACAGACCACCGGAGCCTGCACAGACCCCCTGGCAGGCCGGCACAGCCCCCCGAAAGGCCCGTACAGACCCCAGAGAGGCTGTACAAGGCAAAAACAGGGTTTTTCTTATTCCGATACCGGAAGTCCCATAGACTTGAATGGGACTTCCGGTATCGGAATCGGCGATACCGATGCTTTTTTTTAAGATCGGCCGATCCATTCCGATCCGATACTTTGAAGTATCGGACGGTATCGCTCAACTCTAGTGCTAAGTATCTCATATGTTTTTTCTAAATTTCAAAAGCCATTACGCTATCCACACTTCACATATTTCATATTGACATGCCTTAATGCAATTGAGTGCAACCATTTTCTCATTTCCATGTCTTGCTTGTCCTCATCTCTAGTGAGGTTCCCTGCGGTTGAGAGTGGGTTGGGGGGCCGGCCGATGGCGTTAGGTCATGGAGTTGTGGACCAAGTTCCATCATGGATTGGGGGGCTGGGGGAGATGTTGACTTCCATGCGGAATTTGTTGTCACGGATGGAGGGATTTGGAGCGCACCCGGCGCATTTAGCCGCTTGGCTGGGGTCGCAGGAGCGAGGAACCAGTTTGTCGGGGGCAGTTACCGGGGTGTCAGTTGGCCGAGCTGACCCTGTGTCTGTGTCAGTTCAGACTGAGAAGGAAAAGGAATGTCGGATCAATGTAGATGACAGGGTGCGTGGGGAGGTATATGTATGCTTTGAGAGCCCACTGGGCACTCATCGTAAGAAGGAGCTGCGGGAAAAGATATAGAAGGACGAATATGTCGCGATTTTGTCACTGCTTCCTTTGTAAAAGTTAAACTTGGACAAAGGGAAGACGGATGATAGCCAAAAAGAGGAGTAGGAAGAATGGAGATGGCAATTGATTCCGCACAGATTATCTAATTGGCTACAGGCATTCGATATTTTGGCTAGCGTGTTTGGAGAGAAGGCGCCTGAGAATTGTTCTCCTCCTTTTTGTTTTTTGGATTTGATTGGGGAGGCTTATAGGGTGTAGGGGGTTCAGGCTTGGCTCCGTTACGACAAACAGTTTAGGCATAGGAAGGTGTTTCGCCCGGCAATTCGGTGGGAAAAGACAGACATACGTCTGTGGTTGACGGTTATGACGCCAACTAAGTTCGGCCATTCCTTTCCTCGGGGTGCCGGGGGTGCCGGTTAGTGAAATGCACAAAGGACAAGGGGCAAGGGGGTCACTCGGGGCAATCGGTCAGCTAGAAGCATGGTCTCTACTGGCCATTGAATGATGGCCAGTGTAAATTTGGGGCTACATTGCTGCAAATTCAAGTACCTTTGATCCCATTGCAAAGGAACCTCGCATGGTGGTTCCAGATGGTTGAGGAAGCAGAAAGGAGAAGCAGAGTGAGAGTGCAAATTCAAAAGGGGTAGACGCCATTGAACCTGGTTGCGACGGTACCTTATGTAAGTTGTTTTCCTGATGGGGTTAAGTCGGGACTGTTGTCCGTTTTCAGTGACGGTTTTAAAATTCCCACCCCTCCTTTTGAGATACCATGGGTGATTTACAATCTGAGGTCAGCTGACCAATATGATGAGGTGGTGTCACAACAGATGGGGAAGGAGGTTAAGTTGGGAAGGATGTCTGTGCCGTTTATGGATCCTCCGTTTGAGGATTTGTTAGTCTCGCCCCTAGGTGTAGTGCCTAAGAAACAGCAACATAAGTTCAGGCTCATTCATCATCTGTCTTTCCCTCGTGGTAGGTCGGTGACTGATGGAATTGACCCGGAGCTGTGCTCTTTGTTTTATAAGTCATTTCAGGAGGCGGCAAAGTTTGTCCGGAAATGTTGAAAGGGGGATGCGGGATGATGTGTCTCGGGCAAGACGGTTGAAGAAATTGTCGTTGACATACTGTAGGTGCAGTCACTACTTGTGAATTTGACTTTTGGTTGTCGCATTATTACAATGGGTCGGGTCTTTCCTCAGCAGTTGGCGAGCGCTACGGCGGGAGTGCGGGCTCCGCATCATTTTGTTCGGCTTTACAGTGAACATAAGGCTGATTTGTAATTGTGGGACTATTTTTTGGAGCAATACAACGGACGTTTTTGGCTCATGGAGGAGGCAGTTGTAAGTGATGACTTGGAGTTGTTCACAGATGTGTGTGATGGAGTGTGTTTTGGGTCATATTTTAGGGGCCTGTGGTGCGCGGTTGCATGGCCTGAAGAGTGGTTTCTGCTGGGCCTTGTTAGGAATATTGCTTGGTTGGATATTTTGACTATACTGGTGGCTGTGAACCTATGGAAGGAGGAGTTTCGGGACAGAAGGATCCGTTTTAATTGTGACAACATGGAAGTTGTGTGCTCCATTAACAGCTTGACGGCGTCCTCTCCTCCAGTGATTCGAGTCCTGTGGCACTTAATTTTGGCTTGCTTAACGCTTAATGCTCATGTGACGGCTTCTCAGGTGGCAGGTATTAGGAATTCCATTGCTGATTCTTGATCTCATTCACTGTGGTAGTGTTTTCGGTAATTGTCCTCGGATGTGGAAGAAGTGGGTTTCTTTGAGTCCAGCCAGGCTTTGGAAGGTGGTCTCAGGGCTGCAGAACCTTTCATACGGACATCTCTGTCTTCTATTATTTGATCAATCTATGAGTCAGTATGGATTTAACCGTAATACAAAATGTTTGAAAAAGGTACTGTATCAGCAGATCCCATGTGTTTCCAGTCTAGGGGTAGTTGTAAATCTCCATCTATACTTCAGGCTTCAGACAAAGACAATCACAGGCTCAGTATGGATTACACAAGAATATAAAAACTTGAAATAGGGTAATGTTTTACAATCGTTCAGCTGCATACAGTGTTGGTGTCATTTTAAATCTCCTTATATTTTACCAGAGTAAGACACAAACTCTCACAGGCTCAGTATGGATTACACCTGAATATAAAAATGAGAAAAAGGGAAATGTATTCAAAACATACACCAGTATGCAGTGTTGGAGTACTTTGAAATCTTCGTTTATATTTCAGTGTCAGTCTGCCAGTCCAGACTCTCCGCTAGAGGAAGGTAGATTGATAAAAGTACAGACGTAAAGTCGAGTGATTTTAGATGTTTTTGAATTAGTAATCAAGGGAAAACCTCCCGGGAGAATTCGCAGAGGCGATGCTGACCCTCAATAACTTTAACTGTGCATACAGCTAAAACGCAAATTAATGATGAAAGGGTTGCTGTATCGCATTAGCATCGATCCCATCACCGTAACTCGTCTCCATCAAATTGTGATCACAGGGAGAGCTGTAGACATGGTCCTCACTGCCTATCATGATCTCTCTGGTCACTTTGGAGTGCAAACCACACAAGCCACAGGCCGTAGGGAAATCTATTGGATTGCCATGAGAGGAGACATTGAAAAATGATGGCAGGTATGTCTGTGACTATGAAAAATGTGAAAGGTGATCATAAAGCAACGCTGCATCCAATTGGTAGTTGACGTCCATTACAAATAGTAGCCATTGGTAATCTGAAGGTAGAGGCCAGCAGGACAGGACATAGCTACATCTTAACCATCATCGATCAGTACACCAAATTTGCAGTGGCCGTCCCTGTGACGGAATTAACTGGCCAGACTACACAGCGTAGTATTGCAAGTGCTGTGTCCCTGAGCAAACAGGGGGGACCCACTCGTGGGCGCCAGTACTGGCACAGGGCCCCTCATAGTACGCCAGTGTGTCTGACGGTGAGTGGGCCCCCCCACTGTCAGAGACACTTTATTGTACTATGAGAGGCCCTGTGCCAGTGCCATCACCCAAGGGTCGGGCCACACACCTGTTCAGGGCAACAGCACTTGCCCGATTGCGGCAGGTGTTGACCCCGGGCCTGGGGAGGGGGGCAGCCCATTTAGGGTGGTTTAAAAAATGGCATATGTTGATATGTTGGCTGGACTTTCAGCTGCTGCAAATGGAGGAATTGGAGAAGTCATAGGAAGAGGAGGACAAAATCGAGCCTTTTTTCCTGCAACCTATGTGTTATCAGGGGAGGGTGGGACAAAATCTTTTGAAACCCATGCATGGTTGATTTTAATGAAGGTTAGACCATCAACATTTTGGGCCCACAGATGGGTCCTTTTTTCTGTCAGGATTGATCCAGCAGCACTGAAGACTCTTTCAGATAGCACACTACCAGCAGGGCAAGTGAGCTCCTGTAAGGCATATTGTGCCAATTCAGGCCATTTGTCTAGTTTTGAGGCCCAATAATCAAAGGGGAATGACCTGTGAGGGAGAACCTCTATATGGGAGAAGTAGTTTGTAACCATACTTGACAACTGCTGTCTCCTGTCACTTGCAATCGATTCTGTATTAGCTGTCGTGTGCGAGGGACTTGAGAAATCAGACCACAACCTGGTCAGGAAACCACTGTCTCCAATGCCAGTTCGGTCTGTGCAGCAAGAACACCTCTTCCATTTTGCCCACTACGGTTCGTGGGAGAACCAGCTCCTCTGCTGTGTGCTGGGAATGACTCAAACAACCTGTTTACCAGAGTTGCTTGTTTGTTAGCCAATATTAGCTCTAGGTTCTCCTGTGCCATGATGTTGTGTAATTTGCCTTTATAGCGTGGATGCTGGCCAACCAGTAGTCATCATCCCTCATCTGTCATGATTGGGTTGCCGAGGAGGAAAGCAAGACCAAGATAAGCCACAGAAAACCAGAGAGGTTGGTAACTAAGCGGATTGCAGACCCCTGATCCTATCCACACAACTAGCAGTAGCCGTGGAGCGTACCTATGATGATTCTAGACGCCTCGACACAGCCGGAGAACTAAATAAGCCTAATGCAAGAAAGGGGAAATCTAAACTGCCCCAGAGCAGACCCCAAAGGAATAGATTGCCCCCAAACATATATTGTTGGTGAGACAAGATGCAAACAAAAACGCAGGTAGGAAAATAGGCTGAGCAAACGATGGGGCCCACACTAACTAGACAGGACAGGAAAGGAAAGACACTGTCTGCAATCACGCAAAAAACCCTGCAAAAAATGCCCAACATGTCTGATAGAAAAAATACTGAAGTCACTAGACTTCGCCCACTATATCAGCACTCTGCTAAATTCTGAAAAGCAGAGCAAAGACAGGCCAATCTAATAAGGGACAAAAACAAACTGGCACAAACAGTAACATAATGATGGAAATTCAGCACAGCCCCAGCCAGGGCTGGCTGACCACACAAAACTGAAATAGACAAAACCAAATCAAATGTGAACAATAGAAAAAGAACACTTAGCTTGCACACGCAGGGACTGAGCTGGAAAATAAGACCTCAGGAGGCAGTAAAAAATCACCAGCAGGGATAGAGGGAGTCGGCTGTCTTAAATCCAATCAGAAACCCCAAATGTCCAATCGTCCTCATTATCAGCTGGCAGGCCTCTGTTAATTAGATCAGCTACATTACCTCCTGTAACCACCAGAGGGAACCCTGAAAGAGAACTTGCGACCCCTCTGTCAATATAACCAGCTCCACTACCTTCACTAGTAACCAGAGGTAGGCCAGAAAGTGAATTCACAACATCATCATTTTGGCAATGCAGGGGTCCCTTTTTAGGATCCGCAAGGCATAATCACACATGTGGGCCAATGTTCCAGGTGTCAAGGCTGCACTGCCAGTGGTGGGTGGATTAGCACTTTCTGGCAAATCCACATCCCTCCAGTCATGCACAAACCCTGTACCTGACCTTGGCACACCCACATGTTCTCTTGCCCCCTGAGAAGCATCCTCCTCACCAAAATAATCATCCCCCTCAACCTCCTCCTTGAGGAGGGGTCACCGAACCCTCATCCACGCCACCAGACCGATCAGGATGGGCTCGGTGAAATGCACAAGCCAATCTATCGGCATGAAAGTCAGAAGCCGAGACCCAAGAATTATCCTCCTGGCCATAACCTTTCCATTTGACCAAGTACTGGAGTCTCTGTCTAGTCAAACGAGAATCCAATATTTTCTCTACCTCATATTCCACATTGCCTTTAACCAATACAGGCACAGGGGGTGCCGCCATAGAAACTACTTGCTCCTCAAACCTCTTCAACAGAGATTTATGAAACACGTTATGGATCTTAAACATAACTGGAGGAGCCAATCGAAGCGAAACAGGATTAAGAATCTCCAAAATCTTATAAGGTCCAATGAATCTTGGCTTGAATTTAAAGACGCAACCTTCATAGGAATATTCTTTGACGACAACCAAACCATATCACCCACTTTAAACCGGGGACCAATGGTCCTATGCCGGTTGGAAAACCGTTGGGATTTTTCCTGAGAGAGGGACAACTTATCCACCATTTGGTCCCATATCTGCTGCATTCTCTCTACCACAGTGTCCACACTTGGGCAGGTCGAAGATTCCACTTGCCCTGAAGAAAATCGAGGATGAAACCCAAAGTTACAGAAAAAGGGTGACATCAAAGTGGCAGAACTAGCTCTATTGTTTAGCGCAAATTCGGCCAAGGGCAAAAATGAGACCCAATCATCCTGATCAGCAGATATAAAAAAATCTCAAATAGGACTCCAAAGTCTGGTTTGTTCTCTCAGTCTGCCCATTGGTCTGAGAATGAAACGCAGAGGAGAAAGGTAACTGACTTCCCAGATTGGAACAAAAAGTTCTCCAAAATCTGGAAACAAACTGGGCTCCTCTGTCTGACACAATGTTCTCTGGAATCCCATGCAACAGAACCACCTGTTGTAAAAGCAAGGGCACCAACTCTGAAGAAGATGGCAACTTTGGGAGTGGTACAAGATGGATCATCTTAGAAAATCTATCACAAATCACCCAGATAACAATCATTCTCTGAGAGACAGGAAGATCAGAAATAAAATCCATTGAGATATGGGTCCATGGCCTCTTGGGCACCGGCAGGGGCATCAGCAACCCACTAGAACGAGAACAGGGTTTAGTCCGAGAACAAATCCCACAGGACTGCACAAAATTCCTAACATCACGAGATAATGCAGGCCACCAAAAAGACCAACTCACCAAATCTCTGGTACCAAAAATACCTGGATGACCAGCCAACGCGGAGCAATGAATTTCAGACATTACTCTCTTCCTCCACTGGTCAGGAACATACAATTTTCCCATAGGGCAAAGCTCAGGTTTGTCCTCCTGAAATTCCTCCAGGGCACGTCTCAAATCGGGCAACATGGCAGAAAGAACTACCCCCTCACCTAGAATGGCAGTAGGCTCGGTCACAATAAGAGAATCCGCAAAGAAACTCCTAGAAAGGGCATCCGCCTTAACATTCTTATTGCCCGGAAGAAAAGAGACCACAAAATTAAAACACATGAAAAACAAGGCCCACCTAGCCTATCTAGGATTCAAGCGTTAGGCTGATTCAAGATAAATCAAATTCTTGTGGTCGGTGAGGATCACAACTTGATGTCTAGCTCCCTCCAACCAATGTCTCCACTCTTCAAATGCCCATTTCATGCCCAACAATTCCCGATTCCCCACGTCATAGTTCCGCTCAGATGGGGAGAATTATCGAGAAAGGAAGGCACAGGGATTTATTTTAGAAGTCACCGGATCTTTTTGGGGAAAAACAGCTCCTGCACCAATCTCAGAAGCATCTACCTCCACCTGAAATGGAAGTGAGACATCAGGTTGCCGTAGAACCGGAGTAGAAGTGAATCTCTGCTTAATCTCCTGAAAAGCCGAGACTTAGGGATGGGCGAATCCTGAAATATTCGGAATCGCTAGGCTGTAACGAGTCCGACTTGGAAACTCGCTATTCGTTGCAAGTCTAGCGAGTCCAATGTTAATGAATGGGGATGCGAGTTTTGCAGCGATTCCTGTGCTTGGGAGGAGGAGAATGGGGATGCAGATTTTTTTTTTTGCAGAGATTCTTAGCGATTTTGTGTCAGCAGCTGAACACAAAATCGCTAAGAAACTAGGATTGCTTGTATTAAACTGTTAAAAAACTAGCTAGGAGTTCTCTCTCTCTGTTTTGCAGCGATTCCTGTGCTGGGGAGGAGGAGAATGGGGATGCGAGGAGAGAGAGAGAGAGAGAGAGAGAGAGAGAGAGAGAGAGAACGAACTCCTAGCTAGTTTTTTCACAGTTTAATACAAGCAATCCTAGTTTCTTAGCGATTTTGTGTCCAGCTGCTGACACAAAATCGCTAAGAAACTCTGCAAAAACTAGGATTGCCATTCATTTGCATTGGACTCATTACTGTGCGAGTAATCGCTTGGAAACTCGCAGAGTACCGACTCCTGCGAGTCCCCTACTACTCGCAGAGTAACGAGTCCTAACGAGTAGATTCGCCCATCCCTACCGAGACTGCCTCTGGAGACCAATTCACCACATCAGCGCCCTTTTTGGTCAGATCAGTCAGTGGTTTGTAGTGTTGAGCATTCCGATACCGCAAGTATCGGGTATCGGCCGATACTTGCTGTATCGGAATTCCGATACCGACTTCCGATATTTTTTCAATATCGGAATTCGGCATCGGAATCGGAAGTTCAGTTGATTGACGGCCTGACGTCATCATGATGCGCGGTGTGTGCGCATCATGATGCGCCGTCATTTCGGGCTTTCCGGGGGTCTCTGCCGGCCTGCCGGGGGGCTGTGCCGGCCTGCCGGGGGGCTGTGTGGACTGCCCGGGGTCTCTGCCGGCCTGCCGGGGGGTTGTGCCGGCCTGCCGGTGGTCTGTGCACCCTGTGGGGGTCTGTACCGGCCTGCCGGGGGGCTGTGCCGGCCTGCCGGGGGGCTGTGCTGATGTCCGGGGGTCTGTGCAAGCATCGTCCGATGGGACTACAAGTCCCATCGGGCGATGCCTGCTACCATGACAGTTATTGACACATTAGCCAATGATGGGACAGTAGTAGTCCCATCATCCGGCTAATGTGTTAAATGTTAAAAAAAAAAAAAAAAAAAAAAAAAATATACTACATACATACTACATGCATGCTACATACATACTACATGCTACATACATACTACATATATACTACATACATACTACATGCATGCTACATACATACTACATGCTACATACATACTACATATATACTACATACATACTACATGCATGCTACATACATACTACATGCTACATATATACCACATGCATGCTACATACATACTACATGCATGCTACATACATACTACATATATACTACATACATACTACATACATGCTACATACATACTGCATGCTACATACATACTACATATATACTACATGCATGCTACATACATACTGCATGCTACATGCATGCTACATGCATACTACATACATACTACATGCTACATACATACCACATATATACTACATACATACAATACATTCATACAATACATACATAGACATACAGTACATATAACATAGAGTAACATACTTACCAATACTTGTCACATTGTTCCCCGAAGCCATTGTCTTTCCGGAATAAATATTAACATAACAAACCACAAAAATACTCACCCACGATCCGAAGCAGTCCACGAGTGTGTCCCACGACGATCTTGGGTAGAGAACTGCAGCATCAGATGATGCTGCCGTTCTCTACGGGCTGCAGGAATCCAATGACGGAAGGTAGGTATCCTTCCGCACTGTATTCCTCCGCCACTTAAAAAAAAAAAAGTCCCTAGTCTCACTTTATGCCATTGCTGCGTGGGAATTTCCCACACAGCAATGGCATAAAGTGAGACTAGGGACTTTTTTTTTTTTTAAGTGGCGGAGGAATACAGTGCGGAAGGATACCTACCTTCCGTCATTGGATTCCTGCAGCCCGTAGAGAACGGCAGCATCATCTGATGCTGCAGTTCTCTACCCAAGATCGTCGTGGGACACACTCGTGGACTGCTTCGGATCGTGGGTGAGTATTTTTGTGGTTTGTTATGTTAATATTTATTCCGGAAAGACAATGGCTTCGGGGAACAATGTGACAAGTATTGGTAAGTATGTTACTCTATGTTATATGTACTGTATGTCTATGTATGTATTGTATGAATGTATTGTATGTATGTAGTATATATGTGGTATGTATGTAGCATGTAGTATGTATGTAGTATGTATGTAGCATGCATGTAGCATGCAGTATGTATGTAGCATGCATGTAGTATATATGTAGTATGTATGTAGCATGCATGTAGTATATATGTAGTATGTATGTAGCATGTAGTATGTATGTAGCATGCATGTAGTATATATGTAGTATGTATGTAGCATGTAGTATGTATGTAGCATGCATGTAGTATGTATGTAGCATGCATGTAGTATGTATATGGTATGTATGTAGCATGTAGTATGTATGTAGCATGCATGTAGTATATATGTGTTATGTATGTGGTATGTATGTAGCATGCATGTAGCATGCATGTAGTATGTATGTAGTATGTATGTAGTATATATGTATTATGTATGTAGCATGTAGTATGTATGTAGTATGTATGTAGCATGCATGTAGCATGCATGCAGTATGTATGTAGCATGCAGTATATATGTAGTATGTATGTAGTATGTAGCATGCATGTAGTATATATGTAGTATGTAGCATGTAGTATGTATGTAGCATGCATGTAGTATATATGTGTTATGTATGTAGCATGTAGCATGCATGTAGCATGCATGTAGTATGTATGTAGTATATATGTGGTATGTATGTAGCATGCAGTATGTATGTAGCATGCATGTAGTATATATGTAGTATGTATGTTGCATGTAGTATGAATGTAGCATGTATGTAGTATGTAGTATGAATGTAGCATGTATGTAGTATGCATGTTGTATGTATGTAGCATGTAATTTTTTTTTTTTTTTTTTTTTTTTTACATTTAACACATTAGCCGGATGATGGGACTACTACTGTCCCATCATTGGCTAATGTGTCAATCACTGTCATGGTAGCAGGCATCGCCCGATGGGACTTGTAGTCCCATCGGACGATGCCTGCACAGACCCCCGGAGCCTGCACAGCCCACCGGCAGGCCGGCACAGCCCCCCGGCAGGCCGGCACAGCCCCCCGGAGCCTGCACAGCCCCCCGGCAGGCCGGCACAGCCCCCCGGCAGGCCGGCACAGCCCCCCGGAGCCTGCACAGACCACCGGCAGGCCGGCACAGACCACCGGAGCCTGCACAGACCCCCTGGCAGGCCGGCACAGCCCCCCGAAAGGCCCGTACAGACCCCAGAGAGGCTGTACAAGGGCAGGAAAGGGTTTTTCTTATTCCGATACCGGAAGTCCCATAGACTTGAATGGGACTTCCGGTATCGGAATCGGCGATACCGATACTTTTTTTAAAGATCGGCCGATACCATCCGATACGATACTTTGAAGTATCGGACGGTATCGCTCAACTCTAGTGGTTTGACAATACCAGAAAAATTACCTATAAATTTACGATAGAAATTAGCAAAACCCAAAAACTTCTGGAGAGCTTTCAAAGAAGTGGGCTGAAACCAATCATAAATGGCCTGTACCTTGGCCGGGTCCATTTCAATAGCCGATGGAGACAAAATAAATCCCAAAAATGAAATCCTCTGTACACCAAAGAGGTACTTCGATCCCTTAACATACAGGGAATTTTCCCTCAAAATCCGGAGCACAGTCCGGACATGTTCCACATGAGAATCCCGATCACTGGAAAAGATCAAAATATCATCCAAATAAATGATCAAAAACTTATCCACAAAGTCCCGGAAAATGTCGTTCATAAAATACTGGAAGACAGAAAGGGCATTAGTGAGCCCAAAAGGCATCACCAGGTACTCAAAATGTCCTTCCGGAGTATTAAACACCATCTTCCATTCATCCCCGTGCTTGATGTGAATAAGATTATACGCCCCCTGAGGTCAAGCTTGGTAAACCAGCAGGCACTTTTAACTCTGGAAAATAAATCAGAAATAAGGGGTAACGGGTACTGATATTTAACAGTGATTTTGTTAAGGGAACAATAGTCAATACAAGGCCTTAATGAACCATCTTTCTTGGTCACAAAAAAACCCAGCACCTAAGGATGAAGAGGATGGTCTAATATGACCCTTCTCCAACGACTCCTTGATATAAGCTCGCAAACCATCATGTTCGGGTACCGATAAGTTGAAAAGCCGACCCTTGGGAAATTTACACCCGGGCATCAACTCAATTGCACAGTCATAACTGCTATGTGGAGGCAAAGACGCAGACTTACTCTCACTAAATACATCAGAAAAATCAGCCAAATAATCAGGAATATCATGAGACTGGGGAGAGGTGGAGAAAACAGGAGTGTCACTAAGAACACACTGACAACCCCAACTCACCACAGACACAGATTTCAAATGCAAAACAGGATTATGAGTTTGCAACCAGGGAAAACCCATAACAATAGTATCATGCAAACTGTGCAGCACCAAAAATTTACAATTATCTTGGTGGTCCGGGGTGACCCGCATTATCACCTGGGTCCAAAACTGGGGTTTATTCCCCGCCAAAGGAGTAGCATCAATACCCCTCAAAGGGATAGGAGTCCGCAGGGGTATCATAGCAAAACCACAACGTTTAGCAAAGTCCAAATCCATCAGATTCAAAGCTGCTTCTGAATCTACAAAAGCCTTAGCGGAAAATGTAGATAAGGAGCAGATCAGAGTAATTGCCAAAAGGAACTTAGGTTGTACACTGCCCACAGCAAATGTGTGCGCAAAATGTTTCTCTCATTTAGGGCAGACAGAAATAGTATGAGAGGCGTCACCACAAAAAAAACACAGCTTATTACGCCTTCTAAACTCCTGATGTTGCGCCCTAGACAAAACCCTATCACATTGCATTGGTTCAGACGTTTGTTCAAAAGGCGGCAACGCTTCTCGTGTAGTTTTACGCTCAAGTAAACGCCGATCAACTTGAATGGCTAATGACATAGAATCATCAAGACCAGAGGGAACAGGAAATCCCACCATCTTTTATGGTTTCTGATAAACCCTTCCAAAAGAGAGCTGCTAAGGCACCATCATTCCATGTAGTAAGGACCGCCCACTTTCAGAATTTTTGACAGCGTAACTCTGCAGAATCCTGACCCTGGTTCAAAGCCAATAGGGTTTTCTCAGCTTGATCAATAGCATTAGGTCATCATACAACAACCCCAAGGCTTGAAAAAATGCATCCACATTAGTCAGAATAGGATTTCCAAATGTCAGAGAAAAAGCCCAATCCTGGGGATCGCCGCGCAGCAAGGAGATGACAATTTTAACCTGCTGCACAGAGCTCCCCGATGAGTTAGGCTTCAAGGCAAGAAATAGTTTACAATTATTCTTAAAATTCAAAAATTTAGACCGATCCCCGGAAACACATCTGGAGTAGGGATTTTTGGTTCAACAGCAGTTGATTGAGTGAGATAGGCGGAAATTCCCCACACTTCAGCAGCGAGCTGCTCAACACGATCAGACAATTGCTTAATCTCCATGAAAGAAAAAATCCTCCTACGGACCCAGAGAAAAAGAGGAAAAAATATATATATAAAAAAAAAATTCTGACACTTTTTTTTTCTTACAATTCTCTCCTGCTTTTGAGTACCCTAGAATCTGTGGTTTAGGCTGATGATTCTGTTATGATTGGGTCACCGAGGAGGAAAGCAAGACCAAGCTAAGCCACAGAAAACCAGAGAGGTTGGTAACTAAGCGGATTGCAGACCCCTGATCCTATACACACAACTAGCAGTAGCTGTGGAGCATACCTACGATGATTCTAGACGCCTCGACACAGCCGGAGAACTAAATAAGCCTAAAACAAGAAAGGGGAATTATAAACTGCCCCAGAGCTGACCCCAAAGGAATGGATAGCCCCCAAACATATATTGTCGGTGAGACAAGATGAAAATACAAACGCAGGTAGGAAAATAGGCTGAACAAACGATAACGATAGGGCCCACACTAACTAGACAGGACAGGAAAGGAAAGACACTGTCTGCAATCATGCAAAAAACCCTGCAAAAAATGCCCAACACGTCTGATAGAAAAAATACTGATGTCACTAGACTTCGCCCACTATATCAGCACTCTGGTATATTCTGAAAGCAGAACACAGAGAGGCCAATCTAATAAGGGATAAAAATCAACTGGCACAAACAGTAACATAAGGATGGAAATTCAGCATAGCCCCAGCCAGGGCTGGCTGACCACACAAAACGGAATAGACAAAACCAAATCAAATGTGAACAATAGAAAAAGAACACTTAGCTTGAGAATGCAGGGACTGAGCTGGAAACTAAGACCTCAGGAGGCAGAAAAAAATCACCAGCAGGGATAGAGGGAGTCGGCTGTCTTAAATCCAGTCAGAAACCCCAAATGTCCAATCGTCCTCCTCATTATCAGGTGGCAGGCCTCTGTTAATTAGATCAGCTCCATTACCTCCTGTAACCACTAGAGGGAGCCCGGAAAGAGAACTCGCGACCCCTCTGTCAATATAACCAACTCCATTGCCTTCACAAGTACCGGTTGTATGTGCTGTGACTGGCATTTATGTTACTATGACGATTGTGATGTAACTTCCGGGGCATTACTGGTTGTATGGTTGTGACTGGCATCATACTGCCATGACGCTGATGATGTAACTTCTGGGGGGCGTTACTGTTTGTATGCGCTGTGTTTGTGTCATGTCGGACGCTGTTCACACCACAGCGTCTGGCAGGCAGAGGTAGTTCCACCTCCATCCACTATAGCCTCAGTGGCGCCGGCTTGATCTTCAGGCTCTCGGGGGTTAATCTTGCTGGAGACCAGGTTGGATGGTTAGTCACGCCCACGGTCTTTAAATAGTCATGCTGGCCTATGGGCGTCGCCGTTTATAGCTTGTGTTTCATACCAAGTGGTTCCGGTCTGGAGTGGAGGTGTTGAAGAGAGAGAGATTCGTATCTGGTGGCGTATGATCCGTTGTTATCCTTTCTCCTTCCCATATTTGTGTTTAGTTGTGCCCTGTTCACATTACTGTATATTCCTGTGTGTGTGTGGCACAGTGCAGTTTAAGTTCTCCCTGTCTGTCATAATTTGTGTCGGGGCTTTGGTGGTGTGTCTCCTCACTGGGTGGAGGGTGGAGGGTTAAGTGCAGGGCTGAGCAGGAGATAAGGAAAGGTTGGAGGCTCAGGCATTTGCACCATCAGCAAAAACCCTGGGTTGAGGGTCAGACAGGGTTTCCCCTAGTTAAAGGGACATCACAGGGGCCCCGGGTATTTCAGCCTTAGTTGAACTAAGCCCCGCGTGACATTATAATCGGCCCACATTTTTCAGGAGTCCATGGATCCATTAGATTCCATAACCCGCCAGTTGACGGCGCTGTCCTTACAGGTCTCCGAGTTGAAAGGGGCAGTTCAGCAGCAGGGCCTGGTAGTAGCGAAGGTGCAAACGGCATCTGCAGGTATCGGTGCAGAGCCGAAGTTTCCGCTGCCAGAACGATTTTCAGGGGATCGCAGCAAATTTGTCATATTTCGGGAGGCCTGCAAGTTATACTTTCGCATGCGCCCTGTCTCCTCAGGTAATGAGGCTCAGCGGGTGGGTCTGGTGTTATCCTTACTGAGTGGGGACCCCCAAGCATGGGCATTTTCCTTACCAGCTGACTCTGCTACATTTCATTCTGTCGATAATATTTTTTCTGCCCTTGGGCTCATTTACGATGATCCTGACCGACTGGCTCTAGCGGAATCTAAAATCCGCGCCCTCCGCCAGGGGGAGCGCTTGGCAGAGGACTATTGTTTGGAATTTCGCCGTTGGGTCGTAGACACACAGTGGAATGACCCAGCACTGCGGAGCCAGTTTATTCATGGGGTATCAGGGAAGGTTAAACAAGCCCTCCTGATGTATGAGACTCCGGCATCATTGGAGTCTGCCATGAGTTTGGTGATACGTATTGATCGCCGTTTTCGTCAGGGGGCACAGGAGACGCTACCTCTGTGGGAAAGCAGAGGTGCAAGTGTGGTTGAAGTAGATGAGTCCCCTGAACCTATGCAGATTGCTGGCGTGGCGCAGGTTAAGCGTCGCGCTCCGGGATTCCGGAAGCCCGGAGCATGTTTCTACTGTGGTAAAAGAGGTCATTATGTTAACGTTTGCCCGGTACTACCTAAGAGGGTCACACCGGCGGAAAACTGTTAAGCTCAGAGGGTATGGAGGAGACCCAACTGAGCGTATGCATATCCTCCATGATGGTATCTCAATGTATGCTCCCTGCCAAGGTTATTATCACGGGCAGAGAGCTACCAATATCAGTGTTTGTGGATAGCGGTTCCGCCACCAATCTCATAGATGAGGAGTTTGCACACACCGCCGGGTTTAAGATCGAAAGACTTCCTCACCCCATACAGGTGGTTACCATTAATGCTGTTCCCCTCCCTCAAGGGGAGATTACGGAGTTTGTGCCAGAGGTGAAACTCCACATTGGGGTCCCACATTCTGAGTCGGTTACATGTAGGGTCCTCCGTAATCTCCCAGCACAAATGGTCCTGGGTTTTCCATGGTTGTCCAGGCACAACCCGGCAATTGATTGGAAAACTCAGGACATAGTACAATGGAGTGGTTTCTGCCAAGACAATTGCTTGGCCACATGTGTGTCCGCCGTGACGCCCAGCCTGCCGGAGGCTTTGCAGGATTTCGCGGATGTTTTCTCTGAGAAGGGTTGCTCAGAACTGCCTCCACATAGAGCCTATGACTGTGCGATTAGGTTAAAACCTGGGGCCAAATTACCTAGGGCCAGGATGTTTAATATTTCTGGTCCTGAGAGACAAGCTCTGAAAGACTACATCACGGAGAGTCTGAGCAAAGGACACATCCGGCCTTTGTCCTCGCCTGTAGCGTGGGGTTTTTCTTCATTAAGAAGAAAGATGGGGGGTTGCGCCCGTGTCTGGATTTCCGAGAGTTAAACCAGATTACTATCCGTGATCCCTACCCTATGCCGTTGATCCCGGATTTGTTCAACCAGGTAGCGGGGGCGAAATGGTTTTCCAAGCTGGACCTCAGGGGGGCGTATAACCTCATAAGGGTTTGTCAGGGGGATGAGTGGAAGACGGCGTTTAACACTCCTGAGGGTCATTTTGAGAGTCTGGTTATGCCGTTTGGGTTGACCATCGCGCCTGCCGTTTTCCAACATTTTATTAATGATGTATTTGCTCATGTCCTGGGGAGATTTGTGATTGTATACCTGGATGATATCCTCATTTATTCTAGCGATCGGGACACTCATTTGGAGCATGTCAGGCAGGTGTTAAAGTTGCTCCGGGAGAACCAGCTCTATGCTAAGCTGGAAAAATGTTTATTTTTTGTCCAGGAGTTGCCCTTTTTGGGATATATTGTGTCCGCAGCCAGGTTTAAAATGGACACCGCTAAGGTGCAAGCGGTGCTGCAATGGGAGAGGCCGGAGAGTCTGAAAGCACTCCAGCGGTTCCTTGGGTTTGCGAATTATTATAGGAAATTTATAAAACACTTTTTGACTATCGCCAAACCGCTCACGGACATGACAAAAAAAGGTGCCGATCTGGCGAGCTGGCCTGAGGTGGCTATACGTGCATTTGAGCGTCTGAAGAATAGTTTTGCTTCAGCCCCCATTCTGGTGCAACCAGACGTGTCTAAACCTTTTGTGGTGGAGGTTGATGTGTCAGAGGTGGGAGTGGGGGCAGTACTGTCTCAAGGCTCGTCCTTGAGCGAGATGCATCCATGCGCCTACTTCTCCAAGAAGCTGTCGCCGGCCAAACGGAATTATGATATCGGCAACAGGGAGTTGTTGGCCATCAAATTGGCTTTTGAGGAATGGCGACACTTCTTGGAGGGGGCGGCTCACCAGGTCACAGTCATCACCGACCATAAGAATCTGCTCTATCTGGAGTCGGCCAAGCGTCTGTCTCCTAGGCAGGTCCGCTGGGCATTGTTTTTTACTCGTTTCAATTTTTCACCGTCCCGGGGCTAAAAACACTAAGGCGGATGCTTTGTCTAGGTGTTTTCCGGGGGGAGAACCTCGGGAAGAGCCGGTACCCATCCTCCAGGAAGGGGTAGTGGTCTCGGCTCTCACGACGGAGGTAGAGGCGGAGATTGCCGAGGCCCAAGAGGAGGTACTGCCAGGTCTCCCCGCCAACAAATCATTTGTACCCCTGCATCTTCGGCTTAAGGTGTTGAAGGAACACCACGACTCGGTACTGTCTGGTCATCCAGGGGTGAAGGGCACCTTAGAGCTGGTATCGCGTCGTTTCTGGAGGCCCAAAATCCGGCAGGACGTGGTCTCATACGTGGCAGCTTGCATCACGTGCGCTAGGGCTAAGTCACCCCGAACCCGTCCTGCTGGCACGCTACAGCCTCTGGGGGTACCCAATAGGCCATGGACAGAAATCTCCATGGATTTCATCACTGACTTGCCAGCCTCGGCGGGGAACACGGTCATCCTGGTGGTGGTTGACCGTTTTTCAAAGATGGCGCATTTTGTGGTGTTGTCTTCATTGCCCAATGCAAAGACGTTGGCTCAGGTATTTGTGAAGGAGGTGGTCAGACTCCACGGAGTTCCGTCGGACATAGTATCTGATAGGGGTACGCAATTTGTGGCGAGGTTTTGGAAAGCGTTTTGCTCACGTTTGGGGATCAAGTTGTCACATTCATCGGCGTTTCATCCACAGTCTAATGGACAAGCTGAGCGCATGAACCAAAATCTAGAACAGTATTTACGATGCTTTGTGTCCGACAACCAGGAGGAGTGGTCTACTTTCCTTCCTCTGGCCGAATTCGCGTTAAATAATCACCGCCAAGAGTCATCGGGAGAGTCTCCATTCTTTTGTGTGTACGGTCAACATTCTCAGTTTTGTACCTTACGTCAGGGTGACTCGGGGGGTGTCCCGGAGGAGGATCAGCTAGGAGCCCAATTGTCATCGGTCTGGAGGAGGGTGAAACAGCGTTTGTTGAGCATGAGTGCTAGGTACAAACGGGTGGCTGAGAGTAGACGCGTGCCAGGTCCGGACCTGTGTGTGGGTGAATGCGTGTGGTTAGCTACAAAGAACATAAAACTCAAAATTCCATCTTTAAAGCTGGGTCCAAGGTTTATTGGGCCTTTTAGGATTTCTGCCATCATTAACCCAGTGGCTTATCGGTTGGAACTTCCTGCGGTGTACAAGATACACAACGTGTTTCACAGGGCTTTATTGAAAAAGGTGGTAGGCTTGGTGAACACGACGCTGATGCCACCTCCAGTCATGGTGGATGGTGATTTAGAGTTTGAGGTCGCCAAGGTAGTGGACTCTCGAGTAGTACGCCGTACTCTTCAGTATTTGGTGCACTGGCGGGGGTATGGTCCGGAGGAGAGGTCTTGGGTTCCAGCCTCAGACATACATGCGAATCGACTGGTCAGTTCCTTTCACCATCATCATCCGGACAAGCCGGGTGCTATGAGTCTTGAGGGTCCGGGGGTCCCTCATAGAAGACGGGGTAATGTCATGTCAGACGTTGTTCACACCACAGCGTCCGGCAGGCAGAGGTAGTTCCACCTCCATCCACTATAGCCTCAGTGGCGCCGGCTTGATCTTCAGGCTCTCGGGGGTTAATCTTGCTGGAGACCAGGTTGGATGGTTAGTCACGCCCACGGTCTTTAAATAGTCATGCTGGCCTATGGGCGTCGCCGATTATAGCTTGTGTTTCATACCAAGTGGTCTGGAGTGGAGGTGTTGAAGAGAGAGAGATTCGTATCTGGTGGCGTATGATCCGTTGTTATCCTTTCTCCTTCCCATATTTGTGTTTAGTTGTGCCCTGTTCACATTACTGTATATTCCTGTGTGTGTGCGGCGCAGTGCAGTTTAAGTTCTCCCTGTCTGTCATAATTTGTGTGGGGGCTTTGGTGGTGTGTCTCCTCACTGGGTGGAGGGTTAAGTGCAGGGCTGAGCAGGAGATAAGGAAAGGTTGGAGGCTCAGACATTTGCACCATCAGCAGAAACCCTGGGTTGAGGGTCAGACAGTGTTTCCCCTAGTTAAAGGGACATCACAGGGGCCCCGGGTATTTCAGCCTCAGTTGAACTAAGCCCCGCGTGACAGTTTGGCATTCTGTCATTATGAAGCTGATGATGTAACTTCCAGGGCGCATTACCATTGACACACGCTGTGATTCGTAGATTGTGAAATGGAGGGATATAAAAATCGGCCTGGTGTGACACACAGTAAGGCACCTTGAAAAAGAGCAGCGAAACACGCATCGGTGGCGTGGGGCTTTGGTCTTGATTCATATCACTTACGGGTAAGCACTTGGGGCATTTATTTATGATGTATCTTTAATTGTATTTTGGCCGGTTCCAACAGTGGGGGATTTAGTACTTATACTGGTCAGTAATTTTATAATCTATTCCCATGGTGGTATAATGCACTTTGGCATTTTTTACATGGTATTTAATCTGTGACCTTGCCTTCATTACCTGATCCTTTTGTATGTATTCATGTTTGTGACAATTAGGTCTAATAAAATTATATATATTTTATATTTTTTGGACTTTGTACTCCTTATCTTGTCTTTGGTTATCATCTTCACAAGTAACCAGAGGTAGGCCAGAAAGTGAATTTACAACATCATCATTTTGTAATGTGTGGGTCCTTTTTTAGGATCCGCAAGGCATAGTCACACATGTGGGCCAATGTTCCAGGTGTCAAGGCTGCACTGCCAGTGGTGGGTGGAGGAGCACTTTCTGGCAAATCCACATCCCTTCAGTCATGCACAAACCCTGTACCCGAACTTACCACACCCACATGTTCTCTTGCCCCCTGAGAAGCATCCTCCACACCAAAATAATCATCCCCCTCATCCTCCTGCTCATCTTCCTCTTCTTCCTCCAACTCATCCACGCCAGTTCCCTGACCAGACAATGGCTTACTGTCATCAAGGCTTCCCTTCTCCTCCTCCTCCTGTTGCTCCTCAGCTGCAGATGCCTGATCCTTAATGTGTGTCAAAGTTTGCATGAGCAGACGCATAAGTGGTATGCTCATGCTTATGATGGCGTTGTCTGCGCTTACCAGCCTTGTGCATTCCTCAAAACACTGAAGGACTTTACAGAGGTCTTTCAGCTTTGACCACTGCACACCTAACAATTCCATGTCTTCCCTCAAACTGCCTGCCCTTGTATCCTCCCACAAATGCATTACAGCCTGCCTCTGTTCGCACAGCCTCTCAGCCAAGTGCATGGTGGAGTTCCATCTTGTAGCAACGTCTATGATTAGGCGGTGCTTGGGGAGGTTGAGTGATCGCTGAAACTTCTGCATTTGACTGGAGTGGACGTTTGAGCGGCGGATGTGCGAGCACAGTCTTCGCACCTTATGGAGCAGGACTGTTAACTCCGGATAATTATTTAGGAAGCACTGCACCACCAGGTTCAAGGTGTGAGCCAGGCAAGGTATGTGTGTGAGTTTTGAAAGGGCTATGGCTCCACAAAATTCTGCCCATTATCACTGACTACCTTGCCTGGCTCAAGATGTAGACTGCCCAGCCATGACTCAGTTTGTCGATGCAAGTAGTTGGCCAGTACCTTCGCGGTGTGTCTACTGTAGCCCAAAGACATAATTTTTAAAACAGCCTGCTGCCGCTTACCACTACCTGTTCGATAGTGGGACACCTCATGTGCAAGACAGACAGATGTGGATGGAGTGCTCGTGCGACTGCGCTCTGTTGATGAGCTTTCGTTTCTGGAGGAGGAGGAGAGTCGAATGCCTACAGCCAACTGTTTCCTATACCGTGGGCTAGGCAGCACTGTTCCACTGCCGCTGTCCCTTGTGTAACCTGCATCTACCACATTAAGCCAGTGTGCAGTGATGGACACGTAATGGCCCTGGCCATGCCTACTTGTCCATGCATCTGTTTTGAGGTGCACCTTTCCACTCACTGATTGTTTTAGTGCATGCACAATGCGGTCTTTCACATGCAGGTGGAGGGCAGGGATGGCTGTTCGAGAAAAGAAGAGCCGACTGGGTAGGTCATAGCGTGGGACAGCGTAGGCCATGAGCTCTCGGAAAGCTTCACTTTCTACCAAATGGAATGGCATCATCTCTAATAAGATCAGTTTGGCAATGTAGGT
Source organism: Dendrobates tinctorius (assembly GCF_039654945.1). Lineage (NCBI taxonomy): Eukaryota > Metazoa > Chordata > Amphibia > Anura > Dendrobatidae > Dendrobates > Dendrobates tinctorius. The sequence goes on from NW_027361690.1 coordinate 13,896,008, forward strand.
GTTCAAAGCCAATGTACGCGGATAAGAGGATGAGTACTTTCTTTTCCTACTCAGAGTGTCTGGTAGAGTGAGCTGGACTTGAGAGCTGCATATGGGGGAACTAGCATTGGACATGATGGACTGAGAAGGGGTTGGTGATGGGGAGGGTGTTGATGGCCTAGATTCAGTGTTTCCTTGCGAAAATATTGTGATCGCTTTACCGCTTTGGCCTAGCGATGATACCTCAACATTTCTTCATGGTGGTGTGCTTAGCGGTGGCCTTACAGTGGGGGAAGCGATGGAGCATTGCTGGCTAACGTCAGTCGGAGCAGCTGCACATGTGATACCTGAGCTTTTGTAGTCCATCCACGCTTGTAAGTGCATGTTAGTTAAATGTCTAAGCATGCACCTGATATTCAAATTTCTTAGATTTTTCCCTCTGCTAAAGGTCCTTCAGCACTTCTTACAGATAACCTTTGCGTCATCAGTAGGATTTTGTTCAAAAAAGTGCCACACTGCACTCTTCCTACTATGGTACAAATTTTCATGGCTTGCACGCTGTGCTAATTTGACCGTCTGGCCAAGCTGTCCTGCAACTCTTTTAGATTTTTTGCTAAGTTTTTGACAGCTATGGGCCTGCCGGATAACCGCTGCTGCGATGACGATGCCTGCTGCGGATCCTTCTTGTCATGATACCAGTGCTGGTGGACCTGCACTTCTGGGGTTAATGTTTTGATCTCAGTGCAGACTCTTACCTGCACACCTGGGACTTATTATGGTGGCCTCTCATTGGTTCTGGGAAAGCTTCTTATAGCCTCAGGAAGCTCCCATCCCTGTCAGTTATACTTTCGCCCTTGGCATAGTGTGGTGACCCCTGAGTGTGTTTGTGCTGTGTTCTGGTTGCTTGATACTCTGTGTATGACTCGGTCTGTTCTCTGGATATTGCTTGTTGGATTCTGCTTGGTACCTTCTATGTCTGTTTGGTTCTGACCCCTGCTTGGCCCCGACTATCCGTTCTGTCTCATCCCTGGTACTTTACCGCTATCTCTGTGTATGACCTCCATTTTGCCTGACTCTGAGTATTTTTGTTTAGTGTCCTGCCATCTCTGTAAGCAGGATGCTAAGCCCCGCCCCTTGCAGTCACATGACCATAGGTCCTTCACTGCTTGCTAAACTTCAGCGTCCCCAGGTCCTCTTTGTACTTTCCGGCTGTACCTGACCCCGGGCCCCCCTACAATGCGGGTGAGTCCCTGCTCAGCGGAGGCTGCACGCCGGCGCTGACAGGACCCTGACATTATAACTGACCATTAAGTTTTTGGGGTTTTTTTGTGCAGAGAATTATGGATCCCATACAGTCTCTAACTGACCAGATTAAAAATCTGAGTCAGTTGTTTCAGGGTTTATCCCTGGAGCAGCAAGCTCTGGCTCGTTCTTAGCAGCAGGTTTCTGAGACAGTGCGAGGGGCTTTATCTGCTGGGTCTCCGGGGGCTGGGGTGAGGGATGTTGTTCTGGTGTCTCCGGAACCACCTGTTAAACTGCCTGACTTCTGTTCTGGGAACAAAAAGGAGTTCAGGATCTTCATGGAGGGTTGCAAACTTTTTTTTAGTTTGAGGCCACGTTCCTCTGGGGATGAAAGTCAGAAGGTTGGGGTCCTTATTAAGAGGGTCCCCAGAAGCTTGGGCTTTCTCCCTTCCTCCCACTGCCCCTGAGAGAGTGTCTGTGAATGCATTCTTTGAGGCCTTCGGGCACATTTATGATGAGCCTGACCGAGTGCGATTGGCAGAGGACATGGTGATGAGCGTCTGTCAGGGGAAACACTCGGCTGAGTGGTTTTGTACTGAATTCCGCCACTGGGCCGCAGAGGTCTCTTGGGACGACGACGCATTCTGAGGACTCTTTCGCAGAGGCTTGTCCGAGCGGCTGCAGGATGCCTTGGTTTAACATCCCCAACCTAACTCTCTCGAGGACGCCATGACCCAGGCCATCCAGATGGACCGCAGGCTGCGGGCCAGAGGGGTGATGCAGGTGGAGACTCCATTGTTCCCCAGTGGAAAAGAGACTGCCCCTGAGCTCATGGATGTAGGCGTCCTCTCCATGAAGGATACGGAGAGGAAACGCCAGAAGGACAAGCAGTTAAGCTTTTACTGCGGTCAAATGGGACATTGGAAAAGGGAGTGTCCTGATTGCCTGTCTTCGACCCGGTTGGTGGGAAACAACTAGGTCTGGGTAGACAGCGGGGAGGCTACTCAGACTCTCAGGTACCCTTTTCCTCATTTTCTAAGGTTTTACTTCATGTGGAACTGTTTGTGGACGGTAGTTCTTTTCCCTCTACAGCCTTCGTGGACTGCGGATCATCGATTAATCTCATTGACTCCCAATTGGTCACACACTGCAAGATAGGGACAGTTAGGCTCAAGGTTCCGATCAAGGTGCGGCTATTGACTCCTCTCCTCTCACTAAGGAGGGAATTCTCTTTGTGTCTGACTTGTTTTCGCTCAGAGTGGGTGCTACTCATGTGGAAAACCTAAGTTGTTTGGTTTTGGACAATCTACCTGCAGGGTTGGTGTTGGGCATGACCTGGTTACAACGCCATAACCCAGTTATTAACTGGAAAACAGGGGAAGATTGTTCAATGGGGGTTTAATGATTTTAAGTTGTGTGATAAATCTGCACTGCTGGTTGAACCTGTTAAATCTGTGTCTGTATCATCTGTCGAGCTGGAAGGTATTCCGGAATGCCTGAAGGACTTCGAAGATGTATTCTCTGAAAGCGAGGCTGAGATGTTACCGCCACATAGACCCTTTGACTACGCTATCAAGTTGGTCCCGGGGCTAAATTACCTAAAGCCCGTCTGTTTAATTTATCCGGCCCTGAGCGCTTGGCTATGAAGGAGTACATTGCTGAAAGTCTGCGCAAGGGACACATACGTCCTTCAGTCTCACATGTGGTGGCAGGTTTCTTTTTTGTAAAGAAAAAAGATGGCGGGTTACGTCCCTGTCTCGATTTTCGGGAGCTTAATCAGATTACTGTACGGAATACGTACCCCCTTCCGTTGATTCCCGATTTGTGCAACCAACTATCAGGGGCAAAATGGTTCTCCAAACTGGATCTTCGGGGGGCATATAATTTGATAAGGGTCCGAGAAGGGGATGAATGGAAAACTGCCTCCTCACGTCCGAGGGACTGTTTGAAAATTTAGTCATGCCGTTTGGTCTTACCAATGCCCCCGCCATATTTCAGAATTTCATCAACGTGGTATTCTTGGGTCTCATTGGTCGTTTTGTTGTTATCTACTTAGATGATATTTTGATATACTGCTCCGACAGGCATTCTCATCTGGAACATGTACGAACTGTTCTCCAAAGACTGAGGGAAAATCATCTGTTTGCCAAATTGGAGAAATGTGTATTTTGTGTTCAATAATTGTCTTTTTTGGGATTAATTGTATCCTCTGAGGGTTTTCGCATGGACCTCAAGAAGGTGCAGGCCATTGCAGATTGGGTGCAACCCCGAGATCTTAAGGGTCTTCAGCGCTTCTTGGGGTTCGCCAATTATAACCGCAAATTTGTCCCGGGGTTTTCGCAGGTAGTCAAACCACTCACGGATCTAACATGCAAAGGTGCGGATGTGAGAAATTGGTCCTCGCTCGCAAAAGAGGCCTTTGTGACTTTGAAAAAATGTTTTATGTCTGCTCCTGTGTTGGTACAGCCAGATCCGTCCAAACCATTTGTGGTGGAGGTGGATGCCTCTGAGGTGGGGGTGGGGGCAGTGTTGTCCCAAGGGCCTGCCACTCTTACTAACCTCAGGCCATGTGCTTTCCTTTCCAGGAAGTTCTCTGCTGCTGAAAGAAATTATGATGTAGGCAATAGAGAGCTTCTTGCGGTCAAGCTGGCGTTTGAGGAGTGGAGGCACTTTTTGGAGGGGGCTAATCACCCGGTTACTGTGATCACTGATCACAAAAATTTGTCATACATTGAGTCTGCTAAAAGACTAATGCCCAGACAGGCCCTTTGGGCACTTTTTTTTCTCCTTTCCAGTTTTCTATTACAATCCGTCCAGGGTCAAAGAATGTCAAGGCTGACGCCTTATCTCGCAGTTTTCATCCTGTGTCTGCCCCTGAGCCACCTTCCTCCATTCTGCACCCTGGGGTGGTGTTAGCAGGGATCTCGTCTGAATTGGAACGGGAAATTGAAGGGGCCCAGTCGCTGGCTCCTGTGGCCAAGCCAGGGGGCAAGTTGTTTGCCCCAGAGCAACTTCGCCTTAAACTCTTGCAAGAGTTCCATGAATCCAAGCTGTGTGCTCACCCTGGTATATCAGCCACGCGACTGGCGGTGGCTAGGATCTTCTGGTGGCCTACCCTTGGTTCTGATATAAAGAAATTCATTTCTGGTTGTGGGGTCTGCGCTCGTTCTAAAAGCTCTCATAGCCGGCCGGCGGAGGAGCTGACGCCCTTGGCAGTTCCCGAAGACCATGGACCCACCTTTCCATGGATTTTATTATGAATCTTCCCTCTTCCAGGGGTAATACGGTGGTATGGGTAGTGGTGGACAGATTTTCAAAGCAGGCTTATTTTGTATCCCTGTCCGCATTACCTTCTGCTGAGACCTTATCCAGGTTGTTTGTGCAGCATGTGGTCCGATTGCATGTGGTATCCCTGAATGTGGGGTGTCTGATCTTGGTGTGCAGTTTGTGGCTAAGTTTTGGCATGCTTTCTGCAAAAAATTATTGATATCTCTGTCCTTTTCGTCTGCATACCATCCCGAGAGTAATGGTCAGACGGAACGCACTAATCAGTCTCTGGAACAGATCCTCAGATGTCTGACTTCTGCTAGACAGAATGACTGGTGTGATATACTGCCGTTGCCTGAATTTGCCTTCAATAGTCGGGTGAGTCAATCCACTGGTATGTCCCCCTGACCCCGGGCCCCCTACAGTGCGGATGAGTCCCTGCTCAGCGGAGGCTGCACGTCGGCGCTGACAGGACCCTGACACTTCTCCTTTTCTGACCTATTGTCACCAGCACCCTCTTCCCCCAATGGATGCCAATCCAGGTCAACATCTGGGTCATCCATGACCTTGTCTTCAATGTCATCTGCACCTTCCTCTGTACCTTCCTCTGTGTCACCGTGTAAGGTGGTATAGTATGCGGAAAGGGGCACCTGAGTTTCATCAGGGTCTGATTCTGGCTCAGTAGACTGTGAGGGCAATGTAGTGCTGTGGGTGAATGTACCAGCAGATTCATCTAGCAGTGACTGTGCATCAGTGCACTCCATGTCAGATTCATCTTGGACTGGGGAATTCAGGATTTGACTTGATAACCCAGGAATGGTATGTGAAAAGAGCTCCATGGAGTAATCTGAAGTGTGTGCTGCAGCATCCTTCACTTTTGGTGTGGGTGAAGGACACAAGGAAAGGTGTTGTTCCTGTCCAGAGACCTGCACTGACAACTCTGTGCTTGCAGTTTTTGTAACTTCAGAAGAGGAGGCAATAGAGCTGGAGGCTGTTTCGGCAATGTAAGCCAAAACCTGTTCCTGACGCTCTGGCTTTAAAAGCGGTTTACCTACTCCCAGAAAAGGGAACCTTAAAGGCCTTCTTGTGCCAGACGATGACGCAGGCTCAACACCTCCTGCCTTAGCTGCTATTGTGCTTTTGCCAGAACCAGCCGATGCACCACCACCACCATCAGCACCAGCTGCGACCCCCCACGTCCACAGCCTCTTTCACCAGACTTCCTCATGTTTGGGAAAATGCACCAAAAATACCAGCAGAGAAATGGTACTGTACGAGTAGCGTACAGCTGTGTATGGTGTGTGTAAGAAGTGAAATCTCCGTATATATTTTGTGAGTCACAGACGCTCACCCAGTATGACTCTGTGTAGATGTGACCGTAATAAGAACACCAGATATCCGATACTGTTTGAGAATCGGACAGCTCAATATGGTGTATAGAGAAATGGAAATGTCCGTATATGTATTTATGGAGTGTCACACACACACGCTGACTGTGTAGATGTGACTGTAATAAGAACACCAGATATCCGATACTGTTTGAGAATCGGACTGCCCAATACGGTGTATAAAGAAATGGAAATGTCCGTATATGTATTTATGGAGTGTCACACACACGCTGACTCTGTATATATGTGACCATAATAAGAGCACCAGATATCCAATACTGTTTGATAATCGGACACCTCTATACGGTGTATGTATGGAAAAATGTTAATCTTCGTGTATTTTTTTATGGAGTCACACACATATAGCATGTATTTGTCCATAATACCAGCCAGTACATGGTAGTGTGTGAGGAGCGTACACCTCTATACGGTTTGTGAAAAAATTTACGCTCAGTATCTACTGTGCAGAAAAAGGAATAAAAGGATTTTTGCTTTTAAAAATGCACTCTGCACAGCAGTGTGGGCACAGCAATGCAGCTATCAGGGAGCCTATAAGGCAGCCTAATCACCAACAGCTGCTGCACAAAAAGGTGTGAAAAAATGAACGATTGGCAACTGTGCAGAAAAAAGGAATAAAAATATTTTTGCTTTTAAAAAAGCACTCTACACAGCAGTGTGCAAACAGCAATGCAGCTATCAGGGAGCCTTATAAGGCAGCTTAATAACCAACAGAGCTGCTGCACACAAATATATCCTCCCCTGTCACTGCACACTATACTGTTTTGTTGTACAGTGACATTCGCTATCAGCAGAAGCAATTTTTTTTCTTTTTCTCTGCCTAAACACTCTCCCTATTGAGGACGATCAGCAGCAACCTCTCCCTATGCTAAGACCAGCAGAAGTAAGATGGCGGTCCGTGGTCACAGCCTTTTATAGGCACTGTGATGCCACACAAAGCCAGCCAATCACTTGAATGCCCTTCTTTAACATGGTGGGGGCCGCTGCCTATGTAATCGCGTTGCCCACAGTATGCGTCCTTGATGATTGGATGAGAAAAGGCACTGGAAGCATTGTGGGTAACGCGACTTTGGCCCTCCAGTCAGCGACATCATGGCCGACCTCACGCTGTGGTCGGGTTTCGATCGGCGAAACCCGACTTTAGCCAAAGTCGGCGGATTCTGAATTTGGCCGACCCGTTTCGCTCAACTCTAATGCAAATAGGATGCAATCCGTGTGCTGGTCTAGTTTTTTCACAGATTCATAGACTTGCATTAGCATGTTTGATCAGTGACTCAAAAAGATGACTAGTTGTTTCCTTTTTGTACTTTTTCAGACACACAGTCGACAAAAAACAGACATGTGAACATCCCCATAGAACAGTACGTGTTCTATCAGTAGAGACACAAAAATATAACACGTTCATGAAAAATAGATGTCTGAATGAGGCGTAAAACTGCATGCAAAGCTGAGATAGGAGATGGTTGTTGCTACTGATGAGAATCTATTTAGATAGAAGGCAGAGGAGGAGGGAGGAGCTCTGTCTCTAGCTCCTCCTTCCATCTACATAGACATGTGTCAGTGGCAGCCACCATTTCCTATATCAGTAATTAATAATCTGTCTTCACTGAATAAAGACTTTACTCAGAACTGAAAATTGTGATAATGACGGAACAGTTCTGCAAGAGAAAGAAGCCGATCTTTCTGATATGTCACAAATATTATTTTATTCATTTGTTTCACTGATGGCTGGACCATACAAAACAAGCACTTTTACCATTTTCTGCAGCATTTCTGCACCTATTATATAATTAGTTTGCTTGTGTTTTTTCATTGTTTTTTGTGTGCGTTTTTAAACATGCAGTTTTATCATGTTTTTGAGGCGACATTTTTTGTCTCTGTTTCATGCGTCATGCTTTAAATAAAGCTTATTTGTTTTTGATACTTCTTGCCTTTTTCTTTGGCAAAACTTTATTGCCATAATAATGGGAATTATACACTTTGCTAGAACTGTAAGACACTGTGTTTTTGAGCAAAAGCACGCAGTGTCAAAAATGGACCAACATTGTTCACAGCAACCTTGGAGTCAGAAATGCTTCCAGGAGTCTTCCTCATGATGTTCCCATGTCATTTGAGCTCTGTTCCCATCGATTTATGTGGTTTTTAGACCCTAAAAAGACCCCAGGGGGGCCGCGGCAAAATGCTCGAGTTTCCCATAGATTTACATTGGGCTCATTGCTTGGGTCGAGCACCCGAGCATTTCAATCAGCTCGACCCGAGAAACGAGCACTTGAGCATTTTAGTGCTCGCTCATCACCACTCATTACCTGTATAAAAGTCACCTGTCCACACACTCAATCACACTTCAACCTCTCCACCATGGCCAAGACTAAAGAGCTGTGTAAAGAAACCAGGGATAAAATTGTAGACCTGCACCAGGTCAAAAAGACAAGAGGCAAGCAAGTTGGTGATGAGGTAACAACTGTTGGTGCAATTATTAGAAAATAGAAGAAACACAAGATGAATGCTAATCTTCCTCAGTTTGGGGCTCTATGCAAGATCTTGATTCTGAGAAAAGTTAGTAATTAGCCCAGAACTACTTGGGAGGAACTGATCAATGATCTGAAGAGAGCTGAGTAGTGATGAGCGAGCATTAAAATGCTCGGGTGCTCGTTGCTGGGGTCGAGCAAATTGGAATACTCAGGTACTCGACCCGAGCAACGAGCCCAATGTAAGTCTATGGGAAATCCGAGCTTTTTTGCCACAACCCCCCTGGAGGTCCTTCTAGGGTATCAAAACATCAGAAATGTAAGGGAACAGTGCACAAATGACATGGGGACAACATGGGGAAGGCCCCTGGAAGCATTTCTGACTCCTAGGTCACTGCTGTGACCAATGTTGTCAGAGTGTGACGCCACTTTTACAGGCGCACAATAAAACATGCAAAAACGAAACCAAAATAGATTTTACAGGGAAATATGTTAAGGGACATGCTTTCCAGGGTAATAATTTGTATGTAAGGCAAAAGAAATAACCCCTCAAAAAACGTTTCTCCACCACTTTGGCTATGTTCATACATAGCATTTTTGATGAGATTTTCAATGTTACCATTACTTTCAACCAGTACAAATGCATTTACTGGGAAATGTCATTGTAGCCTTTAAAACCTTAGCTGGCCATGTGGTGTGTGACACATCATCAGACACACCTTGTTTCATTTATGAAGGAGTGACTCTTAAAGACACATAGACTATTTTTATAGGGGCATCAGTCGACATTACTATTCTTACAGGGCCATTATTAAACAGTGGGTCTCCTATACTGTTACTGACTATGCATTGAGTGGCTGGGCTGTGTGGTGTAGTAACCACTATGTCCGCTAGGGGGCGCTGTGTGGAGGTTCCAAGAGAGAGGATGAGTGGCAGAATCCTGAAGGATGGTTATGTATCTCAAAGTGGGTGGCTTTGAGATGGAGACTTAGTTATGTGTATTGATCAGTAATGATATTGCTGAAGTGTTATTTCAAGGTATAAGGGAGAAGTCTCCAGGTAACTCGGGAGTTGGGAGGGCCAGTTACCTACAAACCCACTCAGGGGTGTGTTTGAAAACGCCTGTATTAAAAAGCAATGTGAGTGTGTGAAGGACTTGTGATGAGGTCATAGTCATGTGACTTGGTGGGCGTGGCTATATACCATATAATGTGGCCAGGGTAGGTCACATGGGGGTGAATGCTGGGACCTGATTGGTCCAGCTTGGAAGGTCCCGTGAAGAGAGTTGTCTCCTGGATCACAGCATGAGAGGTGGCTGTGAGCAATGGCGATGTGTGCCTGAGAGTTCCCTGGAGGGAACTAACGTATGCAATGGTGAAGCCGCATGAGGAACCCTGACGGGTGAGATAACGCTGAGGCTGGCTAGCCTATACAATGGATGCTATATTGATATGAACTGTATGTTGATTACGCTGGTTTATGCTGAACAATAAACCACATGGACTGTGATGATATATGGAAATCCTGGTGCCGGATGTGTTTTTGTTCGCTGCAAGCGAGAATCCCCTAAGTAAATGACAGCGCTACCTCACAGCTGCCAAAAATTAGGACGCACCCTAATACCCCTTTCATGAGACGTACAGGAGGGCCTCCTGAAAAAATGTTCCCATTATAAGAAAGTGGGTCTGCACCAAAGTTACCTGCACCCCAATTAGCCTTTGAACCCACGTACTGGAATGCCACAGGAAAATAAAGTTCACATTATTCTTTTGGTACTGCCATATTACGTATTAGCCTATGCATTGAATGCAAGGCCTGTCCTGCACCAAAGTTACATGCACCCCAATAAACCTTTGAACCCAGGTACTGGATGGCCACAGGAAAGCCAAATTCACATTATTCATTTGTTTCTGCCACAGTGTTAGCCTATGCATTGAATGCAAGGCCCACCTTGGCACAAAGTTACATGCACCACAATAACCCTTTGAACACACGTACTGGAAGGCCACGGGAAAAACAAGTTCACATTATTCATTTGGCTCTGCCATATTGTTAGACTATGTATTGAATGCAAGGCCTACTCTGCCACAAAGTCACAAGCATCACAATAAGTTTTTGAACCCACGTACTGGATGGCCACAGGAAAACCAAGTTTAGATTATTCTCTTGATACTGCCAAATTGTTAGCCTATGCATTGAATTCAAGGACCGCCCTGCACCAAAATAACATGCGCCCCAATAAGCCTTTCAACAGATGTTACTTGAGGGCTTCAGGACACAAATGTTCCCTTTAGAAGGAAGTGGGTCTCCCATAGTGTTTGCCTATACATTGAAAGTAAGGTCTGCCCTGCCACAAAGTTACATGCACCCCAGTAAGCCTTTGAACCCACGTACTGGAAGGCCACAGGAAAACTAAGTTCACATTATTCATTTATTTCTGTCAAACTGTTAGCCTATGCATTGAATGCAAGTCCTGCCCTGCACCAAAGTAACACACGCCCCAATAAGCCTTTCAACCCAGGTACTGGATGGCCACAGGAAAACCAAGTTCACATTATTCATTAGCTTCTGCCACATTGTTAGCCTATGCACTGAATGCAATGCCTGCACTGCCTCATAGTTAAACAGTCCCTCACTACTTTCAAGGCCACACTCGCTGCAGCAAAACAAACCTACTTCTCATCTCTCATATCCTCCGTGTCTCACAACCTTAAACAGCTATTCAATGCCTTCAATTCTCTCCTCCTTTCCTAGCACCACCTCCCTCTCCACTCATCTCAGCTGAAGACTTTGCATCATTCTTGAAACAGAAGATTGATAACATCTGAGAAAGCTTTGGCCTACAACCCCCACAGCACTTATTCCTAACTATTCAGCTCTCTTCCTCCAAAACCAGCTTCTCCAATAACATAAAATACCAACTTTCCACCCTACTCTCAAGATCACATCTCACCACCTGTGCACTTGACCCGATCCTATCCAAATTCATCCAAAACCTCATCACAGACTTCATCCCATCTCTAACCCATCTCTTCAACCTATCAATAACAACTGGTGTTTTCCCCTCATGCTTCAAACATGCCTCAATCACATCCATCCTCAAAAAGTCCTCTCTTTACCCATCCTCTGTATCTAGCTATCGCCCATTCACTTCTTCCCTTTGCCTCAAAACTGCTGGAACAACATGTCCATTTCAAACTGTCCTCCCAACTCTCTCCCTGCTCCCTCTTTGACCGCTTACAATCTGGCTTCCGGCTGCATCACTCTACTGAAACTGCCCTAACTAAAGTCACCAATGACCTACTGGCTACCAAAGCCAAGCGACACAACTCTGTCCTCCTTCTCCCGGACCTGTCCTCTGACTTTGACACAGTGGACCACTCCCTATTACTACAAACCCTCTCATCTCTTGGAATCATAGACTTGGCCTTATCTTGGATCGTATCATGCCTAAAAGAAAGGATATTCAGTGTCTCCCACTCACACACCACCTCCTCACCTAGCCCCTATCTGTCGGAGTCCTGCAAGGTTCAGTCCTAGGGCCCCTGATCTTCTCCATTTACACCTTCGGACTGGGACAGCTCATAGAATCTCACAGCTTGCAGTATCACCTCTATGCTGATGACACACTGTAATTAGGGTTGGCGGATGGCACTTTTTTAGTTGCTAGTTAAAGAACCCGGCGTTAGCCAGACATAGTAACTAACTGTGGTTAGTTATAACAAATTATAATGATTTTATTGCACATAAAATATTTCACATCATATATTCAACACTATAGATTTGTAACACAAATTAACTAAATGATTACCTAAGTACTGATAGTATTTTATTTTCAACTCATTCAAGAGCTTTTTGATAATCAACATTTTTGGTTTTTCCTTTCGGTGCAAAGATGAACAGATTTTTTGCAGTTCCAACTCTTGAACAGTCCACGTTAAGTTGACCATGAGTAAAGCATGGAGATTGCAAATCGATCCCTACTACTTTCAAGGACTGTCCCTGAGCCTTGTTAATGGACATTACAAATGCCAGTCGAAGTGGAAACTGGAGGCATTTAAAATCAAAAGGCAAATCAGATGGAATGAGTGGAATTTTTGAAATGAAAATGTCCTCTCCTTTGGCACATCCTGTTGCTGAGCTGTTTATCTAATCCTATCCTGTGTGACACTGTCTGTTGAGCTATGTATCTAATCTTATCCTGTGTGATACTGTCTGCTGAGCCGTGTTTCTAATCCTCTCCTGTGTGATACAGTCTGCTGAGCTGTGTATCTATTCCTCTCCTGTGTGTTATTATCTGCTGAACTGTGTATCTAATCCTATCCTGTGTGATACTGTCTGCTGAGTAGTGTTGAGCGATACCGTCCGATACTTAAAAGTATCGTATCGGATGGCATCGGCCGATCTAAAAAAAATATCGGGTATCGCCGATTCCGGTACCGGAAGTCCCATTCAAGTCTATGGGACTTCCGGTATCGGAATAAGAAAAACCCTATTTTGGCCTTGTACAGCCTCTCTGGGGTCTGTACGGGCCTTTCGGGGGGCTGTGCCGGCCTGCCGGGGGGTCTGTGCAGGCTCCGGTGGTCTGTGCAGGCCTGCCGGTGGTCTGTGCAGGCTCCGGTGGTCTGTGCAGGCCTGCCGGGGGGGCTGTGCCGGCCTGCCGGTGGTCTGTGCAGGCTCCGGTGGTCTGTGCCGGCCTGCCGGTGGGCTGTGCAGGCTCCGGTGGTCTGTGCCGGCCTGCAGGGGGGCTGTGCCGGCCTGCTGGTGGGCTGTGCAGGCTCCGGTGGTCTGTGCCGGCCTGCCGGGGGCTGTGCCGGCCTGCCGGTGGGCTGTGCAGGCTCCGGGGGTCTGTGCAGGCATCGTCCGATGGGACTACAAGTCCCATCGGACGATGCCTGCTACCATGACAGTGATTGACACATTAGCCAATGATGGGACAGCAGTAGTCCCATCATCCGGCTAAGGTGTTGAATGTAAAAAAAAAAAAAAAAAATTTACATGCTACATACATGCTACATACATGCTACATACATGCTACATACATACTACATATATACATACATGTAACATACATACTACATGCAACATGCATACTACATACATGCTACATACTACATGCATACTACATACATAATACATATATACTACATGCATGCAACATACATACAACATATATACTACATGCATGCAACATGCATACTACATATATACTATATACAGTGGGGAAAAAAAGTATTTAGTCAGTCAGCAATAGTGCAAGTTCCACCACTTAAAAATATGAGAGGCATCTGTAATTTACATCATAGGTAGACCTCAACTATGGGAGACAAACTGAGAAAAAAAAATCCAGAAAATCACATTGTCTGTTTTTTTTTCATTTTATTTGCATATTATGGTGGAAAATAAGTATTTGGTCAGAAACAAGCAATCAAGATTTCTGGCTCTCACAGACCTGTAACTTCTTCTTTAAGAGTCTCCTCTTTCCTCCACTCATTACCTGTAGTAATGGCACCTGTTTAAACTTGTTATCAGTATAAAAAGACACCTGTGCACACCCTCAAACAGTCTGACTCCAAACTCCACTATGGTGAAGACCAAAGAGCTGTCAAAGGACACCAGAAACAAAATTGTAGCCCTGCACCAGGCTGGGAAGACTGAATCTGCAATAGCCAACCAGCTTGGAGTGAAGAAATCAACTGTGGGAGCAATAATTAGAAAATGGAAGACATACAAGACCACTGATAATCTCCCTCGATCTGGTGCTCCACGCAAAATCCCACCCCGTGGGGTCAGAATGATCACAAGAACGGTGAGCAAAAACCCCAGAACCACGCGGGGGGACCTAGTGAATGAACTGCAGAGAGCTGGGACCAATGTAACAAGGACTACCATAAGTAACACACTACGCCACCATGGACTCAGATCCTGCAGTGCCAGACGTGTCCCACTGCTTAAGCCTGTACATGTCCGGGCCCGTCTGAAGTTTGCTAGAGAGCATTTGGATGATCCAGAGGAGTTTTGGGAGAATGTCCTATGGTCTGATGAAACCAAACTGGAACTGTTTGGTAGAAACACAACTTGTCGTGTTTGGAGGAAAAAGAATACTGAGTTGCATCCATCAAACACCATACCTACTGTAAAGCATTGTGGTGGAAACATCATGCTTTGGGGCTGTTTCTCTGCAAAGGGGCCAGGACGACTGATCCGGGTACATGAAAGAATGAATGGGGCCATGTATCGTGAGATTTTGAGTGCAAACCTCCTTCCATCAGCAAGGGCATTGAAGATGAAACGTGGCTGGGTCTTTCAACATGACAATGATCCAAAGCACACCGCCAGGGCAACGAAGGAGTGGCTTCGTAAGAAGCATTTCAAGGTCCTGGAGTGGCCTAGCCAGTCTCCAGATCTCAACCCTATAGAAAACCTTTGGAGGGAGTTGAAAGTCCGTGTTGCCAAGCGAAAAGCCAAAAACATCACTGCTCTAGAGGAGATCTGCATGGAGGAATGGGCCAACATACCAACAACAGTGTGTGGCAACCTTGTGAAGACTTACAGAAAACGTTTGACCTCTGTCATTGCCAACAAAGGATATATCACAAAGTATTGAGATGAAATTTTGTTTCTGACCAAATACTTATTTTCCACCATAATATGCAAATAAAATGAAAAAAAAACAGACAATGTGATTTTCTGGATTTTTTTTCTCAGTTTGTCTCCCATAGTTGAGGTCTACCTATGATGTAAATTACAGACGCCTCTCATCTTTTTAAGTGGTGGAACTTGCACTATTGCTGACTGACTAAATACTTTTTTTCCCCACTGTATACTACATGTAACATACATACTACATATATACTACATGCTACATACATGCTACATACATACTACATACATGCTACATACTACATACATAATACATATATACTACATGCATGCAACATACATACAACATATATACTACATGCATACTACATATATACTATATATACTACATGTAACATACATACTACATATATACTACATGCTACATACATACTACATACATGCTACATACCACATGCATGCAACATGCATACTACATATATACTGCATATATACTACATGCATGCAACATACATATATACTACATACAATTCATACATATAGACATACAGTACATATAACATAGAGTACATACTCACCGTCACTTGTCACTTTGATCCCCGAAGCCATTGTCCCCTTGAGGAATAAATATCAAAATAAAAAAACACCAATATACTTACCCCGATCCGCAGAAGTCCACGAGGGTCCCACGTCGATCTTGCATGGAGAACAGCAGCATCAGCTGATGCTACCGTTCTCTACCAGCTCCAGGAATACAATGACGGGAGGTAGGTATCCTTCCGCACTGTATTCCTCCACCACTGTAAAAAAAAAGTCCCTAGTCTCACTTTATGCCATTGCTGCGTGGGAATTTCCCACGCAGCAATGGCATAAAGTGAGACTAGGGACTTTTTTTTTTTAAAGTGGTGGAGGAATACAGTGCGGAAGGATACCTACCTTCCGTCATTGTATTCCTGGAGCTGGTAGAGAACGGTAGCATCAGCTGATGCTGCTGTTCTCCACGCAAGATCGACGTGGGACCCTCGTGGACTTCTGCGGATCGGGGTAAGTATATTGGTGTTTTTTTATTTTGATATTTATTCCTCGAGGGGACAATGGCTTCGGGGATCAAAGTGACAAGTGACGGTGAGTATGTACTCTATGTTATATGTACTGTATGTCTATATGTATGTATTGTATGTAGTATATATGTATGTTGCATGCATGTAGTATATATGCAGTATATATGTAGTATGCATGTTGCATGCATGTGGTATGTAGCATGTATGTAGTATGTAGCATGTATGTATGTTGCATGTATGTAGCATGTAGTGTGTATGTATGTAGCATGTATGTAGTGTGTATGTTGCATGTATGTAGCATGTAGTGTGTATGTTGCATGTATGTAGCATGTAGTATGTATGTTACATGTAGTATATATAGTATATATGTAGTATGCATGTTGAATGCATGTAGTATATATGTTGTATGCATGTTGCATGCATGTAGTATATATGTATTATGTATGTAGTATGTATGTAGCATGTATGTAGTATGTATGTTGCATGTATGTAGCATGTAGTATATATGTAGTATGTATGTTACATGTAGTATATATAGTATATATATGTAGTATACATGTAGTATATATAGTATATATGTAGTATGCATGTAGTATATATGTTGTATGTATGTTGCATGCATGTAGTATATATGTATTATGTATGTAGTATGTAGCATGTATGTAGCATGTAGTATATATGTAGTATGTATGTTACATGTAGTATATATAGTATATATGTAGTATGCATGTTGCATGCATGTAGTATATATGTTGTATGTATGTTGCATGCATGTAGTATATATGTAGTATGTATGTAGCATGTATGTAGTATGTAGCATGTATGTAGCATGCATGTAGTATGTAGCATGTATGTAGTATGTATGTTACATGTAGTATGTATGTAGTATGTATGTAGTATGTAAGTAGCATGTATGTAGCATGTATGTAGCATGTATGTAGTATGTAGCATGTATGTAGCATGCATGTAGTATGTAGCATGTATGTAGTATGCATGTTGCATGTAGTATGTATGTTACATGTAGTATATATGTAGTATGTATGTAGCATGCATGTAGTATGTAGCATGTATGTAGCATGCATGTAGTATGTAGCATGTATGTAGTATGCATGTTGCATGTAGTATGTATGTTACATGTAGTATATATGTAGTATGTATGTAGTATGTAGCATGTATGTAGTATGTATGTAGCATGCATGTAGTATGTAGCATGTATGTAGTATGCATGTTGTATGTATGTTACATGTAGTATGTATGTAGTATGTATGTAGCATGTATGTAGCATGTAAATTTATTATTTTTTTTTTTTACATTCAACACATTAGCCGGATGATGGGACTACTACTGTCCCATCATTGGCTAATGTGTCAATCACTGTCATGGTAGCAGGCATCACCCGATGGGACATGTAGTCCCATCGGACAATGCCTGCACAGACCCCCGGAGCCTGCACAGCCCACCGGCAGGCCGGCACAGCTCCCCGGCAGGCCGGCACAGCTCCCCGGCAGGCCGGCACAGACCCCCGGAGCCTGCACAGACCACCGGCAGGCTGGCACAGCTCCCCCGGCAGGCCGGCACAGACCCCCGGAGCCTGCACAGACCACCGGCAGGCCGGCACAGCTCCCCCGGCAGGCCGGCACAGACCCCCGGAGCCTGCACAGCCCACCGGCAGGCCGGCACAGCTCCCCCGGCAGGCCGGCACAGACCCCCGGAGCCTGCACAACCCACCGGCAGGCCGGCACAGCTCCCCCGGCAGGCTGGCACAGACCCCCGGAGCCTGCACAGACCACCGGCAGGCCTGCACAGACCACTGGCAGGCCGGCACAGACCCCTGGACAGTCGGCACAGCCCCCCCGAAGGCCCGAACTGACGGCGCATCATGATGCGCACAGACAGCGCATCATGATGACGTCATTTCGACAGCCAATCAGAGCCACAAAAGTGGCTCATTGCATTTTGGACTTCCGATTCCGGTATCCGATACGAAAAATGTATCGGTACTCGGTATCGGAATTCCAATACGGCAAATATCGGCCGATACCCGATACTTGCGGTATCGGAAAGCTCAACACTACTGCTGAGCCATGTATCTAATCCTGTCCTGTGTGTTACTGTCTGCTGAGCTGTGTATCTAATCCTACCCTGTGTGATACTGTCTGCTGAGCCATGTTTGTAATCCTATCCAATGTGATACCGTCTTATGAGCCGTGTATCTACAGTTAGGTCCATATATATTTGGACAGAGACAACATTTTTCTAATTTTGGTTCTAGACATTACCACAATGAATTTTAAACAAAACAATTCAGATGCAGTTGAAGTTCAGACTTTCAGCTTTCATTTGCGGGTATCCACATTAAAATTAGATGAAGGGTTTAGGAATTTTAACTCCTTAACATGTGCCACCCTGTTTTTAAAGTGACCAAAAGTAATTGGACAGATTAAATAATTGTAAATAAAATGTTCATTTCTAGTACTTGGTTGAAAACCCTTTTGTTGTGAAATCATTTTCTGATTTACCTATGGCTTCTGGTGAGGGTGGTGAAGCTGGATGTGTTGACAGAGGAGTCGTGAGTTCTCCATCCGGGCTCCCTCCAGTGGTAACAGTAGGTAATGAAGCTGATCTAAATGGCAGAGACCTGCCACTTGACGAGGCGTCTAGGATCATCGTAGGTGCGCTCCCCGGCTACTGCTAGTTGTGTGGATAGGATCAGGGGTCTGCAATCTGCTTAGTTACCAACCTCTCTGGTTTTCTGTGGCTTAGCTTGTTTTTGTTTTTCCTCCTCGGTTACGCATTCATAACAGAATCACCAGCCATACCGCAGATTCTAGGGTACTCAAAAGCAGGGAAAAAAAAGTGTCAGAATTTATTTTTTTTATATGCATTTTTT
This sequence comes from Dendrobates tinctorius, assembly GCF_039654945.1. Lineage (NCBI taxonomy): Eukaryota > Metazoa > Chordata > Amphibia > Anura > Dendrobatidae > Dendrobates > Dendrobates tinctorius. Next base: position 13,914,924 of record NW_027361690.1, read on the forward strand.
ACTCTTTTTCTCTGGGGCCGTAGGAGGATTTTTTCCTTAATGCAGATTAAGCAATTGTCTGATCGTGTGGAGCAGCTCGCTGCTGAAGTGCGAGGAATTTCCACCTATCTCGCTCAATCACACGCTGTTGAACCCAAAATCCCTACTTCTCATGTGTTTTCTGGGGATCAGTCTAAATTTTTAAATTTTAAGAATAATTGTAAATTATTTCTTGCCTTGAAGCCTAACTCATCGGGGAGCTCTGCGCAGCAGGTTGAAATCGTCATCTCCTTGCTGCGCGGCGATCCCCAGGATTGGGCGTTTTCTTTGACACCTGAAAATCCTATTCTGACTAATGTGGATGCATTTTTTCAGGCCTTGGGGTTGTTGTATGATGAACCTAATGCTATTGATCAAGCTGAGAAAGCCCTATTGGCATTGAACCAGGGTCAAGATTCTGCAGAGTTATACTGTCAAAAATTCCGAAAGTGGGCGGTCCTTACTACATGGAATGATGGTGCCTTGGCAGCTCTCTTTCGGAAGGGTTTATCAGAAACCGTAAAAGATATTATGGTGGGATTTCCTGTTCCCTCTGGCCTTGACGATTCTATGTCATTAGCCATTCAAGTTGATCGGCTTTTATGTGAACGTAAAACTACATGAGAGGTGTTGCCACCTTTTGAACAAATGTCTGAACCTATGCAATGTGATAGCGTTTTGTCTAGTGTGCAACATCAGGAGTATAGAAGGCGTAATAAGCTGTGTTTTTTCTGTAGAGATGCCTCTCATATTATTTCTGTCTGCCCTAAACGAGAGAAACGTTTTGCACACACATTTGCTGTGGGTGGCGTACAACCTAAGTTTCTTTTGGCAATTACTCTGATCTGCTCCTTATCCACATTTTCCTCCAAGGCTTTTGTGGATTCAGGAGCGGCTTTGAATCTGATGGATTTGGATTTTGCTAAACATTGTGGTTTTCCCATGATACCTCTGCGGACACCTATTCCTTTGAAGGGTATTGATGCTACTCCTTTGGCGGAGAATAAACCTCAGTTTTGGACCCAGGTGATAATTCGGGTCACCCCAGACCACCAAAAAAATTGTAGATTTTTGGTACTGCATAATTTGCATGATACTATTGTTCTGGGTTTTCCCTGGTTGCAAATCCATAATCCAGTTTTGGATTGGAAATCTTTGTCTGTGGTGAATTGGGGCTGTCGGTGTGCTCTTGGTGACACTCCTGTTTTCTCCACCTCTCCCCAGTCTCATGATGTTCCTGACTATTTGGCTGATTTTTATGATGTATTTAGTGAGAGTAAGTCTGTGTCCCTGCCTCCTCACAGGAGTTATGACTGTGCAATTGAGTTGAGGCTTGGGTGTAAATTTCCCAAGGGTCGGCTTTTCAACTTATCTGTACCTGAACACGAGGCTATGTGATCTTATATTAAGGAGTCGTTGGAGAAGGGTCATATTAGACCATCCTCTTCACCCTTAGGTGCTGTTTTTTTTTTTCGTGGCGAAGAAAGATGGTTCATTAAGGCCTTGTATTGAATATCGTTCCCTTAACAAGATTACGGTTAAATATCAATATCTATTACCCCTGATTTCTGATTTATTTTCCAGAGTTAAAGGTGCCTGCTGGTTTACTAAGCTTGACCTCAGGGGGGCGTATAATCTTATTCGCATCAAGCATGGGGATGAATGGAAGACTGCGTTTAATGCTCCGGAGGGACATTTTGAGCACCTGGTGATGCCTTTTGGGCTCACTAATGCCCCTTCTGTCTTCCAATCCTTCATGAAAGATATATTCCAGGATAAATCTTTGATCATCTATCTGGATGATATTCTGATCTTTTCCAGTGACTGAGATTCTCATGTGGAACATGTTCGGACTGTGTTCCGGATTTTGAGGGAGAATTCCCTGTATGTTAACGGATCAAAATGCCTTTTTGGTGTACAGAGGATTTCATTTTTGGGATTTATTTTGTCTCCATCAAATATTGAAATGTACCCGGCCAAGGTACAGGCCATTTATGATTGGGTTCAGCCCACTTCTTTGAAGGCTCTCCAGAAGCTTTTGGGTTTTGCTAATTTTTATCGTAAATTTATAGCTAATTTTTCTGGTATTGCCAAACCTCTGACTGATCTGACCAAGAAGGGCGCTGATGTGCTGAATTGGTCTCCAGAGGCTGTTTTGGCATTTCAGAAGCTGAAGCGGAGGTTCACTTCTGCTCCGGTTTTACAGCAACCTTATGTCTCCTTATGTCTCCATTTCAGGTAGAGGTAGATGCTTCAGAGATTGGTGCAGGAGCTGTTTTTTCCCAAAAAGATCAGGTGACTTCTAAAATGAATCCCTGTGCCTTCTTTTCCCGAAAGTTCTCCCCATCTGAGCGCAACTATGATGTGGGGAATTGGGAATTGTCGGCCATGAAGTGGGTATTCGAGGAATGGAGACATTGGTTGGAGGGAGCTAGACTTCAAGTTGTGGTCCTTACTGACCACAAGAATTTGATTTACCTGGAGTCAGCCAAACGCTTGAATCCTAGACAGGCTAGGTGGGCCTTGTTTTTCACGCGATTTGAATTTGTGGTCTCCTTTCTTCCGGACACTAAGAATGTTAAGGCAGAAGCCCTTTCTAGGAGTTTCTTTGCTGATTCTCCTATTGTGACCAAACCTACTACCATCCTAGGTGAGGGGGTAGTTCTTTCTGCCATCTCGCCCGATTTGAGACGTGCCCTGGAAGAATTTCAGGAGGACAAATCTGAGCGTTGTCCTATGGGAAAATTGTATGTTCCTGACCAGTGGAGGAAGAGAGTGATGTCTGAAGCTCATTGCTCCGCGATAGCTGCTCATCCATGTATTTTTGGTACCAGAGATCTGGTGAGTCGGTCTTTTTGGTGGCCCGCGTTATCTCATGATGTCAGGAATTTTGTGCAGTCTTGTGGGACTTGTTCCCGGTCTAAACCCTGTTCTCGTTCTAGTGGGTTGTTGATGCCCTTGCAGGTGCCCAAGAGGCCATGGACCCATATCTCAATGGCTTTGATTTCTCATCTTCCTGTCTCTCAGAGAATGACTGTTATCTGGGTGATTTGTGATAGATTTTCTAAGATGGTCCATCTTGTACCACTTCCAAAGCTGCCATCTTCCTCAGAGTTGGTGCCCTTGTTTTTACAACAGGTGGTTCGGTTGCATGGGATTCCTGAGAACATTGTGTCGGACAGAGGAGTCCAGTTTGTCTCCAGTTTTGGAAAGCTTTTTGTTCCAAGCTGGGAATTCAGTTATCCTTCTCCTCTGCGTTTCACCCACAGACCAATGGACAGACTGAGAGAACAAACCAGACTTTGGAGTCTTATTTGAGATGTTTTATATCTGCTGATCAGGATAATTGGGTCTCATTTTTGCCCTTGGCCGAATTAGCCCTAAATAATAGAGCTTGTTCTGCCACATTGATGTCTGCCCTTTTTCTGTAACTTTGGGTTTCATCCTCGATTTTCTTCAGGGCAAGTTGAATCTTCAATCTGCCCAGGTGTTGACACTGTGGTAGAGAGAATGCCGCAGATTTGGGACCAAGTGGTGGATAAGTTGTCCCTCTCTCAAGAAAAGGCCCAGCGGTTTTCCAACCGGCATAGGACCATTGGTCCCCGGTTTAAAGTGGGTGATATGGTTTGGTTGTCGTCAAAAAATATCTCTATGAAGGTTGCGTCTCCAAAGTTCAAGCCAAGATTTATTGGACCTTATAGGATTTTGGAGATTCTTAACCCGGTTTCTTTTCGATTGGCTCTTCCAGTTACGTTTAAGATCCATAACGTGTTTCATAAGTCTCTGTTGAAGAGGTTTGTTGAGCCAGTGGTTCCTATGGTGGCACCTCCTGACCCTGTGCTGGTTGAAGGTAATGTGGAATATGAGGTAGAGAAAATACTGGATTCTCGTCTGGCTAGATGGAGACTCCAGTATTTGGTCAAGTGGAAGGGTTATGGCCAGGAGAACAATTCTTGGGTCCCTGCCTCTGACATTCATGCTGACAGATTGGTTCGTGCTTTTCACCGGGCCCATCCTGATCGGCCCGGTGGCATGAATGAGGGTTCGGTGACCCCTCCTCAAGGGGGGGTACTGTTGTGACCTCATTTTCTGGTTTACCTCTGGCTTCTGGTGAGGGTGGTGGAGCTGGATGTGTTGACAGAGGAGTCGTGAGTTCTCCATCCGGGCTCCCTCTAGTGGTAACAGTAGGTAATGAAGCTGATCTAAATGGCAGAGACCTGCCACTTGATGAGTCGTCTATAATCATCATATGTATGCTTCACGGCTTCTGCTAGTTGTGTGGATAGGATCAGTGGTCTGCAATCCGCTTAGTTACCAACCTCTCTGGTTTTCTGTGGCTTAGCTTGCTTTTGTTTTTCCTCCTCGGTGACTCATTCATAGCAGCCTTTGTTTGCAATGACTGCCTGAAGTCTTGAACTCATGGACATCATCAGATGTTGTGTTTCCTCCTTTTTGATGCTCTGCCAGGCCTTCACTGAAGTGGTTTTCAGTTGCTGTTTGTTTGTGGGCCTTTCTGTCTGAAGTTTAGTCTTTAACAAGTGAAATGCATGCTCAATTGGGTTGAGATCAGGTGACTGACTTGGCCATTCAAGAATATTCCACTTCTTTGCTTTAATAAACTCCTGGGTTGCTTTGGCTTTATGTTTTGGGTAGTGTTGAGCGATACCTTCCGATATCGGGAAATATCGGATCGGATTGGATCGGACCGATACCCAAAAAGTATCGGATATCTCCGATTTCGATACCGGAAACCAATGCAAGTCAATGGGACAGAAATATCGGAATTAAAATAAACCCTTTCTTTCCTTGTAGGTTAATTCTACATGAAGTAAAACAACTAAGAATGATGTAGAATGTATTGGGGAGGTGGAGGAGACATTAAAGGCATAGAGGTTTAGCCCGATCAAATGTAAAAGCAGGAATTAATTTTTTTTTAAGACGTTCGGAGTTACAAAGATATTGACTATGTTAACCTTTTTTATATTTTGTCAGATATGTATGTTTCACTACTTCCTTGCTCTTCACCTTCTTTTTTACTTCTCCCACACTTTCTCCTTCATGAGCAGGAGTGGCATATTTTTCATCAACTTCTTCACCTTATTCATCTCCTTTTTCACCTTCTTCCTATTATTCTTTTCTTTTACATTCTTCATATTATTCTTCTTCATATTCTACTTCTTCAGCTTCTTCCTATTCTTCTTCTTCATCATATTCTTATTTGTGACAGGCATTCCTGTAGTTGTTATATATAAAAGTTTGAAGATTACACCTTCCGTTCTGCCTGTCACAAAAGATTTACAACAGGATTTGTCCGCGTTCAGTTTGGCCTGCAGTAGCAGGCATTTTCCAGGGGCACCACGAGGAGGAACGGACTCACCCCCATACACTGCTTGGTCTTATTCTGCTTATAATTTAGATAATATCTTTTGCTCTGATTTTTAGTCTTATGCTTAATGTTCTTCTGCTTTTTGTTCTTCTGCTTCTTGGTCTTCTGTCTCTTGTTCTGTATCTTGGTGGTTGTCTTCATGTTCTTTGTCTTCTTGGTCATCTTTTTCAGGGACATCTTTTTGGTCTTCTTTGGGGTGGTCTTCAGGGTCGTCGTCTTCAGGGTCATCGTCTTAGGGGTCGTCATCTTCTTCGGGGTGGACTTCAGGGTCGTCGTCTTCATGGTCGTCATCAGGGAGATCCAGAGTGATTACCAAAAATCATTTCAAAAAGCTTGAACTTGGAAATGTAGCAGAAGGTACAAGAAGGCTGAGGAACTGCCGAGAACCAGCTGACGGTACTGGAACCTGGATGGGTAGCAGAAGAAACAAGAGCCAATGGCACTTCCGAGGACCAGCTGATGGTACTGGAACCCGGTTACTAAGCAGAAGGTACCTGTGCCAGAAAGCACTACCAAGGACCAGCAGACGTTGCTGGAACTCGGATACCGAGAAAGAGGCACCTAAGCCAAAGGCACTGCCGAGAACCAGCTGACGGTGCTGGAACCCGGATGGGTAGCAGAAGCTACAAGAGCCAATGGAACTACCGAGGACCAGCTGATGGTGCTGGAACCCGGAGGGGCAGCAGAAGGAAGCTACAAGAGCCAATGGAACTACCGATGACCAGCTGATGGTACTGGAACCCAGTTATTAAGCAGGAGGTACCTTTGCCAGAAAGCACTACCAAGGACCAGCAGACGTTGCTGGAACTTGGATACCAAAAAGGAGGCACCTAAGCCAAAGGCACTGCCGAGAACCAGCTGATGGTACTGGAACCCGGATAGGTAGCAGAAGGTACCCATGAAAAACAAAGTTGCAAGGCCGCGAGCCGGCCGCAGTTACCGAAACCCAGCAGTCCTACAGGCGGTGCTTGTCCTATTGGCACTACGGAACCAGCCTTTATTGCCAGATCCCACAGCCCACATAGAAAGCACCTAAACTGCAGGCACCATAGAGTCGACTAACCCGACCGCAACGTGACAGGACAAAGTTTTGGAGGCAAAATGATGTTTACACTACCCGGAAACAGCCAGCGTGCTGGAACCAGGCTAGGCAGGAGGGAGTACCCGTGCCAAAGACACTGCCGAGAACCAGCTGACGGTGCTGGAACCCGGATGGGTAGCAGAAGCTGCAAGAGCCAATGGAACTACCGAGGACCAGCTGATGGTGCTGGAACCCGGAGGGGCAGCAGAAGGAACAAGAGCCAATGGCACTACCGAGGACCAGCTGATGGTACTGGAACCCGGTTACTAAGCAGGAAGTACCTGTGCCAGAAAGCACTACCAAGGACCAGCATACATTGCTGGAACTCGGATCCCGAGAAGGAGGCACCTAAGCCAAATGCACTGCCGAGAGCCAGCTGACGGTGCTGGCACCCGGATGGGTAGCAGAAGCTACAAGAGCCAATGGAACTACCGAGGACCAGCTATAGGTGCTGGAACCCGGAGGGGCAGCAGAAGGAGCAAGAGCCAATGGCACTACCGAGGACCAGCTGATGGTACTGGAACCCAGTTATTAAGCAGGAGGTACCTTTGCCAGAAAGCACTACCAAGGACCAGCAGACGTTGCTGGAACTCGGATACCAAAAAGGAGGCACCTAAGCCAAAGGCACTGCCGAGAACCAGCTGACGGTACTGGAACCCAGATAGGTAGCAGAAGGTACCCATGAAAAACAAAGTTGCAAGGCCGCGAGCCGGCCGCAGTTACCGAAACCCAACAGTCCTACAGGGGGTGCTTGTCCTATTGGCACTACAGAACCAGCCTTTATTGCCAGATCCCGCAGCCCACATAGGAAGCACCTAAACTGCAGGCGCCATAGAGTCAGCTAACCCGACCGCAACATGGCAGGACAAAGTTTTGGAGGCAAAGTGACGTTAACACTACCCGGAAACAGCTCGCGTGCTGGAACCAGGCAGGGCAGGAGGGAGTACCCGTGCCAAAGACACTGCCGGGAACCAGCTGGCGGTGCTGGAACCCAGGGTAAACACTGCAAACAGAGTGGAGACAGAGGCCTAATTGGAGCAAGTTTAAAATCTGTAGTTGTGTGAGTGTGGACAGAGCAGGAGAAATTGCCGGACACACAGCTGGGGATCAGCTGACATTACTGAACCCCAATAACACTGGAGCATATGTTGACTGTGCAGACGACACTTCGGAGCAGCAACTGGCGGTGTTGGAGCCCAGGGTCAATAGTACAAACAGAGTGGAGGCAGAGGTCTATTTGGAGCAAGTTTAAAATCTGTAGTTGTGTGAGTGTGAACAGAGCTGGAAAAATTGCCGGACACACAGCTGGTGATCAGCTGACAATACTGAACCCCAATAACACTGGAGCATATGTTGACTGTGCAGACGGCACTTCTGAGCAGCAACTGGTGGTGTTGGAGCCCAAGGTTAATACTACAAACACAGTGGAGCCAGAGGCCTAATTGGATCAAGATTAATATCTGTTGTAGACTAGATGAGGTGAGCTGAATTCCTTTTTTGCCTTTTTGCTCTGTCTTCAGAAAATACCTGAGTACTGATGTAGTCTTTTTGAAGCCTAGCGTCTTTAGGGCTTTTTTTCCCTATCAGTCTGTTGGCTCATGTTTTGATAGGGTTTTTGTGCGGATTGCAGACAGCAGATTTTCTATCCAGTCCTATTTAGTTAGCTTGGGCCCCATCATTTGCTCAGCCTATCTTTCTATCTGTGTTAGTGTTTTTTCATCTTACTTCACCGTCATTATATGTTGGGGGCTGCCTATTGCTTTGGGGTCTGCTCTGTGGCAGTTTAGATTTCCCTTTCTGTCTTTAGGCTATTTGGCTCTCTGGCTGTGATCGAGGGGTCTAGGGCACCGTAGGAAACCCCCACGGGTACTGCTAGTTGTTGTTGATAGGTTCAGGGGTCTGCAATCCGATAGCTGCCAACTTCTCTGGTTTTCTGGACTTAGCTAGTATTTCTGTTTTTGCCTCCTACGGTGACTCATTCATAACAGCGTACTGAGGTGTGCTGACCATAGGCACTGGCCCACCCGCCTCTTCAGATTCAAAGAGACAATGGTGTTGCGCATCACTGCATACTCCCTCTTCTTCACATTCTAGAATGCTGCTTGGCTGGCCCCCTCTTTCCAAGCCAAGAGATTCAGAGAACAGAAGTAGAGATGGCTCCTGTCCAGGGCTCTCTGACTGCCTGGGCAATTTGGCAGGTGGTGAAGAGACAGATGGTTGCTCTTCAGCGCTCTGGACCTGAGAGGACGTGGAAGTAATTGAAGTCGATGCGCTAGCTGCCATCCACCCGACAACGGCTTCAATTTGTTCCTCCCGCAGCAGTGGGGTGCGGCGAGCTCCTACAAAGCTGCGCATAAAGGACTGTTCCCTGGGAAAACTGGGGGATGCTGAGTCACTGGTGCCCGCAGCAGGCACAGAATCCCCACGTCCTCTACCTGCTGAAACTCCACGCCCACGATCACGTGCCTTACTCCCTGCCTTCTTCATCTTGGTAGACTGATAAAGGTAGGCAGAAAAGTATTAAGGGCTTAGTGTGCTTATTCCTGAACAGCTGCTAACAGGTATAAGAAACACTAATTTTATAAAGTGTGGACTAGACTTTAATATGAGCTAATGTGGCCTACACAACTGTAAAGTGGAGTGTTTGGTGAACTTTTTTACGTGTTTTTTTCACACAAAAAAAAGGATGTGACCAAAGTTGTAAAAGCGATAGTATCACAAACTTTTTGTAGCTATTACAATGCAGGAAGGTAACCTACAATGCAAGAGATGAGGCTACAAAAAATAGGCTAATACTAATCTGGCTGGGGCTGCAGGGCACAAGCCAGCAGAAAGGCTCCTCTATCTACTCCTATAAGCAGCACTACAGCAAAAAAAGGACAATGTATGAGGCAGTGACGCACGCTGAGCGGACTACAACCAGAGGTAGCTGCAGAACACACTACAGCGTGAGCTGCACTCACACACAGAGACCTCACAGACAGTCATGAACAGTGCAGAGAACTGTGCACTAGCACTGAAAGGCTGCAGAAAGGCTCCGCTATCTACTCCTATATAGTGTTTGCAACCAATGTAGATGGATACAGATGGAAGCACACTAATAGGAGAAATCAGGAAAAATGAGCAGCAATAAAACAAAAAAAGGACTATGTATGAGGCAGTGACGCACGCTGAGCGGACTACAACCAGAGGTGGCTGCAGAACACTACAGCGGAGCTGCACTCACACACACAGACCTTGCAGACAGCTGTGAACAGCGCTGCAAAGCAAAAGAAAGCTACAGCGGTTGATAATGTAGCCTGGGTAAAGCACTATATAGAAAATCGCTATCTCTAACGGTCCCTCAGAGTCTGAACAGCAACGTCCTGTCCCTAACTGAATTCACAGCAGAGTGAACCAAAAATGGCGGCGGCGGCTTTTATAGTGCATCATGACATCATTTCAGCAACCAATCACAGCCATGCCATTAGTTAACATGCCTACATGCCTAACAGGATGTGCCCACACTTCTTAGGATTCCTCATTGGCTGAATCAAATCAAACTGGCTCATAGCATTATGGGAACTTCCAAATCCGGTATTCGATATGCAAAAAGTATCGGAACTCAGTATCGTAATTCTGATACCGCGAATATCGGCCGATACCCGATATTTGCAGTATCGGAATGCTCAACACTAGTTTTGGGTCATTGTCCATCTGTAGTATGAAACGACGACCAATCAGCTTGGCTGCATTTGACTGAATCTGAGCACACAGTGTGGCTCTGAATACCTCAAAATTCATTCGGCTGCTTCTGTCCTGTGTCACATCATCAATACTAGTGACCCAGTGCCACTGGCAGCCATGCATGCCCAAGCCATCACACTGCCTCCACCGTGTTTTACAGATGATGTGGTATGCTTTGGATCATGAGCTGTACCAAGCCTTCGCCATACTTTCTCTTTCCTTCATTTTGGAAGAGGTTGATCTTGGTTTCATCTGTCCAAAAAATGTTCTTCCAGAACTGTGCTGGCTTTTTTAGATGTTTTTTAACAAAGTCCAGTCTAGCCTTTTTATTCTTGATGCTTATGAGTGGCTTGCACCGTGCAGTGAACCCTCTGTATTTACTTTCATGCAGTCTTCTCTTTATGGTAGATTTGGATATTGATACGTCTACCTCCTGGAGAGTGTTGCTCACTTGGTTGGCTGTTGTGAAGGGGTTTCTCTTCACCATGGAGATTATTCTGCGATCATCCACCACTGTTGTCTTCCGTGGGCGCCCAGGTCTTTTTGCATTGATGAGTTCACCAGTGCTTTCTTTCTTTCTCAGAATGTACCAAACTGTAGATTTTGCCACTCCTAATGTTGTAGCAATTTCTCAGATGTGTTTTTTCTGTTTTTGCAGCTTAAGGATGGCTTGTTTACCTGCATGGAGAGCTCCTTTGACCGCATGTTTCCTTCACAGCAAAACCTTCCAAATGCAAGCACCACACCTCAAAACAACTCCAGGCCTTTTATCTGCTTAATTGAGAATGACCTAATGAAGGCATTGCCTACACCTGTCCATGAAATAGCCTTGGAGTCAATTGTCCAATTACTTTTGGTCCCTTTAAAAACAGGGTGGCACATGTTAAGGAACTGAAACTCCTAAACCCTTCATCCAATTTTAATGTGGATACCCTCAAATGAAAGCTGAAAGTCTGAGCTTCAACTGCATCTGAATTGTTTTGTATAAAATTCATTGTGGTAAAGTCTAGAACCAAAATTAGAAAAATGTTGTCTCTGTCCAAATATATATGGACCTAACTGTAATCCTATCCTATGTGATACTGTCTGCTGAGCTGTTTATCTAATCCTATCCTTTGTGATACTGTCTGCTGAGCTGTGTATCTAATCCTCTCCTGTGTAATACTGTCTGCTGAGCCGTGTATCTAATCCTATCCTGTGGGATACTGTCTGCTGAGCCATGTATCTAATCCTATCCTATGTGTTACTGTCTGCTGAGCCATGTATCTAATCCTACACTATGTTACTGATTGCTGAGCTGTGTATCTAATCCTATCCTGTGTGATGCTGGGCTGTGTATCTAATCCTATCCTGTGTGATACTGGGCTCCCCCTGGGCTCCCCCTGCAGTCTGTGTCAGAGTGTGGTCTGTATCGGCATGGTAGTAAATTGTGTTATTTCCAGCTTTACAGAAGGACGATAACACCATAGAAATGATAAGAATAATAGGCCTCAGTTACCACAACTGTCTACAAGGAAAACTGTTGATCATAGCAACCAATCACAGCTCAGCTTCTTTTAAACAGTTCTCTGGAAATGAAAGATGCTTATTGATTGGTTGCTATGTGGAGTGGGCGTGGCTGATACACTCATTTTTACATATACAGATTTTATTTAGTGCGATCGCAACCCGGGGTCCACCGTGCAGAGATGTTATCCTGCAGCTAGTAAACAATGGTGGTGCTGTGTGACTAGCGTTTACCAGAAAGCACTCTGTGTTTACTCCACACAGTGTGGCCTGAAGGCAAGATACCATGCTGATAGCGTCTCAGAGAGGTATGCACTGGCAAAGGAATGCCAGCTCAGCTAACTGCCGAGTGGCAAAGAGAAATAAAACTAACTAATACATCTGTCCACCAAGTGGCACAAAAATATGAGTACCGAGCTCAGCTAGACGCTGAGTGGCACTAAATGAGGTGTGTGCAATACCCAGTTGAAACCAAAAGGATTTAAGCACGTGGGTTTGACTGTCCCCATAAGTGAACACTGCTATCCATGCATGTGGCTGAGACAGGCGTTAGGCCAAGCCAAAAGAAAAGCCTGCATCTCTAAGGAAAGCTAGGCACTCGCACAGCCGACAAAGTGGCGAAGTATCCACCCACACACGACCACAAATGACATTAGAGCGCCAGTGTGCGCCTCAGAGGACTTTTTATTGGTACAGGTTATGTCCAGGTGGACAGGATCTTGCTTGTGGGACAATCTTGAACTGCCACATCATAAAAAATGACCTCACCAAAATCTTGTCAAATTACCAATGCACTAGCAGGATGCAGCATGTCCCTAATGATAAAGGCTGGAGAAGCACAGGTGCACGCTACTGATGAGAAAAACCACCCACTCACCTAGATAATGGAGGGGTTGGATGCCTAGTAGAAAAAATGCACATAGATAGGGCTTGCATAGGATGCTAGTTACACAGGTAAGTATGATGCAAAGTGTCTGGATAACAGCCTATTGATAATGCCCATAGTAATAGAAGGCGGGCTGTCCAGCACTATATATGCATCACACAGAAAACCAAGCCAACATAAAAAGGGCTAGCTGCATACTGCAAAAAATGATAAAAAGATTAAAAAATAACGCATATGATAAATACATTAAATGAGGTATTGGTTAATTGGTTACTATTTTGGCCAAAACAGATAAACTCGCAACCCAATGCTAAGGGTCCCCATAACTTGCGAGTCCTAACACTAATTTCAAAACAGCTAACACAGGTAAGTGTGATGAAAACCAAGCCGCCATAAATGGGCTTAGCTGCATCCTGCAAAAAATGATAAAAAGTGCAATAAAAAGATGATAAAACAATGCATATGATAAATATATTAAATGAGGTATTGGCTACTATTTTGGGCATGATCAATGGGCTGTTATCCAGACACTTTGCATCATACTTACCTGTGTGACTAGCATTCTATGCAAGCCCTCTCTGTGCATTTTTTGTACTATGCAGCCAACCCCTCTATTATCTAGCTGAGTGGGTGGTTGTTCTCATCAGTAGCGTGCACCTGTGCTGCTCCAGCCTTTATCAGTGGGGGCCTGCTGCATCCTGCTAGTGCATTTGTCATTTGACAAGGTTTTGGTGAGGCTATTTTTTATTATGCTTTTTTGAGTTTCTCTAAGTTAGCAATCCGGAACTGCAGCATCACCAGAGCAGCTGACGACCGACCACCATTGTAAGTTTGCCACATGAGCATGCTCAGTAGGGTGATTTCTGGCCTTAGCCTTCAGAGCATCAGTTCACCGCTGCCTATCGCTGGTTACCATAGGCTTGTCTGGAAGACCAGCAGCAACCAAGTGAACAGCACGAGTCTGAGCAATTTGCTGAGACCAACATTTTTGTTGAGAAACTTCCACTGAGGCTGGAGCAGAATGGAAGACTGCAGAGGAAGACAAGGCTTGGGATCTACCCAGTGCAGTGAGAGAATCCTGGTGCCTAACATTACCCCTGGTTAGGCTCCCCCTGTCAATGTTCATCATGCTTGAAAGCCGCAACAAGCTGGGGGGCACGATTGTGCTCAGTTGGCTTCCAGATCCTATCCTCAAGCACATGACCCTTCCAGTCCACCCCAAAAACATTTTTGCCACGCACCACCTTGGCCCCGACAATAGCATTGACCTCGAAATTGTCTGAGGATGTATCCAAACTCTCAGCAGGAGTCCCAGATGAATGGGTCATATATACAGGTTTCAAGAGAGAGACATGGAAGGTGTTGGCGATGTTCAGGCGTGGAAGACGGCAGAGGCGATATGCCATAGGATTCACCTGCTCCAGAGCCTTGAAAGGGCCCAGATAGCAGGGGGTCAAATTTAGTGGACTTTACACGCAGCCTAAAGTTACGAGCATAGAGCCACACAAAATCGCCAGGGGCAAAAACCGGAGCGGGACGGCGGTGTGCATCAGCGGAGACCCTCATTCTCTTCTTAGAAGCTTTAATAGCATCCTGCATGTGATCCCAGATGTCATGCTCTTCCACTGCCCAATCCACCACCCTAGGAGCAGAGGGCGAGACCAGCATGGGCACAGGTACTCGCGGATACTGACCGTAATTAATGAGAAACGGCGTCTGCTCAGTAGAATCAGAGACAGCGTTATTTAAGGCAAACTCTGCCCAGGGCAGCAAGTGTTCCCAGTCATCATGCCTGGCAGAAACAAAATACCATAGGTATGTGATGAGAGCCTGGTTGGCCTGCTCCACTAGCCCATTCGTCTTGGGGTGGTACACTGAAGAGAGATTGAGCTCAATGCTAAACAGCCGACAAAGCTCCCTCCAGAACCGAGATGCAAATTGAAGACCCCGATCGCTGACAATTTTGTTGGGCATCCTGACAAAATATGCTTTACAAAAACACTGCCAAGGCCCGTGCCAATGGTATGCGCAGAAGGGGAACCAGATGCATCATCTTGGAGAAATGGTCAGTGACAACCCAAATGACAGTGTTGTTTTGGGACTTGAAAAAGCCCATAACAAAGTCCATACCGACCATCTCCCAGGGCCCATCGACCACTGGCAAAGGATATAACAAGCCCATGGGCCTCTGCCAGAAAAAACGATCCTGGCACATGAAACGCAAGCCTGAATGTAATCCATTACATCCCACACCATTCAAGGCTACCAATAAGCTCTCAGCAACAGCTCAGTAGTCCTCTTGATGCTCAAATGCCCTCCAAGAAAGGACCTCCGGGCGTAAGTTAGGTGGTATATAGGATTTGCCCGGAGGCACCTGATCCAGAGACACCAGAGCCACCGTTTGAAGACTCTCCGATTGAATAGTAAGCCATGGCCCGTCTCCCTCCTCGGATGAGACCATGGAACGGGATAGGGCATCGGCATGTAAATTCTTCTCCCTGGCGATGAAATGGAGAGTAAAGTTAAACCGGGAGAAGAATAGACTAGTGATGGTCGAGCATACTCGGTAATGCTCTCTACTTACCCGAGCATTGTTTTACTTGGGGTACTCGACAAGCAGTGAGCATTTTCGGGTTTGCTCGGTGGGAATTCGGGTTCCCACCCTGCATGTTTGGCACTCTTTAGAGCACCAATCAACATGCAGGGATTGTCTGCCATGACTGTAATGCTGCAGTCATCTTTGTTGTGGTATTACAGTGATTGGCTGGCCGCACAGCGTCATCAGGTCTATAAGAGACCTGCCACCACCCTGTTCGCTGCAATCAGCTCTGGATTCAGACAGTGTAGGGAGAGAGTTGCTGCCAAGTTAGGGTCAGATTTGCGGGTTTATAAGTTAGTGTGGGTATACGATCATGGGATACACATATCCACCTAAACCAACAGTCCTTTTAAGGACTAATTATGGGGTATATAGATTGCAGTGCTAGGTAGGCAGGGGAGTGTATGTGGCTATATACATATCAGGGCAAGGCATGCATGCAATGTATGTGGGTATATAGATATCATTGCATACATAAAGAGGGTCCATTTCATTACTGCCTGCTTCTGCTGCCTATTACATATATTGACCGTATATACCTAGCCCTAGGTATCAGTGGCCAAGAATATTTTTTTTGCATCTTAATCCTGATTATTTTATTCCAAAGCAATCCAGAGCACCCTTTCTTCTCCATTTGCTTGTTGACACTGCAGCCAGATCCTTTTCATAGTACAGTGTGAAAATCCAGCTATTTTAAAAGGGTTTGCCCATCCCAGCCACTAGATCTGAGTGCGCAGAAAATTCTAACATTTTTTGTGGTACTGTAAATTTTTTTGGAGAGTCTTAAACTATTTCTTGACACCATTTTGCTGCCCAAAAAATATTTAGCTTCCCAAAAAATCTTTAATAACAGGGCAGATATTTTACAATGGGTTTTGTCTGTCCGCCAATCGGATCGCATTTCATTGCGCTCAAAATTGTGCCATTTCAGGCCTCCATAGAATTTTTTTTGTTGTGTCTAAGGCCTCTTTCACACATCAGGTTTTCGCCGTCAGGCGCGATCCGGCGCTTTTGACAGAAACCGGATCCGGCGAAATGCAATGCCGGATCCGGTTTCCCCCCATTGACTTGCATTTGCGCCGGATCGCGCCGGATGGCCATGCGTTTCATCCGGTTTTCGCCGGATCCGGCAATGTGTCGCGATCCGGCGTCTGGAAAAAACGGCTACTGTAACGTTTTTTGTCTCCGGCGTAAAAGCCGGACACGCCGGATCCGGTGCGTCCGGCTTTTTCACACAATGAAAGCCTATGAGCGCCGCAATGCGCCGGATCCGGCGAAAGCCGGATCCGGTGGCCGGATCCGGTTTTTTGGGTCTGAGCATGCTCAGTAGCTCTGCCCACAAGACATATATAAAAGCAAGACAGTGGGACCCACAGCCACACCCAACATGCCACCCAAGAAAGCAACCAAGCGCAGCAGGAGAAGGCAGGAGACCACTGCAGCACCATCAGCACCACCACCACCCCAAATGGAGCAGCAAATGGAACATGCTGAGGAGGGGAGGCCAGCAGCAGATGAGAGACGGTAATTATCAAATCCCCCATTCCTCCAAACTAGGGCTATTGAATATCAAGATATTCATTGGCCCTTTGTTTCTCTTTATTCAACAGCCGCCCAATAGATGCAGCAGCAGCAGCAGCAGCAATGGCAGCAGGTGGAACACCACCCACAGGCATGGAGTGTGGCCACCAGGAAGACAGCACATCATCTTCTGGGAGCCCTCCCTCGCATCGTCAGCGTTTGACGGTAAGTTTTTATTTCCAAAATCCATCATCTCTGTAATATATGTCTATTCATTGCCTTTTATTTCAAAACAGGATTCACAAGATGAAGAGGAGCTCCCAGAAGAAGAAGGAAGGGGTGGACAGACACTTGGAGTGGGCTCACAATTGGTAAGTTTTTTGCATCAAACGCAGAAACACAACATCACACTACACACAACACATAGAAAACAATGTTCTGCAGACCACACACAGCAAACAAATGCCTACATCCAAAGACATAACATTTTTTGTTTTCTTCTCTAGTCTTCCCAATCTGGTGCTCGGCCAAGAGGTCCTCGCAGTGCCTCCCAGGGTCGTCGGTGACAGCAACGCGGCGGTCACCAGCGTGTAAGTATAAATATTTTTGCTTTGTTTTTTTGCACTTTTTATTTCATTTCTTTTGTGGAGGCTAATTATGTTATTTTTGTCTTTTTCTTTAACAGCCTTCACAGCGTGCTCCCGACTCTGACGGTGAGGATGGAGGACTCGATGTGGACCACCTCATCGATCTTGTCAGAGAAAGGGAGCCGCTCTGGAATATGGCTGACCGCCGCCACGCTGACCTTATCGTTACCCGACGACTCTGGGAGGAAATCTGTTCGCTCCTTGTGGGCCGCTGGGAGGACCTCGATGTTCGGGCCCAGATTAAAGAGCGTAAGTATATACAGTACCGGTTGCTTGATGTAAACCAGTGTTTCCCGAACTCCAGTCCTCGTGGTCCCCACGGATCATGTGTTCAGGATTTCTATTTACTATGGAAATCCTGAAAACATGACCCCTGGGGACCATGAGGACTGGAGTTTGGGAAACACTGATGTTGTATACTAACCACTTTGTCCTTTCTCGTTTCAGGGAACAGAATTGTGAATCGGTGGCGGTCTGTGAGGGATCGTTTCAAGAAGGAGTTCAATAAAGAGATGCGGGCCCCGAGTGGATCTGGAGGACGCAGGAGCAAGTACAAGTACGCAGAAGCCCTGTCGTTCCTCCGGGAAACAATGGTCACTAGAAGGTAAATATTACACACCACATGTGAAAAAAAATGTTAGATGTAAATTTTTTTTTTCAGCCAGGGCCATACCATGTCAGTATTTTAATTGTTTTTTTTTCTCTTTATTCCACAGCACGGTGAGCAGCACTTGGGAGCCTGCACGATTGGACCCTTGTGAGGCGATCCCTGAGGAGACCGGCACCGAGAGACACTTCGACCGCCCCGGTACATCTGCACCTTCCCAGCCTTCCCACACATTCGACCCATCTGTCCCAACCACCAGCACAGGAGCATCGTGGCCGCCTACATTACATGAAGCTGCTGGTGAGGAGGTCGCTTTCCCTTTACCCCACCCTTCTGCCCCTGCCACCTCTAGTACACCTGCGGGTACTGGGCGGCAGCGGCAGAGGGGTCAGGAAAAGACTTATGCGCCAGAGTTCTTGCATCTGAATGCATCTTTCCAGAACTGTCTAAAAGTCTTGTCTCCGCAGGCTATCAGCAGATCAACTCCAGCATTCTGGAGGTGAAGACACTTCTGCAAACCATGCATTCAGAAGCAAGATCTTCGCCAAACCACACCTTTTTCAGGTCTGTTGTGGAGTGCATGGAAACGCTCTCTCCTGCCCAGCAGATGCATGTAATGCATTCATGCCACGCTGCTCTCCAGCAAGTTACCTCCCAACCTCCTCCTCCCACCACAGTAGTTCCTCCACCTGCACCCCCTCCAGCCACTTTCCATCCTCCCCCTCCTATTACATCTACACCCCCTCCAGCCACTTTCCATCCTCCCCCTCCTATTACATCTACACCCCCTCCAGCCACTTTCCATCCTCCCCCTCCTATTACATACCATCCACCTCCCCAGCACCATCCACCTCCCCAGCACCAGCAACCTCCCCAGCACCAGCAACCTCCCCAGCACCAGCAACCTCCCCAGTACCAGCAACCTCCCCAGTACCAGCAACCTACCCAGTACCAGCAACCTCCCCAGTACCTGCAAACTCCCCAGTACCAGCAACCTCCCCAGTACCAGACATCTCCCCACTTCCAGCAACCTGCCCCGTACCAGACATCTCCCCACTTCCAGCAACCTGCCCCGTACCAGACATCTCCCCACTTCCAGCAACCTGCCCCGTACCAAACTCCTTCCCCATACAACTTGCCATCAACATCATCTGCTCTTACAGTCCCTGCCCAACCCTCCACTCCACCACCCACCACCTCTTCTGCTTCCCACATGTCCACCCATTCTGTAGTTTTTTCCACACCTTCACCTCAAACTGTTCCTTCCCCACCACGATCCCAGTCCTCTCTCCACACTCCCAGTGTCGAAGTGTCCCGCAGCCCCTCCAGCAGTATTTCCACCACACACTACACAGATTTATAATGTGTGTATTTAAATAAAAATGACCAGTTTTATGGTTTCAAAGCTTTATTAAACAAATTTATTAAAATTTTAAAAAAGTTTACTAAAAAAAACATTTTTCAATAAAAGTTAAATTATTTTACACTGGTTGTCTGTCATTTCTTTCTGTGGCGAAAAAGGTTAAATACAGGGTATTTAAAAGGTGAAATGGTATTCAAAACTAGGTATATAACTGTGGGTAAATTTTAGCTTTTTGCCACAGTTGTGTTCCTGGTTGTGTTTGAAGCAAAGTATTTCACCTAAAAAGTTGTGTTTATTGTTGGTGATTTCCTAACAATGTACACAACTTTTGTTAAAAGGTGAAATACTTTGCATAAAACACAACCAGGTACACACCTGTGGCCTAAAGCTAAAAATAGTAAGACCATGACAAGATAGCCAACTTTGGTTGGCAAAGGTATATACTGTTGGTCCAGAAGGTACACAAGTTTGGTTAGGGCACAAATCTTTCACACTCTGTCATCCTGCCAGTGTACTCTGCCTTGAGGTGACAAAGTATATTGCAAAATTGTCCCTCATTACTGAAACCGTCACAGAACTTCTAGTGGTAATGTCATGGTAATCTTGCAAGGTGGTTTCTTCAGAGGTGTCCTCAATGGAAATGGGTTCCTTGCAGATAACAAAATTGTGGAGTTCCACGCACGCTTTGATCACCTCATCCACAGTTTCTGTCTTGAGGTTGATCGCAGTCAATAGGACCCGCCATTTGGCTGTCAGAATACCAAAGGTACATTCAACCATTCTTCTTGCTCTTGTGAGGCGGTAATTAAAAATGCGTTTTGGTCTTGTCAATCCTCTGCTAGAGTACGGTTTCAAAAGGTGTTCTGACAGCTGGAAGGCTTCATCCCCTACACAGACAAATGGCATAGGTGGACCAGATGTTTGCGGCAGCGGTCTAGGTGGTGGGAACTGGAAGGTGTTTCCATACAGTTTACGCCCCATGGCAGACAGTTTGAAAACTTGAGAGTCATTGGAGCGGCCATAGGCCCCAATATCAACCGCAATAAATTTGTATTCCGCGTCAGCAATGGCCATGAGGACAATTGAAAAATATTTCTTGTAATTGAAATATTCCGATCCCGATCCAGCTGGCTTTACAATGCGGATATGTTTCCCGTCCACAGCGCCCAAGCAGTTTGGAAACTGACATATCTGTTGAAACTTGTCAGCAATTTCAATCCACCTCTCTGTTGTGGGCTCTGGTAAAAACTCTTCAGCTAAGGAGTCCCACAGTGCACGGCATGTGTACTTCACAATTCCAGATATGGTGGAAATCCCGAGTCTGTACTGGAAATGCAGTGACGTAAGGGATTCTCCAGTTGCAAGAAATCTGTGGGGAATTAAAAAACAATAAATTAGTTTTAAATCACAGCATTACATACCAAAACTGACCTATAACACTTGGAGATACAAACTACCACCAACAAGATTGCAGTGAAAGTGTGCTCTGATGCGAGCATATCCAATAAATGTGGCTTACCTTAAAGTCACCATCAGACGCTCTGCGGGTGAAACAGAGAAGCGGCAATAGGTGTCCGCTTTTCTTATGAGGTGTGCAATGCGCTCCACCAAGTAATCAAAATTCTCCATTTTCATCCTAACATATCCAAAAAATTTATCCGGGTTTCGTCGAAGGTCCATGCAGAGTGTAGAATAGACCCCACGCGTCATTCTCTTGGCTGTGATGGGGTGGATCCACAAACGTCGTCTACGATGCCTGATGCGCTGCTGTCTCGCTCTCTCCTTCTCCAGAACAATCACCCTCAAACGATTCGCCTCCGCTATAAAATCCGCCAAATTCTTCAAAATATTTCCAATGACAACATCCATCTTCGCCAGTAACTTGCTCTTCTCTCCAACCTGCACTTTCTCCTCTACAACCTGTCAAAGAAGGGCTGTAGGAACATGCTATATATAGTTTTCCAGTAGCCAATCCCGTTCGGAAGGCCACAAGGGTCAATTTTAAAAACCGGATCCGGCGTAATCCGTCGAAAAACGGATAGAAAAACGGATGAACCGGATGAGACGGTTTTGTCTGTCAAGAAAATGACGGATCCGGCAGAAAACCGGATCCGTCACATCCGGTTTTACGAAACATTTGCCGGATCCGGCGTTCCGGCACGACGCCGGATCGCGCCTGACGCCGAAAACCTGATGTGTGAAAGTAGCCTAAGCCTACTTATAGACACAATTTAGCTGGGTCAAAAAAACAAAAAAAAATATAGGCCAGGTATTTGAAAGTGGGCTATCTCCGTCAGATGCCTCATCTATACGTGGGCTTCAAATGGTGGCATTTGAGGACCCCATTCAATTGTGTTTGCTATGTCTATCCCTAGTGCTATGCACTATTTTGCAGTTAGACAAACTCAAAGAAAATTGCACCTCATTAAATATTTACTCACATCTACTTTATGCACTAATGGATATTTATGGATATAAATGGAGGACAAATTGGAAGAAATAGAATAAAACAACAAAATAAACCGAAATAATGTCCAATATTTAACAAATTTATTTAGTGAATATAAAAGGAGTGGCAGGGAACCAATGCCATAAAAGGGCCATAACAAGGGGACACTAAGGTATATCAATAAAATAAAAATCTGGACCGCATATCAAATCGGCACAGTTATGTGCAGTACATGAGGTACAAATGAAGTGCACATGCATAAAAAATGTGCAAAATTAAATACAAAATGTGCAAAATGGTATAAGACTGGTAAGATAGCAATAAGGTGCAAGTGCGTACAATTCAATAAAAGTGCATCAACAAATTTTACCACACCTGACAGAGGTTCACAATGGACCTAGTGAATCATTGTAGGATATTATATCAGGAAAAATACTGCATGGGAACAAAAGGGTTAACTAAAGTGAATAGCTCAGTGCTGTTACCTCATGTACTGGTGGGGTCCCCAGGATCCGTCCATCCCGACTCGCATTTCGGCACCCGCCTTCATCAGGGAATGGCAAATTTTGTTGATGCACTGGTATTGAACTGTATGCACTTGCACATTATTGCTATATTACCAGTCTTATACCATTTTGCACATATTATATTTTATTTTGCACATTTTTTATGCATTTGCACTTTACTTGTAACTCATGTACTGCATATAACTGTGCCGATTTGATATGTGGTCCAGATTTTGGTTTTATTGATATACCTTTGTGTCCCCTGTGTTGTGCCCCTTTTATGGCATTGGTTCCCTGCCCCTCCTTTTATATTCACTAAATAAATTTGTTAACTATTGGACATTATTTCAGTTTGTTTTGCTGTTTTATCTATCATGTGGGCTAAAAATTGGGGCATTGAAGGCCTCCATTCAACTGTTTTTGCTGTGTCTTACCCTAGCGATATACACTATTTTGCAGTAAAAAAATAAAAATACAGGCCACATAGTTTACAGTGTGGTATCTTCGTCAGTCACCTCATCTATCTGTGGCCTACAAAGTGTGGCATTTCAGGCCTCCATTCAACAGTTTTAGCTATGTCTAACTCTACTGCTATACACTATTTTGCTGTAAAAAAAATAAAAATACAGACCACATATTTTGAAGTGTAGTATCTCTGTCAGATGCCTCATCTATCTGTGGACTAAAAATTGGGGCATTTCAGGCCTCCATTCAATTGTTTTTGCTGTGTCTTACCCTAGTGCTATACACTATTTTACTGTAAAAAAATGCCACATATTTTACAGTGTGGTATCTCCGTCAGATGAGTCATCTATCTGTGGCCTACAAATTGTGGCATTTCAGGCCTCCATTTAAGGGTTGAATGTCTTACCCTATTTCTATACAATATTTGCAGTAAAAAACAAAAACTACAGGCCACATATTAAACAGTGTGGTTTCTCGTTAAAAATACTTCTGTTTCAAATTCTTATGGATGCTTCATGACTGGATCTCAAATGCACCAACTACTACCACTATCATCATCTTTTGTCTAGAGGCAGTTACTGCGCAGATAGAAAGTATGAGGCGCAGAGGGTGAACGCTTGGGCAGTGTTGTACTCTGTCAAGGATTAAGAAGGCGAAAGTTTCTAGATTAACTCATGACTGTTAGAGCCAGAGCAAGAGCACTTCGAAGAGCATGGAGCCAGGACTCGCAACTACCCAAGCATGGTGTCCTTGGCTGGATTCTGATAATCCATCACCTACTAATGCTGAACTTGTTGAACGAGGATGTCAAAAAGGTGCCCCTGCTGTTTCTAGAACAGAAGATAGAGATTTTGACATTTTGGCTGGATTTCAAGATGTGTCAATTGGAGAGCGTGGTGGTTGTAGACATGACTTCCATGATATGGGTGTTTCCACTAGACAATCCATCCAACAGGTCATTGAATCAAAATCTGTTTTTTATCGCAACTCTATTCAGCTGTGCACAAACTATGTCAAATTGATAGCTAGACCCAGTGGGTCTTTTCACAGTACCATGTTGACTACAGTCCACAGATGTTATCTAGATCCCTAAGGTAATCTCTAGTTTACCAGCATGATGAATTAATAGGAAAGGCACATGGTTTTGATGGAACTGTTCTTTTCTTGCCAAAGAAATAGTGTGGCCAAGCCAAAAGGAAAACCTGCCTCTCTAAGGAAAGCTAGGCACTCACACAGCTGACAGAGCGGCAAAGTCTCCACCCACACACACACGAATGCAAATGACATTAGCGTGCAGGCGCGCCTCGGAGGACCTTTTATAGGTTCAGGTTATCTCCAGTAGGACAGGAACTTGCTTTTGGGCCAAACCGGAACTGTCGCATCACCAGAGCAGCTGATGACCGACCACCAATGAGAGGTCACACCACATGTGCAGTAGGGTGATTTCTGGACTTCACCTCCAGAGCATCTGTTCGCCGCTGCCTATCGCCAGTTACCATAGGCTTGACTGGAAGACCAACAGCAACCAAGCTAACAGCACGAGTCTGAGCAAGACGCTGAGTCCAATGCCGTTGCTGAGCAACCTCCACTGTGGCGGGAGCAGAATGGGAGACCACAGAAGCTGGCAAGGCTTGGAGATCCCGAGCAGTTTATTTTTTTCTTTTATTTCAGGATATTTGTGCTTTTTGCTTTTTGTTTTCTCTGGTTAATGGTCATGCATTAATATGCACCTACATTGTGCATACACATTAATTTACTTTCTCAGTTCAGACTCCAGTTTTTTATTCATTTCATTGTGCATTCAGTGCATATAAGGGTGTGACCGCCCTCTTTCTGAGCTGGGAAAGCCATCCAGTCTGTCCTATGCTTTTACTAGTGGGTCAGTCCCTCGATCCTTGTTCACATTCACGTCACTTGGCAAGTGAAAAGGTTTTAAATACTAGAGTAGGACTGTGCCACAAGGGTTGCCGTGACATGGCAGGATGGCTTGTACATTATTTTGATCAAAATTATGTTTACTAAAAACCCTTATTATTATTATTACCTTTATGCATTATTTGCAGTTTATTTTTTATTTTTTATTTCAGGATATTTGTGCTTTTTGCTTTTTGTTTTCTCTTGTTTTTTATTATGTATACCCCTCCTCACATGTAAAGCGCCATGGAATAAATGGCACTATAATAATAAATAATAATCATGTGATGTCCCCACATCAGAGATTGAGAGCGACTTCAAAAGAGCTGACAGCCATAGCTGTTAGACACAGAAGCTGGATGTAAGATTGCCAGGATCCACCACATGTGGGAGAAACTCAGTTCCTGAGTCCCAACCACACTTGCATACCCTTGCCCAGGATGTCTTTCATGTCCCAATGATGGAAGGGCTTCAAGCACTTAGCAGGAATTTATCAAGAGCTTAAGGCTATGTGCCCACGTTGCGTTTAAATCCGGACACTGAAAACCGGACTCCTTCCCAGAAATGGCGTGTTTTTTTCCGGGCGATTTTACCGCGATTATGTTCGCGATTTTGCCTCAATTTTCGCATGCGATATTCAAGCACTTTCCAAGCGATTTGAAGCATCGCTTGGAATGTGATTGACAGGTTGGTCACACTCGTCGAACATAGTGTTTGACAAGTGTGACCAGGTTTTTACTATTGAGGCCGCCTATGCGGCCTCAATAGTAAAAGAAAGAATGTAAAAAATAATTAAAAAATAAAAAATCAGGGTACATTTACCTTCCGACGTCCCGCGCAGTCTCAGCGACGCTCCCGTTCCCAGCGATGCCTTGCGAGACCTGTGATGACGTTGGTCTCGCATTGCTATAGCGATCTCACGAGACCACTAGAGTCACGCGAGACTACGTCATCACAGGACCTTGCCGCAAGGCATTACTGGGAACGCTTAGGCCGGGAATGCAGCGCAGGACGTCGGAAGGTAAATATACCCTGATTTTTTTATTTTTTATTCTTTTTTTTACAGGGGTATGGTACCCAGAGCCTGGAGGACAGTCTCCTCTCCTCCACACCGTGGGTACCAACCGCACATGAGACGCTTAACTTCGCGCATGGTGGGCATAGCCACATGCGGGAAGTAAGCGATTCTCATGCATTCCTATGGGTGCGGAATCGCGGCAATTCTTTGCGATTCCGCACAAATGAATGAGCATGCTGCGATTTTTTCCGCGATGCGATTCCTCCGTGGAAAAAAGCACAGCATTAGCACAGCATGTGCGGAATGCCATAGGAATGCATGGGATGCGTTCTGTACAAGATTTTTAAATGTTTTCGCAGCGTTTTCGCGCCGAAAATCATGGCAAAAACGCTTAAAAATCGCATCATGGGCACACAGCCTTAAGGTACAGTTTATAAAAGTGGCAAATTTTTACATTCACCATTTTTGTGAAAACATGTAGGAAAACCATTTAAGGGAATTCTAAGGCAGCAAGATAGTTTGCAGGATGGAATCTGTGAAGTAGTTAGAACACAGCACAATCATTACCAAAAATACAGAAACAAGTTGTGGAATTTGGATTAAATAATGTATCTGGGTAGTTTTATTTTTATAAATACAATTAAAAAATTGGATATTATTCCATATTGATACTTAATAATAAACTTGGAGTTTTGCACAATGGCATACAGATACAGTCAAAATGATTCAACGCCAATTAGGTTTATTATCAAAATGACCAAGCTTTATGGCATTTGCAGTATACCAGTGAAACAAGAACATTTACTGTATGTAGCTCAACAATACTAAAATAACAGGGGGTTTCTAAAAAAGCAACACAAAGTGCTAATTTTAGTAACTACTGCAGTCTCAAAATTAGTCGACCCCCTAAATATAATTCCTCATAAAAACACAGATTTATATATCGGGTGTTGGTTCAAGCACACCTGTTTTTAATAAGCAAAGACTTCATTAATTGCATGAAGTATGCCTGCAGGGTTAAAATAATAATAATAATAATTTTATTTCTATAGCGCCAACATATTCCGCAGCACTTTACATTATAGAGGGGACTTCTACAGACAAGCACAGCATAGCATTACAGCACAGCATAGCAATAAATACATAGATCAAAACAAATACCAGGAGGAATGAGGGCCCTGCTCGCAAGCTTACAATCTATAAGGAAAAAGGGGAGACACGAAAGGTGGATGGTAACAATTGCTTTTATTGTTTTTATTGTTTGGACCATCCCTAGTGTAAGAAGGTGTTCCTGTTGCTGCATGAACCAGGTAACAGTCTAAATATGTAACAGTACAGACACAGAGGGCTATTAAATGCAAAAAGCATGTGAAAACATGATGCGAGGAACCTGGTTATGGTAAAAAATTTTGAAATGAGCCACACAGGGATATTTAGGTTAATGTGTTGAGGTGATAGGCCAGTCTGAACAAATGTGTTTTTAAGGCAAGCTTAAAACTGTGGGGATTGGGGATTAATCGTACTAGCCTGGGTAGTGTATTCCAATGAATTGGCGCGGAACGTGAAAAGTCTTGGAGACGGGAGTGGGAGGTTCTGATTAATGAGGATGTTAACCTCAGGTCATTAGCAGAACGGAGGGCATGGGTAGGGTGGTAGGCTGAGATGAGGGAGGAGATGTAGAATAAGAGAAACAGTAAGAGTTTTTGCAGAGTCGAAAGTAAGAAAGGGTCGAATTCTAGAAATGTTTTTGAGATGCAGATAACAAGAGCGAGCCAATGACCGGATGTGGGGGTTGAATGAAAGCTCTAAATCAAGTATGACCCCAAGACAGCGGGCATGTTGCTGGGGAGTAATGGTGGAACCACACAAGGAAATGGCAATGTCGGGCATAGGTAGGTTAGTAGAGGGAGGAAACACGAGGAGTTCAGTTTTTGACAGGTTCAGTTTCAGATAGAGGGAAGACATGATGTTAGAGACAGCAGTAAGACAATCACTGGTGTTTTCCAAAAAGGCCGGCATGATATCAGAAGAAGAAGTGTATAATTGGGTGTCATCAGCATAGAGATGGTACTGGAACCCACATCTACTGATTGCTTGACCAATAGGGGCAGTATTTATAGAGAAGAGGACGGGGCCTAGAACCGATCCTTGAGGAACCCCAACAGTAAGGGGAAGATGAGAGGAAGAGGAGCCAGCAAAAGATACAGTAAAGGAGCAGTCAGAGAGATAGGAAGAGAACCAAGAGAGAACGGTGTCCTTGAGGCCAATGGAATGGAGCATAGTGAGGAGGAGTTGATGATCCACAGTGTCGAATGCTGCGCAGAGATCCAAGAGAATTAGCATGGAGTAGAGAGCATTAGATTTCGCTGTTAGTAGATCATTAGAGACTTTAGTGAGGGCAGTTTCGGTAGAGTGTAGAGAGCGGAAACTAAATCTCTCCTAGGGTCAAGGAGATAGTTATCTGAGAGATAGAGGATAAGACGGGTGTGTACCAGGCGTTCCAGGAGTTTAGAGATGAAGGGAAGATTAGAGACAGGTCTATAGTTAGCGGCACAGTTTTGGTCAAGGGATGGTTTTTTAAGTAATGGCTGTATGATGGCATGCTTAAATGAGAAAGGAAAGATACCAGAAGAGAGTGAGAGGTTGAATATTTTTGTTAGGTGAGTGGTGACAGCAGGGGAAAGGGACTGGAGGAGATGTGATGGAATGGGGTCACTGGTGCAAGTGGTAGGGTGAGAAGATGCAAGGAGCCTGATTACTTCATCTTCTGGTACTGGTTCAAAATCAGAGAGTGGGGGAGGGAGGACAGTGCATGGTATGAGGTGATTGAGAGATAATTTCCTGTCGGATATGGTCAATTTTTTCTTTGAAATAATTAGCCAGATCGTCAGCATGGAGATCCGCGGTTGGAGCCTGCACTCTTGGGTTAATTAGGGAATGAAAAGTGTCAAAGAGACAATTAGGGTTATTGGATAGTGAGGTGAGGAGGATGTGGAAATAGGTTTGCTTTGAGAGGTGAAGGGCAGTGTGGTATGTTTTAAGCATAAACTTATAATGGATGAAATCTTCAGGTAGATTGGATTTTCTCCACAGACTTTTGGTGCACCTGGAGCACCGCCGTGGGAAGAGTGTTTGCAGCATGTACCAGGGTTGTCACCATCTGTGCCTAGTTGTTCTATGTATAGGAGGTGCAGTTTCATCCATCATTGTAATGCTTCAGTGCAGAATCAGGACATGAGAGGGAGGAGATGGGGCCAATGATGACTGCAAGATGTTCATAAGTTTCTGGGCGTTAATGGCCTGTATGTTTCTATAAGTATGGACAGTGGGGGTGACCTGGGCAGGATGGAAGTTCTTGGTAGAGAATGATAGAAGGTTGTGGTCAGAGAGCGGGAGAGGGGAGTTTGTTGGTTGTGGCACTGAGATGCATGTTAGAAATATGACTAAGGCTACTTTCACACATCAGTTTTTGTGCATCAGGCGCGATGCGGCGAAAAGTGTAAAAACCGGAACCGGCACCTGTTGCCACCGGATCCGTTTTTTTCCCCATAGAGTTTCATTATCGCCGCATCGCGCCTGATGCCTATGCGGCGTATCCGGTTTTTGCCAGATCCGGCAAAAACAGCCAGTCCGGCGTCTGGAAAAAACGTTCTCTGCAACGTTTTTTCTCAGCGCCGGACCGGCTTTTTCCACAGCGCATGCCCGGACTCTGTGAATGTTAACCCCACAAGTGCCCGGTGAGAGAGAGAGATCTCTCTCTGTCACCCAGACACTTGTGAGAGATCTCTCTCGCCGGGCACTTGTGGGGTTAACACTCACAGTGTCTGGGTGAGAGAGAGAGATCTCTCTGTGGGGTTAACCCCACAAGTGCCCGGCAAGAGAGAGAGATTCTCTTGCCCGGACACTGAGTGTTAACCCCACATGTCTCTCTCTCTCTCCAACCCCCTCTCCTCTCCCCTCCCCTCTCCTCTCCCCTCCCCTCTCCTCTCCTACCCTCACCTCTCCTCTCCTACCCTCCCCTCACCTCCCTTTCAGCAGCTGTCTCTCTCAGCGGCTGTCTCTGTCCACCTCCTGCTGCGGCTCCTTTAAATCACGTCCGAGCCGTATCAGACGCCGCACACACATCCGGTGTCACGGCTGCAGGCCGGATCCGGCGGCCCGGCTTTTCGCCGCACGCCGCCGGACCCCACACACCGGATGTGTGAAAGTAGCCTAAGTCACAAGTAGAGACATTGTCTCAAAAAAAGAAAAAGCTAAAAAATAGCATTACATTTTTCCTAAAAATACAGTTGGGCACACATTTTGCAAAATTCAAAATTAAAGGAATCCTGGCCTGACCTCCTGGACATAGAAGAAAGTAGAAACTATCAACAGGTACCGAGGAGGCAGGTGGTATTTGGATTTCATTCTGTGGCATGATTGTACAAAACTGGAACTTTTCTGGCCTAGGTATCAGCAGTATGTCCAGAAGAAAAATAATGATGCATATTTTGAAAAGAAAACCCTGCCTAAAGTAAAGCATTATGGTGACTTGGTGATGATCTGGAGAGATTTGCCTTTTCTGGAATTGGAAGTCTGCACCATGTAAACAGCAAGGTGAATTCAATCAAGCACCAGGAAATCCTAGGAGAAAACATCATGCCTTCTTTTTAAAAGCAGAAGCTTGGGCTAAGGAAGATTCTTCCGGAATGTAATCAGAAATAATTGTCTGGCTACGCATCATGTTTGCAGCTGGTCCTAACAGCCAAAGTGTGCTTTACTAAGTAGTAAAAGAGAATTCTGAAGGAGTTGAATAATTCTCTGACGTTAGTACTCATTAAAAGAGATATTTTGTGTGCAATTTGGAGAAACTATTTGCTAATTTTGTCATCTAGAGCTTTTAAAATTGTTCTTGTTTCCTTTGCTTATTGCAAACGGCAGAACGTTTGTCAATTTTCTAATAACCCTAATTTGCAATTTTGGGCTGAATAATTATGAATGTAAATATCACTCCATTGGCTCATCCAATATAAGAATACAATATGAATTGTTTTTTTATGATTCTTAAAATAATATAAGTTTTCGAATTCAAACTATTTTCATTTCTACTGAGATACTTTTTCAATAATTAACAGCAAATACAAACTACAAATTCAGTGTAAAGATCACCTTTCCAAACTGACTGTCAGCTCAGCAGTTCTTCAGTTTCCATAATTTGTTGGGATTTACAGGCTCGAGTGCACAGACATACATTCTCTGTGGGTGTTTTTTGTAGCATCAAAAAAGTAAAGCGTTTGAAAGGCAACAAGGAAGACGAGAAGTTTCCGTTCTTGTGAACCCTTGTGTAAACTACAGAGCTGTGTATAATGGCGTTTTTTATATTTTTTTTTTTCAAAAGAGCCATGAATTTTGATACAGTGAGACAAAAATCTCTAAGGTCAGAAATATCATCTGTACATATGTATCCTGTGGGATTCTTGTAAGTACTATCTTGAGGCCTTTCACCTTTCTCATGAGTACAGCTGGTCACTGCCATGCCATCAATCCATATCCAGTTCTTTATTTGGCCTGTGAATTCCTCACAGTGACAACATTGTGCTTCATAATAGATTATAATGCCCAAGAAAAGCTTTTTCACTTGAAGATAAGTGAATCAGCTTTTTGATTTTTCATAAGAAGCATGCATCTTCAATCTTTCAATTATAGGTCAAGAATAGAGAGACAATGGAGACGACTGCTATTATCTTTTTTTTTTCCGTAAGTGTAATAGGATTCTGTTCCTTACTTGCACTACCTAAAGCTTAAAATAACATTAGGATAACTTAAAAATTTTATATATTGGAATGAATATTTATGAGATTATGCAATATCTTTAAAAGCTACGAGAAGAGAGCACAAAGGAATATATTTCCTCCTGACATTTTTAGTTGTTTGGATCTACCACACATAGTAAAGGCCAAGGCTTTTAAATTTATTCATTAGTGAGCTGCTTATGCGATCCCGACCTTACTAGGCTGCTTGCTATAGTTTTGATAAAACCACTGTTTTCTCTGCTGCATATCTACCAGTTCTCTGACTACTAAGCTCTGTATCACCCCATGGAGTGAGATTTTCGTCAATGTTTAAGAACAGTAGTGCTATAGAAGGGGAAGGGGAAATAGGAGTCTATAGTACTCCAGAGACAAAGAGAAATATGGATTTCTATTAAGCTCGCATGTGGCTCATGGATCCACGAAGCGAAGAGGTTGGACTTACCTAGGAGGGGTGTACCTAAGCAGCTATCTGTTGTTTACTGGAGCTCCTGATGGTGAAGTTAGGCTTGAGATGCAGGTGGCCACCAGTTACCACTCCTAGGCAGTAACTAGTACCACAGTTGACCATACCAAGGGGTTGGGTTTGCTGGAAGGGAATGCAGAAGTGGGGTCACTGACAGGCAGGATTCGAATACCAATAGACAAACGTGAAAACGTGGGACTCAGGAATAGGTTGTGTTTCAGACACACTGGTATTGGGAAACAGTTTAAGTACTATCAGAGCAGCTTTAGGATCATGTTTAGACTACACAAGACGACGGAGATAATACTGGATAAGAAAATAACTGTAATAGACTGAGGGCAAGAGACCTGGCAGCATACAGTTGCACACACACTACCACTAAGGAAACTAGGGGTTGCTGAGGCACCTCCCTGTTGAGGAGAGGGTGCCATTTATACAAGCTGCCTTCCAGAGCATTGGAGCGCGCATGCACAGGGCTCCACTGGAAGCCTGTGTGGGATGCAAAAGAGAAGGAGGCAGAGGAGCATGAGGACTCTGCCACTTCTGAGTGGGTGAGTTTGTAGGGGTCCCAGCATGGGGTGTGAACAGAAACGATGTGGGCGTAACGGCAATGAGTGTTGCAATTTCCACTAGTCTGTCAACTTTAGACAAGGCATGAAAATATGTATGATTGCTCCTTTCATTTTGCAACTCCTACAGCTTAACAATGATCTGCCAGGGAAGTTAATATTAAGTTGTTCCAGTGTGTGATACCATTTGAGAATAATTTTCAGTGCTGATTCTACATGTTTAGCGCAAGGGAAGGTTTTGTGGATAAATTATAGCGAAGTATCACAAGTACTGTCAGGAAAGGAGTTGTCCAGATCCTTCTCCCAGGACAGGAAAGGGATAGATTTAATAAATTCATCTTTGCCATTTAACATCACATATATTGGACAGAGGCCTCTAGAAGAATATGTTATGGACCATAGAGTGAATAGGCTAGTGTTAGCTGTGTGACACCTAATAGTATTGGTGTAAATATTCAAATTTGGTGGAGGTTATTCCATCCAACAAATTTCTTACCAGGTAGCTCTTTTTTGTTTTTAGTCTTTAAGATTGATATCTAGGAGGAGTAATTCAAAGGTTTCAATGGGAGCCACGGGCAATTAACTTGGGTACTTAATAATTAACTTGGGTGTTACGCCAATGAAATTGCTTTCAAATGTGTAAAAAAGTGGAAATCATGTGCGGTATCAGGGGCAAGGGATGATGTTTGGATCGGGATGTAATGAGTGAAGATTTGAGGTTTTTCATAGGGGCGATAGATGATTCCATATGAAACAAGTGTTGAGAGATGTCTAACATCTGACAACATTTGAGAAGGTTAAACTGAAAAGCTGAATAGTAAGAATTTAGATTAGATTCATTGAGTCCTGTGGATTTTTTGTTCAGTATTTTAGCAGCAATTCGAAGTTTCTCAGGTGTCCAGATGAACTGGTCTAGGATTTTTTGGGTCTGATTTAAAAAATGACTGTGGCAGGAGAATGGGTGGAGCACAGAAAATGAATAACATTTTTGGTTTTGAGAGCATTTGGAAAGTTGCTACTCGTACAATCCAGGACTCACTTTTGGACATGCTTAAGGTGTCTGAGGACGGATTTCAGAGTGGATATATAATTTGCTTTTTATTAATGATTAACGATTAATGGTTGCAGTTATGTGAAGTCGCAAGTAGTTTATTTGCAAAGGCTGACTTTCTAGATTATATTTAAGTTACATATTTTTTAGTACACGGTGGGAAATATGTAGGAGGAAAATTTGTGATTTTAGTTTATAAAACAGTGATTTTATAAAAACTACAAGTTGCCCAGTAAGTGACATATGGAAATATGGGCTCTAGCGGCAATCAAATGCTATCCATTCAATGTCTGGCATATTCTGCCAGGTACTGCACAACCCCTTGCATTCTTTTGATAGGAACTGGTATGAAGTATCCTATACACTCCCCTTCCACATATAATACACGTCTGACACTGGCTTGATAAACAGCTTAAAAACTTAATTAAAGTTGCGTATGATAAGAGTCTAGGTATCTGAAACTAATCTAAACTGAGTGTATTGCTATTATGCAAGTAACTATTTTGAACATATAATTTTTATGCAGAAAAGAAAAATAACACCGTAAAAATGATGTGCTTTTATTATTCTATTCTGTCTCTTATTTACAGTCCGAATGCTAAAAACAATATGAAGTCTATATTACTCCCATAGAGAATCTGTTATTTTCTCTGATCTAACCTCATATCTGATATCAGGCACTTTTTTACTAGTGTCCAAAACTACTTTTCAATCATGGTACTGTACTTTTAGAAAACATTATGGTCAGTACTCTTGCAGATAGTGGTGCTTAGCAAGAGGAAGAATATTTCAACAATAATATAAGAATGAACATAGCACTCCTTCTTGCAGTGAAGAGCATTACGTTAATTCGCTAACATGTCAGCATTAGTGATGAGCGAGTATATTCGTTACTATTCACTATTCACACGGATAGTACGGTATTCGGTTACTCGTTACATTGCAAGTGTTTGTGTACTCACCTCAATATATTCGGATGTCCTGCCCTGCAGTTTTGGCACCTCCTTTGCAGCCACTAAACATGCTGGTCTTCTTATCCAATCACAGTAATGCCACAGACATCTTGATTGTGGCATTACTGTGATTGACTGGCCGCCCAGCATCATAAGGTCTATTTAAGCCCTGCCGCCATCATTTTGCACACATTACATCTACAAGCATAGGGAGAGATCGCTCAGCTGCTAGGGAGAGTCTTTAGGCCTCTTGATAACACAGAAACCTTTTCCAGGGCTACCTGCAGTGTATACAAAGTCAGTGTAGAGTAGGGAGAGAGAGATACTCGAGCAGGGACAGATTAAAGGAGCTGGTCACTAGCTCCATAATACCACCAAAAAATAGCTCTTTTCAGAGATGAAGATAAACAACAAATTCAGAGTATAGGTGTAAAGGAGAGAGGTTTGTTGGATGCAGTGAAGAGCCCGAGGCAGAGAAGGGGAACACAGGATTTACTAAACAGGCAATTAACAAGTAATACTCCATGCAGGGAGGCAAGACTAGTACAGCAGCGGCGGGAATTGCACACAAACACAATGCTCAAGAATAAGATATACAAAAACAAGGTAACTTATCGTTTGCAGTTCTTACAGGGGAAAGGCTGGAAAATCACCTGATGGTGTCGTAAAGTCTCTGGCTTGGTTACGGAGGAACGAGAAGCACTGTCTCCTGATGATGCTGATGGATCGGGTCCCGCTTGGCTTGAGTGCACTGGAATGTGGAAACAGTCATTTATGTGGATTCCTCAGGAATGGTGCTGAGCACGAGACGTGGACATGCTCACAGACCACGGCAGAAGGTGGTCTTTTGGGGTAGTCTCTAGGCAGCTTATCTTTTACCACAGACAGGACAGATAGTGACCGGTCTTGACCGGTGTTATGAATGGGTCACCGAGGAGAAAAAAGCAAAACAAGCTAAGTCACAGAAAACCAGAGAGGTTGGTAACTATGCAGACTGCAGATACCTGATCCTACCACACAACTAGCAGCAGCCGTGGAGCGTACCTACGATGTTCCTAGATGCTTTGTCACAGCCGGAGGACTAAATAAGCCTGAAGCATGAAAAGGGGAAAACTAACTGCCCAAGAGCAGACCCCAAAGGAATAGATAGCCCCCACACATGTATTGACGGTGAAACAAGATGAAGGCACAAACACAGGCAGGAAAATATGCTGAGCAAACGATGGGGCCCAAACTAACTAGAAAGAAAAAGAAAGACACTGTCTGCAACCTGCAAAAAACCCTACAAAAATAATGTCCAACACTTCTGATAGCAAAATTAACCCTGAAGTCACTAGACTTCTCCCACTATATCAGCACTCTGAAATATTCTGAGACAGAGCAAAAAGAGACCAAACTAGTAAGGGACAAAAAGCAAATTGGCAAAATACTGATAAATAAGAGTGGAAATTCAGCACAGCCCCCAGCCAGGGCTGGCTGACCACACAAAAAACTGAATAGACCAACAAAATCAAGTGTGAAGATTAGCAGAAAAACTTAGCTTTAGATGACTGGAACAGAGCTGAAAACCAAGAGCTGACAAGCCAGAAGAATCACCAGCAACTGAATAGGGCGTTGGCTGTCTTAAATCCAATCTGAGACTCCTGAGGTCCAATTGTCATCCTCATTCTCAGGTGGCAGATCTCCACCGATCAAATCAGCCTCACTACCTCCTGTTACCACCAGAGGGAGTCTGGAAGGAGAACTCACAACTGGTGAACCAGAGAATGAACTCACAACAGTACCAGCCCTTGAGGAGGGGTGACCGAACCCTCATCGACGCCACCAGGCCGATCAGGATGGGCCCGGTGAAAAGCACGAACCAATCTATTGGCATGAATATTGGAGGCAGAGACCCAAGAATTATCCTCCTGACCATAACCCTTCCATTTAACCAAATACTGGAGTCTCCGTCTAACCAAACGAGAATCCAATATTTTCTCTACCGCAAATACCACATTGCCTTCAACCAACACAGGGTCAGGAGGTGCTGCCATAGGAACCACTGGCTCAACAAACCTCTTCAACAGAGATTTGTGAAATACGTTATGGATCTTAAACGTAACTGGAAGAGCCAATCGAAATGAAACAGGATTAAGAATTTCCAAAATCTTATAAGGACCAATAAATCTTGGCTTAAATTTAGGAGATGCAACCTTCATAGGAATATTCTTAGATGACAACCAAACCATATCACCCACTTTAAACCGGGGACCAAAGGTCCTTTGCCGGTTAGAAAAACGCTGGACCTTTTCCTGAGAGAGTGACAACTTATCCACCACTTGGTCCCATATCTGCTGCATTCTCTTAACCACAGTGTCCACACCTTGGCAGGACGAAGATTCCACTTGCCCTGAAGAGAATCGAGGATGAAACCCAAAATTACAGAAAAAGGGTGACATCAAAGTGGCAGAACTAGCTCTATTGTTCAGTGCAAATTTGGCCAAGGGCAAAAATGAGACACAATCATCCTGATCAGCAGATATAAAGCGTCTCAAATAAGATTCCAAGGTCTGGTTTGTTCTCTCAGTCTGTCCATTGGTCTGGGGATGAAACGCGGAGGAGAAGGATAACTGAATTCCCAGACTGGAACAAAAGGCTTTTCAGAATCTGGAAACAAACTGGACTCCTCTGTCGGACACAATGTTCTCAGGAATCCCATGTAACCGAACCACCTGTTGTAAAAACAAGGGCACCAACTTAGCGGAAGATGGCAACTTTGGGTGTGGTACAAGATGGACCATCTTCGAAAATCTATCACAAATCACCCAGATAACAGTCATTCTCTGAGAGACAGGAAGATCAGAAATAAAATCCACTGAGATATGGGTCCATGGCCTCTTGGGCACCAGCAAGGGCATCAGCAACCCACTAGAACGAGAACAGGATTTAGATCGAGAACAAGTCCCACAGGACTGTGCAAAATTCCTGACGTCATGAGATAAGGCAGGCCACCAAAAGGACCGTCTCACCAAATCTCTGGTACCAAAAATACCTGGATGACAGGTCAATGCAAAGCAATGAATTTCAGACATCACTCTCTTTCTCCACAGGTCAGGAACATACAGTTTTCCCATAGGGCAAAGCTCCGGTTTATCCTCCTGAAATTCCTCAAGAGCGCGTCTCAAATCGGACGAAATGGCAGAAAGAACTACCCCCTCACCTAAGATGGTAGTAGGCTCGGTCACACTAAGAGAATCGGCAAAGAAACTCCTAGAAAGGGCGTCTGCCTTAACATTCTTAGTGCCCGGAAGAAAAGAGACCACAAAATTAAAACACGTGAAAAACAAGGCCCATCTAGCCTGTCTAGGATTCAAGCGTTTGGCCGACTCCAGATAAATCAAATTCTTGTGATCGGTGAGGGCCACAACTTGATGTCTAGCTCCCTCCAACCAATGTCTCCACTCCTCAAATGCCCACTTCATGGCCAACAATTCCCGATTCCCCACGTCATAGTTGCGTTCAGATGGGGAGAACTTTCGAGAAAAGAAGGCACAGGGATTCATCTTAGAAGTCACAGGGTCTTTTTGGGACAAAACAGCTCCTGCGCCAATCTCAGAAGCATCTACCTCCACCTGAAATGGAAGTGAGACATCAGGTTGCCGTAACACT
Organism: Dendrobates tinctorius; assembly: GCF_039654945.1. Taxonomy (NCBI): domain Eukaryota; kingdom Metazoa; phylum Chordata; class Amphibia; order Anura; family Dendrobatidae; genus Dendrobates; species Dendrobates tinctorius. The sequence continues at coordinate 13,953,095 of NW_027361690.1, forward strand.
GAAGCTGAAGTAAATCTCTGCTTAATCTCCTGAAATGCTGAGATAGCCTCAGGAGACCAATTCAGCACATCAGCGCCCTTCTTGGTCAGATCAGTCAGTGGTTTGACAATACCAGAAAAATTACCTATTAATTTACGATAGAAATTAACAAAACCTAAAAACTTCTGGAGGGCCTTCAAAGAAGTAGGCTGAACCCAATCATAAATGGCCTGTACCTTGGCAGGGTCCATTTCAATAGTTGATGGAGAAAAGATAAATCCCAGAAATGAAATCCTCTGTACACCAAAGAGGCATTTCCATCCCTTAACAAACAGGGAATTCTCCCTCAAAATCCAGAACACAGTCCGGACGTGTTCTACATGAGAATCCCAATCACTAGAAAAGATGAAAATATCATCCAGATAGATGATCAAATCTTATGCACAAAGTCAGGGAAAATATCATTCATAAAGGACTGGAAGACAGAAGGGGCATTAGTGAGCCCAAATGGCATCACCAGGTACTCAAAAGGTCCCTCCAGAGTATTAAACGCTGTCTTCCATTCATCCCCATGCTTGATGTGAATAAGATTATACGCCCCCCTGAGGTCAAGCTTAGTAAACCAGCAGGCACTCTTAACTCTGGAGAATAAATCAGACATCAGAGGTAACGGGTACTGATATTTAACAGTCATCTTGTTAAGGGAACGATAATCAATACACGGTCTTAATGAACCATCTTTCTTGGTCAAAAAAAACCCCCAGCACCTAAAGGTGACGAGGATGGTCTAATATGACCCTTCTCCAATGACTCTTTAATATAGGATCGCATAGCATCATGTTCGGGTACTGATAAGTTGAAAAGCCGACCCTTGGGAAATTTACACCCAGGCATCAACTCAATTGCACAGTCATAACTCCTTTGAGGAGGCAGAGACGCAGACTTGCTCTCACTTAATACATCAGAAAAATCGGCTAGATAATCAAGAATATCATGAGACTGAGGAGAGGTGGAGAAAACAGGAGCATCCCTAAGAACACACTGACAACCCCAACTCACCACAGACCCAGATTTCCAATCCAAAACTGGATTATGAGTTTGCAACCAAGGAAAACCCAGAACAATAGTATCATGCAAATTATGCAGCACCAAAAATGTACAGTTTTCTTGGTGGTCTGGGGCAACTCGCATTGTCATCTGGGTCCAAAACTGAGGTTTATTCTCCGCCAAAGGAGTAGCATCAATACCCCTCAAAGGAATAGGCATCCGCAGAGGAGTCATGGAAAACTACAACATATAGCAAAGTCCAAATCCATCAGATTCAACGCTGCTCCTGAATCCACAAAAGCCTTCATGGAAAACATGGATAAGGAGCAGATCAGAGTAATTGACAAAAGAAGCTTAGGTTGTATACTGCCCACAGCAAATGTGTGTGCAAATCGTTTCTCTCGTTTTGGGCAGACAGAAATAGTATGAGAGACGTCTCCACAGAAAAAAACACAGATTATTACGCCTTCTAAACTCCTGACGTTGCGCCCCAGACAAAACCCCATCACATTGCATAGGTTCAGACGTTTGTTCAAAAGGTGGCAGCGCCTCCCGTGTAGTTTTACGTTCACGTAAACGCCGATCAACTTGAATGGCTAATGACATAGAATCATCCAGACCAGAGGGAACAGGAAATCCCACCATAACATCTTTTACTGTCTCTGATAAACCCTTCCGAAAGAGAGCTGCCAATGCACAATCATTCCATGTAGTAATGACTGCCCACTTTCGGAATTTTTGACAGTATAACTCTGCAGAATCCTGACCCTGGTTTAATGCCAACAGGGTTCTCTCAGCTTGATCAACAGCATTAGGTTCATCATACAACAACCCCATGGCTTAAAAAAATGAATCCACATTAGTCAGAATCGGATTTTCAGGTGTCAGAGAAAAAGCCCAATCCTGGGGATTGCCACGCAGCAAGGAGATGACAATTTTAACCTGCTGCACAGAGCTCCCCAATGAGTTAGGCTTCAAGGACAGAAATAATTTACAATTATTCTTAAAATTCAGAAATTTAGACCAATCCCCAGAAAACACATCAGGAGTAAGGATCATAGGTTCAGCAGCATGTGACTGAATGAGGTAGGTGGAAATTCCCTGCACTTCAGCAGCCAGCTGCTCCACACGGTCAGACAATTGCTTAAGCTCCATTAGAAGAAAGAAAAAAAAATCCTCCTATGGCCCCAGAGAAAAAGAGGAAAATATATATATAAAAAAAAAAATTCTGACACTTTTTTCTTTTTAACAACTTTTTCCTGCTTTTGAGTACCCTAGAATCTGCGGTATGGCTGGTGATTCTGCTATGAATGGATCACCGAGGAGAAAAAAGCAAAACAAGCTAAGTCACAGAAAACCAGAGAGGTTGGTAACTATGCAGATTGCAGATCCCTGATCCTACCACACAACTAGCAGCAGCCGTGGAGCGTACCTACGATGTTCCTAGATGCTTCGTCACAACCGGAGGACTAAATAAGCCTGAAGCATGAAAAGGGGAAAACTAACTGCCCAAGAGCAGACCCCAAAGGAATAGATAGCCCCCACACATGTATTGACGGTGAAACAAGATGAAGGCACAAACACAGGCAGGAAAATATGCTGAGCAAACGATGGGGCCCAAACTAACTAGAAAGAAAAAGAAAGACACTGTCTGCAACCTGCAAAAAACCCTACAAAAATAATGTCCAACACTTCTGATAGCAAAATTAACCCTGAAGTCACTAGACTTCTCCCATTATATCAGCACTCTGAAATATTCTGAGACAGAGCAAAAAGAGACCAAACTAGTAAGGGACAAAAAGCAAATTGGCAAAATACTGATAAATAAGAGTGGAAATTCAGCACAGCCCCCAGCCAGGGCTGGCTGACCACACAAAAAACTGAATAGACCAACAAAATCAAGTGTGAAGATTAGCAGAAAAACTTAGCTTTAGATGACTGGAACAGAGCTGAAAACCAAGAGCTGACAAGCCAGAAGAATCACCAGCAACTGAATAGGGTGTTGGCTGTCTTAAATCCAATCTGAGACTCCTGAGGTCCAATTGTCATCCTCATTCTCAGGTGGCAGATCTCCACCGATCAAATCAGCCTCACTACCTCCTGTTACCACCAGAGGGAGTCTGGAAGGAGAACTCAAAACTGTTGAACCAGAGAATGAACTCACAACAGATCGGGTAGTCTTGTTTGTGTTACCAGTGTGTTCTTGTTTTGATCCCTGCGAGAATAACTGTTGTTAGCTTGTTGGTTGCTCAAGATAAACCCTATAGGTATACATATATATATAAACAGTTACATTTTAAGTTCATCCCATCTCCCGTCTCATCACTGCATCCCGCGTACTTGCGATTACTTCATAGCCATGTCAAATTCAGAGGTATAAGATGCACAAAATCATCAGAAATGGGAAATGTCAATAAACTAGATGAAGTCAGGGAACAGGATAAATCAAGATGAAACAACAGATGCAGGAACACAGGTAAAGCCAAGTTGCATAAACATTAACTGCCAGTGAGAACTGGCCCTTAGGGGTTTACAGATGCATGTAAAAATTTGGGCTCCCCTGATCAAAATTACTGTTAGAGCTCATACTCAGTTGTGAGAGACTCGCACGATTCTTGTCCGAATCTCACGCATTAAAAACTGGCACTGCCGCTGGCACTTGGACCGGCGCGTGCGCCTACATGTATTTCTATGCAGCCACACACTCCAGTCCGAGTGCCGGTGGCAGTGCCAGGTTTTCATGCAAGAGACTCGAACGAGAATTGTGCGAGTCTCTCGCAAGTTAGTATGAGCCCTTAATGTTAACAGTTAAGCAAATTGATTATGAAATGATCTCTAAAAGGACTAAAGTTAAAGATGACACATCTCCTTTGTGCAAAGCATGCTTGATCCTTCCCCATGCGCAAAGATTGGTGAGATGTACTTTTTCTGAAATTCTGTGCCCTTTTTTCTCCACACAAACCTTTGATCAAAGAGGCCATAGAGCTTGATTTTAACCTCATCTGTCCAAGTGACTTGATTCCAAACTGTATCAAGCTTGTTTAGATGTCCTTTCTCATACATCTGACACTGAATTTTATGCTGAGGACGCAGAGGTTTTCTTCTGATGACTCTTCCATGAAGGATATATTTGATGTACCACAACTCCAGAGTGTGCTAAATCTTTCTAAAGGTCTTTTGCAGTAAAGCGGGTGTTCTGATTTGCAGCTCTAGCAACCTTATGAGCAGCTATCACTGGAATTTTGCTTGGTCTTCCAGACCTTTTTTTGACCTCCACTGTTCCTGCTTACTACCATTTCTTAATTACATTAAAATTGGGAAAACAGCAAATTGAAAATACTTTGCTATCTTCTTATAGCCTTCAGATTGTGAGCCCCATCAGGGACAGTGTTGAAAATATGTGCAAACTGTAAAGCGCTGCGGAATATGTTAGCGCTATATAAAAATAAAGATAATTATTATTATTCTCCTGCTTTCATAACCTCCGCCATTGTCATTTTCAGAGTGCTAGGCACCTGCTTAGAAGAACCAATGGCTGTTGTTTTTTGGCACAGGGTTAGAGGAGTCTAGCTTTTTATAAAACTAGGAAATTTGCATCACCTGACCTTTCCAAACGATGATAGTGAACAAGCCATAACCCTAACAGGTTTATAAAGGTATGAAACCTTATCTGAGCACACAAATCTCCAAAGGTGTTGTAAGGGGGCTAATGGTTGCAGAATCAATGGGAGATATGTGTCACAGAGATGGCTGCTCTCTGTAATGTAACCTGGAATATTTTCTTTAGTGCACATAAGCACTAAGATGTCGTTTGGTGCATCTGGGTCAGAGTTGCAGCTATGAGAGATGGGTCGGTCTGGCTACTCACATACCTCACCTCTGGGTGTGATTACAGCCTATATAATGGAGACTGTTTAGCACATGAAATAGAGAATACAGCCGACAGCACACGGACTTGTAGAATACACACTCCAAGGATCCCAGGACCTGATAGGATCAACGGCATACATAGAACATGCAGAAGGAGCAGCATCTGTTCCAGGTGAAGAAACCTTATAGCTTTATTCTGCCATCAATAGATATCTGTATCTATTGATGGCAGAATAAAGCAATAAAGTTTCTTCAGCTGGAACGGATGCTGCTCCTTCTTCATGTTCTATGTTTAGCACATGATCTGGGTGTTGGGAGGGAGAAGGCCCCATGTGTGTGTGGCTCCAGACCGACCCTGAGTGCTGGACATTACCCCAGCCTGCGCGCCCACAGGCCTAGCGGAGCAGAGCCCTGCTGTGGACATTTATGCTTTGCTTTTGCCTGATCTAGAGGCTGTTTACCTTTTGTTTGTACTTCTGGGTTTATGAAGCAATAAACCCACATGATCTTTTAAAGGAACGTGCCTCCTGTTTTCCTCCTACTGCACCCAAGTGAGTACAACCCCTTCAGTGCCCAAACTTTTTCATTGGCCCATTTTCCTATTTTTATAGTTTTTAAAATACAGAAAATGACATTTTTTGGGCTTAAATACAAACAAAATGTATCATCTTTAACTTTAGGCCTTTTAGAGATCATTTCATCTTTAACTTACTTAACTGATCACATTAACAGTAATTTTGATCAGATGTGCCCAAACATTTACATGACACTGTATATATTGAAAAGCCCCACTCAATGCTAACAACAGGAAGAAACCCAAACAGGATTAACCCAATTGTTTCTGGACTGGCAGAGCCACAAGTCACAGAAATAAAGTAGTACTGATGCTATCAAGCAAGCCTGCAACAAATGTGCAGTGCCGCCTTATGGCCAAAGCAGAAGCCAGCACAGATGTTAGGCTATGTTTACTCAATGTTTTTGGTGAATTTTTTATGCTATTTTCAGAAGAATGGAAGTAATCTATTTTACTTAATGGGTGCAGAAATGGTGAAGAAAAAATGCAACATCAAGAACTCACCGAAAGTTCATTGTGTAAAGTTATCCTTGCAGTTAGCAAATAAACCAGCAAAATGCAGTGTTTACATAAAATGCCAAAAATATTAAGTGAAAGCAACATATTTTGTTTCAAAAGAAGTAACTGCTTTACAAGACTGACCCATCTAAAATTAATATTGTATAGCACAATATTGTTGTATAGTTCAGCAGAATGTAGGATGATGGTAGTAATTAAATTTTTAACTTTCCTGATCTTTAAAGCTACATAACTTTTGTACAAAACATTCCCCTGCAAACATACATAAAACCTAAGAGAGCGATGTGGACTTTGTGACTCTGGGCATCACTAGTGTCATGTCCTTTAATCTTGCATCCTATCACAATGGAATGCCCTGCTGTTCTCTAACATAATTTCTGGTTTCTTTTGTCCTCTGTGTTTTACTGTATACATCTTCAATTTACTGTCAGACAACAAAAGCTGCAACAGAAGATGCAGGACAAATTATATTCTGTCTGATTTCCCAAATGTATCTGGTGCCACTAACATCCTTTGAAAATATACAGTAGTTCCATTGTACATTGAATTAATGCTGAAACAGAAAAGACTTTGAACATAAAAACAGTTTGCAATGATTTCTTGATTATACTGGGTACTGAGGACTGGACATAAGTCATGATTACTCTACACTGCAGATGTATTTACTGTGTCTATGAATAATTCTTCAGTACATTAATACTGTAGCTCTTAGGATACTTTCACACATCCGTTTTTGCTATTCCGGAGGCGTGCGGCGAAAAGCCAGCGTGCCGGAAGCGGCCCAGAATGGATGCATCGGAGAGAGATGCGTCTGAAGTTCCGGCACTCTGTTATGGGCATGATGAGTCGCACTGAGGATGAAACGAAGTCGTGCAGTGCTGAACAGGGTAAGGAGAGAGAGAAAGAGAGATCCGGGCATGCGCAGAGGGAAAATGCCGGAAAGCGGTGGCCGGATCAGGCGAAAGACTGATCCGGCGGCCGGAAATCCTCATTCGCTTTCATTGTGACACAGTGCCGGGAGCGCCGCATCCACGCTTGTCTGGCTTTTTAGGCCGGACAAAAAAACGTTACAGCATGCGTTCTGTCCGGCTGCCAGACACCATATTTTCGCCGGATCCGGCAAAAAACGGAACAAACGCTGGCACATGCGGCGCGATCCGGCGCATGTTATGATGATCTATGAGAAAAAACCGCATCCGGCAGTAAAAAAAAAAATGGATCCATTTTAACACACACATGCCGGATCTCGCCTGACGGCGAAAACCGGATGTGTGAAAGAGGCCTAATTTACCCTAATGCTTACATTTCAGTTTATTTACATGAAAATAAAATTTCTATACTCATTTTTATTTTTCCATGGGAGCAATAAAATATTTAATATAATTGTACTAATGCAAATTAAATAAAAATAGTAACAGTAAAATGTTTTTACTGTCTGCATTTAGGCATGTGCAAACCTGAATGGTAGGTTCGGGGTCTGCATCGAACACCTAGTATCCGGTGCCAAATCTTGTACACAGACTTTTTAACATACATCCTTTTTCCTGTTCAGCTTCACAAGTCAAATAAAGCTTATTAAAAGGATACAGAGCAGCCAATCAACAAGATTTTAGACTGCGATTGGTTACCGCATGATGTGACCCAGCCTGTATAAAGGCTGGATCACGAGTGCCGCCAACATTCTGCTCTAATTTACTTAGAGACAGGGCGCAGCAGATATGAGGGACAAAATCTGCCTGTGCATTCTACAAAAATGTTGCTGTATTTGCTCTGCAGCACATATCGATGGGAATACTGTGCCAAAATCTGCTGTGTGTAGTCTGCAACCTTGCTTGTGAGAGTACTGTGCCTTTAAGCCACTGTGTGAAATAAATAATTGGCTTAAGCTATCTTGTTGCTATTTGTAGTTGAAACAAATATTTTATTTGGACACAGGTGTTTTCTAGTAGTGTGGAAAATAAATAAATCTACTCTTTCGCCATCTCTTTGTGAGTAGTGTGCAGAAATACCACTTCTAAAAATGAGGAGAGCATCAAATATGGGATGTGGACGTGACCGTGACCATGGCCATGGTGGTGTTGGTGTAGCTACTGATAGTGGTGGTAATGTAGCTGCTACAGGGAGAGGATGTGGTCATTCTGTACCTGCTACTATCACAAATACAACACCTTTCTCTGGTGCATGCAGGCAACAGGGCTTTAGGCATCCTTTCGTGGGCCGAATACCACTGCACAAATGATGAAGCCACAAGATGTTGAAAAGGTGTTATATTTGATGGCTGAGAGTGGCTCCAGTTCCTCTGCATTTTACTTCACCCAGACCCCTGCAGAAAGTGCACAGTTGGCACCGAGGGAACTCAATCATCCGGGTTCCACCCCCTTCCAAATCAGCCAAGCAGTTTAAGTGCCATGCCATGCATCAGTCTCTTCTGCTTTTTGATGGCTTCTCTGGCTGGGTTTCTGTGGCCCATCCACCTGGCTTTGCCTTAAAAGTGAAAGAGACTGAGTGCCCTAATGCCCAACCACTTATTGAGCTGGAGGATGAGTACGTGGGAGAGCTAGTGCACAAGGTCAATGGACCATCGCAGCACATATCAAATGATGACGAAACTCAGTTGCAAACTTCAGCGTCTTTCTGCAGTGTGTATATCAGCAAAGAGGACAAAGTTGAGGAGTCTGTGGAAGATAATGCTGGGGATGATGAGTTTCTAGACCCCACATGGAGCAGATGACATGGAGCAGATGTCATCTTACTGACGTGCGCAGTTTGGTGAAAGAGGAGGTGGCCATGTTGCCTCAGCATCACAGGAAAAGAAAGAGCAGGATGCGAAGGCACAGTGGGCAGCCCCTAACTAGTACATTGGCTGCTACTGTCCATCGTTAAAATCAGCAAACCAAAGACAAGTCCAAAGCACTACCTGGTGTGGCATTTCTTCAGGGATTGCGCTGATGACAAGTGACGGGTGGTTTGCACGCTATGCTATCACACCTTGATGTGCTGCATAAATCTTCTTAACATGAGTATTATGTGCATGATGAGGCATCTGAATTTCAAACATAAGCTACAGTGGAGATGACAACTTAAAAAGCATGACAGTGTAAGGGGGTGGCATTGCTATGGACAGTAGAGACAAGCTGCCCCTTTAAGAGACAGCACCCCCTTGGTTAGAGCAGTGGGACATTCTGCGCTTCCCTGCTGTAAAGGCTGTTTGGTTTAATCTGCCAGACTACAGAGGGCAGGGGCTGCTTTTCTGTGTGTTGAAGAGACCTGAGATTTCTGCATGAAGCAGGTGTGCCTGCGTGAGCTGTGAGGAAAAGAATATTTAGTCTGCAACTGTGACTTTGCAAACTATTCTGGTGATTAAAAGGTTGCTTTCCTGTCTTGCCGTGAGAAGCCACGAAGAAAAGACAAGAAAGGAACCCAGAGGAGGAATCCATTGTTTCTAGGAGCATTACTGAAACTTGCACACAAGTAAAACAGAGCTTCCAGGAAGAAGTGCGCACCATCTTGCAAAGTTTCAGGGGCCCCCGGGAATGGACTGAGATACCAACTGCTGTGAGTGTTAACCCCGTGTGCGCACATGTTTAGGGCTTAGGATAGGCTGCAATAGACAGAGCATGGTAGCTGTGCGGCCAGAGTAGCAGCGGCCAGATAGGTTATAGCTAGTGTAGCAGCATACTGTACTTTATTGTATTGTTTTGCCTTTTGCAAAATACTCTGATCTGTAATAATTGGTGCTCCGTGCCATTTGTATGGCCCAGCTAGAGAAAATCACTTTTGTAAATTGTTTTATGTCATTGCATACCCCTGTTTACACTTTCCTAACACTGCATTCCTTGCCTATAAATAAATTAACTTTTTGTTGCTTGCACCTCATCTTGTGTACCGTAGTCTCCCTGCATTGTGGTGAACCCCGGCCATCGCTTATAATAATAATAATAATAAATTTTATTTTTATAGCGCCGACATATTCCGCAGCACTTTACATTTCAGAGGGGATTTGTACAGACAATAGACATTACAGCATAACAATAATCACATACAGTAGATTATAACAAATACCAAGAGGAATGAGGGCCCTGCTCGCAAGCTTACAGTCTATGAGGAAAGAGGTAGACACGAAAGGTGGGTGGTAACAGTTGCCCTGATTGTATGGACCAGCCATAATGTTAAGTGTGTAACAGTACAGACACAAAGGGCTAATGGATGCATAAAGCATGTGGGAACATGATGCTGGGAACCTGGTTATGGTAAAACTTTTGGCTCTGCCACACAGGGATAGGTTAGGTTAATGTGTTGAGGCGATAGGCCAGTCTGAATAAATGCGTTTTCAGGACACGCTTAAAATTGTGGGGATTGGGGACTAATCGTATTGACCTGGGAAGTGCATTCCAAAGAATTGGCGTGGCACGTGTAAAGTCTTGGAGACGGGAGTGGGAGGTTCTGACTATTGAGGATACTAACCTCAGGTCATCAGCAGAATGGAGGGCGCGGGTAGGGTGGTATACTGAAACAAGGGAGGAGATGTAGGGTGGTGCTGAGCCATGGAGGGCTTTGTGGGTGAGGGTAATAAGTTTATACTGAATTCTGGAGTGGATGGGTAGCCAGTGTAATGACTGGCACAAGGTAGAGGCATCGGTGTAACGATTGGTGAGGAATATGATCCTGGCTGCAGCATTCAAGACAGATTGGAGAGGGGAGAGTTTTGTAAGAGGGAGACCGATTAGAAGAGAGTTACAATAGTCGAGACGAGAATGAATAAGAGAAACAGTAAGAGTTTTTGCAGAGTCAAAAGTAAGAAAAGGTCGAATTCTAGAAATGTTTTTGAGGTGCAGATGACAAGAGCGAGCCAGTGATCGAATGTGGGGGGCAAAGGAAAGCTCGGAATCAAGTATGACCCCAAGACAGCGGGCATGTTGCTGGGGAGTAATAGTGGAACCACAGACGGAAATGGCAATGTCGGGTGTAGGTACATTAGTAGCGGGAGGAAACACAAGGAGTTCAGTCTTTGACAGGTTCAGTTTCAGATATAGTGAGGACATGATATTAGACACAGCGTTTAGACAATCGCCAGTGTTTTCTAGAAAGGCTGGCGTGATGTCAGGAGAAGAAGCGTATAATTGGGTGTCATCAGCATAGAGATGGTACTGGAAACCAAATCTACTGATTGTTTGACCAATAGGGGCAGTGTACAAGGAGAAGAGGAGGGGGCCTAGAACCGATCCTTGAGGAACCCCAACAGTAAGGGGAAGGTGAGAGGAGGAGGAACCGGCAAAAGAAACAGTAAAGGAGCGGTCGGAGAGATAGGAGGAGAACCAGGAGAGAACGGTGTCCTTGAGGCCAATGGAATGGAGCATAGTGAGGAGGAGCTGATGATCCACAGTGTCGAATGCTGCAGAGAGATCCAAGAGAATTAGCATGGAGTAATGACCATTTGTTTTAGCTGTTAGCAGATCATTAGAGACTTTAGTGAGGGCAGTTTCAGTGGAGTGTAAAGAGCGGAAACCGGATTGGAGAGGGTCGAGAACAGAGTTTTCTGAGAGATAGCGGATAAGACGGGAGTGGACCAGGCGTTCCAGGAGTTTAGAGATGAAGGGAAGATTAGAGACAGGTCTATAGTTAGCGGCACAGTTTTGGTCGAGGGATGGTTTTTTAAGTAGTGGATGTATGATGGCATGCTTAAATGAGGAGGGAAAAATACCAGAAGAGAGAGAGAGGTTAAATATTTTAGTTAGGTGAGGGGTAACAGCAGGGGAAAGGGACTGGAGGAGATGTGACGGAAATGGGTCACTGGTGCAAGTAGTTGGGCGAGAAGATGCAAGGAGCCTGCTTACTTCTTCTTCTGTGACTGGTTCAAAATCAGAGAGTGAGTTAGATGCAGTGGGGGAGGGAGGACAGTGCATGGTATGAGGGGATTTGGAGATAATTTCCTGTCGGATCTGGTCAATTTTTTCTTTGAAGTAAGTGGCCAGATCGTCAGCTCGGAGCTCCGTGGTTGGGGCCTGTACTCTTGGATTGAGTAGGGAATGAAAAGTGTCAAAGAGACGTTTCGGGTTATTGGACAGTGAGGTGATGAGGGTGTTGAAATAGGTTTGTTTGGAGAGGTGAAGGGCAGTGTTGTATGTTCTAAGCATAAACTTAAAATGGATGAAATCTTCGTGTAGATTGGATTTTCTCCACAGACGTTCGGCGCACCTGGAGCACCGCTGCAGGAAACGTGTTTGCACCGTGTGCCAGGGTTGTCGCCGTCTGCGTTGTGGTGTTCTATTTATAGGGGGTGCAAATTCATCCAGGGCAGTTTGAAGTGTTTCATTGTAATGCTTCAATGCAGAATCAGGACATGAGAGGGAGGAGATAGGGGCCAATGAAGACTGCAAGTTCTTCAGAAGTTTCTGGGTGTTAATGGCCTGTATGTTTCTATAAGTCTGGACAGTGGGGGTGACCTGAGCAGCCTGGCAGTTCTTTATAGAGAATGAAAGAAGATTGTGGTCAGAGAGCGGGAGAGGGGAGTTTGCAAAATCATCCACTGCACAAAGCCGAGAGAAGACCAAGTCGAGGGAGTTTCCGTCTTCATGCGTTGGAGAATTAGTAAGCTGCGAAAGGCCAAATGAGGAGGTTAGAGATAAAAGGTGAGTAGCAGATGGGGAGAGGGGAAGAGCAATGGGGATGTTGAAATCTCCCATGATGAGGGTAGGGATGTCACAGGAGAGAAAATGTGGAAGCCAAGTGGCAAAATGATCCAGGAACTGATGGGAGGGGCCGGGAGGACGATACACCACCGCCACTCGCATGGAGAAGGGGGTGTAGAGTCTGACGGCATGGACCTCAAAAGAAGGGAAGACAAGTGAGGGTACTTGAGGGATAACCTGAAATGTACATTTTGGTGATAGGAGCAGACCAACGCCTCCACCAGCTCTATTGTCTGATCTTGGGGTATGAGAGAAGTGTAGCCCCCGTATGAAAGAGCAGCAGCAGCGGTAGTATCTGACTGCTGGATCCAGGTTCAAGTGGCGCTGCGAGCAGGGTTTCTGTCACCAAGATGCAGGTAGCAGGCAGCTATGGCAAGAATGCTAGTGTTAGTGGGGATGCTGTGGGCATTGGTGGAACTCCTGCAAGGACACTCCCTATGGGCACCATATTTAGTGTGCTTCCAAAATTTGACAGCAATAATATGTCCCTGTCTGATTGGGTGTCCCGGCTGCAAAGCACCCTGAAGATTTATAACATCAGCACAGACCTTGAAGTGGACATTGCTTTGACTGCCATGGAGGGAGAGACCCATAAAAATGTCTTTCTACAGCTAGAACTCCTCCGTAGTACCATGAAGGAGTTAATGAAATTCCTGGAAGAGATCTACGGCGAGACTGCTAGCGCGGGACACCTTTGAGCCAAATTTTTCTCTAGACTGCAGCAGGAAGAGGAAGGGATCTCCCAGTATGTGACAGCACTGCAAGAAGTCTTGACAGAGGTGCAGAGGAAAGAGACAGATGGGCTCAGTGGCATGGGCTCCAAAGACCGGACACTCCGGGATCAATTCATTCTGGGACTGCATAGCACATCCTTGAGGAGAACACTGTCAGAACGGGTCTGTGCAGATCTGGCTCTTTCTTTCCGTCAAATCCTGGCAGAAGCAGGGGCCCGAAGCAAGGAAGACTGTTATGATCGAGTCACCGTAGGAGGCAAAAACAGAAATGCTAGCTAAGTCCTGAAAACCAGAGAAGTTGGCAACTATCAGATTGCAGACCCCTGAACCTATCAACACAACTAGCAGTAGCCGTGGGGGGTTCCTACGATGACCTAGACCCCTCGATCACAGCCGGAGAGATACATAGGCCTAAAGAAGGAAAGGGGAAATCTAACTGCCCCAGAGCAGACCCCAAAGCAATAGGCAGCCCCCACATATAATGACGGTGAAGCAAGATGAAAACACTTACACAGACAGAAAGACAGGCTGAGCAAAGACGGGGCCCAAAAGCTACCTAGATAGGAACGGATAGGAAGGCTGCTGTCTGCAATCTGCCAAAACCCTATCAGAGACAAAAGCCAACAAGCTGATATAAAAATGGCCCTGAAGCAAATAAGCTTCAAAAACTAAATCAGCACTCAGGTACATTCAGAAGACAGAGCTCACGGAACATTGCACACTCCAGCAGGGAGTGGCAGAATCCAAAAAGCAACAAAAACAAAAACAAATCTTAGATGCAAAAGGCAAAACAGAAAACTTAGCTTTAGGAGAGCAGGAAACAGACTGGAGTCCAAGAATCCACAGAGAAATCACCCGCAGGGCAGAAAGGGCGTAGGCTGCCTTAAATCCAGTCAGTGACTCCACTCAGCCAATCGTCCTCATCAGTCCCAGGTGTATGATAATCAGGCTCACTACCTTCCTTCACTAGAATAGGGAGTTCACCAGGCCTCAGTGACGGAGGGGAAAATGAACGCACAACAGTACCCCCCCCTTGAGGAGGGGTCACCGAACCCTCAACAACGCTACCAGGGCGATCAGGGTGAGCCCGATGAAAGGCACGCACCAATCTTTTGGCATGAATATCAGAGGCAGAGACCCAGGAATTATCCTCCTGACTAGAGTTGAGCGAAACGGGTCGAAAAAATTCAAAAGTCGCCGACTTTTGGCAAAGTCGGGTTTCATGAAACGAAACCCGACCCTAGGATGAGGTCGGCCACGAGGTCGGCGACTTACGCGCCAAAGTCGCGTTTCAAAAGTTTGTTTTGCGCTCTTTTTCAGCCAATCAGGATCCACGGACACTGTGGGCAACGTGATGACCTAGGCACGGGTCACCACCATCTTTCAGAAGGGCATGCAAGTGATTGGCTTGCTTTGGTGGGTGTCACAGGGGGTATAAAAGGGTGTGCACGCCGACCGCCATCTTACTTCTGCCGATCTTAGTATAGTGAGAGGTTGCTGCTGATTCTGTAGGGAGAGCGTTAGGCAGGGGAGAAGACAAAAAAACTGCTTCTGCTGCTAGCGATTTGGCCTGCACAACACACAAGTCACTGTGTGTGCAGTGCAAGGGGAGGCTATATTGTGGTGTATCAGTGGTGTTGGTTGTTGGGCTGCCTTTTAAGGCTTCCTGACACGCTGGCATTGCTGTTTACCCACTGCTCCGCAAACTGCTTTTTTAAAAGCAATCCAATCTCCCTTATCCTCTAGTCACTTTTGTCACAG
This sequence comes from Dendrobates tinctorius, assembly GCF_039654945.1. Classification (NCBI taxonomy): domain Eukaryota; kingdom Metazoa; phylum Chordata; class Amphibia; order Anura; family Dendrobatidae; genus Dendrobates; species Dendrobates tinctorius. The sequence continues at coordinate 13,968,268 of NW_027361690.1, forward strand.
CTGTGCCATCGAGCGTGTCACATAGCGCTCAGATATCAGTGGGCCTCACACAATCCACAAGTGTCAAGTGTCCAAAAGTGTACGCAGAGATTCAAAATCTCCATTATCCTCTCGTCACTTTGGTCACAGGCAGCTGTGCCATCGAGCGTGTCACATAGCGCTCAGATATCAGTGGGCCTCACACAATCCACAAGTGTCCAGTGTCCAAAAGTGTACGCAGAGATTCAAAATCTCCATTATCCTCTCGTCACTTTGGTCACAGGCAGCTGTGCCATCGAGCGTGTCACATAGCGCTCAGATATCAGTGGGCCTCACACAATCCACAAGTGTCCAGTGTCCAAAAGTGTACGCAGAGATTCAAAATCTCCATTATCCTCTCGTCACTTTGGTCACAGGCAGCTGTGCCATTGAGCGTGTCACATAGCGCTCAGATATCAGTGGGCCTTACACAATCCACAAGTGTCCAGTGTCCAAAAGTGTACGCAGAGATTCAAAATCTCCATTATCCTCTCGTCACTTTGGTCACAGGCAGCTGTGCCATCGAGCGTGTCACATAGCGCTCAGATATCAGTGGGCCTCACACAATCCACAAGTGTCCAGTGTCCAAAAGTGTACGCAGAGATTCAAAATCTCCATTATCCTCTCGTCACTTTGGTCACAGGCAGCTGTGCCATCGAGCGTGTCACATAGCGCTCAGATATCAGTGGGCCTCACACAATCTACAAGTGACCAGTGTCCAAAAGTGTACGCAGAGATTCAAAATCTCCATTATCCTCTCGTCACTTTGGTCACAGGCAGCTGTGCCATCGAGCGTGTCACATAGCGCTCAGATATCAGTGGGCCTCACACAATCCACAAGTGCCCAGTGTCCAAAAGTGTACGCAGAGATTCAAAATCTCCATTATCCTCTCGTCACTTTGGTCACAGGCAGCTGTGCCATCGAGCGTGTCACATAGCGCTCAGATATCAGTGGGCCTCACACAATCCACAAGTGTCCAGTGTCCAAAAGTGTACGCAGAGATTCAAAATCTCCATTATCCTCTCGTCACTTTGGTCACAGGCAGCTGTGCCATCGAGCGTGTCACATAGCGCTCAGATATCAGTGGGCCTCACACAATCCACAAGTGTCCAGTGTCCAAAAGTGTACGCAGAGATTCAAAATCTCCATTATCCTCTCGTCACTTTGGTCACAGGCAGCTGTGCCATCGAGAGTGTCACATAGCGCTCAGATATCAGTGGGCCTCACACAATCCACAAGTGTCCAGTGTCCAAAAGTGTACGCAGAGATTCAAAATCTCCATTATCCTCTCGTCACTTTGGTCACAGGCAGCTGTGCCATCAAGCGTGTCACATAGCGCTCAGATATCAGTGGGCCTCACACAATCCACAAGTGTCCAGTGTCCAAAAGTGTACGCAGAGATTCAAAATCTCCATTATCCTCTCGTCACTTTGGTCACAGGCAGCTGTGCCATCGATCGTGTCACATAGCGCTCAGATATCAGTGGGCCTCACACAATCCACAAGTGTCCAGTGTCCAAAAGTGTACGCAGAGATTCAAAATCTCCATTATCCTCTCGTCACTTTGGTCACAGGCAGCTGTGCCATCGAGCGTGTCACATAGCGCTCAGATATCAGTGGGCCTCACACAATCTACAAGTGTCCAGTGTCCAAAAGTGTACGCAGAGATTCAAAATCTCCATTATCCTTTCGTCACTTTGGTCACAGGCAGCTGTGCCATCGAGCGTGTCACATAGCGCTCAGATATCAGTGGGCCTCACACAATCCACAAGTGTCCAGTGTCCAAAAGTGTACGCAGAGATTCAAAATCTCCATTATCCTCTCGTCACTTTGGTCACAGGCAGCTGTGCCATCGAGCGTGTCACATAGCGCTCAGATATCAGTGGGCCTCACACAATCCACAAGTGTCCAGTGTCCAAAAGTGTACGCAGAGATTCAAAATCTCCATTATCCTCTCGTCACTTTGGTCACAGGCAGCTGTGCCATCGAGCGTGTCACATAGCGCTCAGATATCAGTGGGCCTCACACAATCCACAAGTGTCCAGTGTCCAAAAGTGTACGCAGAGATTCAAAATCTCCATTATCCTCTCGTCACTTTGGTCACAGGCAGCTGTGCCATAGAGCGTGTCACATAGCGCTCAGATATCAGTGGGCCTCACACAATCCACAAGTGTCCAGTGTCCAAAAGTGTACGCAGAGATTCAAAATCTCCATTATCCTCTCGTCACTTTGGTCACAGGCAGCTGTGCCATCGAGCGTGTCACATAGCACTCAGATATCAGTGGGCCTCACACAATCCACAAGTGTCCAGTGTCCAAAAGTGTACGCAGAGATTCAAAATCTCCATTATCCTCTCGTCACTTTGGTCACAGGCAGCTGTGCCATCGAGCGTGTCACATAGCGCTCAGATATCAGTGGGCCTCACACAATCCACAAGTGTCCAGTGTCCAAAAGTGTACGCAGAGATTCAAAATCTCCATTATCCTCTCGTCACTTTGGTCACAGGCAGCTGTGCCATCGAGCGTGTCACATAGCGCTCAGATATCAGTGGGCCTCACACAATCCACAAGTGTCCAGTGTCCAAAAGTGTACGCAGAGATTCAAAATCTCCATTATCCTCTCGTCACTTTGGTCACAGGCAGCTGTGCCATCGAGCGTGTCACATAGCGCTCAGATATCAGTGGGCCTCACACAATCCACAAGTGTCCAGTGTCCAAAAGTGTACGCAGAGATTCAAAATCTCCATTATCCTCTCGTCACTTTGGTCACAGGCAGCTGTGCCATCGATCGTGTCACATAGCGCTCAGATATCAGTGGGCCTCACACAATCCACAAGTGTCCAGTGTCCAAAAGTGTACGCAGAGATTCAAAATCTCCATTATCCTCTCGTCACTTTGGTCACAGGCAGCTGTGCCATCGATCGTGTCACATAGCGCTCAGATATCAGTGGGCCTCACACAATCCACAAGTGTCCAGTGTCCAAAAGTGTACGCAGAGATTCAAAATCTCCATTATCCTCTCGTCACTTTGGTCACAGGCAGCTGTGCCATCGAGTGTGTCACATAGCGCTCAGATATCAGTGGGCCTCACACAATCCACAAGTGTCCAGTGTCCAAAAGTGTACGCAGAGATTCAAAATCTCCATTATCCTCTCGTCACTTTGGTCACAGGCAGCTGTGCCATAGAGCGTGTCACATAGCGCTCAGATATCAGTGGGCCTCACACAATCCACAAGTGTCCAGTGTCCAAAAGTGTACGCAGAGATTCAAAATCTCCATTATCCTCTCGTCACTTTGGTCACAGGCAGCTGTGCCATCGAGCGTGTCACATAGCGCTCAGATATCAGTGGGCCTCACACAATCCACAAGTGTCCAGTGTCCAAAAGTGTACGCAGAGATTCAAAATCTCCATTATCCTCTCGTCACTTTGGTCACAGGCAGCTGTGCCATCGAGCGTGTCACATAGCGCTCAGATATCAGTGGGCCTCACACAATCCAAAAGTGTCCACTGTCCACAAGTGTGTGCAGAAATTCTAAATCTCCCCTGTCCTATAGACACCTTGTACCTTGTTTTACATTACTATATAGTTTGTTGGATTTTGTCTACATTTCTACCAAAAATGAGGAAGGCTGGTGGAAGAGGCCGTGGAATTGGGCGGGGGTTGGCAGCTGGTAATGATGGTTTTGGTGGTGGATCTGATGGTAGTGGCAAGAGCAAAATAGGACCGAATGCAGGAGGTGCTGACCCTGCGTCATCGTCTGGCTACATAAGGCCTCGAACGCTTAGTTTTCTAGGAGTTGGCAAACCGCTTTTAAAGGCAGAGCATCAGGAAAAAGTTTTGTCTTACATTGCTGACTCAGCCTCCAGCTCTATCGCCTCCTCTTCTTCAGTTGTAAAAAGTAAAAGCACTGAGTCGTCATTGGAGGCTCATGTTCATGAACCACACCTTTCCTTGTGTCCTTCACCCCAACCAAGATTGAAGGATGACGCAGGCCATACTACTGATTACTCCATGGAGCTGTTTTCACATTCCATGCCTGGATTATCAAGTCAAATGGTGAATTACCCAGGCCAAGATGAATCTGACATGGAGTGCACTGATGCACAGCCGCTGATGGATGATTCTGCTGGTACATTCACTCAGAGCACTACATTGTCCTCGCAGTGTACAGAGCCAGATTTTGACCCTGATGAGACTCAGGTGCCCCTTCCCGCACACTATACCACCATACACGGTGACACAGAGAAAGGTGCACATGACATAGAAGAGGAGGTGATGGATGACCCAGTTGTTGACCCAGATTGGCATCCATTGGGGGAAGAGGGTGCTGCTTCCAATAGCTCAGATGAGGAGCATCCACAGCAGACATCGACATCGCAACAGCTGTTATCTGGCAGGCCCGGAGCACTCCAAAGACAGGTTCCAAACATCAAAAGAGTTGCTGGACAGCTTGTCCAGAGGGTCAAAAGATCACAGCGTGCTAGGCCGCAAAATGTCTGCCAAAGTAGGAAGAGTGCAGTGTGGCACTTTTTTAAACAAAATCCTCATGATCAGGCCAAGGTTATCTGTAAGAAGTGCGCAAAGACCTTTAGCCGAGGGAAAAATCTGAAAAATTTGAATACCAGTTGCATGCTTAGACATTTAACCAGCATGCACTTGCAAGCGTGGACACAACACCAAACCTCAAGTGCCACATGTGCAACTGATCACAATGAAGGTAGTCAGCAACGCTACATTGTTTCCCCCACTGTATGCCCACCGGTTAGCACAGCAGCAAATGTTGAGGTGTCGTTGCAAGGCCACAGCAGTCAGGGAATCCCACTGTTATATCAACGAAAGACTGATTCTAGGCCATCAGAAAGAACACCAACTCCATCACCATCATCAACCCTCTCTCAGTCCGCCCTGTCCACCGCTACTTCCACCATATGCAGCTCTCAAGTCCAGCTCACCCTCCCAGACACTATGAGTAGGTCAAGAAAGTACTCAGTCTCTCATCCGCGTACACTGGGTTTGAATGCCCACATTGCCAAACTAATCTCGTTTGAGATGATGCCCTTTCGGTTGGTGGAAAGCACAGCTTTCCGCGAACTCATGGCCTATGCAGTACCACGCTATGACCTACCCAGTCGCCACTTCTTCTCTCGCAAAGCCATCCCAGCCCTCCACCATCATGTGAAAGACCGCATTGTCCATGCACTCAAGCAGTCAGTGAGCGGAAAGGTGCACCTCACAACTGATGCATGGTCCAGTCGGCATGGCCAGGGCCGTTACGTGTCCATCACTGCGCACTGGGTTAATGTGGTGGATGCAGGGTCCACAGGGGACAGCGGTGGTGGGACAGTGCTGCCTAGCCCACGGTATAGGAAACAGTTGGCTGTAGGCGTTCGACCCTCCTCCTCCTCCTCCTCCTCCAGAAGCGAAAGCTCGTCCACAGAGCGCAGTCGTACGAGCACTCCATCTGCAGCTGCCACTGTTGCACACGATGTGTCCCCCTATCGAGCAGCTAGTGGAAAGCGTCAGCAGGCTGTGTTGCAGATGATGTGTTTGGGCGACAGACACACCGCCGAGGTGCTGGCCGAGTACTTGAAGCGACAAACTGAGTCATGGCTGGGCAGTGTACATCTTGAGGCAGGCAAGGTAGTTAGTGATAACGGCCGTAATTTTGTGGCAGCCATAGCCCTTTCAAAACTCAGCCACATACCTTGCTTGGCTCACACCTTGAACCTGGTGGTGCAATGCTTCCTCAAAAATTATCCGGAGTTAACAGCCCTGCTCCAGAAGGTGCGAAGACTGTGCGCGCACATCCGCCGGTCGCCTGTACACTCCGTTCGTATGCAGAAGCTGCAGCGATTGCTCCACCTTCCCAACCACCGCCTCATTATCGACATTGCAACAAGGTGGAACTCCACCCTGCACATGGTGGAGCGGCTGTGCGAGCAGAGGCAGGCCATAATGCATTTGTGGGAGGATACACGGCCAGGCACTTTGAGAGCAGACATGGAGTTGACAGGTGTGCAGTGGTCGAAGCTGAAAGACCTTTGTAAAGTCCTTCAGTGTTTTGAGGAATGCACACGGCTGGTAAGCGCAGACGACGCCATCCTAAGCATGAGCATCCCACTTATGCGTCTGCTCATGCAAACTTTGACGCACCTTAAGGAGCAGGCGTCTGCAGCCAATGTTGATGAGGAGGAAGAGGAGGAGGGAATCCTTGATGACATTCAGCCATTGTCTGCTCAGGGACCTCTCCTGGACGAGGTGGAGGAAGAAGAGGAGGAGGAGGAGGAGGATGATGGGGATGATTACTTAGGGGAGGAGGATGCATCTTGTGGGGCAAGTGAAAATGTTGGCGTGGCAAGGTCTGGTACAGGGTTTGTGCGTGACTGGAGGGATGTGGATTTGCCAGAAAGTGCTCCTCCACCCAGCACTCGCAGTGCATCATTGACACCGGGAACATTGGCCCACATGTCAGATTATGCCTTGCGGATCCTAAAAAGGGACCCCCGCATTGCCAAAATGATGAACGATGACGACTACTGGTTGGCCAGCATCCTGGATCCACGCTATAAAGGCAAATTACAAAACATCATGCCACAGGAGAACCTTGACCTAATATTGGCTAATAAACAAGCAACTCTGGTAAATCGGTTGCTTGAGGCATTCCCAGCACACAGCAGCGGTGATGGTTCTCACACGAGCCGTACGGGCCGGGGGCAGCTTGGCAGAGGTGTTCGTGGTGCACACAGCAGAAGTGGCGTTGGAGACAGGGGTTTCATGACAATGTTGTGGACTGATTTTTCAAATACCGCTCACACAACTGGTAATACTGCATCGATGGAAAGTGACAGGAGACAGCAGTTGTCAACTATGGTTACAAACTACTTTTCCTCCCATATCGATGTTCTCCCACACAGGTCATTCCCCTTTGACTATTGGGCCGCTAAACTGGACACCTGGCCTGAATTGGCCCAATATGCCTTACAGGAGCTCGCTTGCCCAGCTGCAAGTGTGCTATCGGAAAGAGTCTTCAGTGCAGCTGGATCAATCCTGACAGAAAAAAGGACCCGTCTGTCAACCCAAAATGTGGATGATCTAACCTTCATTAAAATGAACCACGCATGGGTTTCCAAGGATTTTGTCCCACCTTCCCCTGATGACACATAGGGTGACAGAAAAATGTCTTGCTTTGGTCCACCTCTTCCTGGTACTTCACCTATTTCGCCTTTTGCATCAGCTGAATGTCCAACATCAACATATGCCACTTTCTAAAACTCCCTAACTGTGCTGCCTCCCCCCCATGGCCGGGGTAACCACCTAGCGCACGACACCGTGCGAGTGCCGTTGCCCTGGACAGGTGGGTAGGCCGACTCTTGGGCGCGGGCACTGGCACAGGGTCCCTCATAGTGCAATCAAGTGTCTCTGACGGTGGTGGTGCACACCCGCCGTCAGACACACCGCTGTACTATGAGGGGCCCAGTGCCAGTACCGACACCCAAGAGTGGGCCCCCCTTGCTTGGGCAGGGCCCCAGCATTTGCAATCTTTACCTCTCCCTGCTCCTCCGCTGTGTAATCTGGGCCGTCAAATCCATACTGTACCTGACACCGTCTGAGCCTGCCTCCTGAGACATATATTTTGAATGTGTACGCTATCCATACATGTTATCCAGGGATACGGTACACTTTCTAACCTTTGTGCAATCACGTGCAATCCATACTGGGCCTAACACCGTCTGAGCCTGCCTCATGCTGTATAGACATATATTTTGAATGTGTACGCTATCCATACATGTTATCCGGGGATACGGTACCCTTTCTAACCTTTGTGCAATCACGTGCAATCCATACTGGGCCTAACACCGTCTGAGCCTGCCTCATGCTGTATAGACATATATTTTGAATGTGTACGCTATCCATACATGTTATCCGGGGATACGGTACCCTTTCTAACCTTTGTGCAATCACGTGCAATCCATACTGGGCCTAACACCGTCTGAGCCTGCCTCATGCTGTATAGACATATATTTTGAATGTATACGCTATCCATGCATGTTATCCAGGGATACGGTACCCTTTCTAACCTTTGTGCAATCACGTGCAATCCATACTGGGCCTAACACCGTCTGAGCCTGCCTCATGCTGTATAGACATATATTTTGAATGTGTACGCTATCCATACATGTTATCCAGGGATACGGTACCCTTTCTAACCTTTGTGCAATCACGTGCAATCCATACTGGGCCTAACACCGTCTGAGCCTGCCTCATGCTGTATAGACATATATTTTGAATGTGTACGCTATCCATACATGTTATCCGGGGATACGGTACCCTTTCTAACCTTTGTGCAATCACGTGCAATCCATACTGGGCCTAACACCGTCTGAGCCTGCCTCATGCTGTATAGACATATATTTTGAATGTGTACGCTATCCATACATGTTATCCAGGGATACGGTACCCTTTCTAACCTTTGTGCAATCACGTGCAATCCATACTGGGCCTAACACCGTCTGAGCCTGCCTCATGCTGTATAGACATATATTTTGAATGTGTACGCTATCCATACATGTTATCCGGGGATACGGTACCCTTTCTAACCTTTGTGCAATCACGTGCAATCCATACTGGGCCTAACACCGTCTGAGCCTGCCTCATGCTGTATAGACATATATTTTGAATGTGTACGCTATCCATACATGTTATCCAGGGATGCGGTACCCTTTCTAACCTTTGTGCAATGACGTGCAATCCATACTGGGCCTAACACTGTCTGAGCCTGCCTCATGCTGTATAGACATATATTTTGAATGTGTACGCTATCCATACATGTTATCCAGGGATACGGTACCCTTTCTAACCTTTGTGCAATCACGTGCAATCCATACTGGGCGTGAGAACGGCTGGCGAGCTGTTAAGCAAGCTAAAGCACCTGTCCAGACAAGTACAGGGATTCCCTAGCGAGGAGACTTATTTGATTGTTTTCAATGTTGGGACAGCAATTTTTGGGGAGCACTATACTCTGGAGAATGATAGATGGGGCCCACCATACACTGGAACATTCCAAAGGTGGACATCAGACACTGGAGCAGCATTTACAGGGCCCATTATACACTAGAGCATTAGAAATGGGGCCCATTATGTTTGGAGCATTATTTGGGCCCATAAGACAGTGGAGCTTCATCCATGGGGCCCAACATATACTGTAGCATTATGTGGAGCTCATCATATACTGTTTCAAACATTATATGGGACCAATGATTCTGTATGGAGAAATAGATGGGCCTCGTCATGAGATGTAAAAAGTGAGGTATTTTTCATTGTACTATACCGCTATTTATCTGCCGTATCGGAGCATGATGAGTTGTGGTATGTGTTAAAGGGGCGCTCTTTCGCCCAGGGCACATGAAAACCTGCAGCCAGCCCTCCCCCCCACAACTTTAGCCAAATAACCCCCATTTTTCTGTGCGTAACTTATATTATGAAGTTAATTAAGGTTGACAAGCTTAAGTAAGAAGAATTGATGCTTTTGGCATTCAAATGGGCACTGTAGGTGTGTTTCCTGTCCTCCTCTCACTGCCGACTTTTATTCCCCATTGACTTACATTGGGTTTCGTGTTTCGGGACGACCCCGACTTTTCCCTATAATCGGACGATCTTGCTCGACCCGACTTTTGGAAAAGTCGGGTTTCACGAAACGAAACGCGACCCTAAAAAACCAAAAGTCGCTCAACTCTACTCCTGACCATAACCCTTCCACTTAATCAAATACTGGAGTCTCCGTCTAGCCAGACGGGAATCCAGAATTTTCTCTACCTCATATTCCAAGTTACCTTCAACCAATACAGGGTCCGGAGGTGCCACCTCAGGCACAACTGGCTCAACAAACCTCTTCAACAAGGACTTATGGAACACATTATGGATCTTAAATGTGACAGGAAGAGCCAAACGAAAAGAGACCGGATTAATAATCTCCAAAATCTTGTAAGGTCCAATAAATCTAGGCTTAAACTTAGGAGAAGCCACCTTCATAGCAATATTTTTTGATGATAACCACACCATATCACCAATCTTAAACTGGGGACCAATGGTCCTATGTCGATTGGAAAACCGCTGGGCCTTTTCCTGGGAGAGAGATAACTTATCCACCACTTGGTCCCAGATCTGGTGCATTTTCTCCACCACAGTGTCAACACCTGGGCAGGCAGAAGGCTCCACCTGCCCTGAAGAAAATCGAGGGTGAAAACCAAAGTTACAAAAAAAAGGTGACATCAAAGTGGCAGAACTAGCTCTATTATTTAAAGCAAATTCGGCCAAGGGCAAAAATGAAACCCAATCATCCTGATCAGCGGAAATAAAACATCTCAAATACGACTCCAAGGTCTGGTTTGTTCTCTCTGTCTGCCCATTGGTCTTAGGGTGAAAAGCAGAGGAGAAGGACAACTGAATTCCCAACTTGGAACAGAACGTCCTCCAAAATTTAGACACAAATTGAACTCCTCTGTCAGATACAATGTTCTCAGTAATCCCGTGCAAGCGAACCACCTGTTGCAAAAACAGAGGCACCAACGCAGAGGAAGATGGCAACTTAGGGAGTGGTACAAGATGAACCATCTTAGAGAACCTATCACAAATCACCCAAATAACAGTCATTCTTTGAGAGACCGGCATATCAGAGATGAAATCCATAGAAATATGGGTCCATGGCCTCCTGGGGACCGGCAAAGGCATCAACAACCCACTAGAGCGAGAACAAGATTTAGACCGGGAGCAAGTCCCACAGGACTGCACAAAATTCCTGACATCATGAGACAAGGTGGGCCACCAAAAAGAGCGACTCACCAGATCTCTAGTACCAAAAATACCTGGATGACCAGCCAATGTAGAGCAATGAACTTCAGACATCACTCTCTTCTTCCACTGGTCAGGAACATACAACTTTCCACTGGGGCAAAGCTCAGGTTTGTCCTCCTGGAACTCTTGCAGAGCAAGTCTCAAATCGGGCGAGATGGCAGAAAGAACTACCCCTTCGCCTAAGATGGTGGCAGGCTTGGTCACCACAGGAGAATCAGCAAAGAAACTCCTAGAGAGGGCGTCTGACTTGACATTCTTAGTTCCAGGAAGGAAAGAGACCACAAAATCAAAACGTGTAAAAAACAAGGCCCACCTAGCCTGTCTAGGGTTCAAGCGTTTAACCGACTCTAGGTAAATCAAATTTTTGTGGTCAGTGAGGACCACAACTTGATGTTTGGCTCCCTCCAACCAATGTCTCCACTCCTCAAATGTCCATTTCATGGCCAACAGTTCCCGATTCTCCACATCATAGTTACGTTCAGATGACGAGAACTTACGGGAAAAGAAAGCACAGGGATTCATTTTAGATGTTACCGGATCCTTTTGGGACAACACCGCTCCTGCACCAATCTCAGAAGCATCCACCTCTACCTGGAACGGGAGTGAGACATCAGGTTGCCGCAGAACCGGGGCGGAGGTAAATCTACGCTTCAGCTCCTGAAAGGAAGCAACCGCCTCCGGAGACCAATTCAACACATCTGCACCCTTCCTGGTCAGGTCAGTCAATGGTTTGGCAATACTAGAAAATTTTGCTATAAATTTCCGATAAAAATTAGCAAAACCCAAAAACTTCTGGAGGGCCTTCAAAGAAGTGGGCTGAACCCAATCATAAATGGCCTGTACCTTGGCCGGGTCCATTTCAATAGTTGACGGAGACAAAATAAATCCCAAAAAAGAAATTCTCTGTACTCCAAAAAGGCATTTTGATCCTTTGACATACAGAGAATTCTCTCTCAAGAACCGGAACACAGTCCGAACATGTTCCACATGAGATTCCCAATCCTTGGAGAAGATCAAAATATCATCCAGATAGATAATCAAAAATTTATCGACAAAGTCTCGGAAAATATCGTTCATGAAGCACTGGAAGACAGAAGGGGCATTAGTGAGCCCAAAAGGCATCACCAGGTACTCAAAATGTCCCTCCGGAGTATTAAACGCCGTCTTCCATTCATCCCCCTGCTTAATGCGGATAAGATTATACGCCCCCCTGAGGTCAAGCTTGGTAAACCAGCAAGCACCTCTGACTCTAGAGAATAGATCCGAAATCAGGGGTAACGGATACTGATATTTAATAGTAATTTTATTGAGGGCACGATAATCAATACAAGGCCTTAAAGAATCATCCTTCTTGGCCACAAAAAAAAACCCGGCACCTAAGGGTGAAGAGGATGGTCTAATATGACCCTTCTCCAACGCCTCCTTAATATAGGACCGCATAGCCTCGTGCTCGGGTACAGATAAATTGAAGAGCCGACCCTTAGGAAATTTACACCCCGGGTTTAGTTCAATTGCACAGTCATAACTCCTATGAGGAGGCAAGGATGCAGACTCATTCTCACTAAATACATCATAGTAGTCTGCCAAATAGTCAGGCACCTCATGCGACTGAGGAGAGGTGGAAAAAACCGGAGCCTCACTAAAGGTACACCGGCAACCCCAACTCACCACAGACACAGACTTCCAATCCAAAACTGGATTATGAATCTGCAACCAGGGAAACCCCAGAACAACGGCATCATGCAGACCATGCAACACCAAAAATCTGCAATTTTCTTGGTGGTCTGGGGCGACCCGCATGACCAACTGGGTCCAAAACTGAGGTTTATTTTTTGCCAGAGGGGTAGCATCAATCCCCCTCAAAGGGATAGGCGTCTGCAGAGGTGTCAACGGAAATCCACAACGTTTAGCAAAATCCAAGTCCATTAGGTTTAGCGCTGCTCCCGAATCCACAAAAGCCTTGGCGGAAAATGTGGACAGGGAACAGATCAGAGTAATCGCCAAAAGAAACTTAGGCTGAACCCCACCAACAGAAAACGTGTGTGCAAAGCGTTTCTCACGTTTAGGACAAACAGAAATAACATGTGAGGCATCTCCACAGAAAAAACACAGCTTATTACGCCTTCTGAATTCCTGACTTTGCGCCTTAGACAAAACTCTACCACATTGCATAGGTTCAGACGTCTGTGGCAACACCTCTCGTGTAATCCTGCGTTCACGTAAACGCCGATCAACCTGAATGGCTAAAGACATAGAATCGTCCAGACCAGAGGGAACAGGAAATCCCACCATAGTATCTTTTACGACTTCTGACAAACCCTTCCGAAAGAGAGCAGCTAAGGAACTATCATTCCAGGTAGTAAGGACCGCCCACTTTCGGAACTTTTGACAGTACAACTCTGCAGATTCTCGACCCTGGTTCAATGCTAACAGGGTCTTTTCAGCCTGATCAATAGCATTAGGTTCGTCGTACAGCAACCCCAAGGCTTGAAAAAATGCGTTCACATTAGTCAGAATAGGGTCATCTGGTTTCAAAGAAAACGCCCAATCCTGGGGATCGCCGCGCAGCAAAGAGATGACAATTTTAACCTGCTGCGCGGGGCTCCCTGACGAGTTAGGCTTCAAAGCAAAAAATAATTTACAATTATTTTTGAAACTCAAAAATTTAGATCGATCCCCAAAAAATACATCAGGTGTGGGGATCTTTGGTTCAACAGCATGTGAACGAGCAAGATAGGCGGAAATTCCTCGCACTTCAGCAGCGAGCTGCTCCACACGATCAGATACTTGCTTTATCTCCATTGAGAGAAAAAAAAATTCCCCCTACGGCCTCAGAGATATAGAGGAAAGAATATACACACACCTTTTTTTTTTTTTTCTTTTTTTAAACACAATTCTTTCCTGCTATTGAGTACCCCAGGATCTGCGGTTGGGCGGGTGATTCTGTTATGATCGAGTCACCGTAGGAGGCAAAAACAGAAATGCTAGCTAAGTCCTGAAAACCAGAGAAGTTGGCAACTATCAGATTGCAGACCCCTGAACCTATCAACACAACTAGCAGTAGCCGTGGGGGGTTCCTACGATGACCTAGACCCCTCGATCACAGCCGGAGAGATACATAGGCCTAAAGAAGGAAAGGGGAAATCTAACTGCCCCAGAGCAGACCCCAAAGCAATAGGCAGCCCCCACATATAATGACGGTGAAGCAAGATGAAAACACTTACACAGACAGAAAGACAGGCTGAGCAAAGACGGGGCCCAAAAGCTACCTAGATAGGAACGGATAGGAAGGCTGCTGTCTGCAATCTGCCAAAACCCTATCAGAGACAAAAGCCAACAAGCTGATATAAAAATGGCCCTGAAGCAACTAAGCTTCAAAAACTAAATCAGCACTCAGGTACATTCAGAAGACAGAGCTCACAGAACACTGCACACTCCAGCAGGGAGTGGCAGAATCCAAAAAGCAACAAAAGCAAAAACAAATCTTAGATGCAAAAGGCAAAAGAGAAAACTTAGCTTTAGGAGAGCAGGAAACAGACTGGATTTCAAGAGTCCACAGAGAAATCACCCGCAGGGCAGAAAGGGCGTAGGCTGCCTTAAATCCAGTCAGTGACTCCACTCAGCCAATCGTCCTCATCAGTCTCAGGTGTCTGATAATCAGGCTCACTACCTTCCTTCACTAGAATAGGGAGTTCACCAGGCCTCAGTGACGGAGGGGAAAATGAACTCACAACAGAAGACAGTTACACGTCTGTGTGATGCGTGTCCAGGATGTCAATACCAGAGGGGACCCAAATCATCAGAAGGCACTGGTCCAGGTAGTGCACGACTTGCAGCGGTCTCTTGTCAGTATGCAAGATAAATTAACACGGATGGAGCAAACAATGGGAGAACAACAGCCTGACTCAAGCTCCCCCCCACCAGGCATCAGAGGCACGAAGACAGGCTCGGGGTGCCCCTCGGCGAAGAGGAGGCATCCAATGCTGGGAATGTGGAGGACAAGGGCACATTGCCAGGGACTGCCGGAATTATGCTCAAAGCCAGCAACAGCCGCCGTTAAACTACCAACCCTGCAGTAACGCGGCACTCTGTGGGGGAAGCAAGAAGAGAGGCCGCTCCTTATCATAATAAACACTTGATTGCTGGGAGTCCCATCCTGCGTGCTGAATTTGAGGGTATTCCTGTGGATTGCTTGATAGATACTGGTTCACAAGTGATAGCAATGCCAGAATCATATTTCAAACAGCATTTTCAGACCCTGGCTAAGCCAGAGAAGGAGACATTCATTCGGTTGTTTGCTGCCAATCAACAGCCGATCCCGGTCAAAGGGGTAGTGTGGATGAATATTTGAATCTGTGGGCAAGAAGTAGGAAAGAAAGGGATCCTGCTAGTCCCTGAGCCCATCAAAGAAGATATGCCTGTATTACTGGGAATGAATATCCTACGAGAGCTCGATGAGATAATGTTCACCAAATGGGGACCCAGATATTGGAAGAAGGCTGCCACACACAAGCCTACTCAAGAAGCCCTTCAGTGATTGATCCACGTCTGTGGGACGCAGAAAAGTGTGCTGTCTTATCAGGCGGTAGGGGTCATCAGGTCCCCTGGGAAGGAGTTTGTAATCCTGCTTCCCGAGCGAGAAAGTATAAAAGTATATTACACCTTCCAGTGGGGACTCATCGCAATCTTGACGGGCCGGAGGTGATAGTTCAGCCTGTGGTAGGCGGAGGAGCGGACAAAGAAGTCATGATAGCTCGTACGATAGCTGTGGTCCAACGAGGACACGTCCCCATAAGAGCTTTGAACGTGGGCCCCAGGGAAGTCACTTTGCCACGGGGGACAGATCTGGCCCGGGTGTACCTACACAAGGGCGAAGTGGTGAGTCAGAAAGAGATGTCTATTGCTGATCAAAGGTGTGGGGTGGACCCTGGCAGTCGCTGCAGGGCCCGAAGAGAAGCCATCCCCGGAGTGGAATGGGCGAATCATTCTTGACCAAATGGAAGTGGATGTGAAGACTCTTGGCCCTGAGCGTGTGCGGGCGATAGAAGCTATGCTGTGGGAAACTCAGGCCGCATTGGTCCATCACGTCGAAGATTTTGGCTGTACCAAAGCGATCACACACGAGATACCGACTGGGGACGCTCGCCCAACTCAAGAACGATATCGGCAAATCCCACCCAAGATGTACCAAGAGGTGAAGACATTACTGAGGCAGATGCTGGATTCAGGAGTAGTGCAGAGTAGTCAGATCCCTTGGGCTGAACCGGTGGTGCTCACCAAGAAGAAGGATGGGACCATCCGGTTCTGTGTAGATTACAGGAAATTCAATGCCTGCACTGTGCGAGACTCATATCTATTACCCCGCATCGAGGAATCCTTGACATCTTTGGGGAAAGCCAAGTACTCCTCCACCTTGGACCTAGCAAGCGGATACTGGCAAGTGGCCGTGGCCAAGAAATACAAGGAAAAAACTGCCTTCATCCTCCCTATGGGATTGTTCGAGTATAACAGGATGCCCTTCAGGCTCTCCAATGCTCCAGGCACGTTTCAGTGGCTGATGGAAAAGTGTTTGGGAGACTTAAACTTTGAGGCTACCCTGATCTACCTGGATGACATCATTGTGTTCTCTGCCTCGCTCGAAGACCATCTTGCCCAGCTTGGACAGGTACTCGGAAGACTGCAGGCTCATAACCTGAAGGTGAAGCCAAAGAAGTGTCACCTCTTCAAGAGAGAGATCGAGTACCTGGGCCACATAGTGTCACAAGACGGAGTTCTGCCTTCACAAGAAAAAGTGACTGCTATCCAGAAGTGGCCAGTTCCTCGAACTGTGCGGGAACTCCAGGCCATCCTTAGACTCGCTGGGTACTACCGACGGTTTGTTAAAGATTTTGCAAAGGTGGCGGGTACTCTGAATGAACTGCTGAGGGGGACTGCCAGAGTCCCAAAGACCAAGTGCATCCCCTGGGACCAGAGGTGAGATGAGGCCTTCCAGGCTATATAGAATGCTCTAACTTCAGCTTCAATATTGGCCTACGCAGATATCGATCAACTGTTCCTGTTGTACACAGACGGTAGCCTTCATGGACTTGGTGCAGTACTTTCCCAAATAAAGGGTGGACATGAGAGAGTCATTGGGTATGCCAGTAGGTCCCTGCGAGACAGTGAAAGAAACCCCCATAATTACAGCTCTTTCCGGTTAGAGCTCCTGGCCCTCGTGTGGGCCACGACAGAGTGTAACAACCCTGCTGGTGTCACTGCATGGCCTGTTGTGAGTTCATTTTTCCCTTCACCGTTGAGGTGTGATGAACTCCCTCCTCTGGTGAATGAAGGTAGTGAGGCTGATTACGAAACACCTGGGCAGCTAGATGATGACTGGGTGGCTGGAATTGAGGACTGGATATAAGGCAGCCGACGCTGACGCCCTTCTGCCTTGCTGGTGATCCTGCTGGATTCTTGGAGACCAGTCTGATTCCTGCGTCTCAAAGCTAAGTTTTTCTGCTCTGCTTTGTACACTTCAGTTTTGTTTTTGTTTTGCCTTGTTTTTTGTGAGTTCTGCCTTCCCCAGCCAGGGGTGAGCTGAATTCCATTTTTGTCTCTGATCTGTTGATCTTTTGCTCTGTCTTCAGAATATACCTGTGTGCTGATATAGTCTTTTGAAGCCTAGCGACTTCAGGGCCTGTTTTTCCTATCAGTCGGTGGGCACATTTTGGATAGGGTTTTTGCGGATGGCAGACAGCGGCTTTCCTATCCTGTCCTATTTAGTTAGCTTGGGCCCCATCATTTGCTCAACCTATCTTTCTATCTGTGTTAGTGTTTTCATCTTGCTTCACCGTCATTATATGTTGGGGGCTGCTTATTGCTTTGGGGTCTGCTCTGGGGCAGTTTAGTTTTTCCCCTTTCTGTCTTTAGGCTATGTAGTTCTCCCGCTGTGATCGAGGGGTCTAGGGCACCGTATGAACCCCCCATGGCTACTGCTAGTTGTTGTGGATAGGTTCAGGGGTCTGCAATCCGATAGCTGCCAACCTCTCTGGTTTTTCTGGACTTAGCTAGTATTTTGTTTTTTCCTCCTTCGGTGACTCATCATAACAATGGCCTCCCATCCCCCGCACATCAACTTACTCACTGCTCCGGGTCATGCTGTGAATTCTGTTTGTTGCCAGTCCTGTGCTCTGTGCCTCTGCTTTCCTGTATGTTTCCTGGCTATGTGTGTATAGGGGGGCGGTGCCAGAACTCTCTGGTTCTTATGCAGTCAGGGTGCACCTGTCTAATCTGTCCCTGACCAATCACCTAGAGCCCTTGATTATTTAGTTCCACCACACCCACTGAAACATTGCCTGTGCAATGTCTAATCTCAGTTAGTATCTTGCTGCTGAGGAAGCCAGGCCCTGTCCTGTGTATTTCCTCCTTCTCTGGAGGAATACTTCTTGTCTTGCTTTGTACCTTGTCTGCCTGCCAGGAGGCTGAATATCCTGGCCCTTGAGTCTTGGTCCCAGTACCTTGTCTGTACTCTGTCCTACCGTACTCTCCCTTTCTCCTTGTCTGTGGCTTCCTTCCCTGCTGTGTCTTTCCTTGTGTCCTCCCTGTCTGTGCATCTGCACCCTTGCAGCTCCATCTGTGCATCTGCACCCTTGCAGCTCCATCTGTGCATTTTCACCCTTGCAGCTCGTTTGTGCATCTGCACCCTTGCAGCTCCATCTGTGCATCTGCACCCTTGCAGCTCTGTCTGTGCATCTGCACCGTTGCAGCTCTGTCTGTGCATCTGCACCCTTGCAGCTCTGTCTGTGCATCTGCACCGTTGCAGCTCTGTCTGTGCATCTGCACCCTTGCAGCTCTGTCTTCTCTGCTGCTGCAGAACTTCTTGCTGCAGTTTCTCCACAGACCTTGTGGTTCAGCTCTACTCCGCACTCCTGCGGCTCCGCCTACCCCACACTCCTGCGGCTCCACCTACTCCGCACTCCTGCCTATATCCATACCTGCACCTCCTGTGTGAACAGGTCCAAATCCTGTTCCAACATACACCACTTCCTCTTGCCTACACCTGCACCTGCTGTGTGAATAGGTCCCTACCTGTCACTTCTCTTACGACGCCAGCCTGTCCTGTGTCTCAAGCCGTGCCCGCCTGTCCTGTGTCTCCAAGCCGTGCCCGCCTGTCCTGTGACTCCAAGCCGTGCCCGCTGCCCTGTGTCTCCAAGCTGTGCCTGCCTGCCCTGTGTCTCCAAGCCGTGCCCGCCTGCCATGTGTCTCCAAGCCGTACCCGCTTGCCCTGTGTCTCCAAGCCACGCCTGCTTGCCCAGTGTCTCAGCGGTGCCTGTCGTGTCTACCTGCCTGCCTGTTTATAGCTTCTGTCAAAGTGAATTCTCCCCAAGTGGGACCAGCAGCCATAGCCAGACACCACCCTGGAGTGGCACCCGACAGCTATCTGCCGCACAAGCCTGACCTCACCATCAGAGGCTCCAGTGAAGACCGAGGTAGCTGTTGTAGTCACGCCCCTTCCAGGGTAGTCTGGTTTGTGGCACAGTGGGGCCACGAATTCCCTGACTCGCGCCATTCAGCCAAGGCGCGAGTGTGACACAGAGAAGTTTGCGGGCTTCCTGGCCGAGACCAAGATTCAAGTTTGAATGGACAATAAACCCCTGGCCCACCTTGAGAATGCTAAATTGGGGGCCATAGAACAACGGTGGGTGGCTCGCCTGGCCAAGTTTGACTTTACCATCCGTTATCGCTCTGCTACTGAGAATGCAAATGCCGATGGCCTGTCATGAGTGACGGTGGAAACTCCAGTGGGGGATCTCGATGAACAACTCAAAGAGGAAGAAACCCCAGACTTCTGTAAGTTCAAGACCCCAGTGGTTGCGGTCCAGTCGAGTAGGGAGGCCTGCACACTACCCCGATTTCTGGGGAGAACCAATGAAGAGTGGGGAAATGTTCAAGTTGAAGACGGAGCGCTGAGACAGATGAAATGCTGGGTAGCGCAGAAGCGGAAGCCAGGCAAACAAGAGAGAGATAGTCTGGATGAAGAGTGTCTTACACAAGTGGGATAGGCTGGATGTGCGAGAATCGGTGCTATGTCGCAAGAGGCAACAGCCAAAAGATACTGAAGTAAGGTGGCAGGTGGTCATCCCAGGAGGAATGGCCCAAGAAGTGGCTAAAGATGCCCATGAATTCGGAGCCCACAAAGACCTACTAGTGGTTACAGCGGCACATGTACTGCCCCCGGTTGGAGTCCGTGGTAGAAGAGGTTTGCCGACAATGTCGGGTATGCGACCTCATTAAGAGTACTGAACAAAGGGCACCCATCCAGACCATACATACTAAGGAACCGCTAGAAGTCCTGATGATCGACTATCTCCTCATGGGACACTCAGCCTGGGGGCCACAGTACTGTTTGGTTATGAACGACCATTTCTCCAAGTTCGCGGTAGTCACCCTGACTAGAGATCAAACTGCCGAGTAAGCGGCGCGTGCCATCTGTCAAGACTTCATCTGAGTGTATGGGTGCCCAAAGCACATCCACTCTGACCAAGGTGCATGTTTCCAAGGCAAGGTGATGGAAGAACTGTACCGTTTGTATGGCATCGAGCGGTCCCGGACCACCCCTTACCATCCTCAAGGCAACGGAGCATGTGAACGCTTTAACCGGACCTTACTTCAAATGCTGAGGATGTTGGAAGAGGACAAGAAGGCATGCTGGCCAGATTTCCTGCCATAGTTGTTCTGGAGCTACAACCATTGGGTCCATTCCATCACGGGTTACACCCCCTATCTGCTGCTGTTTGGAATAGCTGGACGATTGAAGTTGGAACAGCCAGAGGAGCTGATGGAATGAAACGTCACTTCATGGGTGAAAGAACATCGGAAATGACTGCAAACAATACAGGCGGTTGGTGGGTCAGCAACTACAGGAGAAAGAACATACGGGCCGTAACCGATTCAAGAGATACTGCTCCTGCCCAGGGATCAAGTATTAGCCAGGGAGAAACACCCCAAGGGTAAACTAAGCGAGAGATGGGAAGTACAGCCTTACAAAGTCATTGAGCGAGTGTATGCTGACGGTCCAGTCTACAAGGTGCAGGTTGAGAAAGGGGCGTCCGCCCCTAGAATGCTCCACAGGAATATGCTATGGCCATGCCGGTCCTTGGCCTGTCCTGTACCATTGTCGCTTGAGGGTAATGCTCCACATCCTGAACCTGTCTTGCCTGCTGGTGAAATCAATGATGAATGGTGGATCGGCCCTGACACCGTGGGGGGCCCTCAGCCAGACAAAGATGGTAATCTTTGGGAGGTACCACTGCCGCCACGTGATGATGAGTCCAGACAAGATCCTACTACAACTCCTGCTGCAAGTATTGCTCTGGAGGATAGTCAAGACATCTGGAGATCCCAGAGATCTACTGCTGGGGTTCCACCAGCCCGATACCTAAAACAGTGTTTTCTGTGTGTTTCTCCGCTTGTATAGATGCTGTTCCGTATTGCAACTGTATGTGCTCCACTGCAACCTTGATGCTGTGATGGTTGAGGATGACCATCTTTAAGTAGGGAGGCATGTAAGGGGGTGGCATTGCTATGGACAGTAGAGACAAGCTGGCCCTTTAAGAGACAGCACCCTCTTTTTTAGAGCAGTGGGACATTCTGCGCTTCCCTATTGTAAAGGCTGTTTGGTTTCATATGCCTGACTACAGAGGGAAGGGGCTGCTTTTCTGTGTGTAGAAGAGACCCGAGATTTCTGCAGGAAGCAGGTGTGCCTGCGTGAGCTGTGAGGAAAAGAACGTTTAGTCTGCGACTGTGACTTTGCAAACTATTCTGGGGATTAAAACGTGGCGTTTTTATGTCTTGCCGTGAGAAGCCACAAAGAAAAGACAAGAAAGGAACCCAGAGGAGGAATCCATCGTTTCTAGGAGCATCATTGAAACTTGCACACAAGGAAAACAGAGCTTCAAGGAAGAAGTGCGCACCATCTTGCAAAGCTTCAGGGGTCCCCGGGAATGGACTGAGATACCAACTACTGTGTGTGTTAACCCCGTGTGTGCACATGTTTAGGGCTTAGGATAGGCTGCAATAGACAGAGCATGGCAGCCATGCGGCTAGAGTAGCAGCGGCCAGATAGGTTATAGCTAGTGTAGTGTAGCAGCATACTGTACTCTATTGTATTGTTTTGCCTTTTGTAAAATACACTGATCTGGAATAGTTGGTGCGCCGTGCCATTTGTACGGCCCAGCTAGAGAATATTACTTTTGTAAATTGTTTAATGTCATTGCATACCCCTGTTTACACTTTCCTAACACTGCATTCCATGCCTGTAAATAAATTAACCTTTTGTTGCTTGCACCTCATCTTGTGTAACGTAGTCTCCCTGCATTGTTGTCCCCCGGCCATCGCTTCAACAGATCTGAGGCTCCTTTTGCTCCTTATTCTGCTGTGTTCTTGGCCTCTTCCTCCCCTTCACGATCAACAGGGCCACCTGCCTTCCTGCAAAGATAGGATATGACAGCACCACCACCACCAGTGTTACAGAGGATCTCCACACTGTCCCTTAGAAGTGTTCAGCTTTCCATACCCCAAACTTTTGAGAGAAAAAGGGGATACCCCCTAGCAAACCAAAGAGCCAAGATCATTAATAATAGCATTTACAAATTACTAGCCTTTGAAATTATGCCATTCTGGCTTATGGAGATGGACATTTTTAAAAAACTGATGGATGCGATTTCCTTCAAGTACGTTGTTCCCAGCCGCCACTACTTTTCCAGGCAGGCATTCACTGCCCTGCACACACGTGTTTTGGATCAAAGCAGGTGCACTGTGCAACGCCATCAGAGGCAAGGTCCACACAACCACTGATAAGTAGAGTTGAGCGATACCGTCCGATACTTCAAAGTATCGGATCGGAATGGATCGGCCGATCTTAAAAAAAAGTATCGGTATCGCCGATTCCGATACCGGAAGTCCCATTCAAGTCTATGGGACTTCCGGTATCGGAATAAGAAAAACCCTGTTTTTGCCTTGTACAGCCTCTCTGGGGTCTGTACGTGCCTTTCGGGGGGCTGTGCCGGCCTGCCAGGGGGTCTGTGCAGGCTCCGGTGGTCTGTGCCGGCCTGCCGGGGGGCTGTGCCGGCCTGCCGGGGGGGCTGTGCAGGCTCCGGGGGGCTGTGCCGGCCTGCTGGGGGGCTGTGCCGGCCTGCCGGTGGTCTGTGCAGGCTCCGGTGGGCTGTGTCGGCCTGCCGGGGGGCTGTGCCGGCCTGCCGGTGGTCTGTGCAGGCTCCGGTGGGCTGTGCCGGCCTGTCGGGGGGCTGTGCCGGCCTGCCGGGGGTCTGTGCAGGCATCGTCCGATGGGACTACAAGTCCCATCGGGCGATGCCTGCTACCATGACAGTGATTGACACATTAGCCAATGATGGGACAGTAGTAGACCTCTGTAAAGTCTTTCAGTGTTTCGAGGAATGCACACGGCTGGTAAGCGCAGACGACGCCTTCCTAAGCATGAGCATCTCACTTATGCGTCTGCTCATGCAAACTTTGACGCACCTTAAGGAGCAGGCGTCTGCAGCCAATGTTGACGAGGAAGAAGAGGAGGAGGGAATCCTTGATGATATTCAGCCATTGTCTGCTCAGGGACCTCTCCTGGACGAGGTGGAGGAAGAAGAGGAGGAGGAGGATGATGATGGAGATGATTACTTAGGGGAGGAGGATGCATCTCGTGGGGCAAGTGAAAATGTTGGCGTGGCAAGGTCTGGTACAGGGTTTGTGCGTGACTGGAGGGATGTGGATTTGCCAGAAAGTGCTCCTCCAACCAGCACTCGCAGTGCATCTTTGACACCGGGAACATTGGCCCACATGTCAGATTATGCCTTGCAGATCCTAAAAAGGGACCCCCGCATTGCCAAAATGATGAACGATGACGACTACTGGTTGGCCAGCATCCTGGATCCACGCTATAAAAGGCAAATTACAAAACATCATGCCACACGAGAACCTTGACCTAATATTGGCTAATAAACAAGCAACTCTGGTAAACCGGTTGCTTGAGGCATTCCCAGCACACAGCAGCGGTGATGGTTTTCACACGAGCCGTACGGGCCGGGGGCAGCTTAGCAGAGGTGTTCGTGGTGCACACAGCAGAAGTGGCATTGGAGACAGGGGTTTCATGACAATGTTGTGGACTAATTTTTCAAGTACCGCTCACACAACTGGTAATACTGCATCGATGGAAAGTGACAGGAGACAGCAGTTGTCAACTATGGTTACAAACTACTTTTCCTCCCATATCGATGTTCTCCCACACAGGTCATTCCCCTTTGACTATTGGGCCGCTAAACTGCACACCTGGCCTGAATTGGCACAATATGCCTTACAGGAGCTCGCTTGCCCAGCTGCAAGTGTGCTATCGGAAAGAGTCTTCAGTGCAGCTGGATCAATCCTGACAGAAAAAAGGACCCGTCTGTCAACCCAAAATGTGGATGATCTAACCTTCATTAAAATGAACCATGCATGGGTTTCCAAGGATTTTGTCCCACCTTCCCTTGATGACACATAGGTTGCCAGAAAAATGGCTTGCTTTGGTCCTCCTCCTATTCCGCGAACTTGACCTATTTCGCCTTTGGCAGCAGCTGAATGTCCCACATCAACATATGCCACTTTGTAAACCGCCCTAACTGGGCTGCCCCCCATGGCTGGGGTCACCACCTAGCGCACGAAACCATGCGAGTGCCCTTGCCCTGGACAGGTGGGTGGGCCGACTCTTGGGCGCGGGCACTGGCACAGGGTCCCTCATAGTGCAATCAAGTGTCTCTGACGGTGGGGGTGCACACCCGCCGTCAGACACACCGCCGTACTATGAGGGGCCTAGTGCCAGTACCGACGCCCACGAGTGTGCCCCCCTTGCTTGGGCAGGGCCCCAGCATTTGCAATGTTTACCTCTCCCTGCTCCTCCGCTGTGTAGTCTGGGCTGTCAAATCCTTCACTGGGAGTGCCACTACAAATTGATTGAACTGAAAGATGATGGTTAAGATGTAGCTATGCCCTGTCCTGCTGGCCGGGCTCTAGCTCCAGATGATCAATGGCTTCCATTTCTTATGGATGTCGACTCACAATGACATGCAGTGGTGGTTTATCATCAGCTTTCACAGTTTTCCTACTCATAAACGTGTGACATTCCGGCGCACATTTTAAAATGTGCCCTCTCATGCCAATCAAATAGAATCGCCTACGGCCTGTGGCTTATGTCTTTTGCACTCCAAAGTTATGTGACAGATCACGATAGCCAGTGAGCACCATGTTTACATCGCTCCCTGTGATAAAAATTGGATTGAGATGAGTAACAGTGATGGAATCAACGGAAGTGCGATACAGCAAGACTTTATTCACAAAAAAATGTTTTTACTGTCTCAACACACAAATTAATTGAGGGTCAGCATCGCCTATGAGAGTTGTTTTTCCAGTGAATAGTAATTCCTAGATTTCTGCAATCACTAGCCTTTATGTCAGTAATTGTATGCATCTCATTTCCTATTGCGGAGAGGCTGGACTGTATTACTGAGACAGAAATATATTTGAAGATTTAAAAATAACACCAAAAGTATATAGTTGTGTACGCCTCAAATGCTTTTCCTTTTTTCCACTTTTTAGATTGCTGTGTAATCCATACTGAGAACACGGAGATTTTACATGTTTAAACTATGCTATATATACCTGCTATCCAGTGATAAAGTACCCTTTCTCAACTTTGTACAATCTGGTCAAATCTATACTGGGCCTGAGAACATCTGAGTCTGCCTCCTGATCTTTAGACATATATTTTTATTGTGTAAACTAGGCTACATATATACGTGTTATCCGGTGAAACTGTACCCTTTATCAACTTTCTACAATGTTGTTGAATCCATACTGGGCCTGAGAACGGCTGCCGAGCTGTTAAGCAAGCTACAGCACCTGTGGTTTGGACACGTAATTTTTTCAGGAATGACGGTTAGGCCTAACTCCGGAATTGCGGTTGACCTGAACTTACTGGGAAATCATCGTTCGTTCGCGGGGAATAATCTGAATCCCAGATCCCCATCACTAACAGAGTTCAGCAGGTTATCTGCACCTGTAAGCGACAAAAGCTGGTCCTTTCAGTGTAGCGTGCATGCAGCCCTGGACATGTACGGGAATGCTAGACCTGTTATTGCTCGATCCCACGTGCCGGAGTCTCAGTTGTTAACGGAATAAAGCTGAGAAATCGCTGGCACAACTACAAACACACATACCACACCACACACAGAATCGACAAAGCTTTCAAAGTGTGCATGTTTTCTTTAGGTGGCATGGTTTGGTTTCCCGGGTGGAGTCCAATTAAGCCACAGGCTCCACTCCTGGTGGTGCCCTTTTGGACATTCCTTTAAGGTTCCGCTTTGCAATCATACTGCCCCCGGAAACCAAAATCTTTGCCTTCATGGACGCTGTTTGGAGGTTCGTGGGAATAACGCCGCCCGATCAGCAGTCGGCATATGGGTCGCCCTCCCAGGGCTGTGGGGTACTCGGTACTGGGCCGGTGTCAGTGGGATGCGTCACAGCAGCGGTGACCCGGACGGTGGCCCTGGGCACCCATGTAAATGGCGTGGTATAATGGTAAAGAGTTTATATAGATAGTTTGACGCCTCCTGTGGTGTTCGGCAACATAGATGTTAGGCCGACGCTGCATGCAGATCCTCTGGGACTGGTGTTGTGCAGCAAAGATGGTGAAGCTCCCCACAGGTGGAGCTGGAGTCCCAGGGAAGTGTAGATGTAGTGATGGGGAAAAAGGCACAGGCGGTGTAGGTGCTGGTACCCAGATGTAGCGGTGCTGGAATAACTGTAGGACACCAGAGCGTGCAGTTCCAAAGCTTTACTCACAGTCTGCAGGTTACACAGATGCCTGCCTTCGTGCTGTGTCCTCCGGGTCAGGACCTCAGCCAACCTCCGGGACCAAAATGGAAAGCTCCCTTCCAATAGTCCGCCAACATGTACCTTCCTGAACGTCTCCTTTCTAACGCTTGTGGGGGAAGCACTCACAGGACCATGGTTCACTGAAGCGCCTCCTGTCTAACAGATGTTCCTCAGACTTTACTTGTATGGCAGACAGCTGTAGCCTTTTCCTTCTGGCTCCCACACGTCGATGCTGGGGCCTCCGAGCCTTAGTTGGGTACAGAGCATTTATAGCCGCTACTTCCCCTGGTTTCTGCTGCAGGAACGTCAGTGTCCCTACAAATTCGGAGACCGGAATCGGGACCATGCGCTCCAGCTAGGAGTGAGCCTTAACTCTGCTCATCCTCCAGCTCCCCTTCTCACGTCCACACACTTCCCCTTCCCTGCACAGAGTGCCCTAACTTACCTCCTCCCGACCACAGAGAGCAGCTCCTCAGCAGTCAGGTTCAGAGGTCTCCCTGCTAGCCTGGAGTGGGAAATGTGTTGTGTGTTGGTTTCACTGCTAGAGAGATTCTTAGCTGCTCCCAAGCTTGACAACACACTCCCTAGGAGGAAGGTAATGCCACAGTGGCGACCGTACTCTTGGGGACGCCACAAGTGCACTGAGGCCCAGCCACTGCTGGATGATGCTGCTGGTACATTGACCCAGACCACTACATTCCCCTCGGACTCTACACTGCCAGAATCTGACCCAGAGGAAACTCAGGTTCCCCTTCCCACATACTATACCACCTTACACAGTGACAAAGAGGAAGGTTCAGATGAAAGTGCAGGTTCCTTGAGCAGGTGGGGGTGGCATACTCATGGGCGATGGCACTGGCACAGGGCACCGCATAGTACGCAAAAGTGTCTCTGCCGGTGGGAGGGCCTAAACAGTAGTGTTGAGCGATACCATTCGATACCCAAAAATATTGTATCAGATGGTATCGCCCGATACGAAAAAAATATCGGGTATTGCCGATTCCGATACCGGAAGTCCCATTCAAGTCAATGGGACTTCCGGTAACGGAATTAAAAAAAAGCCCTTTATTTCCTTGTTGGCTAATTCTACATAATTGAAAACAAGAATAAACAGGGGAAAAGAACCAATCACACAGTGCCTATATAAGATGCAATAATTTCAGAAGAATATAATAATAAAATTATCAATATCAAATGTGTGCTGGAATCAATCCCCCAAAAAAAGGGGATGGCAGACCATCCGGGTATAAATGAAAATTGAAAAAATTCAAAGATGGGTTGAAATAAAAACCAAGATGAAAAAGATGATAAAAAATAATAATAATATACAACCACAAAAGCAATATACAACCCATATAGCACCAATTGGCTTACAGGTATTATTTTGTGTCTTGCACTCGCCTCACGGCGATTTATATGTATAATTCTTTTGCACATCAGCACCTTTTTGCACTTTTTTGCACTTTTGGACACATTTATTAGATATTTTATGTTACTTTATTTATGCACTTTTTTTATCTGGATCATTAATTAAGCCTTTTGTTATGGACTGGTTTTTCCATTGTCCATAAATATATTGCTTTTGTGGTTGTATATGTCATTATATTATCTTATTTTATTTTATATATATACACAATTTTATGTATTTAATTGTTGTGCCAATATTTCAATAAAGGTATTTTTATATTATATTGTATCATTCATTATTATTGTTATTATTATTATTTTTTATCATCTTTTTCATCTTGGTTTTTATTTCAACCCATCTTTGAATTTTTTCAATTTTCATAATTGAAAACAAATAAGAATCATGTAGAATGTATTGTGGGAGGTGGAGGAGACATTAAAGGCATAGAGGTTTATTCAAATCACATGGCATAGCATTAATTCCAATTTTTTTTTCAAGACGTTCGGAGTTAAAAAGATATTGACTACGTTAACCTTTTTTATATTTTGTCAGATATGTATGTTTCACAACTTCTATGCTCTTCACCTTCTTTTGTACTTCTCCCACACTTTCTCCTTCATGATCCGCAGCAGTAGCATTTTTTTCATCAACTTTTTCTTCACCTTATTCATCTTCTTCTTCTTCACCTTCTTCACATAATTTTTTTTTTCCATTCTTCATATTCTTCTTATTCAGCTATTATTAATTTTCATATGCTATTTCTTCATCTTCTTCCTATTCTTCTTCTTCATTTTCTTATGGTGACAGGCATTCCTGTAGTACTTATGTATTAAAGTTATAAGATTACACCTTACGTTCTGCGTGTCACAAAAGATTTACAACAGGATTTGTCCGCATTCAGTTTGGCCTGCAGCAGCAGGCATTATCCAGGGGCACCAAGAGGAGGAACGGACTCACCCCCATTTACTGCTTAGTCTTCTTCTGCTTATAATTCTTGATATCTTCTATGCTGATTTTTAGTCTTATGCTTAATGTTCTTCTGCTTTCTGTTCTTCTGCTTTTGCTTCTTCTGCTTCTTGTTATTCTGTCTTTTGTTCTGTATCTTGGTGGTTGTCTTCATGTTCTTTGTCCTGTTCGTCATATTATTTTGGGTCATATTTCTGGTCTTCTTTGGTGAGGTCTTCAGGGTCGTCGTCATCAGGGTCGTCGTCATGGAGATCAATAAGGATTACCAAAGACAATTTCAAAAAGCTTGATCTTGGAAATGTAGCAGAAGGTACAAGAAGGCTGAGAAACTGGCGAGAACCAGCTGACAGTATTGGAACCCGGATGGGTAGCAGAAGGAACAAGAGCCAATAGCACTACCGAGGACCAACTGACGGTGCTGGACCACGGTTACTAAGCAGAAGGTACCTGTGCTAAAAAGCACTACCAAGGACCAGCTGACGTTGTTGGACCTCGGATACCGAGATGGAGGCACCTAGGCCAAAGGCTCTGGCGAGAACCAGCTGACAGTGCTGGAACCCGGATGGGTAGCAGAAGGAACAAGAGCCAATGGCACTACTGAGGACCAACTGACGGTGCTGGACTACGGTTACTAAGCAGAAGGTACCTGTGCTAAAAAGCACTACCAAGGACCAGCTGACGTTGCTGGACCTCAGATACCGAGATGGAGGCACCTAGGCCAAAGGCTCTGGTGAGAACCAGCTGACAGTGCTGGAACCCAGATGGGTAGGAGAGGGAACAAGAGCCAATGGCACTACCGAGGACCAACTGACGGTGCTGGACCACGGTTACTAAGCAGAAGGTACCTGTGCTAAAAAGCACTACCAAGGACCAGCTGACATTGCTGGACCTCGGATACCGAGATGGAGGCACCTAGGCCAAAGGCTCTGGCGAGAACCAGCTGACAGTGCTGGAACCCGGATTGGTAGCAGAAGGAACAAGAGCCAATGGCACTACTGAGGACCAACTGACAGTGCTGGACCACAGTTACTAAGCAGAAGGTACCTGTGCTAAAAAGCACTACCAAGGACCAGCTGACGTTGCTGGACCTCAGATTCCGAGATGGAGGCACCTAGGCCAAAGGCTCTGGCGAGAACCAGCTGACAGTGCTGGAACCCCGATGGGTAGCAGAAGGTACCCATCCAAAGCAAAGTAGCCAGGCCGCAAGCCGGCCGCAGTTACCGAAACCCACAGTCCTACAGGGGGTCCATGTCCGATTGGCACTACGGATCCAGCCTTCAGTGCCAGTTCCCGCAGCCCACATAGGAGTCACCTAAACTGCAGGC
The DNA here is from genome assembly GCF_039654945.1 of Dendrobates tinctorius. Lineage (NCBI taxonomy): Eukaryota > Metazoa > Chordata > Amphibia > Anura > Dendrobatidae > Dendrobates > Dendrobates tinctorius. The sequence goes on from NW_027361690.1 coordinate 13,998,734, forward strand.
ACCGTAGAGTCGGCTAACACGGCCGCAAGATGACAGGACAACGGATTGGTGGCATAGTGACCTTGACACTACCCGGAAACAGCAGGCGTGCTGAAAACAGGCTGGGCAACAGGGAGTACCCGTGCCAAAGACACTGCCGAGAACCAGCTGACGGTGCTGGAACCCAGATGGGTAGCAAAAGCTACAAGAGCCAATGGCACTATCGTGGAACAGCTGACTTTGCTGGACCATGGTTACTAGGCAGGAGGTACCTGTGCTAGAAAGCACTACCAAGGACCAGCTGACGGTGCTGGACCTTTGGACACCGAGATGGAGCCATGGCTGGGCAACAGGGAGTACCCGTGCCCAGGAACCAGGCTGGGCAACAGGGAGTACCCGTGCCAAAGACACTGCCGAGCTCCAACTGGCGTTGTTGGAGAACAGGGACAATCATGGTGTAGGCCGAGGCCTACTTGGTGGTAGTTTTATATCGGTTCTGGACTACAGCTGACTGTCAACGTGCTCCAATTAGGCATCTGTCTCCACTCTGTTTCCAGGATTTAACCTGACCACCAATACCGCCAGTTTATGCGTACAGTAGCCGTCAGCCCAATCCACACGTGTTCCTGTGTTACGGGGGTTCTGTAATGTCAGCAGATCCCCTGATGTGTGTCTGGCAATGTCTCCTGCTCTGTCCACATTCCCACCACTTGTAGTGGGAAGGTGGACAGCGCAGAAGACAGTTCCGGACACACAGTGGGGGATCAGCTCATGTAACAGAACACCAGGAACACAGGAACAAGTGTGGAATGTGTGGACGGCAACTGTGAGCAGGAACAGGCGGTGTAGGAGGTCAGGGGAAATACTCGAGACAGAGTGGAGACAGAGGCCAAATTAGAGAATGTTTAAATCAGAAGTAGTTAGAATTTGGAGGCAGCAGCAATTTGCCGTCTACACAGCAGGGGATCAGCTGACATTACCGAACCCCACTTACACATGAACAAGTGTTTTTTCTGAGTGGACAGCACTTCCGAGCACCAACTGGCGTTGTTGGAGCCCAGGGACCATCATGGTGAAGGCCGAGGCCTACTAGGAGCCAGGTGTAAATCGGAGGTAGTTTGACTTTGGAGGGAGCAGGACACTTTGCCGTCCACACAGCAGGGGATCAGCTGATGTTACCGAACCGCACTTACACATGAACAAGTGTTTTTTCTGTGTGGACAGCACTTCCGAGCACCAGCTGGCGTTGTTGGAGCCCAGGGACCATCATGGTGTAGGCCGAGGCCTACTAGGAGCCAGGTGTAAATCGGAGGTAGTTTGACTTTGGAGGGAGCAGGACACTTTGCCGTTCACACAGCAGGGGATCAGCTGACGTTACCGAACCCCACTTACACATGAACAAGTGTTTTTTCTGAGCGGACAGCACTTCCTAGCACCAACTGGCGTTGTCGGAGCCGAGGAGAAATCAGGTAGTAGGTTGAGGCCTACTAGGTGGCAGTTTTAGATTGTTTCTAGACTACTACTAACTGTCAACATACTCCAATTAGGCCTTTGTCTTCACTCTGTTTCAATATTTCCTCTGGCTTCCAAACACGACAATTGCTGCTCTGAAATGCCGTCTGCACAACCAACACTTGTTCCTGTGTTACTGGGGTTCTGTAACAGCAGTTTATCCCTAGAGGTGAGTCAGGCAATGTCTCCTGCTCTGTCCACTTTTCCACTACAAGTAGTGGGAATGTAGACAAAGCAGGAGACATTGCCGGACTCACCTCTGGAAATCAGCTGATGTTACAGGACCATGGTAACACAGGAACAAGTGTTGATTGTGCAGACGGCACTTGAGAGCAGAAACAGGCGGTGTTGGAGGCCTGAGAAAATACTCAAAACAGAGTGGAGACAGAGGGCAAATCAGAGAACATATTAAATCAGAGGTAGTCAGAAGTTGTAGGCAGCAGGAGAGTTTGCCATACACACAGCAGGGGATCAGCTGACGTTACCGAACCCCACTTACACATGAGCAAGTGTTTTTTCTGTGCGTACAGCACTTCTGAGCACCAACTGGCGTTGTCGGAGCCCAGGAAAAATCAGGTAGTAGGTTGAGGCCCACTTGGAGCCAGGTGTAAATGTGAGGTACATAGAGTTTGGAGGGAGCAGGACACTTTGCCATACACACAGCAGGGGATCAGCTGACGTTACCGAACCCCACTAACACAAGAGCGAGTGTTTTTTCTGTGCGTACAGCACTTCTGAGCACCAACTGGCGTTGTCGGAGCCCAGGAAAAAAACAAGTAGTAGGTTGAGGCCTACTTGGAGCCAGGTGTAAATCTGAGGTACATAGAGTTTGGAGGGAGCAGGACACTTTGCCATACGCACAGCAGTGGATCAGCTGACGTTACCGAACCCCACTAACACAAGAGCGAGTGATTTTTCTGTGCGTACAGCACTTCTGAGCACCAACTAGCGTTGTCGGAGCCCAGGAAAAATCAGGTAGTAGGCTGAGGCCTACTTGGTGGCAGTTTTAGATTGTTTCTAGACTACTACTAACTGTCAATGTACTCCAATTAGGCCTCTGTCTTCACTCTGTTTCAAGTATTTCCTCTGGCTTCCAAACATGACAGTTGCTGCTCTGAAAAGCCGTCTGCACAACCAACACTTGTTCCTGTGATACTGGGGTTCTGTAACAGCAGCTTATCCCTAGAGGTGAGTCAGGCAATGTCTCCTGCTCTGTCCACTTTTCCACTACAAGTAATGGGAATGTAGACAAAGCGGGAGACATTGCCAGACTCACCTCTGGAGATCAGCTGATGTTACAGGACCATGGTAACACAGGAACAAGTGTTGATTGTGCGGACGGCACTTGAGAGCAGAAACAGGCGGTGTTGGAGGCCTGAGAAAATACTCAAAACAGAGTGGAGACAGAGGGCAAATCAGAGAACATATTAAATCAGAGGTAGTCAGAAGTTGTAGGCAGCAGGAGAGTTTGCCATACACACAGCAGGGGATCAGCTGACGTTACCGAACCCCACTTACACATGAGCGAGTGTTTTTTCTGTGCGTACAGCACTTCTGAACACCAACTGGCGTTGTCGGAGCCCAGGGAAAATCAGGTAGTAGGCTTAGGCCTACTTGGAGCCAGGTGTAAATCTGAGGTACTTAGAGTTTGGAGGGAGCAGGACACTTTGCAATACACACAGAAGGGGATCAGCTGACTTTACCGAACCCCACTTACACATGAGCGAGTGTTTTTTCTGTGCGTACAGCACTTCTGAACACCAACTGGCGTTGTCGGAGCCCAGGGAAAATCAGGTAGTAGGCCGAGGCCTACTTGGAGCCAGGTGTAAATCTGAGGTACTTAGAGTTTGGAGGGAGCAGTACACTTTGACATACACACAGCAGGGGATCAGCTGACGTTACCGAACCCCACTAACACATGAGCAAGTGTTTTTTCTGTGCGTACAGCACTTCTGAGCACCAACTGGCGTTGTCGGAGCCCAGGAAAAATCAGGTAGTAGGTTGAGGCCTACTTGGAGCCAGGTGTAAATCTGAGGTACTTAGAGTTTGGAGGGAGCAGGACACTTTGCCATACACACAGCAGGGGATCAGCTGACTTTACCGAACCCCACTTACACATGAGCGAGTGTTTTTTCTGTGCGTACAGCACTTCTGAACACCAACTGGCGTTGTCGGAGCCCAGGGAAAATCAGGTAGTAGGCTGAGGCCTACTTGGAGCCAGGTGTAAATCTGAGGTACTTAGAGTTTGGAGGGAGCAGTACACTTTGACATACACACAGCAAGGGAACAGCTGACGTTACCGAACCCCACTAACACATGAGCAAGTGTTTTTTCTGTGCGTACAGCACTTCTGAGCACCAACTGGCGTTGTCGGAGCCCAGGAATTACAGTTCAGGTCATAGAAACATGAACACAACAGGAGACCTGGATCCTGTTGCCAGCCAATTATTTATTCTGGAAGAGGACTGGCAAATTCAGGTGAGATCCAGGCCTTGTTAATTTTGACAAAAGTAAGCCGGTCAACATTATCGGTGGATAGTCGCGTGCGACGGTCTGTTACCACACCACCTGCAGCACTAAAGACACGTTCCAATAATACACTGGCAGCAGGGCAAGCTAGCACCTCCAATGCATACTGGCTAAGCTCTGGCCATGTATCCAGCTTAGAGACCCAAAACTTGAACGGGGAAGAGCCGTCTGGGAGTACACTAACAGGGCAAGACAAGTAGTCTGTCACCATCTGACGGAAACGTTGCCTCCTGCTGACTGGAGCCGTCTGTGATGGTGTAGCCGTTTGTGGCGGTCCCACAAAACTTTTCCACATTTGGGCCATACTGGCCTTGCCTTGTCCTGCGGCACTGCCTCTGCGACCTCTTTGTGCAGAGCTTCCTCCACTTCCTCTACCCACATGGCTGCTTTGAAAAGCACTACCAGCAACACTCGCGGGCGGAATGGAGAACATGATGGCCTGCACAAGTGTTTCTTGGTACTCCCGCATTTTACGCTCCCGGTTCAACTGTGGTATGAGGCTTTGTAAGTTGTCCCAGTAGCGAGGATCTAGGAGGGTGTACACCCAATAATCAGCCGTGTGGAGAACAAGCACTGCAGCATGAAATCAACCATGTGCTGCAGACTGCCAACTGGTCCGGAAACGCTGTCCCCAGCTTGAGGCAGCATCTCAGCCGGCTCAGCATCACCCCACCCTCGCTGTACACACTGACTACTAGAGCCTTGTGTACCTCCCTCCTCTGGAGAGATGTGTTCCTCCTCCTCCATTGACTCCTCGTCATCCTCCTCACTAAGTGTCCCTTGCCTAGGCCTTTGTGTGGAACTACGTTGCGCAGACTTGCCAGAAGCAGATGGCATTTCTGACTCCTCATCCTCGACCTCTTCAAAAACCTCCTCACTTAGTGCTTGTAAGGTTTTTTGAAGCAGACAGATAAGGGGGACAGTCATGCTGACTAATGCATAATCTGCACTGGCCATCCGCGTGGAGTCATCGAAGGCACACAAAACTTGGCAGATGTCCCTCATAGTGGCCCACTCAGTGGTGGCAAAGTGTGACCGGCGCACAGTGCGACTTGTTTGCGCCTGATGCAGCTGGTACTCCATTACTGCTGCCTGCTGCTCACACAAATGCTCCAACATATGTAACATTGAATTCCACCTGGTGGGGAGGTCACATATGATGCGATGTTCTGGCAGGCGGAATCGGCGTTGCAGAGATGCAATGCGCGATCTTGCCATGCTGGAATGCCGCAAGTGAGCACACTATAGGCGAACCTTGTGCAGCAGTGCATCAAGATCCGGATAGTTCCTCAGAAAGCTCTGCATGACCAAATTGAGCACGTGTGCCAGACATGGTATGTGAGTGAGGTTGCCTAGGCTGCACTCACACACAGAGAGACCTATCAGACAGCCAAAAACAGTGCAGAGAAATGGGCTATAGCACTGAAAGGCTGCTGAAAGGCTCCGCTGTCCACTCCTTTACTGTTTGCAACCAATGTATATGGATACGTATGGAAGCACACTATAGAGGAGAAAAAAAAGCAGCAATAAAAGAAAAATGTGTATGAGGCAGAGACACACGCTGGGCGGCCTACAAGCAGACATGCCTGCAGGACACACTACACAGCGTGGGTCTGCACTCACACAGCCCTTGCAGACAGCTATTAAAACAGCGCTGCTGGGCTACAAAAATGCTACAGTGGTGGATTATGTAGCCTGGGTAGAGCATTAGATATTTTTGATGATCGCTATTTCTAACTGTCCCTCACAGTCTTCAACAGCAGCCTGTCCCTAACTGAATTCACAGCAGAGTGACCAGAAATGGCGGCTGCAGCGGTTTTTATAGTGCATCATGACATCATTTCAGCAGCCAATCACAGCCATGCCAGTAGTTAACATGCCTACATGCCTAACAAGATATGCCCACACTTCTGAGGATCCTCATTGGCTGAATCAAATCGAGCGAGCTCCTAGCATTATGGGAACTTCCGATTCTGGTATTCGATATGAAAAAAGTATCGGAACTAAGTATCGGAATTCCAATACAGCTAATATCGGCCAATACCCGATACTTGCGGTATCCGAATGCTCAACACTACTAAACAGCCAAGTGCAGTGAGATGGAAGATGGGGACGACAAGGAGTTCAGAGTAGTGCTGGGATTCCCTAGCAAGGAGACTTATGTAATTGTTTTCAAGGTTGGGACAGCAATTTTTGGGGAGCACTATACTCTGGTGAATGATATATGGGGCCCACCATACACTGGAGCATTCTAAAGGTGGACATCAGACACTGGAGCAGCATTTACAGGGCCCATTATACACTAGAGCAGTAGAAATGGGGCCCATTATATATGGAGCATTATTTGGGCCCATAAGACAGTGGAGCTTCATCCATTGGGACCAACATATACTATAGCATTATGTGGAGCTCATCATATACGGTTTGAAACATTATATGGGATCAATGATTCCATATGGAGAAATATATGGGCCTCATTACTCTGTATAGCACACTAAGCGCTCGCCATAATACTGTATGGAGTTATATACTGTCCGTTTTTGGAGGTATTGGAGAATTTAAAATGGATATCAGTCATGAGATGTAAGAAGTGAAGTATTTTTCATTGTACTATACTGCTATTTCTCTGCCGTATCGGAGCATCATGAGTTGTGGTATGTGTTAAAGGGGTGCTCTTTGGCCCTGGGCCCACGAAAACCTGGAGCCAGCCCTACCCCCCACAACTGTAGCCAAATAACCCCCATTTTTCAGTGCGTAACTAGTATTATGAAGTAAATTAAGGGTGACAAGCTTAAGTAATAAGAATTGATGGTTTTGGCATTCAAATGGGCACTGTAGGTGTGTTTCCTGTCCTCCTCTCACTGCCGACTTTAATTCCCCATTGACTTACATTGGGTTTCGTGTTTCGGTCGGACCCCCGACTTTTCCCTATAGTTGGCCGATTTTGCTCGACCCGACTTTTGGAAAAGTCGGGTTTCATGAAACGAAACTCGACCCTAAAAAAACAAAAGTCGCTCAACTCTAGCGGTTGGTGCTGGTGTACCTCAAGCTTGGCCTGGTGGTGTGCGTTAACTGGCAAAATCTCATAGCAGCTCTGAGCCTAGCTGGTTTGATCCCTTGCCTGGTGCATGTGCTGAACTTGGTGTGCAGAGCTTCCTGGAAAATTACCAACAATATGCGACTTACCAACAAGGTGGAGCCCCACCTTGCATATGCTTGAGAGATTGTGCAACCAATAGCAGCCAATAGTGGAATTTCAGCTGCAGCATGGACGGCTGAGTCGCTCTGGGGAGCAACACCACCAATAAGTGTGCTTCTATGAGTGACATGTGTGGCATGTTCCGCTGCGTTTATATTCCATTACCTAAACAGTGGCTAGGTACCCAGCTGTACTACTAGGGGTTAATTTGAGAGGATGAGAAGGAAAAGGAGAATGAACAATCATGTTTACAGTATGCTAGTAATCAAATCAGCTCAGGGGCATCATTGGAGCGTGGCTGGGGAAATAAAGAGTACCCTTCTAGGCAGCTTGACACACATGAGCAAACACATGTGACTGCTTAATCACCAAAAAATTGTTCATAATGTTACCTGTGCTAATTACTAGGTGGCCACTCTGATCCCTGCTACAAGGACAATGTACCATCATTTCTTCTGTGACTGGTGCAGGAGTGCCAAATGTGTCAATTCAAGCAGACATTGGAAGAGAAACTACCGCTGGTTTTCCCACCTGACAGTGGGAGCTCACTGGAACAACAATGCAGAGGAAGAGGCGGAAGTCACTTATGCAGCTGGGACACCCCCAGCACCACGGAAGACAGGGTTAGCATAGCCAAAATGTGGCATAGCTTTATCAGCATGCCACAACATCTGACAACACCATCTGATAAGGTAATTATTACAAGGAGGCAGCATTGCAAAAACATTGTGGGTCTGCTTCATTTAACTTCTGGTTCTCCAAATTGGACATATGACCTGAGCTTGCCCTTTATGCCTTGGAGGTGCTGGACTGCACTGCGGCAACTGTACTGTGTTGGCTACCTCCACCTCCACCTCTTCCACCAACACTGCCATATATACCTCCTTCTTCAGTCGGACCTCCGCCCCCTTCATGTAGCTTGTTAGTTTAATTTGGGTTCATTTTATATTCTTTTAATTCAATTGCTTTAAAAAAATTTGAAAAAAAGAAAGAAAATGAGAGCAATGCAAAAAAAGTAGAATACTTCTCCATTGCCTCTTCCATCAGGGTGAGTAGTGTACGAACAGAGAGGATTATTATTATTTATTTATATAGTACCATTGATTCCATGGTGCTGTACATGAAAAGGGGTTACATACAAATTATAGATATCACTTACAATAAACAAACTAACAATGACAGACTGATACAGAGGGGAGAGGACCCTGCCCTTTCGGGCTTACATGCTACAGGATGGTGGGGAAGGTGACAGTAGGTTGATGGGTTGCAACAGTTACGCTGTTGGTTGAGGTGATATCTCCGGTAGTGGTGAGAGAGAAGGAGGTAGCGGGGTCATTGCAGGCTGTAGGCTTTCTTGAAGAGGTGGGTTTTCAGGTTCCGTCTGAAGGATCCAAATGTGGTTAATAGTCGGACTTGTTGGGGCAAAGAATTCCAGAGGATAGGGGTAATTCAGGAGACTTCTTTGAGGCGGTTGGGTGAGGAGTGAATAAGTGTGGAGGAGAGAAGGAGGTCTTGGGAGGACCAGAGATTACATGAGGGAAGGTATCGGGAGATTAGTTCAGAGACATATGGGGGAGACAGGTTATAGATGGCCTTGTAGGTCAGTATTAGTAATTTGAACTGGATACGCTGTCAATGATGACAATGAGATTGTAGATCCCACTTGATGTGAACCCAGAGCTATGCAGCTGAGTAGCTCAGCAGAGGAGGTGGTTAAGGAGGAAGACTAGGAGGATATGTTGTGGCTTCCCAAGCAAAGACGAAGTGATGCAACCACGGCAAGCACTGCATCCTAAGCACCAACTCTGTCAGTGGGCAGCACCAGTCACGAGTGTGAAGATCACATGGGCGGCTAGGGTTGCCTAGCCTGGGCATTTTGTGAGAATTCAAAGGATGACCTAACTCACATTATCTACCAAATTTGCAAAAAACTCAGTAGAGGAAAAAATTGCAATAATATGACAACTACATGCATCAATAATCACATGCGCAATCAACATGCCTTAGTGTGGGAGTCTCATTGTGCTAAATTGCTAACATGCAAACCTCACCAACCAACGGCTATCCCATCAACCACCTCTGCTGTTTCTTCCTCCTACATCATCGTGCCAATTATTCTCACACAGGTCTCCAGATCCAGAATCTCCACTTGTTTACCCCTTACAGTCGGGGTGAGTGAGAGCAAGTCAGGTTTTACTGAAGTGGACATAACTGCTGTTTTTGTGTCACCTAGCACAACACATCTTTCTCAATCCACCATAACATCCCATCTGCACCTCACTCACAATCCAGCAGTTTGTCTTGTTCTCAGTACTTCACCCTCTCTCAACACAGCAGCCAGCACTTTGTCTCACAGTTGTGGTCATGTAAAAGATTGTTTCCTCCTACACATGTTAATGCTAAGAGCTTGAACTCCACCATCTTCAATCTGTTGGCCAGAGAAATTCTGCCTTTCCACTTTATGGATACAGTGTCAGAAATTTCATGACTGTCACACTTCCCCAGTACCAGTTGCCCAGTCACCAGTATTTCTCTAATAAAGCTGTGCATGCATTACACCAGCATATCACAGACAAACATCACCCGTTGCATGAAAAAATATTTCTGCTAGGGTGCATTTCACCACTGACATGTGGACGAGTTAACATAGACAGGGGCATTTCATCTCACTGACTGGGCACTGGGCGACTCTGGTGGCTGCAAGGGCAGGCAGTCAAGGGGCTGCTTCACAAGTTTTTGAATCCCCAATGCTTGCGGGACAAACCTTTGTATGTAACACTTCTTCCACAACTTCTGGCTCCTCCACCTTCTCTAGGGCCTCCACCTAATGGGGAAAAAGTGTGTGCGCATCAAGCCCCGCCCCTCATTATGATGTCATAATGGTTGCCTTGGCAGCGCTGATTCATCATAGGTTGCAAGCAACGCCGCTCATTTTGATGTCATAATGGTTGACTATGGGATGGAGGATGTGGGATGGGTATATGGGCACTGGACTATGGGATGGAGGATATGTATGATGGGTATATGGGCACGGGACTATGGGATGGCGGATGTGTATGATGGGTATATGGGCACGGGACTATGGGATGGAGGATGTGTGATGGGTATATGGGCACCCGACTATGGGATGGTGGATATGTATGATGGGTATTTGGGCACGGGATTATGGGATGGAGGATATGTATGATGGTTATATGGGCACGGGACTATGGGATGGAGGATATGTATGATGGGTATATGGGCATGGGACTATGGGATGGAGGATATGTATGATGGGTATATGGGCATGGGACTATGAGATGAAGGATGCGTGATGAGTATATGGGCACTCGACTATTGGATGGCGAATATGTATGATGGGTATATGGGCATGGGACTATGGGATGGAGGATGTGTGATGGGTATATGGGCACTGGACTATGGGATGGAGGATATGTATGATGGGTATATGGGCACGGGCCTATGGGATCGTGCATATGCATGATGGGTATATGGGCATGGGACTATGGGATGGAGGATAATTATAATTTGCTATAACTAACCACAGTTAGTTACTATGTCCGGGAAGCGCCGGGCTCTTCAGCTAGTTTGAGAATATTCCACAACTCTGTGATTTTTTTTTTTTTTAAATATTTGATTTGTAATTAGAGGAGGGAAAAATAACACTACTTTGATTCTTGGGTACAATAAATACGACAAATAGTTATGGATTTATCAAATGTACCAAATTTTAAAATGCATTAATGAAAATCAACAAGAATAGATATTTTGGAACAAACATGACTGGAAATTATAAATGGAATGAAAATAAGAAGGGAAATGAGAAAAATGAAAACAAAAATACAACACTATGAAAAAAAGTAGTTAAAAAATATTACAATTTAATTTGAAAGCCAAAATGACATTTTATATTAACAAAAACAGAATGTAATGGAGTTCAATTTGCTGCGGCAAATTCACAATAGTCATTGTTAGCAAAACACTCCAGTGAAGCACAGCTTTATATGATAAAAATATTTAAAATGAAATGACAGCAGGAATTCTTTGTTCTTTGGCAGAACGATTCATGTTTGTTATTACAGATTGGATTTAGAGTTTAAACATTCCCCTCATTTCAGGTATCTTTTCAGAAAAAGAGATTGTATGTGAACATGGGGAGTACAACTATTATTGGACATTACTTGACCTGTATATGGCATTTTTAACAAGATTTCCCCTCTTCAGACTGCCTGTCAAATTGTCAATTTTCCCTGAGGCATTAAATGGAGACCACAATAAGTATTTTGTGAGCATTTGATTTTGCAGGTTTTCTGTAGCATTTTGGCACCTATCTGGAACCATGCATAGAACCTTACTGTACCTAGCAAACTTGGAAACCTTGGCTTAGCAAGCAAAGCCCAAGGATTCTAGCTCTGTTGATGGCAATCTGAAGAAGCAAAAAGGACCGGATGGGCCGGAGAGGTGAGTACAAGGATTTTCCTTTTACATTTTGATGGTTGTCATTTCATTAATTAGAAGTGGAAGCAAATTACAAAAATATATTTTGGTGAATGCAGATATGTCTAAAATTCAAAAAGTATTCAATAACTCTCAAAATTATTTACTCATCTTTAATACTAACCCAAGTGTCTACTTAAAAAGTAATAATGACCACTGATTGTCCTAATGAAAACTAATAATTCACTCATTCAAAACAAATGTCCCCTGAGTATGCCCACAGCTCCCTACATACATTATGATTGTCGCCACAACCCCACAATATAAAGTATGCTGCATCCCACAGCTCCGAATAAAAAGTGGGATGTCTCCCTATATACAGTATAAAGTATAATCGCCCCCACAGTTCCTATCAAGAACCCTGCTGCAGACTTACAGCAGGAGTCTGTGCACGAGATACAGAAGGACAGGGAGTGAAAGGGGAGCGCTGCGGTGAGATTACCTGCCAGAGAGCAGGACCAGAAACACGTGACCACTGGGGGAGTGGCCGGAGGTGGAGCCAGACACCAAGTAACGGCAGTGATCGGAGAAACTGGAGAGCAGTGTGAACATGCCTAAGTCAAGCCAGGAGCTCGATGAAGTGCCAAAGAGTGAGACGCTGAGAACGGTCAGGATGTAGCAGAAGGTCAGGTAGCCGAAGATAGCAGTGCAGTACAAATGGGGCAGACAGGAGACTAGTTAGAGTAGCAAGATGAAGGTCAGAGCCAGAAACAGACAGTAAGCACAGAATCACAAAGCAATGCACAGAGCAAGAAAACGGACCAGATCATACACGAAAAGGCAAACGGACTACACGGTATGCAAGCACACCAGGGGGTCAGACACACAGCCAGAACAGATGAATCACAGACAAAGATCCCCAGGTGAAGGCGAGTAAATATAGCCCTCCCCATACCAAAAGGAGGCCATACATAATTAACCCTGAGAGGACAGGGAAGGAACCCTGTCCACTACCATGACAGTTTCCTATAGATTATGATGACCCCAATATCAAACTATATACATTCTGATGATCCCCACAGCACACTCTATATATAGTATTATTGTCCCCACACCTCCCTATACATGGTGTAATGCCCTGAGAGATTCCTTTAGATAGTATGATGTCCTTTACTGCTCCCTATATACAATCACTCGCTATATACAGCGTGATGGCCACCACAGCTTCCTACCTGTGCTAATGCCCGTGTCGTCCACCGACTCTAGGGTTGCAGACTGGTCAGTGGAGGCACGTGACATTTAGGACCGCACACAACATGCCATCCGGGCCTCCAAGGAGAGAATGAGGGTCTCTGCTGATGCACACCAGTGCTCCGCTCCAACCTTTGCTCCTGGCGATTTAGTGTGGCCCTCCGCCCGTAACATCAGGCTGCGAGTTGAGTCCACTAAATTTACACCTTATGTGAGGCTCTGAGCCATGTTTCTGTTCTGTTTGACTTTGCCCTTACTTTTGCCCTTATCAAAGATGGAGTAAGTAGCTTCACAAGGGGCCATCTTGTTCCTGTTTGACTTTGCCCATACTTTTGCCCTTATCAAAGATGGAGTAAGTAGCTTCACAAGGGGCCATCTTGTTCCTGTTTGACTCTTCCTGTTTCCTGCCTGCTGTGTACAAAAGGGACTCAGCACATTATACCTGTGCTTGTGTATCTGGATCTTCACCTGCTGCCAAGCTTGGAGAACTCGCATTGTGCCTGCTTCTTCTATACCTCGGGATTCCCCGTTTGTTACTTACCTGCCGTCCTGCCTGACCGCCTCTCCTGTCCGGATCTGCTCTGCTTCATTCATCTCTGCGGCCTGCTCTCCGCTTGAAGCCTGGTCCAGGCTCAGGACTTTAGGACTGTGTGCTCCCGGACCTCAGACTCTCGCCAGTTGGTTCATACAGACTCTACCTGTTGCCAGAACTTATATCTGCTTACCGTGTAATACTGAAGCCTGCTTCCTGCAATACCCCTGAACTATCTTTGCATAGTACTGTGACCTGTTGCTACAATACAATACTGAACCTTTGAACATATACTGTGTCTGTCTTCTCTGACCCATGCTACCGAGTTCCATAGAACCTATAGTACCAATTTGACAGGATACACAAGCCAATAATATGGAGCTCGCTGGGTCAGATTCTGTGGAAGTACGCCTTAAAAAGATATGCACATTTATCTCAGGACTTCAAGGGGAGCTTCAGGCTACCAAAACAAAATTGTCGGCACTAGAGACTCAAGCTAACCATAATGCTACCATAGCCGATACGTCCATTCAGGCGTTAGCTACTCGTCTCTCAAAACTAGAGACTACAGTTTCAGCCCCAGCCGCAACCCCACCTTCGATTCCAGCTTTCCCTAAACTCCCGCCATTCAGGTTCGGTGGCGAAAGAGAAAAGTTCAGAGGGTTCCTAAATCAGTGTCAGCTGTATTTTGCTGCGCATGCGGCTCAGTTTCCAACAGGACGAGACAAGGTGTTAGCTATGATAATGCTGTTAACCAACAAGGCTCTTGCTTGGGCAAATCCCCTGATTGAAACTAATGATGTCTGTTTGAATTCTTTAAATGACTTTATTTCCGCAATGTGTCAGATGTTCGATGACCCCAACCGAAGTGCCACAGCAGAAACCGCATTGCTGGCCCTCCATCAGGGAAAGCGTCCTGTCGTAGAATACGCGATGGAATTTCGGAGGTGGGTGTTGGATACCACATGGTGCGACTCAGCAAAATACGCAGTGTTTAGGAGGGGGTTATCTGCCGCAATTAAAGACGAATTGGCTAGAGGCGAGTCACCCACTGCCCTGGGAGACTTCATAAACCATTGCATTCGTATTGATATTCGTCTTGCAGAACGCCGGCAAGAGAGATGGGCAGATGCTAACCGCAGTAATTTTTTAACCTTGCCGTCTCCCTCCAGGGAAGCTCAGAACAAGTCTTTCCTCCCGGTTGAGTCAGAACCTATGCAGGTCGATGCAGTCCGGAGAAGTCCTCCTGACCCACGCAAGGAGCACCGTTTTAGAGAAAATTTATGCTTCTATTGTGGAAAATCAGGTCACTATATTTCAAATTGTCCCGGTAAGAATCGCAAGACCACAGCTGCGGTAATAGAATGTGACTTTTCGGATGTATCTTCAGTAGTTTCCCACTCAAACCCTCCTAGGAAGGAAATAGTCGACTGGAATCATGACTTCTCCGACTGTACTTCAGAAATATTCTCACCGGTGAATGCAGCCATCTCATCAGTAAGTTCCACTACTTCGACCTTGGACGGCTCAAGGAAGGACTCGCACTGTTATATCCCCATCAAGATATGGACCCAGTCCCAGTGGATTACTAGTTTCGCTATGGTTGACTCAGGGGCCAGCGGCAATTTTATGGACAATACATTCGCTAAAAAACACAGTATATGTTCACAAAGGAGGATTTCTCCGGTATTGATGGAAACTGTGGATGGTTCCCCACTGGTATCCGGGCCCGTAGACCTTGAAACAACGTCACTGAAAGTCCGTATGGGGGGCGGATCACTCAGAAAGACTGTCCTTCTTGTTAATCTCTTCCCCTCATTTTCCCATAATCCTAGGATTACCATGGCTACGACTGCAAAACCCTACTATCAATTGGGAGATGAAAGAAATACAGTTTCCAAGAAGACAGATATCATCTAAAGAACCAGCTTTAGTTGGGTCAGCATGCTCAGTTGACCTAAATCTACCAATAGAGTATCAGGATTTCATCGATGTATGTGACAAAAAAAATGCAGACAAATTACCTCCACATCGACCGTACGATTGCCCCGTGGAACTGCTACCTGGTGCCGTGATTCCGTTCGGTAACATTTACCCTTTGGCTGGGCCAGAACTAAAAGCCCTCAAGGAGTATATCGATGAGAACCTAGCCAAGGGATTTATACGACCATCTTCCTCTCCAGCGGGTGCCCCAATCTTCTTCGTAAAAAAAAAGGATGGTTCACTCCGCCCATGTATTGATTACCGAGAACTCAACAAAATTACGATCAGGAACTCCTATCCACTTCCATTAATTCCTGAACTACTTGAAAGGGTGCGACACTCTAAAATCTTCACGAAATTAGATCTCCGTGGAGCATACAATCTAGTACGGATCCGCCCCGGTGACGAGTGGAAAACAGCCTTCCGGTCACGCTATGGGCATTTTGAGTACCTCGTCATGTCTTTTGGTCTCCGTAATGCGCCGGCTACATTTCAACACTTGGTGAATGACATTTTCAGAGACATACTCGATATTTTTGTTGTTGTTTATTTGGATGACATTTTGATCTTTTCCAGCAACATCGAGGAGCATCAGCAGCACGTGAGAGTAGTTTTGGATCGTCTACGGCAGAATCACTTGTATATCAAGTTGGAGAAATGCGAATTTCACAAGACGGAAATCCAATTCTTGGGGTATGTTATCTCTCCTCAGGGTCTCAGCATGGATGCCAGTAAAACTCAAGCCATTCAGGAGTGGCCAATTCCCAAGTCTGTGAAAGAAGTACAACGATTTATTGGATTCGCCAATTTTTACAGACGATTCATTAAAAATTTTTCGGAGACCGTCATACCCATCACCCAATTGACCCGGAAGAAGATGCCATTTGTCTGGTCACCGCAAGCGCAGACAGCATTTTCCAAGTTAAAAGCTAAATTCACATCAGCACCGATCCTCGTACACCCGGATCCGGATCGAGCTTTCATAATGGAAGTAGACGCTTCCGACTGTGCGATAGGGGCCATACTCTCGCAAAGAACAGGTGAGAAAGATCTTTTACACCCTTGTGCCTTTCTTTCCCAGAAATTGTCGCCCGCAGAGAGAAATTACGATGTCGGGAATAAAGAGCTATTGGCCATTATAACCGCATTCAAGGAATGGAGGCATCTACTACAGGGAGCATCTCACCAGATTGTTGTATTTACGGATCATCGGAACCTCGAATTCATGAGATCGGCAAGGTGTCTAAAACCTAGACAGGCCCGATGGACTTTATTTCTTAATCAGTTTGACTTCATTGTTTCCTACAGGCCAGGCTCTCGTAATGGGAAGGCCGATGCACTATCTAGGATTCACTCAGGAAACGTAACTCCAGCATTACCTCCGAGGACTATACTCTCAGAAAGAAACTTCATAGGAGTGTTACACAATCAAGATCTATTAACAGGTATTAAGGAAGCCTACGCTGGAGACCCACTACTGATCCGACCCCCCAATCAGGTAAACCTAACCTTGAAAAACAGACTTTGGTTTCAGGGGCAACGCCTGTATATTCCGGAAACGGTCAGACTAAGTGTACTAAAATTAATGCATGACTCAAAGATCGCCGGTCATAGAGGAGTCCAGAAGACTCAGGAATTCTTGTCTCGCTTCTTTTGGTGGCCGACCTACCGGAGAGACGTTCAGCATTACGTCTCGTCATGTGAGGCATGTGCAAGATCAAAGGTTCCCCGCTCCTCACCTACGGGACTGTTACAACCCCTCCCTATTCCATCTCGCCCTTGGGGGTCTGTTTCAATGGATTTCATTATAGAATTGCCTACTTCTAAGGGGAAAAACACTATCCTAGTAGTGGTCGACCATTTGACCAAGGCTGCCCATTTCATTCCCTGTATCGGTCTTCCGACAGCCAAACAGACAGCGGACCTCATCGTACAAAATGTTTTTCGGCTACATGGAGTTCCTGACGAAGTGATATCAGATCGAGGAGTCCAATTTACCTCAAAATTTTGGCGAAGCTTCTGTGCCGCCATGGACATCAAGGTAAATCTATCATCTGCTTTTCATCCGCAGTCTAACGGACAAACGGAACGGACTAATCAAACCTTGGAGCAGTATTTACGTTGCTACGTATGCCACTTGCAAGATGATTGGGTAAACTTACTCCCGATGGCCGAATTTACATATAACAACTCGCAGAGTGCCTCCACCAAGCAGTCTCCTTTCTTCGCCAATAAGGGGTATCATCCCAGCATCCTCCCTCGACTCCCGATAGACACATCTGTACCCGCAGCAGCTGACCGAATTACGTGTTTACAACAGAATTTAGAGTCTTTGAAACAAACGCTGGCTACAGCTCAAGAGAGATACAAGAGAGCTGCAGACAGGTTCCGTAAACCAGCACCAACATACAAGGTAGGAGACATGGTCTGGCTTTCGACAAGAAATTTGAAATTAAGGATTCCGACATCTAAGTTGGGACAGAAATATGTTGGCCCATACAAAATCGACAACATAGTGAGTCCTGTAGTCTGCCATCTTAAGTTGCCTACATCTTTAAAAATACACCCTGTTTTTCATGTCTCCTTGCTTAAACCGGTAGTACCGAATCCTTTTCCTGGACATACACCTGTTCCACCTGGTCCGGTTCTCATTGACGGGCAAGAAGAATTTATCGTGGAAGGGATCATCGACTCTCGGATCCATAGGGGGAAACTTCAGTACTTGGTGAAATGGCAGGGTTACCCATCGGAGGAGAATTCCTGGGAACCTCAGGAGAACATTCGAGCTCCCCGTCTGATCCAACGGTTCCACAGCCGATACCCCAATAAACCTGATCTAAGATCGTCCGGAGGACATCCTTGAAGGAGGGAATAGTGTGAGGCTCTGAGCCATGTTTCTGTTCTGTTTGACTTTGCCCTTACTTTTGCCCTTATCAAAGATGGAGTAAGTAGCTTCACAAGGGGCCATCTTGTTCCTGTTTGACTTTGCCCATACTTTTGCCCTTATCAAAGATGGAGTAAGTAGCTTCACAAGGGGCCATCTTGTTCCTGTTTGACTCTTCCTGTTTCCTGCCTGCTGTGTACAAAAGGGACTCAGCACATTATACCTGTGCTTGTGTATCTGGATCTTCACCTGCTGCCAAGCTTGGAGAACTCGCATTGTGCCTGCTTCTTCTATACCTCGGGATTCCCCGTTTGTTACTTACCTGCCGTCCTGCCTGACCGCCTCTCCTGTCCGGATCTGCTCTGCTTCATTCATCTCTGTGGCCTGCTCTCCGCTTGAAGCCTGGTCCAGGCTCAGGACTTTAGGACTGTGTGCTCCCGGACCTCAGACTCTCGCCAGTTGGTTCGTACAGACTCTACCTGTTGCCAGAACTTATATCTGCTTACCGTGTAATACTGAAGCCTGCTTCCTGCAATACCCCTGAACTATCTTTGCATAGTACTGTGACCTGTTGCTACAATACAATACTGAACCTTTGAACATATACTGTGTCTGTCTTCTCTGACCCATGCTACCGAGTTCCATAGAACCTATAGTACCAATTTGACACCTTATTACATAGGTCCCTTCAAGGTCCTGGAACAGGTCACCCCTGTAGTTTATCATCTGGCCCTTCCCCCATACCTAGGTATCACCGACACCTTTCATTTGTCCCACCTAAAACCCGTTCACATGTCCCGGTTTTCCCAGTCATCTGCCGGGACATCGGGTTCATCCACGGACGATTATGAGGTGAATGCTATTGTGGATGCAAGGTGGTACATGGCAAAAAGTACTATCTGGTGGATTGGAAGGGTCATGGCCCAGAGGACAGGGCCTGGGAACCTATTGAGCACATTCATGCTCCTCAGATCAATGAAGCTTTTGAGCGTAGCGAGACCCAAGGTGGAGGGCCCTAGGAGGGGCGGTAATCATAGGCATTGAGTTCCCGCCACTGCACAAGGGGGAATCTCAAGCCATGTCCTCTGCAGACTCCCATTCTTCTGCAGCCGCAGAGGTTCATGCTCAGCAGAGACGTCAGTCCCAGTGTCTTGCTCAGGCTAATGCTATGTGTCTGGTAGCTGCTGCCACTCCAGGATCAGCTATAGCATCCAGCATTAGTCAGCGGCGCACAGACAATCCTGGGACTAAGTACTGCTTTTCTCCATCTGAGCATGCCTGTGAGATGACCGCTCATTGGTGGCCGGAGGTCACATGCTCAGGTCCTCAAGTAGCTCAGATTGGGCCATCAGCAAGGTCCTAGAAGGCTGCAGTTACAAAAGGAACACATGGCCGCATGGCAGTGCGCTAGTATAGACCATGTGGAGTGAGTGTAGTATGCAGGTATGAATGTCTCTGGTGAATGGCACATTATGAAACCCCTACCCTTGGTATGCATATGTTGTTCAGCCTTGTTAGTGCCTAGGCTGATAGAGCAGGTAGGAGGCAGAGTCGGGGACTAGCATCAGCACCAATTAGTGGCTTTGACTGTACGCCACTGTGCACTTGGTCTGCACTCCACGGTAGGCAGCGTCTATTATTTGTGCTTGCAGGTGCGATGCCACGCACTTAGTTGGTCTAGAGGGACTCTAACCCTCTGTCTTTGGGGCAGAGTTCTGTGACAGTACACTAGCGCTCACTTTGCCGAGCTCTGTGAGCTTTAACAGGCTACTGCATTTATATTCCGCGGTAGTGCGGTTCTGTGAACCATTAGAGTCCACCTCTATACACACACCAGGTGACGTTAATCCGCTTGCGTTCTTCTATTATACCGCCATATAGCGTCCGCCATTACCAAGAAGCAGGTAACATCTCTGCCCGGTGGACGCCGGACTGCGAACGCACCTTATTACCACATTCTTATTATTTGGTGGGTTCCACCAGCCCTAACAGGTATGAATAAGTAAAGTGTCACAGTGCAATAAGGTAAATGAAAAAGGAAGAACATTGTGGATCTCACCCAATTGGAGTGCAGACTGTTATCTGTGTCACGTCCATACGAGTAGAAGCATCCCTCACTGTGAAATTGTTGCTATGTACAAGAATGTAGAAGAATAAAGTGTCTCTGTGCTTATAAAGTGCCTTTGCTTGAAAATATTTAAGGAATCACACAGTAGTAGGAATTCCCTCAGGGCACAGAGTTCTGTTACCCTGATAACAGTGAGATGGGGAGATAAACCATGTGTCCCTTCCTTGGTTTAAATTATGCTGGTGCCCCCAATAGCAAGTACATGCATGTAGTATATATGTTGTATGTATGTTGCATGCATGTAGTATGTATGTAGCATGTATGTAGTATGTATGTAGCATGTAGTATTTTTTTTTTTTTTTACATTCAACACATTAGCCGGATGATGGGACTACTACTGTCCCATCATTGGCTAATGTGTCAATCACCGTCATGGTAGCAGGCATCATCCGATGGGACTTGCAGTCCCATCGGACGATGCCTGCACAGCCCCCCGGACAGTCGGCACAGCCCCCCGGCAAGCCGGCACAGACCCCCGGCAGGCCGGCACAGACCCCCGGCAGTCGGCACAGATCCCCGGGCAGTCGGCACAGACCCCCGGCAGGCCAGCACAGACACCCGGGCAGGCCGGCACAGACCCCCCGGAAGGCCCAAACTGACAGCGCATCATGATGCGCACAGACCGCGCATCATGATGACGTCATTTCGGCAGCCAATCAGAGCCACAACAGTGGCTCATTGCATTATGGGAACTTCCGATTCCGATATTAAAAAAATATCGGTACTCAGTATCGGAATTCCGATACAGCGAATATCGGCCGATACCCGATATTTGCAGTATCGGAATGCTCAACACTAGTTAAGATTGATGTTTTCATGGACAATGACAACTTATCAATATTAAGCAATATAGGCCCTTGTTTCTTTTCTAAACAGGGTACCTCCTCAGTATTACTAACACATCCACCCTAGAGGATAATGTTATAAATTAACTTTTAATTAAATCATAGCTTAAAAATTCAGCAGAGCAACAAGAGCCAAAATCCAAACCTAACACCTACTATCAAGATACAACAAACCACAAAAAAGCATTCTCATCCTTTAGTAAGAATAATAGCTAACAAATCTGACTAGTGATGCTAGGACTAAATAAGTAAAGTGTCACAGTGCATTAAGATGAATTAAAAAGGAAGAAATATTGTGGATCTCATCCAATTGCTGTGCAGAATGTTCTCCAGGTCACATCCATAAGGGTAGAAGCATCCCTCTGCCCTGATGTGCCCTTTGCAGTTGCTCCTGCCCAAACAAGGGCAGTACACAAGTGGAGCTATTATCCCAAAGAGATTCCCTCCCGATATGTGTCTTTCTCCATAAAAAAAGTCCCTAATCTCACTTTATGGCAAAAGCTGCGTGGGAAATTTCTCACACAGCAATGCCATAAAGTGAGAGTAGGGACTTTTTTTTACAGTGGCGGAGGAATACAGTGCGGAAGGATACCTACCTCCCGTCATTGGATTCCTGGAGCCCATAGAGAATGGTAGCATCAGCTGATGCTGCTGTTCTCCACACAAGACCGTCGTGGGACATTCGTGGAATTCTGCGGATCAGGGGTAAGTATATTAGTGGTTTGTTATTTTAATATTTATTCCACAGATGACAATGGCTTCGGGGAACAAAGTGACAAGTGATGGTGAGCATGTACTCTATGTTATATGTACTGAATGTCTATATTTATATATTGTATGAATGTATTATGTAGTATGCATGTTGCATGCATGTGGTATATATGTAGTATGCATGTAGTATATATGTTGTATATATGTATGTTGCATGCATGTAGTATATATGTGGTATATATGTAGTAAGCATGTAGTATATATGTTGCATATATGTATGTTGCATGCATGTGGTATATATGTAGTATGCATGTAGTATATATGTGGTATATATGTAGTATGTATGTTGTATGCATGTTGCATGCATGTAGTATATATGCAGTATGTATGTTGCATGTAGTATATATGTAGTGTATATGTATGTTGCATGCATGTAGCATGTATGTGGTATATGTGTGGTATATATGTAGTATGCATGTTGCATGCATGTGGTATATAAGTAGTATGTATGTATGTTGCATGCATGTAGTATGTATGCATGTTGCATGTAGTATATATGTAGTATATATGTATGTTGCATGCATGTAGTATGCATGTTGCATGCATGTAGTATATATGTATGTTGCATGCATGTAGTATGTATGTAGCATGTATTTTTTTTTTTACATTCAACACATTAGCCGGATGATGGGACTACTACTGTCCCATCATTGGCTAATGTGTCAATCACCGTCATGGTAGCAGGCATCGCCTGATGGGACTTGTATTCCCATCGGACGATGCCTGCACAGACCCCCGGACAGTCGGCACAGACCGCCGACATGCATGTGGTATATATGTAGTATGCATGTAGTATATATGTGGTATATATGTAGTATGTATGTTGCATGCATGTAGTATGCATGTTGCATGCATGTAGTATATATGCAGTATGTATGTTGCATGTAGTATATATGTATGTTGCATGCCTGTAGCATATGTGTGGTATATATGTAGTATGCATGTTGCATGCATGTGGTATATATGTAGTATGTATGTTTCATGCATGTAGTATGCATGTTGCATGTAGTATATATGTTGTATATATGTATGCTGCATGTAGTATATATGTGGTATATATGTAGTATGCATGTTGCATGCATGTAGTATATATGTAGTATGTATGTTGCATGCATGTAGTATATATGTGGTATATATGTAGTATGCATGTTGCATGCATGTGGTATATATGTAGTATGTATGTATGTTGCATGCATGTAGTATATATGTAGTATGCATGTTGCATGTAGTATATATGTATGTTGCATGCATGTAGTATATATGTTGTATGTATGTTGCATGCATATAGTATATATGTAGTATGTATGTTGCATGCATGTAGTATGCATGTTGCATGCATGTAGTATATATGTATGTTGCATGCATGTAGTATATATGTGGTATATATGTAGTATGCATGTTGCATGCATGTTGTATATATGTAGTATGTATGTTGCATGCATGTAGTATATATGTAGTATGTATGTTGCATGCATGTAGTATATATGTAGTATGCATGTTGCATGCATGTAGTATATATGTAGTATGCATGTTGCATGGATGTAGTATATATGTAGTATGTAGCATGTAGTATGTATGTAGCATGTATTTTATTTTATTTTTTACATTCAACACATTAGCCGGATGATGGGACTACTACTGTCCCATCATTGGCTAATGTGTCAATCACCGTCATGGTAGCAGGCATCGCCCGATGGGACTTGTATTCCCATCGGACGATGCCGGCACAGCCCCCCGGACAGTCGGCACAGCCCCCCGGACAGTCGGCACAGCCCCCCGGACAGTCGGCACAGCCCCCCGGCAGGCCGGCACAGCCCCCCGGGCAATCCGCTCAGACCCCCGGGCAGTCGGCACAGACCCCCAGCAGGCCGGCACAGACCCCCGGAAGGTCCGTACACACCCCCGAGAGGCTGTACAAGGACAGAAAAGGGTTTTTCTTATTCCGATACCAGAAGTCCCATAGACTTGAATGGGACTTCCAGTATCAGAATCGGCAATACCCGATACTTTTTTCGTATCGGGCCGATACCATCCGATCCGATATTTTAGGGTATCGGATGGTATCGCTCAACACTAATCTTAACCAATTAACGAAAACTGGATATGTATTAAAATGGAGACCACAAAAGGGCGTTATTCCCTTATAGTTGCATCACCATTTTAAATTGGTGATCTGGAATAGGGTAATAGTGCCCCCCAGAGTGGAAAAATCTCCTAGGTTTCAGCTACCAGGGGTATCTGAGACCCTGGAGAACACGATCTAGGCCAGTTTTTCCAGTACCTGATGACATGATCACTGTTATTCAAATAATAACGGAGATCATGTGAAAAAAGTGTTATCCGGTTTAAAGGTCATGTCTCACTCCTTTGACATGATATAATATGTTAAAGGAGACAGAAATGATACCCCCAGACTCCACCAGGTACCTTAGTACTGGATCTGCGATCCCCCTCTCCTCTTCCTTTTTCTGCAGCAAAATGGCCTTTGCATGTGCAGAGCACCCATCGAGATCTGCCTGCCTGCACCCAGCAACCACAGGGATTGTCCCTATTGGTTTCTGATTTTTTGGTCAATGTGATAGACCCTATCACAGTGATCAAAAACTCAATAATTAGGAATTAGGACAGAACTTGGACTATGCCTCACTTTGCACCTCCTTGATTATCATCCCACCTGTGTCATCCCCTTGGTTGGATCATTATATTTTTTTTATTTTGCTGTTAGGGTTAGGGGTTTGGTTAGGCTTAGGGTTAGGTTTAGGGTTAGGCTTAGGGATAGAATTTTTTCAAAAGTTACCAAAAAGATGACGATATAACGACATCTTCAATATGATGACCAAATTCTGTGTCATTCATGAGGGTTCAAAATGCTCACTACACACCTTGGTGGAGGGGTTTCCAAAATGGGGTCAGTTGTGGGGGGTTTATGCAATTTAGGTACCTTAGAGGCGCTGCAAATGCACCATGGACCCCACAATCTATTTCAGCCAAATTAGTATTGCAAAATTCAAATCTTGCCCCTTCCCTACCGACCTTTATCGATTGTCCAAACAGAACTTTTTAACATGTGGGGTGTCACAGTGCTCAGAAGAAAGTAGGTAACAAACTGTGTACTACACTTTTTCATGTTCCTATTGCAAACAAATTGGGAATAAAACATTTTCTTGAAAAAAAAAATTAAAATTTTAAATATGAACAACTAATGTTATCAAAATCTGTGTGGTACCTGTGGGTTTAAAATGCTCACTAAATCACTCAATAAAATCCTTGAGGGATGTAGTTTCCAAAACGGGGTCACTTTTTAGGGATTTCAGCTATTTAGGCACCTTCATGGATCTGCAAATGCAACATGGCATCCTCTATCTATGTCAGCCAAATTTGTGTTCCATTAACATATGATAACTACTTGCGCTAGCTAGGTAAATCAGGGAAAAAGCTACACATAAAATTATTTGTATATAATAAATACACCCTCCCCTTCTTCCAAAAAGAATAATAGCATCCGACAATAATTAAAAAAAAACAACAATAAAGTCAATCACAACTCAGACAGAGCGGTACCTTCGTTCAAATAGAATACGGGGTGATAAGAAAATCCTGGCTCCAAAGGGTCGCAATGCAGAGGCAACAATTCCGGCAGCGATAGTTCAAACGGTGAAGCCCATTGAAGAGCCCGCAGTCCAAGTCCCCGAAGCACAGTTCCCCATGTCTAGGCAACAGTTCAAGATAATGTATATGGTTAGCCTAAGGGTTTGAGTTCGGTGCCAGTGAAAAGGAACGGATAGTCCCCAAATTGCATAGACAATAGCTTCTGCTTCTGCTCTCCTCTCTAAACGGCCTACGGACCCATTGAGTGGTTGCCTTCTTGAGTCTCTTTTTACATCTAACCCAAGTGAATATGCTATCAATTCATTAATGCCTAGCAGTGACATTATCGATTCGGTGAAAACAGACCCTACATTCAATTAAAGGGCGACTTTTGTGATAAAGGCCGATGTGGCCGAAACGTCAGATAGATGTCGCTTCCTCACCGTCAAGCAATAAATTTATTTCACAATAAGCATAACCAGCGTGTGCAGTGACTCTATATTGTCTATGAATCTTTCCTCATAAATTCCTTCATAAACTGTAGTTCTCTTATATAGATTATATTATCTCTTGCTCATATTCTGTGAAACAATAAACACGATCAGTTGTTCAACTTGTATTTCATGCATCAACAAACATATATGGGACAATTCAAACAAATCCGCCAGAATACCTTACAGTGCATCTAAACACTTTGCTGACATACATCGAGATAATACTAGCCATTTCGTAGTCACTGTCATAGAGAGAATAAAAGCAATCCGGCACACCTTTGTGAAATCCAGGAGCAGCTCTAAGAACTTGACAAAGTGAGTTTAATTAGCTCACCCAATATGACTTGTTGGTCACAGACCTGAGAAATAAATCCAAGATGTACCATGCATTGTCACATTTTGTGTCTAATGTTTTGCTGACACGCTAACAACTTTAAGTTGATGCAAACTTGATGCGTGTCTAATGCAACGTTTTGTTTGTTAGTTATTTCCAACTGCCCATTATACTCAGCATTATTTTGTTTATTTTGTCTCGTAATCTAGCTGGCACTGAAATAAAGCAATGACTTCTAGTATTTCTATTCCTTGATTTTTTTCAGAAATCTGTGACACTTCAATTAACCCCTTCCTGACATCCGACGTACTATCCCGTCCATGGGACCCGGGCCCCTATGCCCATGGACAGGATAGTACGTCTACCGCGATCAGCGGCGCCCACATGGTGAGCGCCGCTGATCGCGGCCGGGTGTCAGCTGATTATCACAGCTGACACCCGGCACAATGTGTCAGGGGTGGTCATGGACCGCCCCCGACACGTTAACCCCTTGCACACCGCGATCAAACATGATCGCGGTGTACCGGGGGTTAAAGGGAAGCATCGGCAGGGAATGGGGCTCCCTCCGTGCTTCCCTGAGCCCCCCATGGCAGCGCAATGTGCAGCACTGCTGCCGGGGGCTCCTTTCCTGCAGGCCCCCGATTCCAAGATGGCGACGGGGGCCTTCGGGGGGCCTGCAGGAAGCTGGCTTCCTCAGTGCCTGCAAAGCGCAGGCATGAGGAAGCCTTGTGCACGGCCTGTGACAGATCGCTGATCTGTAACAGTGATCTGTGATGTGACAGATCAGCGATCTGTCACAGAACAGTGATGTCCCACCTGGGACTATTTAATGAAGTAAAAAAAAAATAAAGTGTTAAAATAATTTTAAAAAAATCGCCAAATAAATTACAAAAAAAAAAAAAATTCCCCCAAATAAATCCATTTTTTGAAAATAAAAAAAAACAAAACAATAAAATTACACATATTAGGTATCGCCGCGTCCATAACGACCCGCCCTATAAAACTGTCCCATTAGTTAACCCCTTTAGTGAACCCTTTAAAAAATAAAAATAAAAGACGAAGCAAAAAATAATGATTTATTATCATACCGCCAAACAAAAAGTGTAATAACGCGCGATCAAAAAGACGCATATAAATATCCATTGTACCGCTGAAAACGTCATCTTGTCCCGCAAAAAACGAGCCACCACACAGCATCATCAGCGAAAAAATAAAGTTATAGCTCGCAGAATAAAGCGATGCAAAAATAATTATTTTTTATATAAAATAGTTTTCATTGCATAAAACCGACAAAACATAAAAAAACGACCTAAATGAGGTATCACTGTAACCATACTGACCCGAAGAATAAAACCGCTTTATCAATTTTACCGCACGCGGAACGGTGTAAACGCACCCCCCCAAAAGAAATTCATGAAATGCTGGTTTTTGTTCATTCTGCGGCCGAAAAATCGGAATAAAAAGCGATCAAAAAATGTCACGTGCCCAAAAATGGTACCATTAAAAACGCCAACTCGTCCCGCAAAAAATAAGACCTCACATGACTCGGTGGATCAAAATACGGAAAAATTATAGCTCTCAATATGTGGTGATGCAAAAACTATTTTTACAATAAAAAGCGTCTTTTAGCGTGCGACAGCCGCCAAACATAAAAACCGCCATAAATAGTAAATCAAAACCCCCGTTATCACCCCCTTAGTTAGGGAAAAATAATAAAATTAAAAAAATGTATCTATTTCCATTTTTCCATTAGGGTTAGGGCTAGGGTTAGGGCTAGGGTTAGGGCTAGGGTTAGGGTTAGGGCTGAGATTAGGGTTAGGGGTGTGTTGGGGTTCGGGTTGGAGTTAGAATTGGGGGTTTCCACTGTTTGGGCACATCAGGGGCTCTCCAAATGCAACATGGTGTCTGATCTCAATTCCAGCCAATTCTGAGTTGAAAAAGTCAAATGGTGCTCCTTCCCTTCCAAGCTCTGACATGCGCCCAAACAGTGTTTTACCCCCACATGTAGGGTATCAGCCTACTCAGGACAAACTGCAAAACAATTTTTGGGGTCCAATTTCTCCTCTTACCCTTAGGAAAATAAAAAATTGGGGGCAAAAATATAATTTTTGTGGAAAAAATTATTTTTTTATTTTCACGTCCGAGCGTTATAAAATTCTGTGAAGCACTTGGGGGTTCAAAGTGCTCACCACACATCTAGATAAGTTCTGTGGGGGGTCTAGTGTCCAAAATGGGGTCACTTGTGGGGAGTTTCAATAGTTTAGGTACATCAGGGGCTCTCCAAACGCACATGACACCCGGAGACCATTCCATCAAAGTCTGCATTCCAAAACGTCACTACTTCCCTTCCGAGCCCCGACGTGTGTCCATACAGTAGTTTTCTCCCACATATGGGGCATCAGCGTACTCAGGACAAATTGGACAACAACTTTTGGGGTTCAATTTCTCCTGTTACCCTTGGGAAAATAAAAAAATTGGGGACTAATTGATCATGTTTGTGGAAAAAATACGATTTTTTTTATTTTCATGCCTGGGCATTATAAACTTCTGTGAAGCCCTTGGGGGTTCAAAGTGCTCAACTCACATCTAGATAAGTTCCTTAGGGGGTCTAGTTTTCAAAATGGGGTCATTTGTGGGGGGTTTCCACTGTTTAGGTACATTAGGGGCTCTCCAAAGGCAACATGACACCCGCAGACCATTCCATCAAAGTCTGCATTCCAAAACGTCACTACTTCCCTTCCGAGCCCCGACGTGTGCCCATACAGTAGTTTTCTCCCACATATGGGGTATCAGCATACTCAGGACAAATTGGACAACAACTTTTGGGGTCCAATTTCTCCTGGTACCCTTGGGAAAATAAAAAAATGGTGACTAAAAATCATGTTTGTGGAAAAAATATGAATTTTTTATTTTCACGCCCGGGCGTTATAAACTTCTGTGAAGCACTGGGGGGTTCAAAGTTCTCACCACACATCTAGATAAGTTCCTTAGGGGGTCTAGTTTCCAAAATGGTGTCATTTGTGGGGGGTTTCCACTGTTTTTGTACATCAGGGGTTTTCCAATCGCGACATGGTGTCCGATCTCAATTCCAGCCAAAAACGTCAAATGGCGCTGCTTCCCTTACGAGCTCTGCCATGCGCCCAAATAGTGGTTTATCCCCACATGTGGGGTATCAGCATACTCAGGACAAATTGCACAATAACTTTTAGGGTCCTATTACCCTTGGGAAAATAAAAATTGGGGTGAAAAGATCATTTTTGTGGAAAAAATATGATTTTTTTATTGTACTGCTGTACGTTATAAACTTCTGTAAAGTCCTTGTGGGTTCAAAGTTCTCACCACATATCTAGATAAGTTCCTTGGGGGGTCTAGTTTCCAAAATGGGGTCACATGTAGGGGGTTTCCACTGTTTAGGTACATCAGGGACTCTCCAAACGTGACATGGTGTCCGATCTGAATTCCAGACAATTTTGCATTGAAAAAGTCAAACGGCGCTCCTTCCATTCTGAGCTCTGCCATGCGCCGAAACAGTCGTTCCCCCACATTTCAGGTATCAGCGTACTCAGGACAAATTGCACAATAACTTTTGCAGTCCAATTTCTCCTGTTACCCTTGGTAAAATAAAAAAAATTGAACCTGAAATGCTTTTTTTGTGAAAAAAAGTTAGATGTTGATTTTATTTTAAATATTCAAAAAAATTCCTGTGACGCACCTAAAGGGTTAATAAACTTCTTGAATGTGGTTTTGAGCACCTTAAGGGGTGCAGTTTTTAGAATGGTGTCACTTTTGGGTATTTTCTATCATATAGACCCCTCAAAGTGGCTTCAAATGTGATGTCCGTAAAAATAAAATGGTGTTGTAAAAATGAGAAATCGCTGGTCATCTTTTAACCCTTATAACTTCCTAACAAAAAAAAATTTTGGTTCCAAAATTGTGCTGATGTAAATTAAACATGTGGAAAATGCTAGTTATCAAATTTTTTGGGTGCCATATCTCTGTGATTTAAGGGCATAAAAATTCAAAGTTGGAAAATTGCAAAATTTTCAAAATTTTCACCAAATTTCCATTTTTCTCACAAACGCAAGTTATTTGAATGAAATTTTACGACTAACATGAAGTACAATATGTCATGAGAAAACAGTGTCAGAATCACTGGGATCCATGGAAGCGTTCCAGAGTTATGACCTCATAAAGGTACAGTGGTCAGAATTGTAAAAATTGGCCCTGTCATGAACGTGCAAACCACCCTTGGGGGTGAAGGGGTTAAAGACTAATATAAATACAAAACACCCATGTAACATATTTTAATATGACTTGCTTTGTATCATAAAATGGAGGGAAAGGTGCAAAGTACACTGTACATAGATATTAAACAAAGTTTAATAATTTTCATAATTTATCATTTTTTGATCAATGTTGCATAGAAAAATATTTAGAATTGAGAGTCCTCAGGGGTTTATACCTTTTAATGGCTAAAGGCCCCGTCACACTAAGCATGTGACAGTGATCAGCGAGCAGCCCCCCTGCCGGTATCGCTGATCGCTGGAAGAAACCTCTGGACATTTCTTTGGTCGCTGGTCTCCCGCTGGCCAGCACGCATCACTGTGTGTGACAGGCGGGAGACCAGCGATCAGGTGTAAAAAATAATAAAAAAAAATAAAAAATATAGTAATTCTCACCTTCCGACGTCCCGTTCAGCCATCCTGCCTCTCTCCACGCTCCGGTCCCAGTGATCCTTTGCACGAATGACCGCGAGACTTTGTTATCCCTCGAGACCGTGACATCTCGCGGTCATTCTCGCAAAGGATCACTGGGACCGGAGTGTGAAGAGAGGCAGGATGGCTGAACCGGACGTCGGAAGGTGAGAATAACTATATTTTTTATTTTGATTCTATTTTTTACAGGGATGGCCAGTGATGCCGGGTGCTCGGCATCGCTGTGCTGATCGCTGGTGAAGCTGTCTGTGTGACAGCTCACCAGCGATCACATAGCGACTTACTAGCGTTCCTGACACCTTGATATCGGTGTCGGGATCGCTGGTAAGTCGCTTAGTGTTACGGGGCCTTAACTGAAAAGATGGTAACACATTGCAAGTTTTCGAGACTACTCAGGTCTCTTCGTCAGGCTGGACTAATACAACATCTGAACATTAGTCTAGCCTGATGAAGAGACCTGAGTAGTCTGGAAAGCTTGCAGTGTGCTACCATCTTTTCAGTTACCCATTAAAAGGTATCAACCACTGAGGACTCTCAATTCTGAATATTCTTCTATCTACTCGCTAACACGGTACAAAGATATACATCTTTCTTGTATCAATGTTGCATAGCAATAATCCTTGGAGAACTACATTAAATTTGTTTTGTTCTAGTTTTTCCTGCATTCCATTAAGTTATTTATTTTTAGGACATTTTGTTTACTAGGAAATCAGTCTGATCAATTTTCTTCTCTGAATATGTTTAAGGTCTGGAGCTTTAGAGAATACCGATCATGTTAACTGTCATTTATAAAAGATAATGAGGTCGGGTGGACATATTGTTGGTGCAACCTGTGCAGTTGCACAGGGTACCCAAAAAGTAAGGGGGCCACTACCACCACCTCCAAAGTAGGAGGAGTTTTACATTATAATGAGCTATCAGACCACAAAGGACCCATATACTGTTCTTGCACAAGTGCCCTCTTCTGTATGTGTCTGCCAGAGTGGTTAAGTACAGATGGTAGGTCAATGAAAGATGAGCTTCTGTTGTAAAAGTAGAGTTCATTGATTATGAGCTTGAAGATTATATAGTGAACTCTAGCCACAACATTTTTTCAAAGTAAAGAATATGTAATTCTACCATGATTAGTTTAAAAAACATAGAAATAAAGTATTTTCTTCACAGACACTCTATAACAATAGGCTAAACCAAAGGCTTAAAGTAGGACACATTCTTTCATCCCATAACGTCCGGTAGAAAAGCTGTACATTGCACACAATGAGGAGAAGATGTGCATTAGTACTTGTCTCATGTGCTCAAATGGTATTTATCTAGGATTGATAGCACATTGCAGTCCCCCATTTGTACGGAAATGTGCACACTACTCATGTCAGTTTTAATGTACAATTTGTAAAAAATCTGAACTATATTTTAAATGAGTCAATTTAAAAATGAATATAACAGTTGTTTTCAAAGAACAGTGAGGTTAGCAAAGTCAGGGAATGCAATTCTGGCTTCTATCACATTACCGTATCTCATTATTCTTCATTACTGCTGCTGAACACTTTGAATGGGAGATAAATAGCAGATTCTATGGCCTGAATATTTGAGTAACTCAAATCATGAACTCCGCAAGAACACTACACTGAAATAAATATGACAATCTGTTCCCTTTCTCTCTTGTTGTTTTGATCATTTATGCAATACTAACATCTTGTTTTTACGTGGAGAATGAATGTATGCACACAAAGCACAAGGTTAAGAGAGCTGCAATTTGTAAATTATTCCATGTAAATTAGTGCACCGCAAGGGGTAAACTATGTTTTCTCTTACATAGCTCTAGTATATTACAATCAGAAACACTTACTGTAGAAATATATCTATTATTGCCTCATTGTTATGGCAGTTCTACTATAAACTGAATATTTATGAATAGTATAATTTTAAAGTCAGTAATAAAAATGTAATGGCTAATATATTTTAATAAAAAAAAATTGTGTTGAATTTTCAGTTAAAAATATTTTACCTTAAGTGTGTGTTGCATTTTTTTTGGATTCAAATGTGTCCACTCTTATCTTATTTTTTAAGAGAGGTTGTTGGGCCCAAACATATTGATGACCTATCAGCATAATAGTAGATAACCTAGACTTCTGAGTAGCAGTCACCAAACTAAAATAAATTCTGTAATGTTCTTCTTATAATAATAATCTTTATTTTTATATAACACTAATATATTCCACAGCGCTTTACAGTTTGCATACATTATCATCATCCCCGATGGGGCTCACAATCTAAATTGCCTATCAGTATCTGTTGTTTTCCTTTTAAAAATTACGAAAAGGTAAATGGGCTTATGTAAAAGTTGGGCACCATTAGAGATGTGTGTGCTCAGATAACTTTGACCAAGGTTTCAGACTTTAATTAATGTGTTAGCATTATGGCTTGTTCACTAGCAATGTTAGGAAAGGCCAGGAGGTGAAAATTTTCCAGCTTTATCAAACCCAGTCTCCTCTAACTCTGAAACAAAAACTAGCAGCCATGGTTTCTTCTAAGCAGCTGCCTAGCACTCTAAAATAAACATTATGGGGCCACAAAGCCAGAGAAGGCTATAAGAAGACAGCAAACTGTTTTCAAGTTGCCCTTTCCTCATTTTAAAATGTAATTAAGAAATGTCAGTTAACAGAAACAGTGGTGGTCAAGATAAAGTCTGGAAGACCAAGCAGAAGCTCAGTGATTGCTAGAGATGCAAATCACAACCTCCATTTGACTGTAAAAGATCTTCAGAATGATTTAGCAGACTCTGGAGTTGTGGTACATTGTGGCACAAATATGGCCTTCATGGAAGAGTCATCAGAATAAAACCTCTCCTGCATCCTCACCATAACATTTAGCATGAGAAACACTCAAAAGAACATCAAAACAAGCCTAATGCATTTAGGGAACAAGTTATGTGGAACTGTGAGTTTAAAATTGAACTCTTTTCCCCCAATGTTACAAATATAAGTGTGGAGAATAAAGGGCACAGAATTTCAGGAAAAGAACATCTTGACAACCATGAAGCTTGTGGGTGGAACAATAATGCTTTGGGGTTGTGTTGCAGCCAATGGCAATGGGAAACATTTAATGGGTAGAGGGAAGAATTAATTCAATGAGATTTCAAAAAAATTTTGATGTAAGCTTAACCATATGTAAAAAAGCTGAATTTCGAAAGAGGACGAATTCTACAAATGGATAATGATCCTAAATAGAGATGAGCGAATATGTTCAGAAAACAATTGTCAAACATAAATTCGGCACAAATATGGTACATACGGATTTATGATTGGTAACACGAGTATTTTTCTTAAAATCGGAAAAAGTTGGTAACATTCGGTAAAATATATCATAAAAGCCGGCAAATCATGTGCCGTGTACAATAAAATCACAAAATTACAGAAAATTAGAATAGAATAGATGTATACACATAGACTACATATATATATATAGATGTCAGTGACACACACATATATATGTATAAATATTACTTAGCTGGATAGAAGAAAAACCTGCAATTCAGCAGTCGAGTATTATAAAATTACAGTAAGAGCCAACTGAACAGAAGAGATGGATTACATACAGTAAATACACAAAGAATAGGTAGATATATAGATGTTAGTGACATAAACAGTGTGTGTGCAGCTTACTGTACATATATTTAATTAATAAAAGATTCATTTTCTGAAAAAAATGGTGTGGGCTCCTGCATAAGTTTTGTTACCAGTGGACGGAAAGCCGATGGCTGGGGGCCGATGTTTGTAGCCTGGGATGGGGTAATACCCATAACGCTTCCCAGGTTATTAATATCAGCTCAAAGCTGTATACTTAACCTTTACTGGCTATTAAAATGGAGGACCTCCCAAAAAATGATGTAGGGTCCCCTATAATTAATAACCATAACAATTAATAACTGTGAGGTTAGTAATGGGGGCATCTTATTGATGCCTCTCCATTACTAACCTCAGGGTTTGATGTCACCTGACAATACAACAGTGACATCAACCCCCTCAACTATCACCCCACTTGCCACTGTTACAGGGCAAGAGGAAAGAGCAAGGCTAAGTGCCAGAATTTGTAAATCTTAAATTTGAGCCTTTCCTGGGGTGATGAGAGATGATATTTTTAGCCTCTGGGGGGGCCAATATCCATGGCCCCTTCCTAGTCAATTAATATCAGCTCGCAGCTGTCTGCATAGCCTTTGCTGGTTATTAATTATAGGGAAACCTCATGTCATTTTTTGGGTGTCCCCCATTTTAATAGCCAGTAAAGAGTAATTATACAGCTGAACATGAACATTAGCCCTCAGCCATCGGCTTTCCCTCTGCTAGTTATGAAAATTGTGCGAGTAACCATTTTTTCCAAAAAATAATCTTTTATTAATTAAATACATGTACATTAAGCTGCTCACACACTGTACTAATTGTATTTGTCACAGACATCTACGAGGGGCGCCTGAAAACTTCGAGGCCCACCAATGAAATCTTTTTTGCATGGTCTTGTTTTGCAATGCAATATGTTATTTAGTTAGTTGAATGGTCTCATGAGCAATCTGGATTTAGTTTGATTTTTTTTGTTTCCGTTACAGCATTTTAAAGATGGGTCGCAAGGCTGAAATATGGAAATGGAGAAGTTGGCAAAGTTTACACATCGGCTGCTGCAATTCACTCCTGTGGTTTCCAACTGCTTCAGCACCCACCCTATTCCCCTGATTTGGCTCCCTCGGACTATCACCTATTCCCACAGATGAAAAAGCACCTTGGTGGAAGGTGGAATTGCAGCCATTGCTACAGCCGATGTGTGAACTTTGCCAACTTCTCCATTTCCATATTTCAGCCTTGCGATCCAACTTAAAAATGCTGTAACGGAAACAAAAAAAATCAAAATAAATCCAGATTGCTCATGAGACCATTCAACTAACTAAATAACATATTGCATTGCAAAGCAAGACCATGCAAAAAAAAATTTCATGGGTGGGCCTCGAAGTTTTCAGGCGCCCCTCGTATCTACCTATTCTATTTGTATTTAGTGTACATAAACCATCTCTTCTATCCTGTCTGCTTCTGCAGTGATTTTACAGTACATGGCAGATGAATTGATGACTTTTCTTGTATCTATCTATAACCAAGAGAAAACACCACCGAACATGGAAAAATAGATAAACCAATCAAAAAAGGGACACAAGGAATGAATTATATATAAAAATGCGTTTATTGATGTGAATGGCAGATTGATGCAATGTTCAAGAGTGTCTGAATTAAAACAAACAGCAATAAAAACTAGTCTATACAATGTACCATCAAAGCAAAAAATGTGAAAAAAGAAAAATAAACTCAAGGTGATGTAGAAGGCGGCTGAGCAAAAGACGAGACAATATCTTTCCTGCAGTGGACAGAAGTGAGATGCCTCGATAGTTATCACAAGATTGGAGATTACCTTTCCTCTCTATATGTGAATTATGCTGGCATCTTTCAGCTGTTACGGAACCTGTTCCTTATCCCACATATACTGAAAAAGTTTGGTCACCATTTGCATCAGAGCAGGGCCGCCAGCTTTAAATACCTTAGCAAGTATTGTATCATACCAGCTGCTTTTCCACAAGAAAGTTGTTTTACTGCTTTCATCTCCACATGGAAGAACATTGAGGTTCTTGTTAATTTCTACCTGGGGCAGGCGATCAATAGCCTCATCTTTGATATTGGCAGGGTGATTGAGAATATTATTAAAGTGCTCAGCCCACCGTTCCAGAATTTGTTTCTTTTCTGTCAGCAGCTTAGTTCCATCTTCGTTAAGCAGTGATAAAGAGCTTGATGACTTGGGTCCATATACAGCTTTGAGCGCATCGTAGAAGTATTTCTGATCAGGGGTAACTGTATAGCCCTGAAGTTCATCAGCCTTCTTGCCAAACCAGTTATCCTGCATTTCGCTGTTAGGCGTCAGATTCTGGCTCCTGCACAGGAGGAATCTCGAGCCTTGCCTTCTGCGGTCTCCCATTTGGGCCCGGCCGCAGAGGGTTCTGCTCAGCAAAGACGTCGATCCCAACATCTTGCTCAGGCTAACACTGTCAGTTTGGTTGCTGCTGCCGCCCCTGGTCCAGCTATAGCAATCCATGCTAGCCAGCAGCGAGCAGCTCCAGGGACTTAGTCCTTCTTTCAGACTACTTAGCATGCCCGTGGCTTATCCTCTCATTTGAGCTTGAGGATCACATGCTCAGGTCCGGTGGCTATTCCATTTGGACCACAGGGAAGGTCCTGGAAGGACGCTGCTATAAAGGGGTCGCATGGCCATGCGTCAAGATAGACTTTTGTTGAGACTTGTGTGGGTGATGATGGATGCACGAAACTGGTAACTGACTCATTAAATAACCCCTCCCTTTGATATGTATGTTTTAGGGTTAGTTTAGCTTGAGTCTGCGCCTCATGGTGGCAAAGCATATGCCACAGTGCTCCAGTCTAAGCACAAAGGTTTGCGCCATAGTGCCGCCATATCTCCCGTACCTCTGGGCTGTACAAGTCTATCCGCTGCACCCTGTGACAGCTAACAGGGCACAGCATTTTCCTAGCATCACTCTCTAGCGCTCCATGCGCAAGTGGGTCTAGAAGGGCTCTGACTCTGTGCCTCTGGGCAGAGTTCTGTGACCACATCGCTTGCGCTCATATCATATTAGTGAGACCCTGTGAAGTAACAGGGTTCGCCTCATACACTCTGGGCGAGGTAACCCACGAGGGATTGTTGGGGTTCTTTAGACATGTGCAGCCTCTTTGTAAATGTGGGTAGTGGTGTCCTATTTTGGGCTTCCCACTTTTTAATTCTGTATGACATGTATGTCTTTTGACTATTTAATAAAGGTTTATATTTTTATTATTTTTTGGGGTTCATATGTGTTCTTTTTTGGATCAATTTAACTTTATTTGTACCCAATGTTGCATCCAGTATTTGTGACGTCCGTCCGCGAACCTGGGCTTCAATAGAGACAGCACCCCGAGACCCTTAACCCCTATATAGGGATCTGGAATTGTAGCAAGGCCCAGGGGGTGGCTGTCTAGAGGAGCAGTGGGCCAGAGCAGGACGGTTGCCAAGGGAAAAAGGCAGGGAACCAAAAACGTAGGCAGAAATCGGGGGAGCAGAGGAGGTACCGAATCGGCAGGCAGTGGCAGAGTTAACAGTCCAGGCCAAGGTCACAAAAACGGGAGAGTGGCAAAGGTACAAAAATGGTAGGCAGTAGCAGAGTCGAATATCCAGGCCAAGGTCACAAACCAGGAGAGTAGCAGAGGTACAAAATCGTCAGGCAGTAGAGGGGTCAGAAATCCATTGTGAAGTCAGAGTCAAGCAATAGCAAATCACACCGTAGCACACAGGGGAACCAAGAATATATCCGGTGGCTTGCAAGACCAGTCCCAAGGTATTTGAGGGATCAGGTCATCCTTCACAGGTTCCCGGACAGATGATGTCATCAGGACCGCCCCCAGGACCAGGCCAGATGGTGATGCACCAACCCCTTCATGACTGACAGAGGAGTGGAGCCTGCATCCACCAGATGCCTGCGCAGGAGCCCCTTCACTGTCGCCGCCATCACTCGGGGGTGAACCACGGCGCCTCCCAGTGGCAGAGGCAGGAACAGCAGGCCCCGAGTCAGACGGCGACGTGACAGTCCGGGGCCTCCTGGTGGCCGAGTTCGGGACAGCAGGCCCCGAGTCTGACGGCGATGTGACGGTCCGGCGCCTCCTATTGGCCGAGACCGGGACAGCAGGCCCCGAGTCTGACAGCGATGTGACAGTATTTAGTAAAGGGGCTATACAATATTTCTCTCTTGAATAAGCATTAGAAATGCCTCATACTTTGGCGTCAACACCTCTGTCAATTACTATCCGCCATTACCTAGCAGCAGGTTACATCTCTGCACGGTGGACCGTGGGCTGCAAACGCACCTCTTGCCATCATAATTATTTGGTGTGTTCCGCTAGCCCTCAGCATTCGCATAGCTCGATTTGTACCTTTCTTTTTATGTTGATAAGGGCATCTTTCTTAGCTAGCAATGTGGGGTCATTTTGATACACCTTGTACCTCGTCATTTTCATTGAACCAATCTTGATTATTTCTGGCTGCTGATCCGAGATGCTCCAGGGCAGTATTGTAAACAGCATCTCTCAGAATCATCCACTGCTCCTCTGCCTGCAGTATATATAACAGTCTGCTATCAAGGTGATTGTCATATTCTTCTGCAATTCTTTTATTTTGCAGCTTATAGACATTCAGCCTCCTTGTAGTTTTCTGCCCTAGGGGTCTCTGTTATGAGTTCATTTTCCCCTTCACCATTGAGGTCTGATGAACTCCCTTCTCTGGTGAAGGAAGGTAGTGAGGCTGATTACCAAGCACCTGAGCTGGGAGAAGATGACTGGGTGACGGGGATCTCTGACTGGATATAAGGTAGCCGACGCCCTTCTGCCTCGCTGGTGATTTCTCTGTGGAATTCTAGGAGACCAGTCTGATTCCTGCTCCTCAAAAGCTAAGTTTTCTGCTTTGCCTTTTTGCATTTGTGTTTTGGTTTTAGTTTGCCTTGCTTTTCTGGATTCTGCCATTCCCTGCTGGGGTGAGCTGAATTCCTTTTTTGTCGGTTTGCTCTGTCTTCAGAAAATACCTGAGTACTGACATAGTCTTTTTGAAGCCTAGTGTCTTCAGGGCCTTTTTCCCTGTCAGTCTGTTGGCTCTTATTTTTATAGGGTTTTTCGTGGATTGCAGACAGCAGCTTTCCTATCCTGTCCTATCTAGTTAGCTTGGGCCCCATCATTTGCTCAGTCTATCTTTATATCTGTGTTAGTGTTTTTTCTTCTTGCTTCACCGTCATTATATGTTGGGGGCTGCCTATTGCTTTGGGGTCTGCTCTGGGGCAGTTTAGATTTCCCTTTCTGTCTTTAGGCTAGGCAGTTCTCCGGCTGTGATCGAGGGGTCTAGGGCATCGTAGGAACCCCCCACGGCTACTGCTAGTTGTTGTTGATAGGTTCAGGGGTCTGCAATCCGATAGCTGCCAACTTCCCTGGTTTTCGTGACTTAGCTAGCATTTCTGTTTTTGCCTCATACGGTGACTCATTCATAACAGGTCTCCTCGCCGACAGGATGCACAATGAGGCGATGGTCAGTCCAGCAGTCTGCACCACACATGGCCTTCGTCACTTTAAAGTCCATCCCATCCCTTTTCCTGGCAATGATGTAATCAATGAGATGCCAATGCCTCGAGCGTGAGTGCATCCATGATGTCTTCTTGCATCTGGGTAAACGAAATAGGGTTTTGGTGATGACAAGGTCAAGTGAGGCACACAGTGCCTTGTCTCCCAATTACCCCTTCCCAGTTTTGATGGTCTGTTCCCACTCTGGCATTAAAGTCTCCAAGTATAATGAGCTTGTCTGCCTGTGGGATTGCTGAGATAAGTGTGTCAAGTTAATCATAGAACATATCTTTAATGTCATCCGGGTTAGTCATAGTGGGAGCAAAGGCAATAATCAGAGTTGCATGTTTCTTGTTTGTAAAGTGGGAGCTGAAATGTCATCAGATGTTGATGCCCTCCAGAAGCCTGTTAAGTTTATGAACAAGATGAGTTTTGATAGCAAATCCCACACCTGCTTCTCGTTTTTCAGTGCTACCTCGACCACTCCAGAAAAGCGTATATCCACCACTATGCTCTGTCGATTGACCGCTGTCTGCCAGGTGAGTTTAGCTGAGAGCTGCTATATCAATGTTGTAACGAGCTAGCTTAAGAGCAACCAATGTTGTTCTTCTCTCTGGTCTGTCTGCTTTAGTATTATCCAGCAGAGTTCTCATATTTCATGTGCCAAGTTTGAGTACCATCATTTTCTTTTTCTTTATTGCGTGTCGACTGCTGCAGTGGGGAACGACCATATGACTTGGGCGGCCTGCATGCAGGTTCATGACTACAGCTTCCAGTGATTCCACACATGCTGGTTTGCCATTCTTCCATCACCACAGGACTTTGGATACGCAGTGGTTGAAGTCATGACTTGCGCTTGACTTGGATTAAAGTGAGGAAGAGTGCTATGATGAGTCACCGAAGGAGGAAAAAACAAAATACCAGCTAAGTCCAGATAAACCAGAGAGGTTGGCAGCTATCGGATTGCAGACCCCTGGACCTATCCACAACAACTAGCAGTAGCTGTGGGGGGTTCCTACGGTGCCCTAGACCCCTCGATCACAGCCGGAGAACTAGATAGCCTAAAGACAGAAAGGGGAAAAACTAAACTGCCCCAGAGCAGACCCCAAAGCAATAGGCAGCCCCCAACATATAATGATGGTGAAGCAAGATGAAAACACTAACACAGATAGAAAGATAGGTTGAGCAAATGATGGGGCCCAAGCTAACTACATAGACAGGATAGGAAAGCTGCTGTCTGCCATCTGCAAAAACCCTATCAAAATGAGCCAACCGACTGATAGGAAAAAACAGGCCCTGAAGTTGCTAGGCTTCAAAAGACTATATCAGCACTCAGGTATATTCTGAAGACAGAGCAAAAGATCAACAGATCAGAGACAAAAATGGAATTCAGCTCACCCCCGGCCGGGGATGGCACAACTCCCAAAAAACAAGGCAAAACAAAAAACAAAACAGAAGAGTACAAAGCAGAGCAGAAAAACTTAGCTTTGAGATGCAGGAATCAGACTGGTCTCCAAGAATCCAGCAGGAAAATCACCAGCCAGGAAGAAGGGCGTCGGCAGCCTTAAATCCAGTCCTCAATTCCAGCCACCCAGTCATCATCTAGCTGCCCAGGTGTCTGATAATCAGCCTCACTACCTTCCTTCACCAGAGGAGGGAGTTCATCAGACCTCAATAGTGAAGGGAAAAATGAACTCACAACAGTACCTCCCCCTTGAGGAGGGGTCACCGAACCCTCATCCATGCCACCAGGGCGATCCGGGTGAGCCCGATGAAAGGCATGCACCAATCTTTCGGCATAAATATCAGAGGCAGAGACCCAGGAATTATCCTCCTGACCATAACCCTTCCAGTTAACCAAATACTGGAGTCTCCATCTAGCCAGACGGGAATCCAGTTTCTTCTCTACCTCATATTCTATGTTACCTTCAACCAATATAGGGTCAGGAGGTGCCACCACAGGAACTACTGGTTCAACAAACCTCTTCAACAAGGACTTATGAAACACATTATGAATTTTAAATGTGACAGGAAGAGCCAACCGAAAAGAGACCGGATTAATAATCTCCAAAATCTTGTAAGGTCCAATAAATCTAGGCTTAAACTTAGGAGAAGCCACCTTCATAGCGATATTTTTTGATGACAACCAAACCAGATCACCCACCTTAAACCGGGGGCCAACGGTCCTACGCAGGTTGGAAAACCACTGGGCCTTTTCCTGGGAGA
This sequence comes from Dendrobates tinctorius, assembly GCF_039654945.1. Taxonomy (NCBI): domain Eukaryota; kingdom Metazoa; phylum Chordata; class Amphibia; order Anura; family Dendrobatidae; genus Dendrobates; species Dendrobates tinctorius. The sequence goes on from NW_027361690.1 coordinate 14,041,317, forward strand.
GAGACAATTTATCCACTACTTGGTCCCAGATCTGGTGCATTCTCTCCACCACAGTGTCAACACCTGGGCAGGCAGAAGGCTCCACCTGCCCTGAAGAAAATCAAGGATGAAAAGCAAAGTTACAAAAAAAAGGTGACATCAAAGTGTCACAACTAGCTCTATTATTTAAAGCAAATTCGGCCAAGGGCAAAAATGAAACCCAATCATCCTGATCGGCAGAAATAAAACATCTCAAATACGACTCCAAAGTCTGGTTTGTTCTCTCCGTCTGCCCATTGGTCTGAGGGTGAAACGCAGAGGAGAAGGACAACTGAATTCCCAGCTTGGAACAGAAAGTCCTCCAAAATCTAGACACAAACTGAACTCCTCTGTCAGATACAATGTTCTCAGGAATCCTGTGCAAGCGAACCACCTGTTGCAAAAACAAGGGCACCAACTCAGAGGAAGATGGCAACTTAGGGAGTGGTACAAGATGGACCATCTTAGAGAATCTATCACAAATCACCCAAATAACAGTCATTCTTTGAGAGACAGGCATATCAGAGATAAAATCCATTGAAATATGGGTCCATGGCCTCCTGGGCACCGGCAAAGGCATCAACAAGCCACTAGAGCGAGAACAAGGTTTAGACCGGGAGCAAGTCCCACAGGACTGCACAAAATTCCTGACATCACGAGACAAGGCGGGCCACCAAAAAGACCAACTCACCAGATCTCTAGTACCAAAAATACCTGGATGACCAGCCAATGCAGAGCAATGAACTTCAGACATCACTCTCTTCCTCGACTGGTCAGGAACATACAACTTTCCACTGGGACAACGCTCAGGTTTGTCCTCCTGAAACTCTTCCAGAGCACGTCTCAAATCGGGCGAAATGGCAGAAAGAACTACCCCCTCGCCTAAGATGGTAGCAGGCTTAGTCACAACAGGAGAATCAGCAAGGAAACTCCTAGAGAGGGCGTCTGCCTTGACATTCTTAGTGCCCGGAAGAAAAGAGACCACAAAATCAAAACGTGTGAAAAACAAGGCACACCTAGCCTGTCTAGGATTCAAGCGCTTGGCCAACTCCAGGTAAATCAAATTCTTGTGGTCAGTAAGGACCACGACTTGGTGTTTGGCTCCCTCCAACCAATGTCTCCACTCCTCAAATGCCCATTTCATGGCCAACAGTTCCCGATTCCCCACATCATAGTTACGTTCGGATGGGGAGAACTTTCGGGAAAAGAAAGCACAAGGATTCATTTTAGATGTCACAGGATCTTTTTGGGACAACACCGCTCCTGCACCAATCTCAGAAGCGTCCACCTCCACCTGAAACGGGAGTGAGACATCAGGTTGCCGCAAAACCGGAGCAGAAGTGAATCTTCGCTTCAGCTCCTGAAAGGAAGAAACAGCCTCCGGAGACCAATTCAGCACATCAGCACCCTTCCTAGTTAAATCCGTCAATGGTTTGGCAATACCAGAAAAATTAGATATAAATTTCTGATAAAAATTAGCAAAACCCAAAAACTTCTGGAGGGCCTTCAAAGAAGTGGGCTGAACCCAATCATAAATGGCCTGTACCTTGGCCGGGTCCATTTCAATAGTTGACGGAGACAAAATAAATCCCAAAAATGAAATCCTCTGTACCCCAAAAAGGCATTTTGATCCCTTGACATACAGGGAATTCTCCCTCAAAATCCGGAACACAGTCCGAACATGTTCCACATGAGTGTCCCAATTCTTGGAGAAGATCAAAATATCATCCAGATAGATAATCAAAAATTTATCCACAAAGTCTCGGAATATATCATTCATGAAGCACTGGAAGACAGAAGGGGCATTAGTGAGCCCAAAAGGCATCACCAGGTACTCAAAATGTCCCTCCGGAGTATTAAACGCCGTCTTCCATTCATCCCCATGCTTAATGCGAATAAGATTATATGCCCCCTTGAGGTCAAGCTTGGTAAACCAGCAAGCACCTTTAACTCTGGAGAATAGATCAGAAATCAGGGGTAACGGATACTGATATTTAACAGTAATTTTGTTGAGGGCACGATAGTCAATACAAGGCCTTAATGAACCATCCTTTTTAGCCATGAAAAAAAAACCAGCACCTAAGGGTGAAGAGGATGGTCTAATATGACCCTTCTCCAATGCCTCCTTAATATAGGATCGCATAGCCTCATGCTCGGGTACAGATAAATTGAAAAGCCGACCCTTGGGGAATTTACACCCCGGGTTCAGCTCAATTGCACAGTCATAACTCCTATGAGGAGGCAAAGACGCAGACTCATTCTCACTAAATACATCATAAAAGTCAGCCAAATAGTCAGGAACATCATGCGACTGGGGAGAGGTGGAGAAAACAGGAGCATCACTAAGGGCACACCGACAACCCCAACTCACCACAGACAAAGATTTCCAATCCAGAACTGGATTATGGATTTGCAACCAGGGAAACCCCAGAACAATGGTATCATGCAAATTATGCAACACCAAAAATCTGCAATTTTCTTGATGGTCTGGGGCGACCCGCATTACCACCTGGGTCCAAAACTGAGGTTTATTCTTCGCCAAAGGAGTAGCATCAATACCCCTCAAAGGGATAGGCGTCCGCAGAGGTGTCATAGGAAATCCACAACGTTTAGCAAAATCCAAGTCCATCAGGTTTAGAGCTGCTCCTGAATCCACAAAAGCCTTGGCGGAAAATGTGGACAGGGAGCAGATCAGAGTAATTGCCAGAAGAAACTTAGGTTGAACACCACCCACAGAAAACGTGTGTGCACAACGTTTCTCTCGTTTAGGGCAGACAGAAATAATATGCGAGGCATCTCCACAAAAAAACACAGCTCATTATGCCTTCTGAACTCCTGACGTTGCGCCCTAGACAAAACTCTATCACATTGCATAGGTTCAGACATTTGTTCAACAGGTGGCAACATCTCTCGTGTAGTTTTGCGTTCACGTAAACGCCGATCCACCTGAATGGCTAATGACATAGAATCGTCAAGACCAGAGGGAACAGGAAATCCCACCATAGTATCTTTTACAGTTTCTGACAAACCCTTCCGAAAGAGGGCTGCCAAGGCACCATCATAAAAAGTAGTAAGGACCGCCCACTTTCGGAATTTTTGACAGTACATCTCTGCCGAATCCCGACCCTGGCTTAATGCCAACAGGGTCTTTTCAGCCTGATCAATAGCATTAGGTTCATCATACAACAACCCCAAGGCCTGAAAAAATGCATTCACATTATTCAGAATAGGATCATCAGGTTTGAAAGAAAACGCCCAATCCTGGGGATCGCCGCACAGCAAAGAGATGACAATTTTAACCTGCTGCGCGGAGTTCGCCGACGAGTTAGGCTTCAAGGCAAAAAATAATTTACAATTATTCTTGAAATTCAAGAATTTAGACCGATCCCCAAAAAACACATCCGGAGTGGGAATCTTTGGTTCAGCCGCATGTGAATGAGCAAGATAGGCGGAAATTCCCCGCACTTCAATAGCGAGCTGCTCCACATGATCAAACAATTGCTTCATCTCTATTGAGAGAAAAATTCCCCCTACAGCCTCAGAGATATAGAGGAAAAAATATGCACACAAAAGAAAAAAATTCTGACACTTTTTTTCTTTTTTTTCTCTTACAATTCTCTCCTGCTGTTGAGTACCCTAGGATCTGCAGTATGGCTGGTGATTCTGTTATGATGAGTCACCGAAGGAGGAAAAATCAAAATACCAGCTAAGTCCAGAAAAACCAGAGAGGTTGGCAGCTATCGGATTGCAGACCCCTGGACCTATCCACAACAACTAGCAGTAGCCGTGGGGGGTTCCTACGGTGCCCTAGACCCCTCGATCACAGCCGGAGAACTAGATAGCCTAAAGACAGAAAGGGGAAAAACTAAACTGCCCCAGAGCAGACCCCAAAGCAAAAGGCAGCCCCCAACATATAATGACGGTGAAGCAAGATGAAAACACTAACACAGATAGAAAGATAGGTTGAGCAAATGATGGGGCCCAAGCTAACTACATATGACAGGATAGGAAAGCTGCTGTCTGCCATCTGCAAAAACCCTATCAAAATGAGCCAACCGACTGATAGTAAAAACAGGCCCTGAAGTCGCTAGGCTTCAAAAGACTATATCAGCACTCAGGTATATTCTGAAGACAGAGCAAAAGATCAACAGATCAGAGACAAAAATGGAATTCAGCTCACCCCCGGCCGGGGATGGCACAACTCCCAAAAAACAAGGCAAAACAAAAAACAAAACAGAAGAGTACAAAGCAGAGCAGAAAAACTTAGCTTTGAGATGCAGGAATCAGACTGGTCTCCAAGAATCCAGCAGGAAAATCACCAGCCAGGAAGAAGGGCGTCGGCAGCCTTATATCCAGTCCTCAATTCCAGCCACCCAGTCATCATCTAGCTGCCCAGGTGTCAGATAATCAGCCTCACTACCTTCCTTCACTAGAGGAGGGAGTTCATCAGACCTCAATAGTGAAGGGAAAAATGAACTCACAACAGAAGAGTTGTGCATGTCGTCAACCTCACTCTCTCGCCCATACCTATCAAGCCCCCAGTGGCAAGAACTAGACAAGACAACTAGAGATAGGTCAGGGTGCAGTGGATGGCCAGCAGTATCCTATATGTGCCTCTCTGCGCCCTCTGAGTGTTCCACAACGCTGTGCTGGGAATCGCTTGTCTGTCCTTTGAATCTTAAATCTTAATTAGTTTCTTCCGCACTGTCTGCCATATCCAGTCTTCGCATGCATGGTTAGGCAAACCCTTAAAAATCACCATAGGTCTTGAAGAAACCCCATAGCTACCCTCACCTGGTTTGGCCCACCTGCCGAAGCGGTATTCCGGGGTATACCCACTGCCGCATGCTGGCAGCTACTTGGAGGTACAGGTGAGAGTTGAGCATTAGATGAGGACCAAAGATAGAAGAGCTGTCCAGAAAGGACATGGCAAGCCCTCCACCAGAGGTGCTACCTCTATGTAGATACCCCAAATACCCCAATGAACATATACAAAGTTTCTGATAGAAATACAGTGGCAGTTAGATGTAGTGCGGAGCACACCCCGATGCGTGTTTCGGGTCGGAGTCCTTCATCCCTGACAGGTGACATCAAGCCCATGGATTACTAATGCAGAGGCATCTAAAAGACACCTATCCATTGCTAATCCTATAGTTACATGGTAAATAAAGGCACAGCCAGAATAAAGTTCTTTATTAGAAATAAGACTAAACACAGTTTTCCTTTTTTATTTAAAAATAACAAACGCAGTTAAACTAACCTAACACCTATTTCCACTGAAGCCCTCAGTCTCCTGTAATAAAACTAAATTAAAAAAAACAATATCCCTCTCCTGTCGGTTATTTTGTCCCACGCTGTAATCCATGTCTTAAAAATTAATAGTTTTCAACCTGGACGGTGCCAAGATGCGACCGTCCAGGCTGAGAACCACTGGTGACTGAGCTACTGCGAGTTCAGCATCAGTGAACGGTGGTGACATCATCACGGTTTCCTCCAGTTACTAAGGCTGCTTTCCCAGCAGGGCTGGGTGGTGGTTTATTTCCTTATTTATATCTACTAAAAAACGGTCTATGAATTGTGATGTATTTCCGGTTTCTACTATCTTAAATTACGTGTGTTATCCCTTGGATCCCTATATGTGGACTTTAATCTCCCATTTCTTGGAGGCCCACTGCCAAGTCTTTTTCTTTTTATAAAATTTTCTGTTTTTATTTTATTTCATTAATAAAATTTGCTATTTTGATTCTTTTTTTCTGGAATTTCCTTTCATCTATTAACATATTTATTTCTGTTATGGATTTTTGTAGATGTAGGTATATATATAACTTTAGACCTTTTAATGATCATTTCATCTTCAACTTGCTTAACTGTTCACAGATGACATTTCCCCTTTAGAAAGCAAAGCAGAACGCAAAACTAATGTCTGGGCAGCTGTGGTGAGCTCATCTCCCCTATCATGGGAAAGCACTATACTGAAAAGCACATGGCACTTTATATCATGGGCATCTGTGGATTCATGGGGGATCAGAGGTTGTCCTGATCTGTTAGTCAAAATCACATGGAAAAAGGATCATCTCACCGAACTCCTGCTCTCCTGTCACCATGAAAAAATAAAGCTGCACTCTAATTTTTTTAGTATTGTGCATCTAGAAAATTGGAACTTCAATAATGCCAATAGAACATTGGTTAAGTGCTATATTATGTACATGTGAAATTTTGAAAAATTGAAAATTGCAAAATTTGCTATAGGAAAATTTACAGTAAAAAGAAGGTACTTAGCACATACTGTACATTGGACAATTATATGAGCCCAACTGCAATGTCAATGCGTACCTTATAGTTGGGTCTCTGTCCTGATAAGATACCTCTCCTGGACTAAAATGCCTACAATATATGGGGTAGGAAGGAACCAGCTAGTTAAAACTATCTGAATCTGCTGGAATTGGGCGTGGGAGTGCACATGTCACATGAGTTTGCTACTAATAGGAAAATACTGACCAGCACATCCCTACCAGTGTTAATAGATGCCAGCTAGCAAGACAATTCTAAGAAAATGTAAAGCTGCACTCTGAATTGGTTAGAATGATACATCTAGAAAATTGGAATTGCATTACTTCCATAGAACATTGGTTAAGTGCTATATTACGTACATGTGAAATTTTGAAAAATGGAAAATGCAAAATTTGCTATAGGAAAATTTACAGTAAAAAGAAGGTACTTAGCACATAGATTGGCCAATGTAATATAGTAACATAGTTTTGAAGGCTGAAGGAAGACCTTATGTCCATCTAGTTCAGCCTATTTTTAGTGCAGCTGTTCTGCATTGTTGATCCAGGGGAAGGCAAAAAACCCACAGAGTAGAAGCCAGTTTTTTCCATAGGGAAAAAAATTCCTTCTCCTAAGCTGGGTCAACCATCTACCTATAATATTATGATATTCGTAACCTTCTATACTGTTACTCCTGACCTCATGATATCGAGGTCAGGAGACTGAGATGGCCAATCCAGACCCTTCACTTTGTTCTGCTGTAGCCAATGACAGGTTGACTTGACATTGTGTTTTGGATCATAGTCATGTTGGAATGTCCAAGTACGTTGCATGCGCAGCTTCTGGGCTGATTATTGCAAATTTGCCTCCAGTATTTGCTGATAACATGCTGAATTCATCTTTTCTTCAACATTGACCAAGTTTCCTGTGCCTCTGTAGCTCACACATCCACAAAACATCAGTGATCCATTGCTGTGCTTTACAGTAGGAATATTATTCCTTTCATCATAGGCTTTGTTGACCTCTCTCCAAATGTAACGTTTATGATTGTGGCAAAAAAGTTCAATTTTGGTCTCATCACTCCAAATTACCTTGTTCCTTAAATTTTGATGCTTGTCTCTGTGCTGTTTTGCATATTGTAGGTGAGATCCTTTGTGGCATCTGCGCAGTAATGGCTTTCTTCTGGCGACTCGACCATGCAGCTCATTTTTCTTCATGTGCCTCCTTATTATGAATTTTGAAACAGCCACACTGCTAGTTTTTAGAGAGTTCAGTATTTCAGCTGATGTTATTTGTGGGTTTTTCTTTACATCCCAAACAATTTTCCTGGCAGTTGTGGAAAACATTTTTCTTGGTCTAACTGACCGTGGCTTTGTTTTTACAGAGCCCCTGATTTTCCAGTTGTTAATCACAGTTTGAACACTGCTGACTGGCAATATCAATTCCTTGGATATCTTTTTGTATCTCTCCCCTGTTTTATACAGTTCAACTACCTTTTCCAGTAGATCCATTGACAATTTTTTTTTGTTTTCCACATGACTCACAATCCAGAAATGTCTGTGGCTGGATGAAAGATGCAAGTGTCTGTCTGGACTCACACGCCTAATTCCAGCAGATCACATAGTCATAAGTATTCAGACCTTTGCTCAGACACTCATATTTAAATCATATGCTGTTAATTTCCTTGTGATCCTCCTTGAGATGGTTCTACTTCTTCATTGGAGTCCAGCTGTGTTTAATTAAACTGATAGGACTTGATTTGGAAAGGCACCCACCTGTCTATATAAGAACTTACAGCTCGCAGTGCACGTCAGAACAAATGAGAATCATGAGGTCAAAGGAACTGGCCAAGGAGCTCAGAGACAGAATTGTGGCAAGGCACAGATCTGGTCAAGGTTACAAAAGAATTTCTGCAGTACTTAAGGTTCCTAAGAGCGCTGTAGCCTCCTTAATCCTTAACCCCTTTACTACCAATGGTGGTTTGCACGTTAACTCCCTCCCTTTATGAGGTAATAACTCAGCAACGCTTCAACGGATCTAGGCAATTCTGACAAAGTTTTCTCATGACATATTGTACTTCATGTTAGTAGTAAAATTTCATTCATATAACTTGCGTTTATTTGTGAAAAAAATGGAAATTTGGCGAAAATTTTGAAAATTTTGCAATTTTTCAACTTTGAATTTTTATGCTCTTAAATCAGATATGGCGCTCAAAAAACTTAATAAGTAACATTTCCCACATGTTTACTTTACATCAGCACAATTTGGGAACCAACATTTTTTTTGTTAGGAAGTTATAAGGGTTAAAAGTTGACCAGCGATTTCTCATTTTTACAACACTATTTTATTTTTACAGACCACATCACATTTGAAGTCACTTTGAATGGTCTATATGATAGAAAATACCCAAAAGTGACACCATTCAAAAAACTGCACCCCTGAAGTTTATTAACCCTTCAGGTGCTTCACAGGAATTTTTTGAATGTTTAACATTTAACTTTTTTTACAAAAAAAATTACTTCAGGTTCAATTTTTTTATTTTATCAAGGGTAACAGGAGAAATTGGGCTGGAAATATTATTGTGCAATTTGTCCTGAGTACGCCGATACCTGATATGTGGGTGGGAACCACTGTTTGGGCGCATGGCAGAGCTCGGAAGGGAAGGAGTGCCGTTTGACTTTTTCACTGCAAAATTGGCTGGAATTCAGATCGGATGCCATGTCAAGTTTGGAGAGCTCCTGATGTGCCTAAACAGTGGAAACCCCCCACAATTGACCCTATTTTGGAAACTAGACCCCCCAAGGAACTTATCTAGAATTTCCTACTCCACACTGATGAGGGGAAATACCCCGAAACAGCTGTCTGTGGATGGATACCATGTTTTGGCATAGGTGGTTTCCTTCATTGGAGACTGCCCTTCCTGTGGTTGTTCATTCCCGTGGTAAGACCTGGCTAGTCATTGCTTGCATTGAGAAACATGTGATGGTGTCTCCGCAGCTTGTGTTTTGCATGTTTTTGCATATTTCCTACAAGGGATGGGGTCATTGCTCTAGAATCACTGTGTTGAGAAATGTGTGATGGTGTCTCCGCAGTGTTGGATGTTGGTCTCAATGAGTTCATTCATCCTCATTTTTCACTGTCTTTTACTAGGCATTGCCCCTACTAGCCAGTTTCCTACTCCACACTGATGAGGGGCCATACCCTGAAACAGTTGTCTGAAGATGGATACCATGTTTTGGCATAGGTGGTTTCCTTCATTGGAGACTGCCCTTCCCGTGGTTGTTCATTCCCGGGGAAAGACCTGGCTAGTCATTGCTTGCGTTGAGAAACATGTGATGGTGTCTCCGCAGCTTGCATTTTGCATATTTCCCATAAGGGATGGGGGCATTGGTCTAGAATCACTGCGTTGAGAAACATGTGATGGTGTCTCCGCAGTGTTGGATGTTGATCTCCATGAGTTCATTCATCCTAATTTTTCAGCAGTCTTTTACTAGGCATTGCTCCTACTAGCCAGTTTCCTACTCCGCACTGATGAGGGGCAATACCTCAAAACAGCTGTCTGTGGATGGATACCATGTGATGGTGTCTCCGGGGCTTGTGTTTTGCCTGTTTATTCATATGAAAGCCAGCATAGAGTTTCCTAAAAAACACAAGAAGGACTCCCAGAATACGTGAAATAAGATTCTCTGGTGTGATGAGTCGAAGATAGAACTTTTTGGCAATAATTCTAAGTGGTATTTGTGGAGAAAATCAGGCACTGCTCATCACCTGCCCAATACGCGCTCAACAGTGAAACATGGTAGTGGCAGCATCATGCTATGGGGGTGTTTTTCAGCTGCAAGGACTGGACGATTACTGATTGGCTAGGTTGGCACATTATCGTGTGATGATGATGTCATGCCAGCCCATCAAAAGAAGAGTCAGGAGAGAGGTAAGAGAGAGAGAGTTAAGAAGATTTGTAGGTCCCCAGGAGAGACCTATAAATCAATTCTTCCATTCACCACAGTGGTGCTCATTTTATTCTCTGAGGATGAATCTTTAGGCTGCTCTACATTACTCTGGGTGCCATGTCCTCTTATTAAAGACCATAAAAAGTAGCTCATCCAAGAAAATTGAAGAAAAATAGTACTCACCAGGTGTGCGATTCAACAGTCCTTTATTTCTAGTACATTGGACCAGGATCTGACTAAGCAGAAAGTAAAACTAAATAAAAAGTATAGCACTGAAAAAAAAAATACTCGGAAGGTCTTAGAATAAAAGCAAAAACTGGCCTCTTTATTTATCCTGGTGACAGATCCTTTTCAACCCTTTTCCGACATCGGGCATACATTTATGTTGATGTCAGACTCCCTGGCAGTGAGTCCACATCTTTCCCGGGACATATCAGCTGTTTTGAACAGCTGACATGTGCCCGGAACAGCAGCAGCTGGAATCGCGATCCACCCACGGCTATTAACCTGTTAAATGCCACTGCCAAATGCTGCCAGTGAAATTTAGCAATCGCTTCTGGCAATCGTGTCGGAAATCCGCCTACCATTGACCCAAGTCACGTGATCGCGGGTCACCAGTGGGTTGTCATGACAAACAGAGGTCTCCTGGAGACCTCTATGGTTGTCACTTCAAGCTTGCTGTGAGTAATTCTACTACATACAGGCGAACTGATCATCGCTTGTATGTAGCAGAGCTGATCAGGTTATGGCAGCTTCTAGTCTCCCATGAAGACTATTGAAGCATGTCAAAAGTAAAAAACAATGTTCTTAAAATAATAAAAACTAAAAAAATATAAAATTTCAAATCACCCCCCTTTTGCCCCATTCAAAATAAAACAATAAAAAAGTCAAACATACACATATTTGGTATCACCACAATCAGACTCAATAAAATAAAAATAAAAATAGCGAGAAAAAAGTCAAAATGTCAGAATTACGTTTTACTGGTCACTGCGACAATGCATTAAAATGATATAACGAGTGATCAAAAGATCGTATCTGCACCAAAATGGTGTCATTAAAAACATCAGCTCGGTGCACAAAATATTAGCCCTCACCCAACTGGAGATCACAAAAAATTGGGATGTGACGGGTATCGGAAAATAGCACAATAATTTTTATACTTTTAACAAAGTTTTGATTTTTTTTTACCACTTAGATAAAAAAGAACATAGACATGTTTAATGTCTATGAACTCATAATGACCTGGAGAATCATAATGGCAAGTCAGTTTAAGCATTTAGTCAACCTAGTAAAAAAGCCAAACAAAAAAACAGTTTGGGATTGCACTTTTTTTGCAATTTCATGCTTTTTGCAATTTCACGCTTGAATTTTTTCTCCCATTTTCTAGTACACGACATGATAAAACCAATGGTGTCATTCCAAAGTACAAATTGTCCCGCAAAAACCAAGCCTTCACACGGCCATATTGATGGAGAAATAAAACAGTTATGGTTCTGAGAAGAAGGGGAGCGAAAAATGAAAATGCAGAAACGAAAATATCTCCGGGTGTTAAGGGGATAAAATAGGCATTACAAAGTGAATCAATTTTAGAAAGGATGCAACTAGCTGATGCAGAGAATGTAGTCTCTCCCCTTACCGTGAAGACTGTTAAATATTTTTCATTTGTGTCATGTAGCTGCACGTTATGCCACAAGGTACATATGTAGAACATGTAATAATGCAATCAGATGGAATCATAAGACAAAGCCTCCTGATGGTCTTTTTATGTACCGTATAATAAAGACTTGCTGGTTCAGATTTATGTGCTAAATTTAAATGTATTTGATATTTTTGTCTCTAATTTGAAGAGAAAACTTGAATGATTCATTAGCGCACTGCTGGTAAATTAAACAATGTTTATTTGATCAATCTGTTTATAATGACAGAGCAGCAGATGAGGCCTCTCTGCAATGACTTCAATTGGCTTAGATGACTTTATAATGTGATATTGGTAGGCAGATTAGCATGTTGAGCGACACAGATATATTTGTTTTAGAAATACGATATATTGTATGGAAGGAAAATGTCAAGTAGTCAGACATGATTAAGAGTATATGCTTCAAGCATAAAATTGTTGCCATGTTATAGCTGCTACTACAGACACGTCAATTAGAATAGCAGAATATTTTTTAATAGAAATGGAATCTAGAAATTTTTAGCTTGTTGCATTATATTCCTTATCTCCTTTCTTGGAAAACTACAAGAAAACCAAAGCTGTAAAAATTCTTCTGACTTACATGATCACTAGCCACAGAATGTTATTTCACAAGTATAATTTAAAGGGGTTATCCAATGTGAAGATATCACCTTTCCAGGAGATGGGTGATAGCTAGAAATGAGCGAACACTAAAATGATCTGATGCTTGTTACTTGAACTGAGCAATTCCTAATGCTCTAATGCTCGTTTTGAGTAACGAGTATAATGGGACTCAATGGGAAATCCGAGCATTTTTGCTGCAGTCCTTACAAAGAGATATGAGGGGCAGTGAAAATATTGAAATTAATGGAAAAAGTGGTGAAAGGAAGGAGAAACAGGGTGGGGAAGACCCCTGGTAGAATTTGTTACTTCAAGTTTGCTGCTGAGAACAATGGTGTCACACTTTTACTCCATTATGAGGACTGACAAAAAAACATTCAAACTCGTAAAGAAATTGGAGTTTACAGGAAAAAAAAAGTTAAGAAACATTCTTTCCCGTGACCCTCTTGTTATATTTATCTTGACCAAAAAAAGAGTACTGGTTGTTCAATCTTCTAGACGCACACTAGATCTTTGCATCTCTCCTTCCGGAGTTGGAGAGGTCTTCTCAAATGTTGCTATACTAGAAAGTAATTGTTAAAAATATGTTGAAAAAATTGCCATCAGACAATGCTCATATATTATATAGAGTCATTACAAACAGAGTGATGTATTTCAAGTGTTTATTTCTGTTAATGTTGATGATTATGGCTTACAGCCAATGACAGCCCAAAATTCATTATTTCAGTACATTAGAATACTTTATAACACCAGCTTGATTTTAGCTCCCAAATAGGTGATGAATGAGCAATCTTTAAATGGGGAAAGCATTTATAGTATCTTTCTGTTTTCAGGTGATAAAGATATATGCAACAGATTCGATTTAGAGAAATCAGCAATTCGCTCTATCACCTTTACGATCTAAACTTCAAACCACTACTACAAACAGTCAAAACCTCAATCTCCCGCTGGAAAGACATTTCGGTCTCATGGTTTGGTAGAGTCAACTTAATAAAAATGATCATTCTCCCTAAAATTATATAACTTCTTCAAATACTGCCGATAGACATCCCCCAACAATTTCTCCAAAAACTAAAATGTCTGATCATAATTTATCTGGGCAGACAAAAGTAATAGAGTCAAGCATCAAACTCTAATAAAGCCTAGAAACAGAAGGGGGTTTGGATTACCCAATTTTGAAAAATACAGATTAGCAAGTCATATAGTCAGAGTAATTGACTTACGCTCTCTCTCTTCCACAAAATTTTGGGCTCTGGTGGAATTACATAACCTTACTAGAGGTTTCTCAAACTATTTATGGCCTACCTCATATAATAGATTCAAATATAACAATATCAAAAACCATCACTGATTGTGGAAACTTCACACTGGACCTCAAGCAGCTTGGATTGTCTGTCTTTCCACTCTTCCTCCAGACTCTGGGACCTTGATTTCCAAGGTCTAGTGTAAAGTATCCACAATCAATTATGGCTTTGGGAGCTATGCAATCTGCTGGTGTAGGTCTACTGTGTTTTATCAAGACCAAAATCAACGCAGATGCTTACGGCCTCTTTCACACTTCAGTCTTTTGACATCAGTTCCAAACCGTCAAAGTGTGAAAAAATGGATCCATTGCAGCATTTCAGATTTGCTAAAAGCTGGTGCACCGGATCCGTTTTTTGAAGGGATCCGTCGCACCAGCAAGTGTATGAAATTTAAAGGAAGAGAACTCTGGAAAAGGGGAGAGTGAGAGAGTGAGAGATTTTGTGCCAGAACGGCTTTTGGGGTTAACTTTAATGAATGGAAATTCTTCCAGGCATGCTCAGTTTAAAAAAGCAGAATCCGTTGACGGATTCCGTGATTTGACGGCTTGCAACGGATCCGCCGCCCATAGGCCTATTCTAGCCAATGGCGGACCACAATGGATCCATTGCATTCTGCCATTTCAACGCAGACAAATAACGTTACACTGTCCGTCTGCTCCAGCCGGCGGCCGCTGAAATTCCGATAGATCCGTCAAAAAACAGATGCAATGGATGACCATCCATCACAATCCGCCACTAATGCAAGTCTATGAGAATAAAACAGATTCCGCCAAAAAAGTATCCTTTTTTCAAAAAAGGGCAGATTTCGACTGACGTCGAAAAAGACTGAAGTGGGAAAGAGGCCTACCAGGAAACTTTAGAGCACTTCATTCATCCCTCTGCCGACAAGCTTTTTGGGGATGGAAATTTGATTGTCTAGCAGGACTTGGCACTTGTCCACACTGCCAAAAGTACCAATTTCTGGTTTAAAATCAACAGTATCACTGTGCTTGATTGGCCAGCAAACTCACCTGACCTTAACCCCATATAGAGAATAGTATCAAGAGGAAGATGAGAGACACCAGACACAACAATGCAGACGAGCTGAAGGCTGCCATCAAAGCGACCTGGGCTTCCATAGCACCTTAGCAGTGCCACAGGCTGATCACCTCCATGCCATGCCACATTGATGAAATAATTGATGCAAAAGTAGCCCCGACCAAGTATTGAGTGCATTTACTGAAAATACATTTCAATAAGCCAACATTTCGGATTTTAAAATAATTTTTCAAGCTGGTGTTATAAAGTATTCTAATTTACTGAGATAATGACTTTTAGGTTTTCATTGGCTGTAAGCCATAATCATCAACATTAGCGGAAATAAGCACTTGAAATAGATCACTCTGTTTGTGATGACTATGTTAGGCACCGGGATTCTTCCTCTGCACAGGATCGATACCAAGCCGTGTCTTCTCCTGCAAACTCCCATCCAGTCTTGACTGCGGTGGATCCTGTTCAGCAGAGATGTCGGTCGCAGCTGATTGCTCAGACCCATGCTGTGCTATTAATCTATTAATTGCTGCTGCCTCTCGAGGTTCAGCTATAGCAATCAGCAACAAACAGCGGCGAATGGTCGTTCCTGGGACTAAATCCGGATTTCACCCTACTGGGCATGCTCGTGAGGTGGTGACCCCCATTGGTGGTCGGGAGTCTGCTGCTCGGGTCCTCAAACGAGTCCGGATGGGTCCACCAGCAAGGTCCTGGCTGACTGGGATATATAAAAGGATCTCACATCCGCATGGCCGTGCGCTACTATAGACTATGTGGTGTGTTTTGTATGCATGTTTCTGGTGAATGACTCCCTATACTTCTCCTTCCCTTGGCTGTGCATGTGTTTAGGGCCGGTTACGTACTGAGCTTACCCTGACTCCTCCAGTGGTGTGCATGTGTACTTTAGTCCGGCCAGCTAGTGCCTAGGCTGACCGTCTAGGAAGGAGGTAAAGTCAGCATCTTGCATCAGCACCAACTAGTTGTGTTGCTTATGCGACATCGTGCGGATTGTGGGTCCGGTCAGACTATCTAATCCTATCCTGTGTGATACAGTCTGCAGAGCCGTGTATCTAACCCTATCCTGTGTGATACTGACTGCTGAGCCATGTACCTAATCCTATCAAGTGTGTTACTGACTGCTCAGCCGAGTATCTATTCCTATCCTGTGTGATACTGACTGCTGAGCTGTGTATCTAATCCTATCCTGTGTGATACTGTCTGCTTAGCCGTGTATCTATTCCTATCCTGTGTGATACTGACTGCTGAGCTGTGTATCTAATCCTATCCTGTGTGATACTGACTGCTGAGCCATGTGCCTTATCCTCTCCTGTGTGATACTGACTGCTGAGCTGTGGATCTAATCCTATCCTGTGTGATACTGACTGCTGAGCCGTGTATCTTTTCCTATCCTGTGTGATACTGGGCTCCCCCTGCAGTCTGTGTCAGAGGGTGGTCTGTGTTGGCACGGTAATAAATTGTGTTATTTCCAGCTTTACAGAAGGATAAAATAACACCATAGAAATAAGAATAATAGGCAAAATTGTTTGGTGAATTGGAACGCACGGGGTTATAATTTCGCCTCACAACATAGCCTATGACGCTCTCGGGGTCCAGACATGTGACTGTGCAGAATTTTGTGGCTGTAGCTGCGACAGTGCAGATACCAATCCTGGACATACACACATACTGTACATACATACACTTTTTCCCCTTTTTCCCGACAAATTTAGTTCCTTCAGCAATGTTCACTTTGTTACTTGTTCATTTTTTGCACCGTCACTGATTGGTAATGTCCTTAGTGTTTGGTCCTCCAATGTAACCATCAAATACTATCGTAGACTTACCATAGTGCTTTAGTGTGAAAGATGCATAGTATTCAGCGATTGAACAATATGTCTTTCCTTCTGACCACTTCATTCGATGGAGAAGAGAACCTCCGTGAAGAACATAATGTTCCACTTCTGGTACATCCTTGAGTACTGCATCATCTGAACTCTGTTCTTTTATAGCAGCCATCAGTTGTGCTTTGTTTGGTTTGCGTAAGAGATGTTTTGCCTCAAAGAGGGATGGTGGGTATGGTGAAAGTTCATAGGCCATCACCTCATCAAGGGAAAGATCAGCAGTTTGAGACACCACAAGAAACCTTTGGACCAAAAGAGAGGGGTCTATTGTTTTGTCCTTAGCAATGGCAATAGCCTCACTGGATGCCAGGGTCTTGGCTTTCATTGACCGCTTGTACTTAACTGAAAACAGTGATTGACCCTCCATTGTTTCCACTATTTCTCTGCCAATGGTGAACAGGTTATGGACATTCACATTCTTGTTTGCATTAACACTGGTGATAATGTTGCGAAGAGACACTTCATCAGAGAAAGGTGAAAAGGTCTCGAGTTTATCTGCAATTTTCTCCAGGTCTCCACGATCTCTTCTCGTCCTTGACGTTCTTGCCTCCTTGTGTTGTTCACTGGTGACAAAGCTCTGGCGAGTGAAACCCTGCATTGCATCACTGTAGGAAGAGGACACTGGCACAGACAGAGTCCACAAAGCCCTCTGATGTTCGAACATTCCACTTCCTCTGGTTAGTCCTCCTGCAGTTTTTAGGGAGCGCATCAGAGCTTGCTCGATGACTAGGTCGCAACCCAGGCCTGCCCAGTACTGATAATTCCACGTTACAACATGCAAGCCATTCATAAATCTATGGAAGACTGATGGCATATCATCTTCCAGGGTGGTCATAGACTGGAGGTAAAGGTAGGCGGCCTTAACATAGTTCCCATGCCCAGCAGCTGCAAGAATGGGCAAACATTTGGCTACAGCATGAAGGTGCATCAGCCAGGATCCTATACGATCGACCTCGATAAGCTCCCTTGCAATTCCAACCATCTGTTGGTAATTCAGCCATAGTTTACTGGTGCGAGAGTGAGCGGATAATCCGTTTCTTTTGGTGGACAAGAGGTGGACAATTTCACTAAGGCAGGTAGAATTGATGACCGAATTCAAGTCACTCTCCCCTGTCTGTGTCCAAGCATACAACAGCTCAAGTTCTTGCAACAGGTCTGCAAAACTGGGATGGTCGCAAAGTACTTTGTCTGCAACTTGCTGAGTAAGAGACTGATCAAGGAGGAGATGGCCACGAACTGCACACTGAACTGCCTTTCCAGTCATGATGTGTTGCACAGCATTGTCACCGTAAATTGTTCCCAAGATCTCTTTGATTCCACTCCCATCCATCAATGTTCCTATGGCACCCATAAGATTCATCAATGTGTGGAAGCTCCCGAGCATCAAGACAACATCTCGAACCGGGCTGTCTTCAGGCACCTTATGTTTGATTTCGGACGCTTTCCAGTAGAGTGGCTGATCGAATGTAACAACTGCAGCGGATCGGTGTTTATCAGCAAGGTTGCACAGATACTCAAGAGTAGAGAAGATGCATGACTTGTCTCTGGAATACATGTCAATGATGGGCAGGAAGATTACGAAGACAACCCCAGATGATCACACTCTTTATGTAGCATGTGCATCATTCCATTCCAGCTCGGTGCAGGCTGTTTGAAGCGTAAAGACATCTCCCACAATACAGCAACATGATAGTCAATGACGTCGAGAAATGGCAAGGGCTTGAATTTTATGTTTTGGCAAGTGTGTTTTGCGAAACGGTATTCCCTTACATCAACTCTGCTTTGTTCAACTATCTTAAAGTCCGCAGTCTTCCGTCTGAGAACAGTGCGACTGTCCTTCCTTCCTGGAGTCACAGTAGCTACCATCCCCATGCCGTGGAAAGTCCCCTTCCCATCTAATGTGATGATATCATGATCGATGTTGTCCGCAGCAAACAGCAGTGCCGTATCCAGTCTGTCTATGGTACCACAGAGTACATCCTGGCCAACAGAAGCGGCAGCGTTTTCCTCGCGCTGAACTTCCAAATATGATGAACAATATCCCATGGCTGAGAGACTGTCTACAAGAAATCGAGACCTGAAATGATGATGGAGCTGGACTGCTAACCCAAGCTGCAATGGATCTACTACAGCCCTGGGACGTACAGCCTGAACAACTGATTGTCCAATGCTTGCGTCCTTCCTGTGAATGTCCTTTCCAGCGAAGAGGGTTTCAAGCAAGCAAAGCAAACTCAGGGGGAGATAATCTAAGGCAGACGGACATTCAAGCGAAGAAGTCTTTGGATATTCATCGGTTGAAGATGGGATCTTAGACTTGATATCGCTCTTGATTAGTTTGGCCGCAGTCTCTATGATGGCTCTCTTCTGGGCTTCTTCATCCATGTCCTGACTACAGAAATAGTCCCTCAGGAATATTCTGGTCTTTTCACAGAAAGTTACAATGTTAGGCAACCCTTCACACTCTGCTATGAATAGCGAATCGCCATACCTCTCCTCCAGCCTATACCTCTGCCATTTATTACTATAGGCAGCACTGTCTCCTTCTACAAGATACTCCGTCATTTTCTTTGCAAGATCTGTGGCAGTCAGTTGCTCTTCATCGTTGTCCTTGAGAAATGCACACATTCTCAAGAATGCTTCCTCTTGGTTCATGTTCATCGGCCTCCCTACCTTCCGCAGTTTCTTTGTAGTAGATCCACCACCATGACGCATAGGAATTCCGTAATTTGTCCGAAAGTTAATGTCACATGAGTGATGATACAGACAGTCTGCAGCATGTAAGTCCTTCCCAAAGTACGCAATTCTCCCTTGAATGATGATTGCCCAGTCATCATTACGCTGTTTGCAATGTGACAAGATGGACCTTACAAATCCATCCGTTTTAACAAAGCTATAGTCATCGAAATCACTACTAGATCTTGTCTTCACCACTTCATGTCCACAGAGCAAACACTGCGTTGTGCTATCATAGGATCCAGTAGACACCCGTGTACCTCTCTTGGCAGGTGAACGATGAACGGAAGTAGCTTTCTTATGCAAGTCTATTTGCTTCTTGTTTATGTAGTTCAAACGACATCTCTTGTGCACCACGGCTCCAGCAGCTACCACAATGCTAGCGCCCCTCTCAATGCTGGCTTTATTGATCCCTTCAGCTCCTTTCGCACCAATCACCACTCTTTCTCCGTCATCTTCTACTTCATGGCTGCATAAGGGGCAAGTTTCTTGACTTTCCATCATTCTCAGCTCTGTAAAAGAAGATAAATAAATTGTTAAATAATAAATATAATAATAGTAGTAATTGTTAAACAAATATGATAGACACTGAAAGGCGAGTCGCATTTAACATTTTACAGCTTTGGCGGCCATATTCTTTAACGTCACATTTGGACCCTTTGTGGTAACCCTATCTTGGTAAACTTTTAGTATGTTTTTCCCTACATGTAATACTACAAAAAAAACAATAAAACGCTTTCTTGGAATTTGTTCAGTGTAAAGGATTTTTTTCGTATTTTGACTGGACTATAGTGTTCCAGTTCGTTTTGGTTCGTTGAACACGAGGAAAGTTAGTAGAATGTTTGTCAAATGTTCGACGAACAACGTCGAACACCATTGAAAACATTGGCAGGCAAACACATAGAAAACAATTACAAAACACCTTAAAACGTGTCCCAAAGCAGACAAAATGCTCAGAATGCAAAAATAACATATGGAAAACGGCAACTACATATAGAAAAGAGGTGGAGGAGTAATAGGAGGAGGAGGTGACAAAGATATAGGCATGTCATGCCCTTATGAAGTCAAGAAAGGCTGGAATAAAAATACCAAAAAACAGTAAAAATCTGAAATTGAAGACAATCATATACCGTCGGACTTCCCACCATAAATTAGGCCAATTGCTGATCAGGCGGCGTTATTCCCAAGAACCTCCAAACAGCGTCCATGAACGCAAAGTATTTGGTTTCCGGGGACAGTATGGTTGCAAAGCTGAACCTTAAAGGAATGTCCAGAAAGGCACCACCAGGAATGGAGCCTTCGGCTTAATTCGACTCCACCCGGGAAACCTCAACCATGCCAGCTACAGAAAAGATTGACAGATTGCAAGCTTTGTTGATTCTGTGGGTGGTGGTGGATGTCCGTTTTTAGTTGTGCTAGCGATTTGTCAGCTTAATTCCGTTAACGAACAAGACTCCTGCATGCCCCCGCGGTACGCTTCAAGCTTACTAGAGGGACACGCCAGGCTCTGGCACGCGAGATCGATCAATAACAGGTCTGTCATGCCCTTACATGTCCGGGGCTGCATGTGCGCTGCACTGAAAGGTCCAGCGTGTGTTGCTTACAGGTGCAGATAACCCGCTGAACCCCGATAGTGATGGGGATCTGGGATAATTATTCTTCCCCGCGAACGAGGATTTCCCAGTAAGTGTAGGTCAACCGGAATTCCGGAATTAGGCCTAGCCGGCATTCCAGAAAAAATGAAAAATTAAGTGTCCAAACCACAGGTGCTGTAGCTTGCTTAACAGCTGGGCTCCTGTGCTGAGTAGCACGCAGTTCTTACATAAACAGGCGGCATAGCTTGGTTCACTGGTGGGCTCCTCTGCTGAGTAGCAGACAGTGCTACAAGGCCCAAAAGGATTTTCTGGACAAGATGCGGTAAAAAATAATTAGAAACACACACGGTGTAGCCCCTTGACAGGTGTACTACACCGCTTGCTACCATACACCGCTACTATGCCATGAAACAGTCTATTAACATTGAAAACTATTATTAATGTGAAAATGAAGTTACGCTTTTGATGAGCGAACCGTTCTCGAACGGAACCTCGAACAGCCGAATTTTAAGCAAAGTGTTCGAGTTCGACGAACGGCTCGAACACCGCCTAAAACAGCTGGAATTTTAGCTTGGCGAACAGGTCGACTCGAACACCGCTCATCTCTAATCAGGAGGCAGACTCAGACGTCCTCAGGCCCAGTATGGATTCAACAAGATTGTAGAAAGTTGAGAAAGGGTACAGTATCACCAGATAACAGGTATATATAACATAGTTTAAACATTAAAAACCTATGTCTATATATCGGAGGCAGACTCAGAGGGTCTCAGGCCCAGTATGGATTTGAAGCGATTGTACAAAGGTGAGAAAGGGTACAGTATCACCGGATAACAGGTATATATAGCATAGTTTAAACATTAAAAACCTATGTCTATAGATCAGGAGGCAGACTCAGACAGTCTCAGGCCCAGTATGGATTCGACGTGATTGTAGAAAGTTCAGAAAGGGTACAGTATCACTGGATAGCAGGTATATAGCATAGTTTAAACATTAAAAATCTGCGTGTAGATTTCCGGAGTCTGACAAAGACACTCACAGCCTCAGTATGGATTAGACAAGAATCTAAAAAGTAGAAAAAGGGTTATGTATTCAAAGCGTACGCCAGTATACACTGCTGGGGTATTTTTCAGTCTCAGTAAGACAGTCCAGACTCTCCGCAAGAGGAAACGAGATGGATACAAGTACAGATGGAAAGTCGACTGATTGCAGAAATTTTGGAATTACTAATCACAGTAAAAACTCCCGGGAGAATTCTCAGAGGCGATGCTGACCCTCAATTACTTTGTGGAGACAGCGAAAACAGTTCTTGTGAAGAAAGGTTTGCTGTATCGCAGTACCGTGGAACCCATCACCGTTACTCATCTCCATCAAATTGTGATCACAGGGACAAATGTAGACATTGTCCTCACTGCCTATCATGATCTGTCAGGTAACTATGGAGTGCAAAAGACACAAGCCACAGGCCGTAGGAGATTCTATTGGATTGGCATGAGAGGACTCATTTAAAAATGTGGGCAGGAATGTCACACGTCTGTGAGTCGGAAAACCGTGTAAGCTGATGATAAATCACCTCTGCATCTCATTGTGAGTCGACGTCCATAACAAATGGAAGCCATTGATTATCTGAAGATAGAGCCCAGCAGGACAGGGCATAGCTACGTCTTAACCATCATCTATCATTTCACCAAATTTGTTTTGGCAGTCCCAGTGAAGTATTTAACAGGCCAAACAACATAGTGATGGAGCAGGGAGAGGTAAGTATTGCAAGTGCTGGTGCCCAGAGCAAGTAGGGGGGGCCCACTCATGGGTGGTGGTACTGGCAAAGGGCCCCTGATAGTACGCTGGTGAGTCTGACGGCGGGTGTGCACCCCCACCATCAGAGACACTTGATTCTACTATGAGGGACCTTGTGCCAGTGCCGTTGCCAAAGAGTGTGCCCACCCACCTGTCCAGAGCAACGGCACTCGCACGGATGCGTGGGCAGGTGGTGACCCCGGCCCTCTGGGGGAGGCATCCCAGTTAGGGAGGTGGAAAAAATAGCATATGTTGATATTGGACATTCAGCAGCTGCAAATAGAGAAATTGGAGAAGTCCGCGGAAGAGGAGGGCAAAAGCAAGCCATTTTTCAGGCAACCTACATGTCAGCAGGGGAGGGTGGGACAAAATCATTTGAAACCCATGCATGGTTCATGAAGGTTAGATCATCAACATTTTGAGTCGACAGACGGGTCCTTTTTTCTGTCAGGATTGATCAAGCAGCACTGAAGACTCGTTCAGATAACACACTAACAGCAGGGCAAGCGAGCTACTGTAAGGCATATTGTGCCAATTCAGGCCATGTGTCAAGTTTACTGGCCCAATAGTCAAAGGGGAATGACTGGTGAGGGAGAACATCGATATGGGAGAAGTAGCTTGTTACCATAGTTGACAACTGCTGTCTCCTGTCACTTTCTATCGATGCAGTATTACCAGTCGTGTGAGCGGTACTTGAACAATCAGTCCACAACATGGTCATGAAACCCCTGTGTCCTACGCCACTTCGTCTGTGTGCATCATGAACACCTCTTCCATGTTTCCCCCTACGGCTCGTTGGTTAAAACATCACCGCCGCTGTGTGCTGGGAATGTCTCAAACAAACGGTTTACCAGAGTTGCTTGTTTGTTAGCCCATATTAGCTCTAGGCTCTCCTGTGGCATGATGTTTTGGAATTTGCCTTTATAGCGTGGATCCAGGATGCTGGCCAACCAGTAGTCGTCATCGTTCATCATTTTGGCAATGCTGGGGTCCCTTTTTAGGATCTGCAAGGCATAATCAGACATGTGGGCCAATGTTCCAGGTCTCAATGATGCACTGCGAGTGCTGGGTGGAGGAGAACTTTCTGGCAAATCATTATCCCTCCAATCACACACAAGCCCTGTACCTGACCTTGCCACGCCAACATTTTTTTTTGCCCCCTGAGAAGCATCCTCCTCCCCAAAATAATCACCCCATCATCCTCATCCTCGTCCACTTCTTCCTCCACCTCGTCCAGGAGACTTCCCTGAGCAGACAATGGCTGACTGTCATCAAGGCTTCCCTCCTCCTCTTCCTCCTCGGCTGCAGACGCCTGCTCCTTAATGTGCGTCAAAGTTTGCATGAGCAAACACATAAGTGGAATGCTCATGCTTATGATGGCTTAGTCTGCGCTTACCAGCCGTGTGCATTCCTCAAAGCACTGAAGGACTTTACAGAGGTCTTTCAGCTTCGACCACTGCACACCAGACAACTCCATGTCTGCCTGCAAACCATCTGCCCGTGTATCCTCCCACGAATAAATTACAGCCTGCTTCTGTTCGCACAGCCTCTGAAATATGTGCAGGGTGGAGCTCCACCTTGTTGCAACGTCAATAATTAGGCGGTGCTTGGGAAGGTGGAGCAATCGCTGCAGCTTCTGCATACGACTGGTGTGTACGGGGATCGGCGGATGTGCGAGCACAGTCTTCGCACCTTATGGAGCAGGGGTGTTAACTCCGGATAATTATTGAGGAAGCACTGCACCAACAGGTTCAAGGTGTGAGCCAGGCAAGGTATGTGTCTGAGTTTTGAAGGGGCTATGGCTGCCAAAAAATTCCGGCCGTTACCACTAACTACCTTGCCTGCCTGAAGATGAAGACTGCCCAGCCATGACTCAGTTTGTCACTGCACGTAGTTGGCCAGTACCTCCGCGGTGTGCCTGTTGTTGCCCAAACACATCTTCTTCAACACAGCCTGCTGACGCTTACCACTAGCTGTTCGATAGTGGGACACTTCGTGTGCAACACTGGCAGCTGCGGATGGAGTGCTCGTGTGACTGCGTTATGTGGACGAGCTTTCTCTTCTGGCGGAGGAGGAGGGTCGAATGCCTACAGCCAACTGTTTCCTATACCGTGGGCTAGGCAACACTGTCCCACCGCCGCTGTCCCCTGTGGACCCTGCATCCACCACATTAACCCAGTGCACAGTGATGGACACATAACGGCCCTGGCCATGCCTACTGGACCATGCATCTGTTGTGAGGTGCACCTTTCCACTCACTGATTGCTTGAGTGCATGGACAATGTGGTCTTTCACATGCACGTGGAGGGCTGGGATGGCTTTTCGCGAAAAGAAGTGCCAACTGGGTAGGTCATAGCGTGGTACTGCGTAGGCCATGAGCTCGTGGAAAGCTTTGCTTTCAACCAACCTTTAGGGCATCATCTCTAAAGAGATTAGTTAGGCAATGTGGGCGTTCAAACACAGTGTACGTGGATGAGAGGTTGAGTACTTTCTTGTCCTACTCAGAGATTCTGGTAGGGTGAGCTGGACTTGAGAGCTGCATATGGTGGAACTAGCGGTGGACATGGCGGACTGAGAGAGGGTTGGTGATGGTGATGGTGTTGGTGGTGTTGCTGATGGCCTAGATTCAGTCTTACGTAGCAATAGCATTGTGATTCCATGACTGCTTTGACCTTGCGATGACACCTCGATATTTGCTGCTGGTGGTGTGCTAACCAATGGGCTTAAAGTGGGGGAAGTGATGTAGCATTGCTGACTACCTTCATTCGGAGCAGGTGCACATGTGGTACGTAAGCTTTGGTAGTCCATCCACGCTTGCAATTGCATGGTAGTTAAATGTCTAAGCATGCAAATGGTATTCAAATTTCTCAGATTTTTCCCTCGGCTAAAGGTCTTTGCTCAGTTCTTACAGATAACTTTTGCCTGATCATTAGAATTTTGTTCAAAAATGTGCCACACTGCACTCTTCCTACTATGGAAGACATTTTGAGACCTTGCACGCTGTGCTAATTTGACCGTCTGGCCAAGCTGTCCTGCAACTCTTTTGTTTTTTGTAACTAGTTTTTGGACTGCTACGGTCCTGCCAGATAACAGCTGCTGTGATGTCGTTGCCTGCTGCGGATCCTCCTCCTCTTCTGAGCCATTGGCAGCAGCACACTCTTCCCCCAATGGATGCCAATCTGGGTCAACAACTGGGTCATCCATCACCACCTCTTCAATTTCATGTGCACCTTCCTCTATGTCACCGTGTAAAGTGGTAGATTATGCGGGAAGGGGCACCTGAGTGGGTCTGGGTCTGGCTCCGGGTCTGATTCTGCCTCAGTACCCTGCAAGGACAATGTAGTGCTCTGAGTGAATGTACCAGCAGAAAAATCTAGCCATGGCTGTGCATCAGTGCACTCCATGTCAGATTCATCTTGGACTGGGGAATTCACAATTTGACTTGCTAACCCAGGCATGGTATGTGAAAAGAGCTCCATGGAGTAATCGGTAGTGTGGCCTGCCACATCCTTCACTTTTGGTAGGGGTGAAGGACACAAAGAAAGGTGTTGTTCCTGACCAGGAGCCTCCACTGACGACTCAGTGCTTTTATTTTTTGAAACTTCAGAAGAGGAGGCAAGAGAGCTGGAGGCTGTGTCAGCAATGTAAGCCAAAACTTTTTCCTGAAGCCCCGGCTTTAAAAGAGGTTTACCTACTCCCAGAAAAGAGAGCCTTTGAGGCCTTGTGGAGCCAGATGATGATGCACGCTCAACATCTCCTGCCTTAGGTGCAATTGTGCTTTTGCCACTACCAACAGAGACAACACCACCACCACCACTATCGGGACCAGCTGGCAAGCCCCACCCACTTCCATGGCATTTTCCACCATACTTTCTCATTTTTGTGAAAATGTACCCAAAATACCACCAGCTATATGGTACTGTAAAATAAGGTAGAAGGTGTACCTACTATTGGTGAGAATTTGGATCTCACTATAGATTTGAGGACGCTGAACTATTGTCTCAGGCCCAGTAGAGATTACACCTCAATGTAACAGGCTGAAATTGGATGGTGTATGACAAAGTGGAGGGTGTCTATAGTATTGGTGAGAATTTGAATCTCACTATAGATTTCAGGACGCAGAACTATTGTCTCAGGACCAGGAGAGATTACACCTCAATGTAACAGGCTGAAATTGGAGGGTGTATGACAAGGTGGAGGGTGTCTATAGGATTGGTGAGAATTTGAATCTCACTATAGATTTCAGGACGCATAACTATTGTCTCTGGCACAGGAGAGATTACACCTCAATGTAACAGGCAGAGATTTGATGGTGTATGACAAGGTGGAAGGTGTCTGTAGGATTGATGAGAATTTGGAACCCACTAGAGATTTGAGGACGCTGAACTATTGTCTCAGGCACAGGAGAGATTACACCTCAATGTAACAGGCTGAAATTGGATGGTGTATGACAAGGTGGAGGACGTCTATAGGATTGGTGAGAATTTGAATCTCACTAGAGATTTGAGGACGCAGAACTATTGTCTCAGGACCAGGAGAGATTACACCTCAATGTAACAGGCTGAAATTGGATGTTGTATGACAAGGTGGAGGGTGTCTATAGGATTGGTGAGAATTTGGATCTCACTACAGATTTGAGGATGCTGAACTATTGTCTCAGGCACAGGAGAGATTACACCTCAATGTAACAGGCTGAAATTGGATGGTGTATGACAAGGTGGAGGACGTCTATAGGATTGGTGAGAATTTGGATCTCACTACAGATTTGAGGACACTGAACTATTGTCTCAGGCACAGGAGAGATTACACCTCAATGTAACAGGCTGAAATTGGATGGTGTATGACAAGGTGGAGCGTGTCTATTGAATTGGTGAGAATTTGAATCTCACTAGAGATTTGAGGACGCAGAACTATTGTCTCAGGACCAGGAGAGATTACACCTCAATGTAATAGGCTGAAATTGGATGGTATATGACAAGGTGGAGGGTGTCTATTGGATTGGTAAGAATTTGGATCTCACTACAGATTTGAGGACGCTGAACTATTGTCTCAGGCACAGGTGAGATTACACCTCAATGTAACAGGCTGAAATTGGATGGTGTATGACAAGGTGGAGCATGTCTATTGGATTGGTGAGAATTTTAATCTCACTAGAGATTTGAGGACGCAGAACTATTGTCTCAGGACCAGGAGAGATTAAACCTCAATGTAATAGGCTGAAATTGGATGGTATATGAAAAGGTGGAGGGTGTCTATAGGATTGGTGAGAATTTGAACCTTACTAGAGATTTGAGGACGCAGAACTATTGTCTCAGGACCAGGAGAGATTACACCTCAATGTACCAGGCTGAAATTGGATGGTGTATGACAAGGTGGAGGGTGTCTATAGGATTGGTGAGAATTTGAATCTCACTAGAGATTTGAGGACGCAGAACTATTGTCTCAGGACCAGGAGAGATTACACCTCAATGTACCAGGCTGAAATTGGATGGTGTATGACAAGGTGGAGGGTGTCTATAGGATTGGTGAGAATTTGGATCTCACTAGAGATTTGAGGATGCAGAACTATTGTCTCAGGCCCAGTAGAGATTACACCTCAATGTAACAGGCTGAAATTGGATGGTGTATGACAAGGTGGAGGGTGTCTATAGGATTGGTGAGAATTTGGATCTCACTAGAGATTTGAGGACGCTGACAATAATGCTCTCAGTCCAAGTATGGACGCAGGCAGCCTAATAAGCAGGACTGCTGCACAGTGCCCACACAAAAGGGTGGAAAAATGAATGCTTGGTAACTGTGCAGAAAAGAGGATAAAAGTATTTTTGCTTTTAAAAAAGCAGTTTGCACAGCAGTGTGCAAACAGCAATGCAGCTATCAGGGAGCCTTATAAAGCAGCCTAATAACCAACAGAGCTGATGCACAAAAATAGAGCCTCCCTTGTCACTGCACACAAAGTGTTGTGTTGTAAGTGGAAATCGCTAACAGCAGAAGCAGTTTTTTTGTTCTTCTTTCCTGCCTAATGCTCTCCCTACAGAATCAACAGCAGCAGCAGCTCTCCCTATGCTAAGATCGGCATAAGTAAGATGGCGGTCGGCGTTCACGCCCTTTTATAGCCCCTGTGACGCCACACAAAGCCAGCAAATCACTTGCATGCCCTTCTCAAAGATGGTGGTGACCGATGCCTATGTCATTGCGCTGCCCACAGTGTGCGTCCTCCATCATTGGCTGAAAAAGGGCGCTGGAAGCATATTTTGAAACGCGACTTTGGCACTCTGGTTGCCGACCTCGTGGCCGACCTCACGCTATGGTCGGGTTTCGTTTCATGAAACCCAACTTCAGTGAAAGTCAGCGACTTTTGAATATGACCGACCCGTTTCGCTCAACTCTAGTTTGTACATGTTTTTGGGGTAATTGTATGTTCAAAAAATGCTACATGATTCAGTACACACTGGTTTCAGCTATCCCTTTAGGGCCGGACAGAGACATTATGAAGTTCTGGCTCGGTTTCACATTGAATTTAATTATATCTCTCTCAGATATGTTCTTCCATCAGTGGATATACAGCAGCCACGGCTGTTAATTTCCTTACATGGAATGTCAGAGGTTTGCCATTATGGAATATATTCAGAATCATTCACCTGCAGTTGAGTAACAAAAGATATAATTCCCCATGAAATTAAACCTACAAAGAATGCTAGAGTCAAAATGCCCCAAAGAGAGACTAATTTGTAAAAGAAAATCTTGCTTTTTTATCCAGAAAAATGGTTATTTTATTGAAAATTACACAAAACACAATACAAAATCAGTCAGAATGAGTGTATATCCAAGGTGGAAAGACTCATCGGAAATGCATCAGGTATAGATTTTATACATACATAGCACACACAAGTGTAAGGCATTCTTATACAATCAGTTATAGTTAGGTAAATGAAGGGTTTGGGAATTTAAGAGGTTAAAACAGGAAAACCGTCCCACATGCCACTGGTAGCGATTGCTGAAAGTCATCCGTACATCAAAATCTAATGAAAAAGCTATATGCAAATCAAATTATCAGGGGTTTATCCTCACTGCAGCTAGGAAGGGGAAAGAAAGTCTATATAAAAAGTATATATCCAGGTTTCCATACGAAAGTGCTTGTCCCCAAACATCCACTAAACAAAAATCCAGTAAAGTGCCGTTTATATTGCCATAATATGAATATCCTCACCCATGTGGGGTCCCGATTTACCTCACCAATGACCAACGCGTTTCGCCCAGCTGGGCTTCCTCTGGGGGCTGTGTGGTAGCTGTCTATAGCAGCTGCATCCTTTATATAGGGATATGAAATCGGAATATGTGGCACGCGCCATCTTTAATAAAACGCGCATGCGCAGAAGGTCTCCATAGTCCCGTCGCGTCACTTTCAGCCATCTCGGAGCCCGATGCGTGTCAGCACAGCGGCCGTTGCCATGGCTGCACAGGCACACAATGGGGCTGTGTAGATGCCTTCAGGGACGATACAGGCAGGGAACCACTGCGCATGTGCGAAAAGGCCAGAGTAATTAATAAGAGTGAATTAACCCTGCGGTCATTACCATGGTTACACCAACGCAAGGCCAGGCTGTGTAGATGTACTCGGGAGCCCAACAATACATTTAACCCCATATTGAGGTCTATGGATTAAACAATAACCTTGCAATCATTACCATATTTAACCAATGCATGACGGGGTACAAATGCATTCAAGAGCCTGATAGATGTATAGAGATAGATTTAACCCCATACTGATACCTATAAATTATACAATAATACGTAAACATCACACACAAAGGCAATGCATAAAAACCTCACAGTCATTACTATAGTTACACCAACGCATGGGGGGTACAAAAGCATTCAGGGGTCCGACAAGCATATGGAGATAGATTTAACTCCATACTGACATCTATAAATTGAACAATAGCAAATAAGATACAATCATCTCCTAACACGTTGAATTATGGTCTTATGACTGCACATATATTGGGAAGTGAAAAAGAGCTTTGGAAGATGTGGATGCAGCCATGAAAACAACCTGCTTCTAATGCAATTTGTGGAGCCCTCATTTACATCTTATCTTTCTATGATATTGTATCTTATTTGCTATTGCACTGCACATGCACAGTGGTTCCCTGTCTGCCGCGTCCCTGAAGGCATCTGCACGGCCCCGTTGTGTGTCTGTGCAGCCATGGCAACGGTCGCTGTGCTGACATGCATTGGACTCTAAGATGACCGGAAGTGATGCGACTATGGAGACTTTCTGCACATGCGCGGTTTTTTAAAGATGGCGTGCGCCACATTTTCCTATTTCATATCCCTTGTGGTGTAGTGACCACTATGTCAGCTAGGGGGCGCTGTGTGGGTGTCCCAGGAGGGGTGTACAGGCACATTCAGTGTGGTAACAGGAGCAGGGTCCTAAATGACCATTATGGGTCTCAAGGTGGGTGGCCTTGGGATGCAGGCTCCAGGGTGTATTGATCAGCAGAGGTACTGCTGATCTTTCTGTTACACTGTGTCAGGGAAGCCTGTGTGTGTCTATGTGCAAGACAACCTTTAGTGATGTCATAGCCATGTGATCACCTGTGGGTGTGGTTACAGGGCTATGTAATTGAGGTGTTTGGCACATGTGAGAGAGTCTGTCAGAGTGTGGACAGACTTCCATGTGTCCAGGTGGGACACTACAGAAAGTTGTATATGGGGAGGACTACAGCTCCCAGCATGTGCTGAGACTCTCGGTCGGAGTCTCCAACCATGGACATTTGTGTTCTTTGGCCTAAGCTAGAGGCTATTTTGGTAATGTGCTGCCTTGTGGGTTTATGAAGTGAATAAACCACATGAACTTTGGGAAGAACCTGTCTCAAGATTGTCCCCCGCTGCACCTAAGCGAGTCACATCCCTACACCCTATATAAAGGATGCAGGTGCTATAGACAGCTACAACACAGCCCCCCGAGGAAGCCATGCTGGGCAAAATGTGTCGGGCATTGGTGAGGTGTATCGGGACCCCACATGGGTGAGGATATTCATATTATGGCACTATAAATGGCACTTTACTGGATTTTTCGTTAGTGGATGTTTGGGGACAAGCACTTGCGTATGGAAACCTGGATATATACTTTTGATATAGACTTTCTTTCCCCTTCCTAGCTACAGTGAGGATTCCCCTGATAATTTGATTGCATTTTTCATTAGATTTTGATGTACGGATGACTTTCAGCAATCGTTACCAGGGGCATGTGGGACGGTTTTCCTGTTTTAACCTCTTAAATTCCCAAACCCTTCATGTACCTAACTATAACTGATTGTATAAGATTTCCTTACACTTGTGTGTGCTATATATGTATAAAATCTATACCTGATGCATTTCCCATGTGTCTTTCCACCTTGGATATACACTCATTCTGATTGATTTTGTATTGTGTTTTGTGTAATTTTCAATAAAATAACCGTTTTTATGGATAAAAATGCGAGATTTTCTTTTACAAATTAGTCTCTCTTTGGGGCATTTTGACTCTAGCATTCTTTGTAGGTTTAAAAACCTGCAGTTGAATGCCTACAAAATACGTATTTAGAAAAAGAAAAAACCACATCTATGAATTGCTCATTGATCAGTCATAGCTTCCATTCCACATTTTCAAGCTATTCTAGAGGAGTTAGTATCCTGATTCATAAATCTATCCCATTTGATATTATTTCTTCTAAAATTGATGAGGATGATAGATTTGTTACTATTTATTGTAGAATATTTTTGAAGGAAGTCCTGTTGATAGCGGTCTATATCCCTTCTCCATATAACAATAAAGTGAGGAAATGGATAGCAATACTTACAGATAAAACTTTGGGAGTTCCTGCAATTGTTATGGGAGATTTCAATAATATTATACATTCATATTGGGATAGATATAAGACAAATCATGCCACAAAAGAAGCCTCTATATCCATGTTTGGTAGGGTACGTACAGGAAATGTAATTATCCAATCTCTGGCAAGTCAAACATCCTACTACCCGACAGTTCTCCTGCTACTCAAAATCACATCAAGCACTGTCACGCATTAATATAGCCCTTGGATCAGAACATACTCTATCTCTTATAAAATGTGTACAGTATCTCCCTAGAGCCTTATGTAATCACTCAACCTTACTTTTACATTAATACTTATTACCTAGACCAGAGCCAGACGTCACACTATGGACAGTAAATCGTTTTTGGATCCCAATTGTAAGTGATAAGTGGCAAACACTCTCCAACATTGTTTTCCGAATAGCATTGATTCTGTGTCTCCTAAGGTTTTTTTTAGTTGCCATGAAGGAATATCTCAGGGGAGTTCTCATACAAGCTATCAGTAGATCTAACACTAAAGCAAAGCAATTTGAGAGAAATTCAGTGAGGAGCGATTCATTCTTTTTGGAACAGAGGGAGAACACCTCAACAAAAAAAAATCCAAAAATAAACTTTTGCTTAATCAGCATAAATTCTTTGAAGGGTGACATAAAGCAGGGCAACTCTTACCTGTAATTGCCAATGTCCAGTAAGATACTTTTTTCATAGGCGCTATAAGGGATAAAAAGGGAGTAATACTTAGTCAAACTAAGCAGATGCAGAAAAATCTTTTTAGAGTTCTTCCAAGATCTATACTAATCTAAGCTGAAATTTAATAAATATCAAATCCTATCATAAATGGATGCAGGAATCCCGAGCCTTGCATTCGGCAGTCTCCCATTCCTCTCCGGCCGCAGAGAAGGTTGCTCAGCAGATTCGTCGATCCTGGCACTCTGCTCAGACCAGCTCTGTGGGTTTGGTTGCTGCTGCCACCTCTGGTCCAGCTATAGCAACGCATGCTAGTCAGCAGCGATCTACTCCAGGGACTATGTCCTCCTTTCGGTCCGCTGAGCATGCCCGTGGGACGATCTCTTATTGGAGATCAGAGGTCACATGTTCAGGTCCTTCTCCTGCTCGGATTGGACCATCAGGAAGGTCAGGAAGGTCCCAGAAGGACGCTGCTATAAAAGGTTTGCATGGCCGCTTGGCCATGCGTTAATATAGACAAAGATTAGACCATGTGGAGTGAGTATTGTACCGCAGCTCTTTGACGTAACAGAGTCCGCTTCTGTTCACACCGGGTGACGTTAACCCGCGTGTGACCTTTTGTATAACACTATATACATCCGCCATTACTAAGCAGCAGTTTACCATCTCTGCACGGTGGACCCCGGGCTGCAAACGCACCTTACTATCATTTTATTATTTGGTGCATTCCGCAAGCCCTAACAGAAGTAGAGCTTCCGAAATTTACAAATAGCAATCAACAGTATCTGAATAGCTAATAGATGCACCTTGTCTGGGGCAGCTGTGGTATGCTATTTTTAGAAAGGGTAGGGCCAATATCCATGGCCCTTACTAGACTGAGAATACTGGCCCCCAATTGCCTTCTTTAGCTTGGCTGGTTGTCAAAAATGGGGGGACTCCACGCTGTTTTTTTAAATTATTTATGACAGCTGAGGGTTGCAGCATTTTCTGGTTATTGAAAATAGAAGAGACCCAAAGTCATTTTCTTATTTTATTTACTTAGCTATTGCACATGCACGAGATGATGAGTACTCTCCTTGACCTCACCTGTTCTCGCTGCTATCATCGACAACATGCGTGCGCTGATGAGAGTAGATCTCTTATCAGCCGATCAAAATCCATTATACTGCCGATCACAGCTGCTGGCTTACATGCTGTAAGCTCTCTGACCGTCAGTAGCTAACTTACAGCCGATCAGAGCCGCCGGTGTTTCTCGCGCTGTCACACAGATGACAGAGTGGGAAACAGCTGATGGTTGGGGTGCCGAATCCGAACAGTAACTCGGACTTCCTGGAGAAATCCATGCTTGGGGTCCATGCACGGACACTGTGTTCGGTACGGACCACGAAGTTTACTGTTCAGGTTCGCCAATCACTATCTATGAGAGCTTATTTTTTGTGTGAAGAGCTGGAGTTTTTTTGTACTATTTTGGGGCACATAACACTTTTTATTCAGATTTTTCAGACATAGAATGAAACCAAAAACACCAATCCATTTATTGAATTTATCTATTGTTTTGACGTCATTCACCGTGTGATAATAATAAGACCAATTTGTTCGTTGGGTCGGTACAATTACATCGATGCCAGATTTATATTGTTTTTTATGCCATGCTGCTTTTACAAACTAAAAACAATATTTAACAAAAATCTTTTTAAAGAATGAACCATATTAGGGCTTGTTTTTGAGAGATGATTTGGTGTTTTTATTTATGTTATATTTTTTAACATATGACTTTTGACTGCTTTTCATTAATTCTTTTTGTGTCAGTATGAAGAAAAAGTGGCATTTTGGCTTGTTTTTTATTTTTATTGTTTTTGGTATTTACTCTATGGAATAAAAAATGACAGTTTTATAAATTTGGTAGTTCTGGACGCAGAATACCAATTATGTACACTTTTTTTTACATATTTTATTTTATTGTTTTGACTTTTTCACTTAGTTCCACTGAAGGGCATGTATTTTTTTTTACCTTGATTGTCGGTTTCATGCATTGTAGCACTCATGTCCTGCAGTGCATGGAATCTGTCAGTGTCTCACTGACACAGCCTGTGAGATCCAACTTACAGCTGGATCTTACAGGTTATTGTACCCTGGGGTCATCTGATGATCTCAGGGTACCACCGAAACAATCGGCACCCAAAATGACAGTCATGGGTGGTTGATCCTGTTAAAGGGGGTCATTAAACAACTTTTAACCACTTAGAGGGAATTTTGACTCCAAGGTGTTGCTTTTTTTTATTCCAAATCACAGTTTTAAAACAGCAATGAGGGAATAAGGCCCCTTAACAGCCAGTTTTAATGCTTTTCAGCACTCGTTATGGGATTAAAAGGAATTTGATATCACTCAGGTAGCTTTCTGTTTGATTCATAAATTCGAAGTTCACTCCTAGGATATTATTTCAATGTACCATATTACTTTTTATATTTCAACGAATTGGAAGGGAGGGGTAAACAAAAAGTCGTGTTTTCTTCTTCACTTTCATGTTCTTGACTTTTTCCTGCAGCCATTTTATAAACGTCATATTTGCTTTCTTTTGATTTACAATTATTAAAATTTTAATAAGGATTGTGCAGTGACAGTAGCCATCACACACTGTCAGTGAGAAATTATAACTTTATTGCAGCACACAATGACGGCCAACTCATAAAAATGAATGACATTCTGTATCAGAACATCTCGTAGGATGTTCAGCATGCTAATAGCCTACTTTCATCTTTCTCTAGCATAATGAGCCAGACAGTGTACCAGTATTCAACATGAAAATGATGATTAAGAAAATTTGAATTGAAGTAAGAAGGCAACATTTAACAGAGGCTTAGACAATATCTAGATTAAAAGTTTCAATTAAAATACGGTTAGCGAGGCTTTTATCACTAGAGCAAAGCTTGGTTACCAAAGACAAGACGTTATTATGAAACATATATTTTCTGAGTAACACTTGAAAACTGTAATTTTCAGAGAAACTATAGACATCCTCTTAAATCTTGTGTTAATAAATCCTTTGTAACATCAATAGTATCAGATAGAAAGAACAGGAACACAATGTAATGAGACATTTTAGTGGTGACAGATCAGATTTAAAACTGGCATATTGTTATTTTAGGCAATGGGAAATATTCAGTGTGGTGACTTTCTGAATAACACTTTATGCTTATGTCTGCAAGTCAGCTTTACTGCATACTGTATATTGAATTGTGTGTAAAAATTCTTATTTTTAAGATGAGTAAACAGCCAATATATTCTTACATTTCAAGAAAAAGTTAAAACCCACACATTCAACTTTTTATTCTCAACTAATCTAAGACTCCTGATCAAAAAAACTCTTGTAAGGCTCCTTGAAAATATCTCTCAGCCATTTATGCAAGAAAATTTCTATATTCACTGTGACCGCCTTTGACATCTAAAAAATATTTTTTATTACTGTATATCTTGGAAAAGGATTGATTATTTTTAGACTTTTTTTGGACATGTGAGCAATAAGGTAAAAATCAATCCCAAGACAATTTTTGATCACTCAAGAAAAATTGTCCAAATTCATCATAGTAGACAAACTGACATAAATATTTATAGTTAATTTTTATGTCACTTTACCCAATTGATGAATTTGTACAATTTTTGCCAATGTTACCTGCTCATACATAACCCAAGAAAATACTGGTCACAGCCGTTCATCTTAATCTATTTGTAAAGCATAAATTCCACACATTTGTTTGTATTACTCATCAGATTGTGCATATAAATTCTATTTTTCATGATAAACATAAATATGTGTAATGTTTTGTGCAAAATACATTGTGACTTATACAGTATATTGAAGCTATTTCAGGAAAAGCTCGCTTGGTTCAGAGTTTATTTTTAAGTTTGCAAACCATATTTTTTTTAAACTTGACACTAATTGGTTGATAAAGGGCAGATGTATTTGTCATTTGTAAGACTCATTAGGTTTAGACTATGTTCACATTATGTTTGTGTATCCAAACTAAAGGAACAAAAAAGCGCAATAGGGTCTTATCCGGGTTATTGCTGGAGAAATAGATTAGAATTTACTCACCCTTTTTAGGAGAGGTTCAGGCATGTGGGATCAGTAATCTGCTTGCTGCACGCCCAAAGGTCAACTCTGCGACCGCTTAAAACATCAGATTTCGGAATAAATTCTTGGACTTTTGTGCGCTACCAGATAAATTCACCAATCCAGTATTTAGGAGAAAGATTAATCCATTTATTTCCCAACGCGTTTCGAAATGTGTACCATTTCTTCTTCAGGGGATGACATATATGATCAAACAGAACTGTCACAGATTATATACAACAGGAATTAAAAAAACGGCGCCAAAGGGTCACATGTCATCTGGTGCAAATGTCAGAGTTCAAATTACCACAGTTCAACTAATGTATTAGTTAATCTAAATTCATTAAAAACATATTATTTTTATTATTTCATAGATAAAAAGAAAAAGGAGAAGAAGGAAAAGATAAGAAGACGAAAACATGGAATATGTATAAAACAGGGGAGATATATATGAAAAACGAACTCTTGACAATAAAAATGGCACAGTGGGTATCTTAGATCATTGAACCACGGTCAGGTCGTACTTAAGTCTTAAGTCCTTTTCTTCTTTCTTGTCAGGTACGACCTGACCGTGGTTCAGTGATCTAAGATACCCACTGTGCCATTTTTATTTTCAGATGTCAAGAGTTCGTTTTTCATATATATCTCCCCTGTGTTATACATATTCCATGTTTTCGTCTTCTTATCTTTTCCTTCTTCTCCTTTTCTTCTTCTCCAAGAATTGCTGTGCGACATCTGAAAGGGTTATGTGAGACAGATGTACCATGAGAATTGGGTCTGAAAGGCAGAGGAAAAGTGAAAAGAGCACAGAGTTGGCCAATAAGCAAAAATCAGTCCACCCAGAAAGC
This sequence comes from Dendrobates tinctorius, assembly GCF_039654945.1. Classification (NCBI taxonomy): domain Eukaryota; kingdom Metazoa; phylum Chordata; class Amphibia; order Anura; family Dendrobatidae; genus Dendrobates; species Dendrobates tinctorius. Next base: position 14,079,713 of record NW_027361690.1, read on the forward strand.
TCAGGAGGAAAATTAAATTTTAAATATGGCAAGAGCACGCCAAGTGATAGTAAAATGCCTGGATTACAATGACATAGAGGACCTACAGTACTTCAAGCGTTCAGAGGAAGATGACAATCCTTAATATTGCATAGACATAAAATCTTATTATTTGGAGATTTGGAGCCCCTAGATGTTGTTGTTTGTGCCGCTCCACTCGGGATCTTAATGTCCATTGTGCATGACCACGTGCCCTGGTTAACCACCATGCTCGTTTCCCTCCACTCTTTGGACTTGATGGCTGGGTGTTGTTGACATGATACGGCCGGCATGACGCGCATGCGCCATTACATTTCAGCTCCACTGGTGAGTTGCTGATCATGTGACTTCCCACGTGATCCATGACTATGAAGATAAAAAGATCCTGGCAGGTAATACCAGCATATCTTAGCCTTGAGAGAGCAATACTTAAACATGTAAAATACACGGCAGGGATTTTTTGCTATCTGTTTTTGATGACTACCTTAGTGTCTTCTATGTGTGGGCAAGAAATTTCCCTATTATCCATTTTGATAACTACCTGAGTGTCTTTTATGTATGTTTAAGATATTTCCTTATAACTACTGACTACCGAGCAAATTATGCTGACTTCATTTGAGATACTACATGATATATATCTAAAGTGTTCCCCTTACCCACTTGTATATTTATATGACATTTGTCCAATGTAAACTCTCTATGTACTTATAGATGTCATCTGTTTCATTGTCTTTTCTATTCTTTTTAACACCTGTTTATATATTTTCTATTAAATAAAATGCACTACTTTTGAACCATTTTTACTACACAATCTCCTGTTTCTTAGTGATTGCATGGAGGGTTTTTTCTTCTTGTGTCTACCTACATGGATTCAATGTTTTGTCTCACAAGTAACATGTAACTGAGTTGTTTTTTGCTAGCATTGCTAACATAGTAAGGGTAAATGGCACAAAAACAACAGACCCAAAAAAAAAAAATTAACAATATATTAGGAGTATACTATAAGGATCTATATAACAAAATAGGGATAGTTAGCAGTTTTGGGTGGGAATTGTTTCAAGAAGTTAAACTACCTAGCTTTAAATGCGGAAATAACAGTTGAGGAAACAAGAAAAAACATAGGAGAATTAAACACTAATTAAAGCTCCGGGACCAGATAGCTACAATGGAGAATTCTATAAAGTACTAAATGAACAAATATCACCAATTCTAGCATATATACAGCATATATAAAATGAATACCAAAGGGAGACAAGAACTTAGCTAACCCCTCCATTTATAGACCAATTTCATTACGAATCAAGACCTTAAATTATTATCCAAACTAATGATTAATTGTTTAGCCAAAACACTACCTAGAATAGTACCTTATCACAGTCTGGTTTTGTTAAGGGAATGTTGGCAGTAATAATAAATGTTAAGAATAAGAAGAGAGAGATGCCAGCCATAGTTACACCGAAAGCTTTTGACAACGTTAGATGGCTCTGGCTGGAATTGGTCCTAGAAAATATTGGTTTGAAAAGGATCTTTTGGAATTTTATCCAAACATTATTATCACAGGTGAGAGTATATTTATTTATTTATTTTACTCATTTATAGAACGCCATTAATTCCACAGTGGTTTACAGACATTATTGGAACTGTCCCCGAATTGTGTGAGGAAACCGGAGTACCCAGAGGAAACCCACGCAAACATGGGGAGAAAATACAAGCTCCTTGCAGATGTTGTCCTTGGTGGAAATTGAACCTAGGACCCCAAAGCTGCAAGGCTGCAGTGCTAATTACTGAGCCACCGTGCTGCCCTGGCTTTCTATCAGAGTCTTTCCCCTTGAGACAAGGCACAAGGCAGAGTTGCCCGCTTTCTCGGCACCTCTTTAATCTGGAAATTGAGCCATTGTCAAGATAGCTAAATAAGAGCAATACCTTTGAAGGAATTAGTATAGGGGGAAAAAAATGATAGTCTTCATTATTTTCAAACAGCATTATTTTATTTATGAATAGACCCCAGAAAGATTTGCCCAATATTCTTAAACAAATAAATACTTATGGTTCTTTTACAGGCTTCAAGTTAAACAAATAAAAATGTGAAATACTAATACTAAAGGGAAAGAATCTAAAAACTAATATAAGGAATAGAAACAACATGTTTGGGACACCAGATATGAAATCATCCATTAAATATTTGGGAATACAACTAGACTGAACGACTGATTCGATTTATAGTCTTAATTATAATCCTTTGATTGTGAAAATGTAGAGTGAACTGAGACATTTGTCTGGTTTGCCATTATCCATGTTGGGTAGAAATCATCTGATAAAATTGATGAGTTTCCCAAAGTTACTTTACCCATTACAAACTATGCCACTACTGCTAAAATATATAGACATAAATAGGCTGAATAAGGCATTTACCTTTGTTCTATAGAGTAATAAGGGACCTTGTATCAGTGCCAAGAAAATGATGCTACACCTGGAAAGGGGTGGTATAAATATGACCAGCATTAGAGGATATAATATAATACTCTAGTCATTATAACGAGTTTGCATTAGAAAAAGAATTTTGTAAACCTTGGAGCCAGAGCGCAATTATTCACACATCCCTTGAGCAATTTCCATCATCCTCTTTATAGGATGGTGAAAAAAAGGAATTTTAGTAGCAAATCTGCTTTATGATGTAATGCGAGATGGTTAAACTATGCAGAGACTATAAATAAATATGGGCTGACTCTCTTCCAAATCATACAGTGTGCCCAAGTACAGAAATATATTATTGAGCAATTGCAAGATGTCTCAAAAGAGGCGATAGAAAATGAGCTAGAAAATATTATAAAGATGGACAAACATATGGTGAAGATCTCAAAACTTTATGAAAAAATGAGAGAAGTGCTGACACCGGTTTCTCCAGGGTTAGAATTTGGATCATGGACTAAACAAATGAGAAGCCTAGAGACAGAGGGTTAAATTTTGTATGGTCTGGAAGTTATGAGGAAACATTAGATTAATGAGAATTTGGAGAGTTACACAATATTGTATAATACATAGCACTATTTATGGTTTTAACATAGCATACAATAATCAACCCTCAAATAGAGTTTTAAACTGTCCCAAATGTAAAGAGTGCAAAACCGATATGTATCATAGGTTGTGGCAATGCAGTAAGACACAAGAATTTTGGACAAGGATTCAGGAAAGATGTATATCTTTGTACCGTGTTAGCCAGTAGACAGAAAAATATTCAGAATTGAGAGTCCTCAGTGGTTGATACCTTTAAATGGCTAACTGAAAAGATGGTAACACATTGCAAGCTTTCGAGACTACTCAGGTCTCTTCTTCAGGCTAGACTAATACAAAATCTGAAGAGTCACATATTTATGCACAATACAACACAGAAAAAATGCAATGGATAAGACAAGTGACGTGAAGCAGAACTATCAATATGGGAGAGGGAGAAATATAAATATTGGACCAGTACATAGATAAGGAGTCCGGATGTTTTATAGTCCTCTGATTGAGGTCTCCTAATGTGTTGTGATGCCCCCACCAGGTCTTGAAAGCAAATTCCTTAATTGATGTAAAAAGACATAAATCCATGCGACACATTCATTCCAGCACTGAGCGTGTCAAAGGTTGTCATAAATTTATACTCCCAAACACGTCTCTCTGAGATGTGAAGTTACCTTTCAATACAAGGATTCAAACACTTATAACAAATATCTGGGGGGGAAATTAAGTCAGACCATATGCTGTGGAAATTTTATTACAGATAAAAAAGTAGGATGGTAAGGGTAATGTGAAATTTTATATACTGACTCTTTTTCATAGTATTTTCATGATCTTGAAACGATGTATATTGAGAAACTGGTTGTCAATGTCAATGCCTTCGAAAGGCCAAATAAACCAGCTTAAATCATTACTTTCTTTGGAAAAAATCGAAAGTGGAACAGAATCAAGATAAACAAACAATGATTTTACTGAAAAATGGAGGAATTTTATTCTACTTAATAATTGCTCTATCAGAAGTAAAGCAAGTGTTTTTTTCATTTGTGAATACAGAATGGCATCTATTGGAGGAGTTACAGGGAAACCTGATGTGATTTAAGAGTGCAATAATGTTCTGATGAGAGAGACCTTCATTCTTTTATTAAGTTAGGACATTGTACTAGAGGGGACAAAAGTAGGCTGGGTGGCTTCGGAAAATGTTGGGGTCTTCATATTTGTAAGAAATTACTGAGCAGTACTTGTTATTGAAAAAACCTGCATAATTTTCTTTTCTGCAAAAATACTAAAAATTATTTAAGCGCTGTATTGAAAAAAAACATTTTGGTATTGTGAATCCTTATGTACTATAACACCATATCATTATTTGTCTCACATGGTGAATGCCACTAAAAGAAATTTAAGAAAACAATGCCAAAAGTGGTGGTTTTATTCATATTGCTACCCAAATAATGAAATATAGTGATCAAAACTTTAACTTCAAAAGCTACAGAAGATGCCTCTAAGAAGATGATGCAAAACAGTTTTCATTAAAAGGTTATTTTCTTATACAAAAGTAGTAAGGTGGAAAAAGATGTTATACATTTAGTATCACTGTAATCATATCAATCCTTACTATAAACTATTTTATAATTTTTCCCACACGCTGAAAGCCATAACAAAAAAGGCAAAGAACAGTACTAGAATTTGTTTTTTTTGCTCATACATACTCACAAAAAATAAATAAAAAAAGTGATCAAAAGTTGCATGCACACAAAAATGCCACTAGTTACAAAATACAACTTTTTCTGCAAAACATATTGAAATTTGTGTTACAATGAATAAGCCAAATTAAAACAAAAGAAAATGTTCAGTCCTAAAAACCCAAAGTGGGCAAGTCCTTAAAATGGTTGATGACCTAAGGACAGGTAATCAACAACTGATTTCTTAGGGTGCAGCACCCAGCATCCCCACCGATTAGTTGATTTCAATGATGGCAGCCGAAAGCGCTCAGTTGTGGCCACGGCTGAGTTCTGCATATCTGTTTTGATTTGAATAAGAGACAACTGAGACACTGAGACACTGGATCAACATGTTAGGGCAAGTTAGGATAGGATATGGGTTGAACTAGATGGACTTAAAGTCTCCCTTCAACCTTAATAACTATGTTACTATGTTACTATGTTACTATATATGCAGTTCCTGGCCGCGGCCACCATATTGTTGGTGGAGCTGTGCATTTCAATAACTGAGTACATCTGGACACCAGCAGAGTGCACGCTTTCTGTTAAGGATATAAAGATATCACTGAAGATTTACAAAATGGACACTTATATGAATTGATTATGTGCTAAGTCATGTCTCTTATTGAGGTAGAACACTTCTATGGACTTTGTCATGAATGTTCCAGCATGTCCTTCTTGATAATAAAGTATGAGTAATACTTAGGTACCAAAATAGAATAATAAAAGGCAATGAGTATCGATTAAGCCCCTCCTGAGGGAGGAGAAATTATAGCTTTTTGTATTGCTCAATATGATAAGTGATATTCTACATAAGTATGTGTTTTTTTGCAATAAACCAGATATCTGCTAGTGACTGTACTGGACAACCACGAGCAGCGTTTCTCCAAGTACATGTATATCTGTTTGATGCATAATTTGGCAGGAAACATTTAAGATGATCACAAAACTTTAGTGGGACCCTAACATATCAATGTGTCTTGTAAAATTTTAATGCAAAAAAGAGATGAGCAAAGTAAATAAAATGGTTTTTGATATGTACACTTTGTCAGGTACACAGACACAGCTAAATGTCTGAATTTTGGCAATTTTTCATTTGTAATTAAAAAAAAACCCAAAAAACAATTATTCCCCTTTACAAAATCAATTGCACAAGATTTACAAAAACTCGCTGCTATCTTGCGTCTGCTTTTTAGTGCACTAGGAATAAAATAAAAAAAAGTGTAATCAGCAAGAAAGATGCTATCTAGTATCTACACAATATCACTGCTCAATCATACTGGCAATGCTGCAGGTACCTGCCCTATCTCTCTGTCTCATATCAACTGAATCAATTCAATGTGACTGTCTGTATTGTTTGTCCAGTGTTTTAGGGACGTCTCTTTCTGTCTCTATTGCTGAACTGTGAGCTCTGTTGAACTCCAAATATCCTATAATCACTCTAAATTGACTGCTACATTCCCAGCTTAGTCTTTTATGCAGTATATGATAGTCTTATCCTAATCCTAATCATCTGAGCTACAGTGGGTACGGAAAGTATTGAGACCCCTTTAAATTTTTCACTCTTTGTTTCATTGCAGTCATTTGTTAAATGCAAAAAAGTTCATCTTTTTCTCATTAATGTAAACTGCACCTCCTCTTGACTGAAAAAAAAACAGAAATGTAGAAATTTTTGCAAATGTATTAAAAAAGAAAAACTGAAATATCACATGGTCATAAGTATTCAGACCCTTTACTCAGACACTCAAATTTAAATCACATGCTGTCCATTTACTTGTGATCCTCCTTGAGATGCTTCTACTCCTTCATTGGAGTCCAGCTTTGTTTAATTAAACCGATGGGACTTGATTTGTAAAGGCACATACCTGTCTATATAAGACCTCACATCTCACAGTGCATGTCAGACCAAATGAGAATTATGAGGTCAAAGGAACTGGCCAAGGAGCTCAGAGACAAAACAATGGCATGGCACAGATCTTGCCAAGGTTACAAAAGAATTTCTGCAGTACTCAAGGTTCCTAAGAGCACAATGGCCTCCATAATCCTTAAATGGAAGAAGTTTGGGACCACCAGAAGTCTTCCTAGACCAGGCCGTCCAGCCAAACTGAGCAATTGTGGGAGAAGAGCCTTGTTGAGAGAGATAAAGAAGAACCCCAAGATCACTGTGGCTGAGCTCCACAGATGCAGTAGGGAGATTGAAGAAAGTTCCACAAAGTCAACTATCACTGCAGCCCTCCACCAGTCTAGCCTTTATGGTGGAGTGGCTCGTCGGAAGCCTCTCCTCAGTGCAAGACATATGAAAGTCTGCACAGAGATTGCTAAAAAACACATGAAGGACTTCCAGAATATCAGAAATAAGATTCTCTGGTATGATGAAATGAGAATAGAACTTTTTTTGAGAATTCTAAGCAGTATGTGTGGAGAAAACCAGGCACTGCTCATCACCTGCCCAATACAATCCCAACAGTGAAACATGGTGGTGACAGCATCATGCTATGGGGGTGTTTTTTAGCTGCAGGGACAGGACAACTGGTTGCAATTGAAGGAAACATAAATGAAGCCAAGTACAGAGATATCCTGGATGAAAACCTCTTCCAGAGTTCTCTGGAGCTCAGACTTGGTGGAAGGTTCACCTTCCAGCAAGACAATGACCCTAAGCACACAGCTAAAATAACAAAGGAGTGGCTTCAGAACAACTTTGTGACTATTCTTGACTGGCCCAACTAAAGCCCTGACCTAAACCCAATTGAGCATCTCTGGAGATACCTGAAAATGGCTGTCCACCAACATTCACCATCCAACCTGACGGAACTGGAGAGGATCTGCAAGGAAGAATAGCAGAGGATCCCCAAATCCAGGTGTGAAAAGCTTGTTGCATCATTCCCAAGAAGAATCATGGCTGTAATAGCTCAAAAGGGTGCTTCTACTCAATACTGAGCAAAGGATCTGAATCCTTATGACCATGTGATATTTCAGTTTTTCTTTTTTAATAAATTTGCAAAAATTTCTACATTTCTGTTTTTTTTCTGTCAACATGGGGTGCAGAGTGTACATTAATGAGAAAAAAATGAACTTTTTTGAATATACCAAATGGCTGCAATGAAACAAAGAGTGAAAAATTTAAAGGGGTCTGAATACTTTCGTACCAACTGTATTTCATGTAATGTAATAACTATGAGATCATCTAATATATAAAGCTCAAAGTGTGTATGTATGAATGTATGTATGTGTGTATGTATGTGTGTATGTGTGTATGTCTGGGATAGGCATCCGCACCGTCGCAGCTACAGCCACAAAATTTGGCACAGTCACACGTCTGGACCCCGAGAGCGTCCTAAGCTATGTTGTGAGGCAAAATTTTAACCCCGCACGTTCCAATTCACCAAACAATTTTGCCCCTATCTACATACTGGGGAAAAAGTGTGTGTGCCTCAAGCCCCGCCCCTCATTATGATGTCACAATGGTTGCCATGGCGACGCTGATGTCATTATAGGTTGCAAGCCCTGCCGCTCATTATGATGTCATAATGGTTGACTATGGAATGGAGGATGTGTGATGGGTATATGGGCTGTGGGTATAATAGATTATTTTTAAAACAATAATGCCTCATCAGAAAAGGAAGTCCATGGCACGAAGGTCAGCTGATGCAAAAAGAAAAGCTGCATTACGGGCCAATGAAAAATGTGAAGACCGAGAAACAAGGCTGACACACATGAGAATAGCAGCTGCTTCCAGGATTCAAGATTCAAGATTCAAAGAAGCTTTATTGGCAGGACTAAATACACATTAGTTTTGCCAAAGCAGGTGTACAGAAGGGAATAGGGATAGGGACTGTAGGGATGTTGGGAAGGGGCTGTAGGAAAGGTGGATGGGGCAGATCCAGGTTGGGGCTATAGAAGTCCATGGCATAGGGAAGGTGGATGGCGGCATGGGGGCAGATCCAGGATGAGGCTATAGAAGTCCATGGCATAGGGAAGGTGGATGGGGGATTGGGGCATATCCAGGGTGGGTGCCATAGAAGTCCATGGCATATCAGAGTTCTCTTTTCGCAGTCTATGGCATTCGTTCACATATTGCGCTGCTATCTCCACTGCTCTCTCTTCTTCCCCCAGCAGGATGTATGTTTTCTCTTCCTCCTTCATGGTGGTGAAATCCGGGAAGAGATGTGAGAGTCTCCTGAAGTGAGTGTCCCTCACTGCTGAGTACTTGGAGCAGTGTAGCAGGAAGTGGGTCTCATCCTCCAGGGCCTCCTGGTCACAGTGTTGGCACAGTCTTTCCTCCCTGGGCTTGTAGCTCTGCCTGTGTCGGCCGGATTCGATGGCCAGACTGTGGGCACTGAGTCTATACCGGCTCAGGATCTTGCGGTCTTTGGGGTCCTGGAGTTTCTCCAGGTATGGAGCCAGTCTGTAGTCTCTCTGTAGACTCTGGTACATGGTCAGTTTCTGTGAGCTGATGATGTCGTTCTTCCAGTCACTTACGTACCTCTCCTGGCCTTCGTCTACCATCTTCCTGATTCCGGCTTTTGTCAGGTTGTTGTGATTGGTTTTCTGGTCAGGTTGGGTTTGGGTGAGCTGTTCCGAGGGTCCTGGTTTTTCTGTTTCCCCTACATGTGTCAGGGCTTTATGGTGATGGGAGCTTGGATTGCTCCTACGTAGGTGAGCCCGGAATGACAGTGCCCTCTTTAGAACCGTTAGGTGTAGAGGGAATCTGCCCAGCTCGGCCCGGCAAGCACTGTTGGAGGTGTTCCGATGGACTTGGAGAAGGTGCTTGCAGAATTCCAGGTGGAATATTTCTGTTGGGCTTGAATCTCACCTTGACCAGTCTGGGTAGGTGTGAGGACCCCAGACTTCGCTGCCATACAGGAGGATTGGGGCGATGATAGAATCGAAGATTTTTAACCAGACCCTCACTGGTGGCTTTAGATGGTAGAGTTTCCTTCGGATGGCATAGAAGGTTTTGCATGCCTTGTCTTTCAGGGTCTCTATGGCTTGTTTGAAGCTCCCTGATTGGTGAATCTCTAGGCCCAGATAGGTATATTTGTCCGTCCCTGTAAGGGCGCAGTTGTTGAGGATAAATGAAGGGTGCTGGTCTGATTTTCTCTTTCTCTTCTGGAACACCAAGATGTTGGTTTTCTTTAGGTTGACCGGTAGAGCCCAGGTGGAGCTGAATTTCTCTAAGATTTTCAGGTTGTCTTGGAGGCCTTTCTCGGTTGGTGACAGAAGCAGCAAGTCATCTGCATACAGCAGGAATTTCACCTGCACGTCGTGGAGGGTGAGACCTGGTGCTGTGGAAGATTCCAGAGCGGTAGCCAGCTCATTGATGTAAATGTTGAAGAGCGTTGGGCTTAGGCTGCAGCCTTGTCTGACTCCCCGGCTCTGCTGGAAATAAGCCGTTCTTCTGCCGTTCACACTCACACTGCAGAGGTTCTCGGTGTAGGAGCTTTTGATAACATCATAGGTCTTTCCTCCTATTCCGCTCTCCAGCAGTTTCAGGAATAAGCCTGGGTGCCACACCGAATCAAAGGCCTTTTTAAAGTCCACGAAACAGGCGTATATCTTCCCGTTCTTTGTATTGTGGACGTGGCTCTGAATGAGGCTGTGCAGGGTGTAGATGTGGTCAGTAGTGCGGTGGTTTGGCATGAACCCTGCTTGGCTCTTGCTGAGGACGTTGTGCTCGGTGAGGAAACTGAGGATCCTCTTGTTCAGGATGCTGTTGAACAGTTTTCCCAGGTTGCTGCTGACACATATTCCTCTGTAGTTGGCTGGGTCATACCTGTCCCCATTCTTGTGGATGGGTGTGATGAGGCCTTGATTCCAGGTAGGAGGGAAGTAGCCGGCACTTAGCACAATATTGAAGAGTTTAACCATTGCGGCCTGTATTTCTGGTGGGCTGTACTTCAGCATTTCTGGTAGGATTCCATCCAGGCCACCGGCTTTTCTACATCTTATGGAAGAGATTCTCTCTGCTACTTCCTGTAATGTAATAGGTGCATCCACGGGGTTTTGGAAATTTTTTACTTTTTCCTCCATTGCTTTTAGTTTTGCCATTATGTTTTCCTGTTCTTGGCTTAGTTCTTCCTTTGGAATGTCTTTATAGAGGTCTCTGAAGTACTGGAGCCAGATGTTGCCATTTTGGATATGGATGTTGTTTTTCTTGTCTTTTGTGCCCATGTGGTTCCATAGTTCCCAGAAGGAGTTGTCTTGGAAGGCGTCTTGGAGTTGGTTAAGTTTGGTGGAGATGTAACTCTGCTTCTTCCTCCTGAGGATGGTTTTGTACTGCCTTTGTATGGTTTCATAGGCTTCCCTCAGACCCGGGTGGTTGGGGTCTCTGTGTTTCTTGTTTGAGGCTGTTCTCAGGGTCTTCCGTACGGCTTTACATTCTCTGTCAAACCATCCATTGATCTGTTTTTCTTTTGGTCTCTTGTAGTTGACTTTTTTAAGGTCGGACAGTCTGGCCATTGCATAGAATATATTGTTGAGGTCTTTTGCAGCTTGACTCACTCCCTTTGGGTTAGGCTGGTACTCGTAGTTGTAGAAGTGGTGGAGCATCCGCTGTATTTCAGGTCTGCTGGGAACCTCTTTATACTTTAATGCCGACGTTTTGTGCCATTTATAGGATGGAGGCCGGGTGAAGAGGCCGCTCTGCTGTGGCTTTTGAGTGGATGGTTTCTCTGTAGATTTCAGGTACAGAAGAAGTTGGTTGTGGTCTGACAGGTGCGTTTGTGGGGAGACTATGAAGGCGCTGATATTTGCCAGGTTCATATCTGTAATGGCATAATCTACTACACTCCTCCCTACATGGGAGTTTAGTGTGCACCTCCCTAAGGAGTCTCCTTTGGTTCGTCCATTAAGGATATGAAGTCCTAAACTTCTGCATACGTTCAGGAGCTTTTTACCACTTTTGTTGACTGTACTGTCATAGCTGTTTCTCTCTGTGACTACTGAGTCTTGGCCGTTATTCTCTGCTCCAAATATGTAGATGTTCCCATCCGTGGTCAGGAAGTCGTTTTCTCTCCCTGTTCTTGCATTGAGGTCTCCAAAGATGAGAACTTTGCCCAGGCCCTGATAGTGGGCGGCTTCTCTTTGTAAGATCTCGAAGCAGTCTGGATTGAAGTAGGGTGACTCTGGCGGTGGTATATAGGTGGCGCAGAGATAGACATCAGACTGAGAGGTGAGGATGGAGCTGCTGATCCTGATCCATATGTGGCTGCCTCCTCTCTTTACCGGTTTGATGTACTGGTGGAGCTCCTCTTTATGCCAGATCAGTATTCCTCCTGAGCTCCGACCCTGTTTGATGTTTTTATTTTTCAGGGCAGGGACAGAGATTTCCCTGTATCCGATGGGCACCAGAGATTCGTCTTCGGCTCTGGTCCATGTTTCCAGGAGGATCTGAATGTCTATATTTCTCAGTCTTTGTATAAAGTCAGGGTCATTTGTTTTACATCCAAAGGCCGAGGTGTTGAGACCCTGAATATTCCAGCTGCTGATTGTAAGTGAGGTCATTTTTTTTTTCTACATATCTTGGGGTATATACCTTGTAATGAGTATGGCTGTGTAGGACACACCGGATCTCTGACTGGTTTATTAATGGTGTTGTTTCCGTCCAGTCACATTAGTTTCCTGCACACTGTGTTGAGTAGAGTCTTTATCTCCTCCATATCTCTGCTCTGTATATCTCTGCTCTGTATGCCTCTGTTTCGCATGTCTCTGTGTGAGGTCGGTGAACTCCTCCATGGTGGTCTCCTCCTCTGATGGTCCAATTTTGGGTGAGGGTGTATGTTTTCAGCTTCCTTTGATATAATTGTTGTTTCTTTCCTTCTTATTGTCGGGGGTCTTTTCATGGGATTCTGGTTGGTGTTGGCTCCAGGCCTAGGGTGGTCTCTGTTTAGTACAATGTCCTTCAGCTCTTTGGCCAGAAGGCTGACCCCTGATTTGTTCAGGTGCTTACTGTCATAGAGGTGATGGTGATTTATGGAGGGGTGTTGGGCCAGAATCACTCCTGGCACAGATTTCATTCTTTCTGTTAGGTCCATATTGATGTTCTGGATGGTGTGGTTGGATATGTCCTTTCTTGGGAGCAGAGATGACAGGATGATTTTGCTGTCTGGGAATCTTAGTTGTGCCTTCTTTGCTAGTTGGGCCAGTTCTCCTGAGATCTGCTGGTGCTGGTCTGGCAGATTGTTTGTGCCGGTGTGTATAATGATATGGTTTGGGTTGGAAAACCGTGGATTATTGATGACCGCTGTCACCTGCTCAATAGTTGCACAGCGGATTTTTTTTACCCTTTTTCCTGGGAATAGCCGCCTTGTATTCAGGTATTTCCCATTTGAGTCCATTATGAGGACGGTGTCAGGACTTTGTGATGTTGTTGGTGGGGGATGTGGCTGCTGATGGGGGTCTGTGCTGGAGATTATGCTGGTAGCAGGTTCTCTTCTCTCCTCTATGGGTCTTGTTTCTGGCTCACTTTGATTAGACTCCGGTTCCTCCATATTGGGGTTGTTTGGCCTCTCAGCCTCCTGGCCAGTGGAGGTCATGTCCTCTCCACTCCTCGTTTCCATGGCCCCCTCCTGGCTCAGATGTCCAGTTGTTGGTGCTTTCAGCTTTTCTATCTCCTGTCTCAGCATGGCATTTTCTTCCTGCAGTTCACACATTGCGGCTCGTATTTGCTGTAGGGATGACCTGTATTCACATTTCAGTTTGCTTATCTCAGTAACTATGTGGTCATTCGCATTTCTGTCACCAGTGTTTCTCAGATGTTCTTCCTTAAATTGTACAAATTCTCTTTCTAATTGAGATAAACAGTCTCTGAGGGTCTGGGGTGAGGGGTGTGAAGCATTGGGGGCAGTGGTGTCTCTGGAGGTCTCTGTAGGCCTGTGGACATCAGAGGTGGCTGTAATGGTGTGGATATCAGAGGTGGCTGGGGTTTGTTGTTCTTTGTGGGATTGGGCCTGGAGTTTAATATGAGGGAACCTGTCTTCAAATTGCCCCAGATTGTCCTCAGTCCCTTGCACCAGGACGGTGCCACTGTTGTACAGAGTGATGGTGAGTGAGCTGCATTCGTCGTCTTCATGGTTTCTGACTCTGATCTGCTGGCTATTATTGGTATCAGACTTGGTTGTGTGTTGATATTGCTTGCACAGGGTGGTGTGCCAGGCTCGGAGATGCTCTGTGAAGAATAACACATTGGTTTTCCTTTTCTCTTCCTCACTAGATGTGAAGTCTGCATACAGGGTCTCTGGGTTTTCTCTAATTGTGGCAGTTTTTATGGCTTTCTTTGCATGACTGTTCTTCTGCCCTTCAGAGTGTGTTATCTCCACGATCTTAGACCCCCTGCTGCCTTGTGTCTCCGGCTCTCTATCAACATTTACTTTGTTCAGTTTCCCTTGTTCCAAATTAACATTTTCCATTTTTATAATTCTAATTCTAATTCTTATTTCTGATAATTTTAAGTTCTAGCAAGATTCTGAGTGTGGTGAGGCTGAGGATGGTCCTACCTGCGGGTGCTGTCCTCTGGATGTCAGACCTGGTGCTGCCTGGTGGTTGCTGTCTGTCCTCCAGGGGATTCTTGTTTTGTCCTTTGGAACTTATTTTTTCCTCCTTTTTCATAAAATCTTTAGTCCGGCTCCGTCCTGCTCACTTCTGTATTCCACGGGGATGAATTTTTCCAGGTTGTGTCCTAAAGTTTCCTCATTACAAGGTATAAAGTGATGAAAATTCAGGAGCTCATGTTCAGTGCTGCTTACTCCTGGAATGGTGGGCGGGCCAATGAACTTTCTGATGGGTATATGGGCATGGGACTATGAGATGAAGGATTGTGATGGGTATATGGGCACTCAACTATGGGATGGCGAATATGTATGATGGGTATATTGTAATGGGACTATGGGATGGAGGATGTGATGGGTATATGGGCATGGGACTATGGGATGAAGGATGTGTGATGGGTATATGGGCACTCGACTATGGGATGGAGGATGTGTGATGGGTATATGGGCACGGGCCTATGGGATCGTGATATGTATGATGGGTATATGTGCACGGGACTAAGGGATGGAGGATAATTATAATTTGCTATAACTAACCACAGCACAGTTAGTTACTATGCCCGGGCATCACCGGGCTCTTCAGCTAGTTCATTATAAATTGGTGGTCACTACCTAAGCCATTGCAGATTAGCAGTTCCCAGTAAATCAGAATTTGTACGTCAGAGTCATTTTCCATCTAGAGAGTCACAGGGGGCTGTCTCTCTCTCTTTTCTAGAGTGTAAACTTTTGTGATCATCATGATTCTCTCACTTCTACACAGAGTAAGCTCTTATGATCATCTGGCTTCTCTTTGGCTCTCTACTGTCCTATGTGTATTTTCTGAGCAATGGCAAGCTGTCCAGTTTTGAGATTTGCACAAATGTATTTGCCCCATATCTGTCCTTAGGAATGCCATGAGTCATATACTTTAACCCCTTCACTACCAAGGGTGGTTTGCACGTTAACTCCCGGGCCAATTTTTACAATTCTGACCACTGTACCTTTATGAGGTCATAACTCTTGAACGCTTTCATGGATCCCGGTGATTCTGACATTGT
The DNA here is from genome assembly GCF_039654945.1 of Dendrobates tinctorius. Taxonomy (NCBI): domain Eukaryota; kingdom Metazoa; phylum Chordata; class Amphibia; order Anura; family Dendrobatidae; genus Dendrobates; species Dendrobates tinctorius. Next base: position 14,095,031 of record NW_027361690.1, read on the forward strand.
TTTCTCGTGACATATTGTACTTCATGGTAGTGGTAAAATTGCATTCAAATAACTTGCGTTTATTTGTGAAAAAAACAGAAATTTGGCGAAAATTTTGAAAATTTCGCAATTTTCCAACTTTGAATTTTTATGCCCTTAAATCACAGCAATACGGCCACAAAAAACTTAATACATAACATTTCCCACATGTTTACTTTACATCAGCACAATTTTGGATCCAAAATTTTTTTTTGTTAGGAAGTTATAAGGGTTAAAAATTGACCAGCGATTTCTCATTTTTGCAACACCATTTTATTTTTAGGGACCACTTCACATTTGAAGCCACTTTGAGGGGTCTATATGATAGAAAATACCCAAAAGTGACACCATTCTAAAAACTGCACCCCTTAAGGTGCTTAAAACCACATTCAAGAAGTTTATTAACCCTTTAGGTGCGTCACAGGAATTTTTTGAATATTAAAAAAAAAATGAACATTTAGCTTTTTTTCACAAAAAAAATACTTCAGGTTCAATTTTCTTTATTTTACCAAGGGTAACAGGAGAAATTGGACTGCAAAAGTTATTGTGCAATTTGTCCTGAGTACGCTGATACCTGATATGTGGGGGGGAACCACTGTTTCGGCGCATGGCAGACCTCAGTAGGGAAGGAGCGCTGTTTGACTTTTTCAATGCAAAATTGGCTGGAATTCAGATCGGACGCCATGTCGCGTTTGGAGAGCCCCTGATGTACCTAAACAGTGGAAACCCCCCACAAATGACACCATTTTGGAATCTAGACCCCCCAAGGAACTTATCTAGATGTGTGGTGAGAACTTTGAACCCCCAAGGGCTTCACAGAAGTTTATAACGTACAGCAGTACAATTAAAAAATCATATTTTTTCCACAAAAATGATCTTTTCACCCTCAATTCTTATTTTTCCAAAAGTAACAGGACCATAAAAGATATTGTGCAATTTATCCTGAGTACGCTGATACCCCACATGTGGGTGTAAACCACTATTTGGGCGCATGGCAGAGCTCGGAAGGGAAGCAGTGCCATTTGACGTTTTTGGCTGGAATTGAGATCGGACACCATGTCGCGTTAGGAAAGCCCCTGATGTACCAAAACAGTAGAAACCCCCCACAAATGACACCATTTTGGAAACTAGACCCCCCAAGGAACTTATCTAGATGTGTGGTGAGCACTTTGAACCCCCCAGTGCTTCACTGAAGTTTATAACGTCCGGGTGTGAAAATAAAAAAATCGTATTTTTTCCACAAACATCATCTTTTAGTCCCCATTTTTTTATTTTCCCAAGGGTAACAGGAGAAATTGAACCCCAAAAGTTGTTGTCCAATTTGTCCTGAGTACGCTGATACCTCATATGTGGGAGAAAACTACTGTATGGGCACACGTCGGGGCTCGGAAGGGAAGTAGTGACGTTTTGGAATGCAGACTTTGATGGATGGGTATGCGGGTGTCATGTGCGTTTGGAGAGCCCCTGATGTACCTAAACTATTGAAACTCCCCACAAGTGACCCCATTTTGGAAACTAGACCCCCCACGGAGCTTATCTAGATGTGTGGAGAGCACTTTGAACCCCCAAGTGCTTCACAGAAGTTTATAACGTCCGGGCGTGAAAATAAAAAAATCGTATTTTTTCCACAAACATGATCTTTTAGTCCCCATTTTTTTTATTTTCCCAAGGGTAACAGGAGAAATTGGACCCCAAAATTATTGTCCAATTTGTCCTGAGTACGCTGATACCTCATATGTGGGAGAAAACTACTGTATGGGCACACGTTGGGGCTCGGAAGGGAAGTAGTGATGTTTTGGAATGCAGACTTTGATGGATTGGTCTGCGGGTGTCATGTGCGTTTGGAGAGCCCCTGATGTACCTAAACAGTGGAAACCCCCCACAAGTGACCCCATTTTGGAAACTAGACCCCCTAATGAACTTATCTAGATGTGTGGTGAGCACTTTGAACCCCCCAGTGCTTCACAGAAGTTTATAACGACCGGGCGTGAAAATAAAAATATCGTATTTTTTCAACAAACATCATCTTTTAGTCCCCATTTTTTTTATTTTCCCAAGGGTAACAGGAGAAATTGGACCCCAAAAGTTGTTGTCCAATTTGTCCTGAGTACGCTGATACCTCATATGTGGGAGAAAACTACTGTATGGGCACACGTCGGGGCTCGGAAGGGAAGTAGTGACATTTTGGAATGCAGACTTTGATGGATTGGTATGCGGGTGTCATGTGCGTTTGGAGAGCCCCTGATGTACCTAAACTATTGAAACTCCCCACAAGTGACCCCATTTTGGAAACTAGACCCCCCACGGAGCTTATCTAGATGTGTGGAGAGCACTTTGAACCCCCAAGTGCTTCACAGAAGTTTATAACGCCTGGGCGTGAAAATAAAAAAAACATTTTTTTCCGCAAAATTATATTTTTGCCCCCAATTTTTTATTTTCCTAAGGGTAACAGGAGAAATTGGACCCCAAAAGTTGTTTTGTAATTTGTCCTGAGTAGGCTGATACCCTACATGTGGGGGTAAAACACTGTTTGGGCACATGGCAGAGCTTGGAAGGGAAGGAGCACCCTAAGCTTTTGCACTAAATGTCCAACTGGGGGTATGTATGTGGGGGAGACAGGGCAAAAGCTTAGAACAAGGATGAATGCTCATCGTCACACAATAAGAGAAAAAAGAATGGATCTACCTGTGGCAAAACATTTCTGTATCCCTGATCACAGCAGCGTGGATATGAAATTACTGGTATTGACAGGTAACTTCAATTCTCAGAGAGAGAGACGAGTTTGGGAGTACAAATTTATGACGAACTTTGACACTCTCAGTGCTGGAATGAATGTGTCGCATGGATTTATGTCTTTTTACATCAATTAAGGAATTTCCTTTTAAAACCGTGTGGGGGCATCACAACACAGAACTAGACCCCAATCAGAGGACCATAAAACATCCGGACTCCTTATCTATGAACTGGTCCAATGTTTATATTTATGTTTCTCCCTCTCCCATATTGATAGTTCTGCTTCACGTCACTTGTCTTATCTATTGCATTTTTTCTAGGCTGTATTGTGCATAAATATGTGACTCTTCAGATTTTGTATTAGTCTAGCCTGATGAAGAGACCTGAGTAGTCTCGAAAGCTTGCAATGTGTTACCATCTTTTCAGTTAGCCATTAAAAGGTATCAACTACTGAGGACTCTCAATCCTGAATATTTTTCTATCTACTGGCTAACACGGTACAAAGATATACATCTTCCCTGTATCATTATTGTATATGTCACTGTAAATAAGGTGCAAGTAATGAAATACATTTTTTTAACTTCTCATAACCCCAAGAACACGATTCCTACAGTGAAGCATAATGGTATCAGCACCATGGTATCTGGATGCTTAGTAGTGACTGGATGTTACCACGGCTGGTCAGGTGAGGAAAATCTCCAGGAGTGGACCCTCTGGATCGTGGCACCGAGGGGCCCCAGGCGAGCTGCCAGGTTGAGCCGACACCTATACAGTGATCGTTAGCAAACTCTGCCCAGGGAAGTAGGTCAACCCATTCATTCTGGTGGGCATTGGAGAAATAGCGTAGGTACCCAGTCAATGTCTGGTTGGTACGCTCCTCCTGCCCATTGGAGTGTGGATGGTAGGCAGAGGAGAAGTCGAGGGAAACATTCATGAGCTTACCAAGTGCCCGCCAGAACTTGGAGGTGAACTGAACTCCCCCGTCAGACACAATACGTTGCGGTAGTCCATGGAGTCTGAAGATCTGATGGATGAAGACTTTGGCCAACTCAGGAGCCGAGGGGAGACCGGAAAGAGGGATGAAGTTGGCCATCTTGGAGAAACGGTCCACCACCACCAGGATGACTGTACAGCCAGAAGAACGAGGTAGGTCGGTGATGAATCTATGGCAATGTGTTCCCAAGGAACCGCAGGGACAGGCAACCGGAGTAATAAGCCGGATGAAAGTCATCACGGCACTTTGTTTTTAGCACAGGAGGGACAAGAGGCCACGAAATCAAGCACATCTTGGCGAAGCGTAGGCCACCAGTAGTGACGCGTGATAAGGGCAAGCATCTTCTTGGTTCCGGCATGGCCGGCCAATCTGGAAGAGAGTCCTCATAGAAGGACCTTTCGCTTGAGATTTTCAGGCACAAGGGTCTTGCCGGGAGGTGGAGAAAGCCAGTTCACCGTAGCCACCGTGATGATTTTAGTGGGCTCAATAATGTGCAAAGGTTCCTCCCCTGTTTCGATTGGCTGGAAGACCCTGGATAGGTGTTCTTGTTGCCGGGGCGAAAGCGGAGCTCGAAGTCAAATCGGGCGAAAAATAAGGACCATCTGGCCTGATGAGGATTGAGTCTCTGGGCAGACTGGAGATAGGCCAAGTTCTTGTGGTCAGAGAAGATTACAAAGGGATGGACAGCCCCCTCCAGGAGATGACGCCATTCTTCCAGTGCCAATTTTATGGCCAACAGTTCACGGTCGCCGATTGAGTAGTTGGACTCGGATGGAGAGAAGGCCTTTGAAAAGAAGCCACAGGGATGCAGATGACCGGAGGCTGATCTCTGGGACAGTACCGCCCTGGCACCTGTTGAAGAAGCGTCCACCTCGTGTACAAAGCGTTGGTTGCTTTCAGGATGGTGCAACATCTGGGCCGTGGAGAAAGCCCATTTTAGGGTCTGAAAGGCCTCCTCTGCCTCCGTAGTCCAAGAATTGGGAGCTGTCCCCTTTCAGGTGAGAGCGGAAATAGGTTTGGTTATTGCGGAAAAGTGAGAAATGAATTGCCTGTAATAATTGGCAAATCCGAGAAACCGTTGTATCACTCTTACTCCAAAGGGGCGAGGCCATTTGAGAATGGCAGTCAGTTTCTCGGGATCCATCCTTAATCCAGTGTCAGAGATAATGTATCCCAGAAACGGCAGAGAGGTTTGTTCGAAGAGACATTTCTCTATCTTAGAGTACAAGCGATTCTCCCGAAGACGCTGTAACACCAGGCGAACGCTCTTTCTGTGGGATGAGAGATCCGGAGAGAAGACGAGGATGTCATCCAAGTACACGACCACACAGGAGTACAAGAGGTCCCGGAAGATCTCGTTGACGAACTCTTGAAACACTGCAGGAGCATTGCAGAGACCAAAGGGCATGACAAGGGACTCATAATGGCCGTCTCGAGTGTTGAAAGCCGTCTTTCACTCATCACCTGCACGGATACGGATCAGATTATAGGCTCCTCTAAGAAGACCCAAGCCCCTCTGATATGGTCAAACAGCTCTGGAATGAGTGGAAGAGGATACCTGTTCATGATGGTGATCTCATTCAAGCCCCTATAGTCAATGCACGGTCATAGAAACCCGTCCTTTTTCTTGACAAAGAAAAATCCGGCTCCAGCGGGCGAAGAGGACTTCGGTATAAAGCCTTTGGCGAGGTTCTCCCAGATGTACTCGGACATAGCTAAGGTCTCTGCGGGAGACAGGGGGTAGATTCTGTTCCTTGGAGGGGTCAAACCAGGGATTAGTTCAATTGGGCAGTCAAAAGGCCTGTGTGGAGGAAGAACCTCCGCTTCCTTCTTATCAAAGACATCAGCGTAGGAACTGTAGGCTGAAGGAAGGCCCGCAAGATCAGGAGGTGGCTGAGGAGCGACCGCAAGATGGACAGGAGTCAGGCAGTGAGCTTGGCAAGGGTGGCCCCAGTGGAGTACCTCCTCTGACAACCAGTCGAGGACAGGCTGATAAGTCCTTAACCAAGGGAGACCGAGTAGAATCGCATGGGAGAGCTTGGGCAAAACGTAAAAGGCTATCTTCTCTCGATGTAAGGCTCCGACTTGCTACTCCACTTCCTCAGTGACCAACGTGATGGTCTCCTGTAGCGGTTTGCCATCCACTATGGCAATCAGGCAAGGATTACATAGGGTAACCACGGAAATTTGGTACCTGTCCACTTCTTCACGCTGGATGAAGTTACCTGCCGAGCCCGAATCCACGTAGGCCACCTCGGACCCACGTCTCTGCCCTGAAACCACAATAACAGATATAGTAAGAGGTTGAGAGGAATCATTAGCACCTAGGGAGGCCTCTTTTACCTGACCTAGGTGGTGGCGTTTCCCGGTCTCTCAGGAGAGGTGCGGACAAAATGCGACGAACCCCCGCAATAGAGGCATAGGCCTTATGCCCGTCTCTCCCTCCGACCAACTCAGCCAACTTAAGGCTATCCACCTGCATGGGTTCAACCAAGGAGGGAGAAGAGTACCCGGCAGGGCGGGGACATGCGGACCGGTTGGAAAGAGAAGTCTGGGTATCCCGACCCGCGAGTTGATCCTTTATTCTGCTCGACAGACTGCACCAGAATGCCCCTACCAATGCTGCGTTATTGCAACCAAGCTTAGAGGAGAGAGTGCAAAAGTGGATCGCATACTACCCAACTGTGAGAAAACCATGATGAAGGTTAAAAAAGGACTTGGTAAGAGAGGCTAACCAACCCGGCTCATCAAAAACCCTGCGAAAAGTATCCAAGAAGACCAGAAGACTCAAGACAATGGAGTCGTCCCGTTCCCAGAGAGGGTTCAGCCAGGACAGGGCCTCTCCCTCCAGTTGGGACATAATGAAGGCCACTTTGACTCAGTCAGAGGGATACCGCTGAGGCAACCATTCAAAATGGAAGCTACACTGATTTAAGTACCCCCAGCAGAGCTTGGGATCACCACTAAACCGAGGTGGCTTGGCGAGGCGGGGTTTCGGGAGAGCTGTAAACACGGGAGGCAGAGTCGCGATCGCAGCGGCAGACTGAAGGACCGACAAACAGCTATCCACAGAGGCCATATAACTCAAAATATGGGCTTGAGTATCCTGTTGCTGACCCAGCTCCTGTTGAAGACTGGCTAGTTGAGGGGCATTTCCAGGATCAGCCACCTTCAGGGCCGACAAACAGGTGTCCATAGACTTCTTGACAGACATGATGCGTCCCTGATTCTCCCGTAAAAAGAGCAACTCCTTTTGGGTAGCAGCAGAAGTACAGGATCCTTGGCCTGATCGTACTGTTACCACAGCTGGTCAGGTGAGGAAAATCTCCAGGAGTGGACCCTCTGGATCGTGGCACTGAGGGGCCCCGGTCGAGCTGCCAGGTGGAGCCGACCCCTATACAGGGATCGTTAGGAGCAGGCCCAGGGGTTCGGGTACCATGATAGCCGGTACCAAGAGGGGCGGCTCAGAATGGACGGGAATAGGAGCACGAGACTGTAGGAGGTAGGACCAGAGTAGGATTGCAGGGCCGGACCAGGGATAGCAGGACGAAGCGGCATCACTGGAGACAGGACCGGAGTAGGACTGCGGGACTGGAGCATAGACAGCAGGACAGAGCAGGAACATGGGAGGCAGGACTGGAGTAGGACTGCGAAACTGGAGCATAGACAGCAGGATGGAGCAGGAACACGGGAGGCAGGACTGGGTACGACTGTGGGAGTGGAGCGTAGACAGCAGGACGGAGCAGGAACTCGGGAAGCAAGACTGGAGTAGGACTGCATGACTGGAGCATAGATAGCAGGACCCACAGAATACAGGACTGTGGGACTGCAGCAGGAACCACGGAAGACAGGACTGCGGGACTGCAGAGAGTACACGAGGAAGCAGGACCCTGTGTGCTAGCAAACACAATGATCAGGCGCATCCCTCAAAGGAGGATGGCCTGACATACCCCTGCCTGGTCTGCCATTGGTCCGACAGTGCTTTCGGGTCAGGTCACCGCCAGAGCACAAGTGACAGAAGGGAGGCGCGGCCGTGGCCTAGGGCGCATGCGCATTGCATGCAGAGATGCCGTCGGCCGCGAACCTGTCAGAATGGACAGCCACTCACGACCTACTCATTCATGGAAGAGGTGTGACTGCTTAGTGTACATTTGCACAATAAAAGCTTGTATAGGGCGCTGTTCACATAAAGGTAATGTATAGTGTCTGGTTCTCAGCCTATTAGTCATGCCACTACTATTCGATTAGGCGTGCCGGCCAGTAATCTCTTTATGCATCCCCAGTGTAAATACCCCTGTATACAAGACCAAACGTGCTGGGCTTGGTTGCACCCTGAAAAATATAGTGCACAAAATATATAAAAATTGTGAGGTATTGGTGGATATTTTGGCCAAAATATGCAAGCTCGCAACTCACATCAAGGGTCCCCATGCTTGTGAGTCCTATCACTAAACTAATAGCAAAGCCTGCTGTTTTTTTCAGAAGGACAATAACCCTAAACATTCTGCTAAAGCTACATCAGAGTGGTTTAAAGAGAAAGTATCATTATAAAAAGAACTATAATTTTAATCAGGTTTTTATGCTACATGTATGTTTAACCCCTTTCTGACATAGGGTGTATTAATGCGCCGATGTTGGACTCCCCTTGTTTGATGCAGCCTCCGGCGATGAGCCCTCACCTTTCCAGGCACATGTCAGCTGATATATACAGCTGACATGTGCCCGCAACTGCTGCCGGTGAAATCGCATTCCACCCACGGCTGTTAACAATCTCTCACAGTGGCATTTAATTCATGCTTCCTGGAAGCGCATAACTATTCCCGTCCATCCGTGACCCCGTCATATGATTTTGGGTCACCGATGGGCTGGCATGACAGCCTGAGGTCTCCAGCAGACCTATATTGTTGTCATAGCTAGATTGCTATGAGCATCGCCTTTGTGTAGCAGAGGTGATCAGACAACTGCAGCTTCCTGTCTCCCATCGAGACTATTGAAGCATGCAAAAAGTAAAAAAAGTTTTTAAAAACATTAAAAAAATATAAAAAGTTCAAATCACCCCCCTTTTGCCTCATTCAAAATAAAAAAGTAAAAAAATCTAATATACACATATTTGGTACAACCACTTTCAAATTCGCCCAATCTAACAATATAAAAAAATAAAAATAATTACCCAATCACTAAATGGTGTAACGAGAAAAAAATCAAAATGTCAGAATTATGTTTTTTTTGGTCGCCTCTACATTACAACAAAATGCAATAACGGGCGATCAAAAGATCACATCTACACCAAAACATCAGCTCAGTGTGCAAACAATAAGCCCTCACTGAGCCCCAGATCACAAAAATGGAGACGCTGTGGGTCTCGGAAAATGGCGCTCACTTTTTCTTTTTACCAAACTTTGGATTTTTTTTCATAACTTAAATAAAAAAGAACCTAGACATGTTTGGTGTCAGTGAACTCATAATGGCCTGAAGAATCATAATGGCAGGTTAGTTTCAGCATTTAATTAACATGGTAAAAAAAAAAACCTGTAGAGTTGCACTTTTTTTGCACTTTCACTGCACTTGGAATTTTTTTCCTGTTTTCCAGTACATGATATGTTAAAATCAATGGTGTCGTTCAAAAGTACAACTTGTCCCACAAACAACAAGCCCTCATATGGGCATATTGGCTGAAAAATAAAAAAGCTATGGCTATAGGAAAAGAGGAGCAAAAAACAAAAATACCCCCGGTCATGAAGGGGTTAAAAAGTGGCATTTTTTTTTCATATTACAATCTATTTTGAATTCATAACTAGGCTGCGAGTGTGGGGAGCTGGAGACACCGTTTCTATGGCTGTTATGTACCATTTCTCACACAAAGAGATTTATTCAGATAGCTTGACTGAACTGTAGAGTCATGTATGAGTATTTCGAAAGAAGATTTATTTTTAAACTGAATTTTTGAAGTTATGCAAAATGACAGTAGGTAAAAAAAACTATTCTGAACCAGAGATGAAGACATAAGGTTCTAAGATGGTGGACATTCATAGAATGAGGAGGAATAAGAGAGGGGTTACTGACATCAGAGCTAGGGAGGCAGACGGATAGAGAAGGAGGACAATTTTCTAAAAGGCAAACATTACTGCATAGCAATGCAACAAAATTATACATTACAATACTGCATGATTCCCAAGTCATGGGACTAAACACAATCTTTATTAAAAGAGAAAAAAAAGAGTAAAATTTCACACTCACCATTTAGACTAATACTTACTATCCTTTCAGGAAGAGTTTATAGCAAAGGCTCCATCTTTTCAGAGGCAAGATTACAATGACAGGTAACACCTCTATACACAGGTGATAATAAAGTATTCACCAATTACAATGGGTGATTTCACACCTGATCCTGGTCCCCTCCCTTCACAATGACATTTGCACAGGCTCAATAAATACTTGAATACATAAGAAAGGGTTTGAATCTAACTATTGTGGCTGTGTACATGTGTTGTTTCCTGAAACGATTAGTTAGAGTCTAAAAAGCGCCATTGACCATTGTGAATACTACAAGAGTTCTAATTTTAATTTTAAAAAATAAATTAAAAAGCCCAGACCTCAATCAACCATGAGAATCCGTGGCATGACTTGAACAGGCACAACCACCAGCCTAGACTTCCCAGAGGGGGGTTAAGCGATAGGGACCCCAACTAGCTTCATTATTGCTCTACTCCTGTGTCGTCTAACAGGGTAAAGCTCTAGGAGCTCTGTTGTTCACTACCTTTATGTGGAGTAACAGCGTTAGGTACTGTGCACTCTGTTCACGATGAGTGACTCTCTGTGATCGAAGTGCTTTCTCACAGCTTCGCTCTGCCATTGTTCACTAGCTGCGGTTTAACATCACTGCATGGTGTACCCCGAGATGCGATTGCACTTTATTATAATTTATATTTAGTGTGATCAGCAAACCGTAATATAATATCTTTACCTTTTGAGGATGTTGGAATTTCTTTCCTCTTGCTGTTAAATACTAACGCTTATTAAAACTCTCTATTTTTTTTCTTAATCATTATTTGTGTCACAGTAAAAAAACATTTTCTCTTTTAAAATGATAGCCATTTTGTTCAAGCTAAACAGTACGATCCTGCTACCCATTTACTGCTGCTGAGTGAAACGATTGTCATGTGGCAGTAGATTTGTTCCAGTGTGCCAAAATTACACTGATCACTGAGTTAGCAAATGTATAATACATTGAATGTTGCTTACACAGTGTGCACTGTGCTTTATACTTTACTACTATCTACTTGCTGATGTATGCATATAAAACGTTAGGTATTCAATCTCCTCAGCATAAGTGATCATAGAAACAGTTGGGAGAAGCTTCTTAGCTCAGTGGTGAGGTGATGCGTGTTAGGTTGGCAGAACGCACCAAATAATAAAATAATAATGAGGTGCGTTCGCAGCCTGGGGTCCACCGTGCAGAGATGGAATACTGCTGCTAAGTAATGGCAGACACTATATGGCGGTATAATAAGTGAGCACACGCGTGTTAACATCACCCGGTGAGTACGAGGCGGACTCTGTTGCCTCACAAAGCCGCACCACCGCCAAATACAAATGCCGAAGCCTGCTAAGCTCACAGAGCTCGGCCAAGTGAGCGCTGGTGTAAAGCCACAGGACTCTGCCACAAGACACAGGGTCGGAGTCTTTCTAGACTAACCAGCACTCAGAGCCGCAGTAGATGCAGTACTTATGTGCCTAGCTGGATGGCACAATATGGCGTTCAGAGAGGTGCTGTGAACTGGAGCACTATGGCACTAGACTAAGCCACTACAAGGCGCTGACTCTGACTCTAACTTTAAAACCCTAAACCATACATATCCAAGGGAGGGGAGTCTTAATGAGTCAGTCACCAGAAACATGCATCCATCATCACTTACACACAATACCATAAGAGTCTATACTAGCGCATGACCGTGTGGCCATGCAGCTCTTTTATAGCTGTGTCCTTCTGGGACCTTCTCATTAGTGGTCCAATCAGAGCAGGAATGGGACCTGCGCATGTGACCCCGACCTCCAATGAGACGTCGTCCCACGGGCATGCTCAGTAGGCAAAATACAGGACTTAGTCCCTGGAGCGTCTGTTTGCTGCTGACTCAAGCATGGTGTTACATCAGAGCCTGAGGGAGCAACCAGATGGCTAGCATTAGCCTAGGCAAGATGCCTGGACTGACGTCTTTGCTGAGCAGGAATCTCTGCAGCCGCAGAGGAATGGGATACTGCAGAGGACATGGCTTGAGATCCCCCCTGCGCAGTGGGGGAAACTTGACGCCTAACATTGCCCCCCCTCCCTCCTGAGCCTCGCTATGCTCAAAGGCCGCAATGAGTGGTGCAGCACGGATGTTTTCCACTGGCTCCCAGGTCCGATCCTCTGGGCCATGACCACTCCAATCCACCAGATAATACTTTTTTCCACGTACTACCTTGCAGCCCACAATGGCGTTCACCTCAAACTCATCCGAGGACAAGTTTGATGCCCCGGCAGATGACTCGGAGAACCAGGACATGTGAACAGGCTTAAGGAGAGAAACGTGGAAGGTATTAGTGATACCCAGGCGTGGGGGAAGGGCCAGCCGGTAGACTACAGGGTTGACCTGTTCGAGGACCTTGAAAAGACCAATGTAGCGAGGTTTGTTCAACGCAAACTACGCTCATGGTAGCAGGGATGCCCAGCTGTTATGATTGAGTCACCGTAGGAGGCAAAAACAGAAATGCTAGCTAAGTCCAGAAAACCAGAGAGGTTGGCAGCTATCTGATTGCAGACCCCTGAACCTATCAACACAACTAGCAGTAGCCGTGGGGGGTTCCTACGATGCCCTAGACCCCTCGATCACAGCCGGAGGACTAAATAGCCTAAAGACAGAAAGGGAAAACTAAACTGCCCCAGAGCAGACCCCAAAGCAAAAGGCAGCCCCCCACATATAATGACAGTGAAGCAAGAAGAAAGAACACAACACAGACAGAAAGATAGACTGAGCAAAGACGGGGCCCAAGCTAACTAGATAGGAAAGGACAGGAAGGCTCCTGTCTGCAATCCGTGAAAAACCCTATGAAAAAAGAGCCAACAGATTGACAGTGAAAAAGGCCCTGAAGACGCTAGGCTTCAGAAAGACTATGTCAGTACTCAGGAATATTCTGAAGACAGAGCAACCAGCAAAAGGAGATTCAGCTCACCCCAGCAGGGAATGGCAGAATACAGAAAAGCAAGGCAAACAAAAACAAAACACAAATGCTAAAAGGCAAAGCAGAAAACTTAGCTTTAGAGGAGCAGGAATCAGACTGGTCTCCTAGAAGTCCACAGAGAAATCACCCGCAGGGCAGAAGGGCGTCGGCAGCCTTATATCCAGTCCGTGACTCCACTCAGCCAGTCATCATCATTAGGCTCAGGTGCCTGATAATCAAGCTCATTACCTTCCTTTACCAGAATAGGGAGTTCACCAGACCTCAGTGACGATGGGGAAAATGAACTCACAACACCCAGCCATCCTGCCTTGCCAAGACAAAGTGTCGTAAATATGTGACCAAGGTCTGGTTGTCCCTCTCTACCAACCCGTTCATCTCGGGATGATAGGCCGAGGAGAGATTCAGCTCAATGCTGAGGAGACTACAGAGTTCTCTCCAGAACCGAGACGCAAACTGGGGGCCCCAGTCATTGACTACCTTATCTGGCATACCATAAAGGTGAAAGATATGTCTAATGAACAGCGCTGCCAGACCCCATGCAGAAGGTAACCTCGTGAGAGGCACCAGATGACCCATTTTGGAGAAATGGTCGGTGACAACCCAGATAGCCGTGCTACCCCTGGACTTGGGCAGACCCACCACAAAGTCCATGCCGACCATCTCTCAGGGCCTGTCAGCCACCAGCAGGGGGTGAAGTAGCCCAGCGGGCCCTTGCCAAGGGGACATGTTCTAGGCACAGGAGACACACGCCTGAATATAGTCCCTGATGTCATGGGCCATATGCGGCCACCAGAACGTCCTCGCCAGAAGCTCAGAGGTCCGTTTTGTTCCAAAATGTCCACCCACCCTGTACGAGTGAGACAAAGAGAGGACCTCTGGTCGCAGACGGGCAGGGGCAAATGTCTTGCCCGGAGGTACATACTCAACAGCAACCGGAGCAACGGTCTTCAGGCTCTCGGAAGGGAAAATCACCCGCGGCTCCTCCTCCGATGACACCACAGAGTGGGACAGAGCATTGGCTTGGACGTTCTTCTCCCCAGAGAGAAAATGAAAGGTACGGTGGAACGGGGAGAAGAACAGGGACGATCTAGCCTGACGAGAGTTCAGCCTCTGGGCTGTCTGCAAATAAACCAAGTTCTTATGGTCAGTGAACACCTGGAAAGTGTGGTGAGCCCCTCCAGGAGGTGTCTCCACTCCAAAAAGGCCAACTTCATAGCTAGCATCTCCCTGTCCCTGATGGAATAATTCCTCTCTGCCAGTGTGAAGGTCTTGGAGAAAAAGAAGCATGGGTGCTTCCGACCTTGCATGTCCTTCTGGAACAGGACCGCTCCAGCACCGACGGAAGAGGCATCCACCTCCAGAATAAAGGGTTTATCTACATCAGGGTGATGTAGAATGGGAGCGCTAACGAAATGGGACTTAATGGAGGAGAAGGCCTTGGCCACAGGTTCTGCCCATAACTTGGGATTCGCTCCCTTCTTAGTAAGGGCAACCAAGGGAGCTACCAAAGTCGAGAAGTGGGGGATAAATTGTCGATAGTAATTTATGAACCCCATAAAGCGCTGCACCACTTTAAGAGAATGGGGCTCCTGCCAATCTATCACCACCTGTAGTTTGGCAGGATCCATGGCCAGTCCCTGGGTGGAGATGATATAGCCCAGGAAAGGCAAGGACTCCTGCTCAAACACACACTTCTCTAATTTTGCATAGAGGGAGTTTGCCCACAGGAGGTTGAAGACTTTGCAAACATCTCTCTGGTGGGAGTCAATATCTGGAGAGTAGATGAGTATATCATCCAGATAGACTACTACCGAGGTGGTAAGCATATCCCTGAAGATATCGTTCACAAAGTCTTGGAAGACATCCGGGGCATTACAGAGCCCGAAGGGCATCACCAGGTTTTCATAGTGCCCATCCCTGGTGTTAAATGCAGTCTTCCATTCGTCCCCCTCACGGATGCGTATCAGGTTATAGGCCCCCCGCAGATCTAATTTGGTGAAAACTCTTGCTCCCCGTAATCTATTGAACAGTTCCGATATCAGGGGCAGAGGATATTTGTTCTTAACGGTGATGGCGTTAAGACCCCTGTAATCGATGCAGGGGCGCAGTTCTCCATTCTTCTTCTGGACGAAGAAGATTCCCGCCCCCACTGGTGACACTGACTTCCTAATGAATTCTCTTGCCAGATTCTCCCTGATGTATTGAGACATGGCCTCTGTCTGCGGGAGAGACAAGGGGTAGACTCGACCCCGGGGTGGCTCAGCACCCAGCAAGAGCTCAAAAGGACAGTCATAGGGGCGATGTGGTGGAAGGATCTCCACCGCCTTTTTGGAGAACATGTCTGCATACTGACGATAGTGTTTGGGGAGCGAGGAGAGATCTGCGGGGACCTCGGTGGAGGCAACCTGAATGCACTCCCTCTTACATTTACCCTCACATGATTTACTCCATCCAAGAATCCTCCATGAGGACCACTCTATATGGGGAGAGTGATAGAGCAACCAGGGGACCCCTAGAAGAACCTGGTCAATACCCTCGGGCATGATGAGGAGGGATATCATCTCCTGATGAGATGGAGACACCGAGAGTAACAAGGGGGCAGTCTGGTGGGTTATCTGTGAGGGTAGAGTTGCGCCATTCACCACTCAGACAGTTCCTGGTTTAGATATCATAACCAGGGGTATTGTGTGCCGTTGAGCGAAAGCGGACATCATAAAATTACCCTCTGCTCCGGAATCCACGCAAACCTCCACCACCAGAATGGAAGAACCAAACTCAAATGTCCCCTTAAAGGACAGCTTGGAGGAAAACACTGCTGATTTCAGTGAGCCGCCTCCTACGGCCACTAGGTGCGAGCGTTTTCCTAGCCGCTGTGGGCACTGGTTGGCAAGGTGACTGGACTGCCGGAAAACATGACAGATCACAGGAGTTTTAGCGGACCAGGGCCTGGATCCCTCATGAGTAGCCCCCTGACACTCGGACGCCCGATCGGGAGATTCCAGAGATTTAACTAAACTGGGTGCCAACCTAAACTTCTGCCTACACTGGGACCGCTCCAACCTTCGCTCGGCAAAGCAAAAATCAATACGGGTGGAGACGGTGATAAGCTCCTCCAGTGTGGCGGGAATCTCCCTGATGGCCAGGGCGTCCTTCACATGGTCAGTCAAACCTCTCCAGAATGCCGGAATGAGGACCTTATCTGGCCACTCCAACTCAGAGGCCAGTGTCCGGAACTGGATGGCAAAGTGGATGACCATGGACGAACCCTGTGACAATGCCAGCAGCCTGAGCGCGGCATCATGGATGACTCGCGGTCCCAGGAAGACCTGTGCCCAAGAACTGCGAGGCACTCTGTACCACATGATTACTACGCTCCCACAGTGGTGTGGCCCACTCCAAAGCCCTGCCCGACAAGAGGGAAAAAATAAATCCAACCTTAGCCGCTAGGAGGGGAATCGTGTAGCCAGGAGCTCCAGCAGTATAGTGCACTGGCTCACAAAACCCCTACAAGAGGCATTTTCGCCCAAGAACTTCTCGGGCAATGGGAGGCGGGATAAAGTTGGGGCAGGAATGGCAGTGGGCACACGAGAGACAGCCTCCGTGACTCACTGAACAGTGACCGCGGTAAGATCCACAGCTGAGGTTGAGCGCTCGAGAGTCGCCAACCTGCCCTCCAGCTGCTGGATGTACCTATGGAGTCGCTGCTCGTCCGCCATTACTAGCCAGACCCTGGCGCTAGTATACTTTTAGGCTGACAGAATGCACCAAATAATAAAATAATAATGAGGTGCTGCTAAGTAATGGCAGACACTATATGGCGGTATAATAAGTGAACACATACAGGTTAACGTCACCCGGTGTGTGTGAGGCAGACTCTGTTGCCTCACAGAGCCGCACCACCGCCAGATACAAATGCCGAAGCCTGGTAAGCTCACATAGCTCAGCCCAGTGAGCACTGGTATAAAGCCACAGGACTCTGCCACAAGACACAGGGTCGGAGTCCCTCTAGACTCACCAGCACTCGGGTCCGCAGTAGATGCAGTACTTATGTGTCTAGCTGGATGACACAATATGGTGCTCAGAGAGGTGTTGTGAACTGGGAGCACTGTGGCTCTAGACTCAGCCACTACGAGGCGGTGACTCTGACTCTAAAATCCTAAACCATACGGATTCAAGGGAGGGGAGTCTTAATGAGTCAGTCACCAGATACATGCATCCATCATCATTCACACACAATACCTTAAGAGTCTATACTAGCGCATGGCCGTGTGGCCATGCGGCTCTTTTATAGCAGCATCCTTCCGGGCCCTTCCCAGTAGTGGACCAATCAGAGCAGGAACGGAACCTGCGCATATGACCCCCGACCTCCAATGAGACGTCGTCCCACGGGCATGCTCAGTCGGCAAAATACAGGACTTAGTCCCTGGAGCGTCTGTTTGCTGCTGACTCAAGCATGGTGTTACAGCAGAGCCTGAGGGAGCAACCAGATGCCGAGCATTAGCCTGGGCAAGATGCCTGGACCGACGTCTTTGCTGAGCAGGAATCTCTGCGGCCGCAGAGGAATGGAAGACCGCAGAGGACATGGCTTGAGATTCCCCCAGTGCAGTGGTGGAAACTCGACGCCTAACAATGCGTTTCCTGTAAGCTGGCATAAATCAGTTCAGTCCAGCCAAGTTCGTGGAGAAGAAAGCACTATTCCTCCTAAAACCTATTCCATGCTGAGGGGACATCTTTCTTTATATAGTTGCCTTCACAAAATAGTGAAGCTTTCCATAGTAAGGAGAGATAATGTTGAAGAAGTGTTCTCCTTCCAAAATGATCTTTATAACAGTACTACATAAATTTCATGCCACAAACTTGTCTGTGCTACATCCTGCAGAAGGGAATGGTAGCTCCTAAAACCGTGAGTATCTCTGTACTCATAGTGTGTCACCATGGTGAGCCAACTAGTGAAGGTCCTTCCATCAATGAAGCATTACATGGAATTTGCATTCCTATAACAACTCCTCCATAACAAGTGAAGTGAACTTCACACCAGCCGCTCAAGAGGCCTAAATCTGCTAATTCGCAAGGACATGTAACATCCACTCATACACAAAATACTAGGGGAACCCAAGGCTGTGAACTACATCCAATGTGCCTTTAATGAGACTGTAACCTGCTATTTCCTTCAGCAAAGAAGTGTCATTTGTGCAAGTTCACACGTGTCTGGATTCATTCAAACTCATTAACACTATTGGCATTCCAGCACCAGGACCCATAAATCACCTCTATAAGAACACCCCTGGGAGATCCTATACCATCTCCATAAGTGCCACCTCCGTCTATTGATCCAATTGTTGTGGTCTCGAACAACGTGCGGGTCCAGCAGCTCACTTCAGCTACAATATCATTACCATTTACTGCCAATGTAAGTACATATCTCAGCTGGCCTTTCTACAACATCTGATGTCTTCACTGTTGCTCACCACAAATCCATTTCAAGTTCAGATAGAAATTCAAAAAACTGGAAAAACTTCAGATGGATAAATACTTTTATGAAGCACTGTATTTTGGATGGTGATGTTATTTCAATAATCTACTGCTAACTGTGTTATCTTGTTTTAGTCAATTAATTTACTTGATGTACAGTGCACCAGGACTTCTTGTAGCTAAGTTCTACGATTTTGGCCTGTTTCATTTTAAAATGTTTCATAGTTTTCAAATATATATAAAAATTGATTAACTAAAATAACTAGTATAATTTCTTTTACAGATTTTATGCATAAAACTGCTTGCAGCCAAAATGATCACAAACCAAACGTAATAAGTAACAGTCGCAAGTCTTTAAAAAACTAAGCAGATGTGACATTTTACATAGCCACATACAATTATTAATTAATGACGGAAACGCTATTCTAATTACTTGTTTACAGCTACACATAAAATCATTATATTGCAATAAAACCTTCAGCTATGCATATCACGCCATAACTATTATTAATTTTACTGTGTTCCCTTTCGGTGCTGTCGACAGTCATTTAGCAAGAAAAAAAGCAAAAATACACATTTGTATATTGCATATATTTCAGAAAAGCAATGCTTCGGTCCTGGAAAATGATCTGCAGCCGTGTGTCCATAAATCTTGATGACACCAATTAAATTAATGTAATTAAAGCCAGTCTTTGAAAAATATATGGAAGCTCAAGCAGTAAAGTGATAGATTTATCTTTATAAGGTAAAAATACTGCCTAGCCCGATCAGCATCACAAGGTTGTGTTTTGGATGACCTGTTAAAAATCTTGTCATTTATATCTTTCATGTTCTTTGAACAAAATGCTTACAGAGACATCTTAATTTTCAGCATGGGGAGTAACATGGAGCTCTTCTCACACTTTCTTCCTAATACATTGGTGAAACCAGGTGAAATTGTAATGAAAAATGTCCATTTTGTATTGGAAAAAATGTCCCAATTGGAATAAATGAGGTTCTAAGACCATGCGAAGGCCAAAAATGCTATTCCAATGTCAGATGTAAAGCTATCATTTGTAGAAAATGCAATCTAAGAGTGTTATTACAGGATTTAGATGTGTCTGTGTTTCAGAAAAGCAACAATTCATTTAATAGTGATTTAGTTGCTTACTGGCTGTATGTGGGAGTAAATTGAAATGGTAGGGCCAAAAGCCAAACTGTAATTAAAGAAACCTATGCAATCCCACCAAAGGTTCTCAAAAACTTGAAATTCACAATGAAGAAAATCTTTCCCAAGGTCAAAGATGACAAGAGCATTTTATTATGCTTGGGAAATATAAAAAAAAACCCAGAGCAAGTGATTTTATTATATTATAATATGAAGACAGCATAGTATTGCAAATTATATTCCTCCCTGAGGCAAGTCAGTATGAAAATAACAATTAAGGGAAATTTACTTTTCAGATCATGTTGGATTTCTGGAGTAAACATTTGTTGTGTTTCAAAAGTATATTCTTTCAATTCCACACTATACTTTTATGCTCAGAATTCTAAATTAAATAAAATTTAACTTAGAGTTGTCTTTTAAGCAGATAGAATTATACATAATGTGTGGTTTCTCCTAATTCAATACAAAATATTAATTTTTAATAATGACTGTAGTCTCAGAATTATTCGACCTTCAACCCTTCATGGCTAACATATTTAGTATTTATTTATAATACCTTGGCTGTTATAACTATAGATAAGCGAACCTTTTAAGGTTCGGTTCGGTTAGGATTGTACTTACCGATGTTTGCCTAAAAGTTCGCCGAACGTATTTAAACCTTATTGAAATTAATGGGAGTTGAAACCAAACACAAAAACAACACCTTCAGGGGGGCACGGAAGCTGCCAAAACAGTTCAAATTAGGGACAGACACCAGGAAAAGTGGCATCAACTGACCAGAGTACAAATAGTGTAATTGTGAAGCACGAATGCATGTAACAGGGTCTGGGACAGTAATTGGAAGAGCATTTCTAGCTTAACCGCTTTCTGCCATTGGACGTACTATCCCGTCCATGTGACCTACAATGATTATATGAGTCAAATGCCCAAAGGGAGCAACTCTATGTAGTGCCACAATGGAAAACTTCTCACATATCAAGTGCAAAAAGTGATTTATATATTGACACACACATATATTTAAAAACTTTCTTTTATCCAAGAATGAGTATGAATATCTGTGAAAGGACAAAAACAAATCACCAGGCTTACTTAATGTTTAAAAAGAGCACAGAATAGCACAAAAAATAGCCACATTATAGTGTCCAGACGTCATTAAGGTATGCGGAAGGTAAGTACATATATATTTGCCAACTAGTAACAATAGAATGACTACCAATGCAGTCAAACAATAGGGGGCTTGTTCATAGTCTCAAGAGAGTATAAATATGCTAATGCAATGAATTCCCCACCCCCGCTACCCATTAGGTGCTGAGATAAAGTGCTATTGATAGTGCAAACTTCAAACACAAAAAATCATACCCATGTGGGAGCCCAGTGTGCTGCACCAATGCTCGACACATTTCGCCAGATAGGGCCTCATCAGGGGGCTGTGTGGTCATCCCGTCCATGTGACCTGGGATTTAATTCCCATGGATGGGATAGTACATCATAGTGATCAGTGGCGCCATCGGGGGGGAGCGCCGCTAATCGCGGCCGGGTGTCAGCAAATTATCACTTCTGTGAAGCCCTTGGGAGTTCAAAGTGCTCACCACACATCTAGATGAGTTTCTTGGGGGGGTCTAGTTTCCCAAATTGTGTCATTTGTGGGGAGTTTCCACTACTGTTTAGGCACAGCAGGGGCTTTCCAAACGCGGCATGGCATCCGATCTCAATTCCATTAAAAAAAAGTCAAATGGCGCTACTTCCCTTCCGAGCTCTGCCATGCCACCAAATAGTCATTTACCCTCACATATAGGGTATCAGCATACTCAGTACAAATTGCACAATAACTTTTGGGGTCCTGTTACACTTGGGAAACTAAAAATTGGGGGTGAAAAGATAATTTTTGTGGAAAAAATATGATTTTTAATTGTACAGCTTTACATTATAAACTTCTGTGAAGCCCTTGGGGGTTCAAAGTTCTCACCACATATCTAGATAAGTTCCTTGGGAGTTCTAGTTTTCAAAATGGGGTCACTTGTGGGGGTTTTACACTGTTTAGGCACATCAGGGGCTCTCCAAACGAGACATGGCATCCGATCTGAATTCCAGCCAATTTTGCATTGAAAAGTCAAACGGCGCTCCTTCCCTTCTGAGCTCTGCCATGCACCGAAACAGTGTTCCCCCCACATATCATTTATCAGCGTACTCAGGACAAATTGCACAATAACTTTTGCAGTCCAATTTCTTCTGTTACCCTTGGTAAAATAAAAATATTGGACCTGAAGTAATTTTTTTGTGAAAAAAAGTTAAATGTTCATTTTTTTTAAACATTCAAAAAATTCCTGTGAAGCACCTGAAGGGTTAATAAACTTATTGAATGTGGTTTTGAGCACCTTGAGGGGTGCAGTTTTTAGAACGGTGTCACTTTTGGGTATTTTCTATCATATAGACCCCTTATAGTGACTTCAAATGTGATGTGGGCCTTAAAAATGAAATGGTGTTGTAAAAAATGAGAAATTGCTGGTCAACTTTTAACCCTTATAACTTCTTAACAAAAAAAAATTGGTTCCAAAATTGTACTGATGTAAAGTTAACATTTGGGAAATGTTATTTATTAAGCTTTTTGTGTGCCATATCTCATATGTGATTTAAGGGCATAAAAATTCAAAGTTGGAAAATTGTGAAATTTTTGTCAAATTTCCATTTTTTTCACAAATAAACGCAAGATATATCTATGAAATTTTACCACTAATATGTCACGAGAAAACAATATC
Organism: Dendrobates tinctorius; assembly: GCF_039654945.1. NCBI lineage: Eukaryota > Metazoa > Chordata > Amphibia > Anura > Dendrobatidae > Dendrobates > Dendrobates tinctorius. The sequence continues at coordinate 14,117,370 of NW_027361690.1, forward strand.
AGAATCACCGGGATACATGGAAGCATTCCAGAGTTATTAGCTCATAAAGGGACAGTGGTCATAATTGTAAAAATTGTCCTGGTCATTAATGTGCAAACCACCCTTGGGGGTAAACATTGATCAGTAACAGGTGGATGAATGGCCGGTGTAGGCCTGGTGTTCCGATACCCCTGCCAAATTCAGGCAACACACATGAAGGAGACCCAACTTGAAGTTCAAATATTTCCAAAAATTTTGGGTTAGACACCAGGAAAAGTGGCATCAAGTGACAAACAATGAAAAGATAATAATGGTGCAGCAGTCAGGAATGGACCTCAAATGAGCCAGGATCTGGGCCAGCATTTTTAGCTTTGAAATTAAGTTAAAAAGTTAAAATTACGAAGTGGGCAAGAGACAGGAGTAGGCCTGATGTGCTGGGAGCCCTGATACCTCATGCTACAGTTCAAACTGCTTTTCTGTTCAGCCACACACAGGTGGCACAAATATCAGCTGCGTAGACTACTATTGTTAGAGACATTTAAGGATAGTAACACAGGTATTTGACTGAAAGTAAGTTCACGTCTGCAGGTCTGAGAGTCTGCTACAGGTAAAACACATGAAAGAGACTGAACTTGGAGTCCAAACATTTCCAAAAAGTCAGGGTCAGACACCAGAAAAAGTGGCATCAATTGACCCACAGTAGACATTTTATAATGGTACAGCAGTCAGGCATGGGTCATGCATGAGACAGCGTCTGAGACACCATTTACAGCTTTGAAATTAAGTTGAAATTAAGTGGTGGGTGAGGGAAAGGTGCAGGCCTGCTGTGCTGTGAGCTCTGATATCTCATGAAACAGCTCAAACTGCTTTTCTGCTCAGCCCCACTCAGGTGGCACAAATATCAGCTTTTTTGACTATTATTGTTAGAAACATTTAAGGATAGTAACACAGGTAGTTGACTGAAAGTAAGTATAGGCCTGCCAGTCTGGGACTCTACTGCTATAGGCAACACACATGAAGGACACCCAACTTGTAGTCCAAACATTTCCAAAAATTAGACACCAGGAAAAGTGTCAATTGACTAACAATAGAAATTTTATAATGGTGCAGCATAGATGAATAGGACAGGGCCTGGCCCAGCATTTCTGTCTTACAAAATGATCAGTAAGAGGTAGATTAGTCATAGATGTAGTGATAGGTGACTGACAGCTATGGGCCTAAGGTTGGGAAACATCAGGTGACAAGACGGAAAAGTTACATAGAACATGAGTGGGAAAAAGAGAAGTTGTTGTGGGAGGTAGAATAGGTGTCACGGGGCAGTTGTGTGGAAACAGGAGACATGGAACCAGGGCCCCTGAACTGTCCCTCAGGCTAAAGGGGTGCCCTAACGCTCCTTAACTTGGGGGTACACTTGATGGTAGTGAGGCCCAAGTCCCCCACCTGTCCCTATCTCCTGTTCAGCCCTGAGCTAAACACCCAACCCCCTCCCCAGGAGGTGAGACAGGGAATAAAGTGAACTGCACCAATAACATGAAAGGAAAAATAAAACAGACACCATGGGGTTAAAGCAACTAAAAACCAAAACTTAGCTTTATCTGCTGCCAATGCTCCCAGCAGCAGAGTAAGGCATCCGATCAGCATCTAGCAACATCACCACTGCTCCAGATAAGCTGAACCCCCTCTGCACCAGGTAGTTCCAGTCTTCACCAAGGTTGGTTAGCAAATGACCAGTATTACCAAGAGTGATCTGCAGCACCAGGTGGCCTTATAAAGGGAAGTGGGAGTAGTCACCACCTGCTGACTAACTAAACATGTAGTAACACCAGCGGCCACCGGGGGGGGAACCCAGCAGCCGACCAATTACAGTTGTAATAACACCAGCGGCGGCAAAAACCCATATTAATCCCCGAGGGCCAGGAAGGAAAAGGTTTATGTAAGAGAGTCCAGACTCTGACACAGATCCAAAAATGGATTGTGACAATAGGCTTGGTGTTCAACAGGTACATGGGTTAGTTGTTAATGTTATTGAAAGTTCAACTGAACAAACACAGTTTCATCCTGTCGAAAGGCAACTGACAACATCTGTTACTGGGCCTCTCCTCCTCCTCCTCCTCCACTTTAACATCACACACAGTGCAATCTTCAGAGGTGGCACCCCAATCACCCTTTGACCCTGCATCACAAATTTACAAATGATCAATTGACTGTGGGGCAAACAGATGGGCCATTCTGCAGAGCTCTTCACACATTCTATTCTATGAGAATCAGAGGTGTGCTCCGAAGATTCACGAAATCCAGAGGAGGAAAGCAACAACACAGATGTCCAAATTCTTTTCACGTGTGGTCCGGAGACAGACGAAGTAAGGTCCAAGCAGAATTCAGACACTTCTCACCAGACTTCAGCCACTGGGGGAAGGAGGTGATCCTGCTGAGACTCCGATACCAGAGGTGCTTGCAGACTATGCTGTGGTGTCAAGTCAGGAAAAGGAGGAGGTTGACTCTCAGGGTGAGAAGTGTAAGAGTAGAGAGGTTGATGATGAGGTTTTAGATCCCACTTTGTGTGAACCCAGAGGTGTGCAGCTGAGTAGCTCAACAGAGGAGATGGATGAGGAGGAAATTGAGGAGGTTACGTTGCGACTTCCCTCTCAGACACAACGTGATACAACCAAAACAAGCACTGCATCCTCATCCCGAATTCTGGCTGTGGCAAACATCAGTCCTGAGTGTTTATACTAATATTGTCCAGACACAATGTTAAACTGGCACTTCAAAGACATATGAAATCAACAAAAAACATACCGGGCTAGCATATTACCAATTGCCGGAATAATGAAGAGATCCAGAAAAAAATAATATATAAAAATAATCATTTATTATTAATACACAACAAACATAACAATTAAAAAAATGCCCAAAAGAAGGCGCAAATAGCCCTAAACAAATAAGATGTTAACAGGCATAATAATTATTTACATATAAAGATGGAAAATGAGCACTTAAAAAGTAAAAAGTGCAAAAAAAGCCTCCAAAATACACTGCTGTATGTAAATGGTTAAATATCTAAATATATCAAAAATATCCTGAACAGCATAATGAATCTGAAGGACAAATCTACCGGCAACATGACATGATTGTCTAAGTCCGCAAGTAGATCAGCCTAGGAAAAACCACTAAAAAATACCCAAAAGGATCTACTATAGGTGTCTAATTACATAACATAATACATGTGGCAGTAAAATGTGGAACAGCAAGATGCTAACATCTAAGTCCTCATACAAATCTATCTAAGCTGACCACTCAACAATACGTAATGAGGCCAGAACAAAAATACATAAATATACCTGATTTCAGTGGACTCAATAACACATGGGCATCGCAGCCTCCTCCACCCCAATGCGCGTTTCACAGTAAGCTTCTTCCAGGGGCGTGTTCAGGTAACGGGCGGGCTCAGTTAAATAGCACCAAGAACCAATCACCAAGCGCCAAGTGAATGTGAAGTGACTGACATATCATCTCCTTCTGATGTAAACGGCGCATGCGTGGTCAGACACCACCGTAAGAAACTCACTTCCAGGGACGCGCTCATCAGACCGCCGGCTGATTAAGCCCGTGGTCCAAATGCCAGAGCACTATTGGAACTGAACGGCAGTTAACAGATCTCACAAGCGCACAATCAGAAGAGAGATCAAATCAACAATAACAAATATTAGTGGATGACATATACAAATATATTTATAAAGTGAATAATAAATTATCCAATAATCCACATATAAATACTATACAAAAAAGTGAATAGATTATATATAAAATTATATATAAACAAAATGAAAAAAACCAATAATCCACTAATGAATAGAAAACAGTGAATGATATTATAATATATCTAAAAAAGATAATTAGTTTATCTTAGAAATATAAAAATTCCAAGAACTGACAGGTTAAAGTTCAAATGTGCAATGTGTACTAATATAAATCAGATACAAAAAGGCGCTATTTTTATCTAAGAGATCCATTCCATCATACCAAAGATCCAATTGGAACCTCCAGTCTCATATATATAGTCACAAAGGTACATAAACTAATACCAAATAAAGAAAAAATATTATAGGTGTCCAAAGGGAAACCAATGAACATATCCATGTATTTTTATTTAATAAAGACAGAAGTCCATTCAATCAAGAAATATCTTGCACGAATTTCAGAAAGATGGTCCACACAGGTGCAGAATGGATCCCACGATTAGAAGGCCATAGATCATCAAACGGCACAATCTGAAGAAATTGCAAAAAAAAGGAAACAAGTAAATAAAAATTAAAAACACCAACCCACCCCTAAAAAAGCCACAGAATAGACCAAATAAATGACCAACCAGCAATTATAAAAAAGAAACAAACCCAAAGCTCTCATTGAGACCAAAAGGGCTCTTGGTGCCCAAACGGTAAATCCATTGACTCTCCTTTTGAGCAAGAATCCTACTCAGATCCCCACCCCTGATGTCAAGGGAAACCAAATCTATCCCCCTAATAGCTAGTCCCCTGGCATTGCACTGATGATGACGTTTGAAGTGTCTAGGTAAAGTTTTAAGACTAGAATCATCCTCTACATTGATGGCTTTCTCAATGTCTCTCACATGTTCACGAACTCTAATTTTAAGTTCACGCGTGGTAAGACCAATGTATATCTTATCACACGGACATTGGGCATAATAAATGACACCATGCGACGAACAAGTGATATGTTTTCTAATTTCAAAAATCCTGGTCCCATCCTGACTAGAAAATGAATTGCTTTTAATCAAATTAAGACAACCTTTGCACATGCCATATGGAAAAAAGCCGGGTTTACCTGAATTTTTGATCATTCTCCTCTTATTGTCACTAGATACATAGTGACTATGCACCAAAATGTCTTTCAAATTTTTTGATTATTTAGCCACAAATGTGGGGACAGTTGGAAGTATCTTCTTCAAAGTTGGATCAACCAAAAGTACATTCCAATATTTCCGTACAATATCAGTAAGATTTTGCCATTGATTATTAAACGTGGATATAAACCGTACGGTATTTGATTTGGTGGATTCCTCCTGTTTCTTCAAAGAGCCATAGAGTGATTGGTTTCTATTGGATTTGGAAGCTCTCAAATATCCACGTCTGATGGATTTTTTACTATAACCTCTCTCAATAAATCTCCTGGAGAGGTCCACAGCTTGTTTCTCAAAGGTTTGAGTATCAGAACAGATTCTTTTAATACGAAGAAACTGACCAATAGGTATTCCATTGATCATAGATCTTGGATGTGATGACTGCGCCAACAGAAAGGCATTAGTAGCCGTGGGCTTACGGAATATATCTGTAGAAAGGTGACCATCCGGAGAAGCAGATATGAAAATATCCAAGAATTCCAAACTACGTCCATATTTGAATGTGAGTTTCACATTGATGTCATTTTGATTGAGCTTGTCAATGAGAGCACACAGATCATCACTGGATCCGTCCCATATGAATAGGATATCGTCAATATACCTCATCCTGTTATGGACATTGTCCATACCTGGAATGAGATCACCCTGGAAAATGCTCCGTTCCCATGCCCCTAGAAACAGATTAGCATAAGCCGGGGCGCAGGAAGCCCCCATTGCTGTACCCTGTAACTGTAAAAAAAATACCTCCATTAAATGTAAAAACATTATGATAAAGGAGGAATTCCAAAAACACCAGGATTAAATCAGCAATGGAGTGATCAATATTACTGGAGCTTAGAAAAAGTTTGACCACAGCCAATCCATCTTGATGTCTAATGGACGTGCAAAGAGACTCAACATCCCTGGAAATGAGTTTCATACGGTGGTGTCTGACCACGCATGCGCCGCTTACATCAGAAGGAGATGATATGTCTGTCACTTCACATTCACTTGGTGCTTGGTGATTGGTTTTTGGTGCTATTTAACTGAGCCCGCCCGTTACCTGAACACGCCCCCGGAAAAAGCTATTTTTGTTCTGGCCTCATTACGTATTGTTGAGTGGTCAGCTTAGATAGATTTGTATGAGGACTTAGATGTTAGCATCTTGCTGTTCCACATTTTACTGCCACATGTATTATGTTATGTAATTAGACACCTATAGTAGATCCTTTTGGGTCTTTTTTAGTGGTTTTTCCTAGGCTGATCTACTTGCGGACTTAGACAATCATGTCATGTTGCCAATAGATTTGTCCTTCAGATTCATTATGCTGTTCAGGATATTTTTGATATATTTAGATATTTAACCATTTACATACAGCAGTGTATTTTGGAGGCTTTTTTTGCACTTTTTATTTTTTAAGTGCTCATTTTCCATCTTTATATGTAAATCATTATTATGCCTGTTAACATCTTATTTGTTTAGGGCTATTTGCGCCTTCTTTTGGGCATTTGTTTAATTGTTATGTTTGTTGTGTATTAATAATAAATGATTATTTTTATATATTATTTTTTTCTGGGTCTCTTCATTATTCCGGCAATTGGTATTATGCTAGCCCGGTATGTTTTCTGTTGATTTCATCAGTCCTGAGTGTGCAGTTTGCAAAGGGGGCAAGGGTTGCCCTGCCAGGGCCTTTTTTGAGACTGCAAAGGATGACCTAACTCACGATATCTGCCAAATTTGTAGATAAAACACAGTAGAGGCAAAAGTTGCAACTACATGCATGATCAACATGAGAATCTCACTGCGCTAAAAAGTGGACTAGTGGGCCTCGCAAACCATTAGCCATCCCATTAACCACATCTGCTGTTCTTCCTCCTCCATCACCATGCTAAGTCTTCTCACACAGGTCTCTGGCAGAAGAAATTCCACTTGTTTACCCCCTACAGCTGGGATGACTGAGAGCCTGTCAGATGTTATGGAAGTGGACATGACCAATGTTTTTGTGTCACTTAGCACAACACATCTTTCTCAATCCACCATAACATTTCCGCCTGCACCTCACTCACAGTCCAGCAGTTTGTCCTGTTCTCTGTACTCCACCCACTCTTAGCACAGCAGCCTGGCCTTGATCCTGCAGTTGTGGTCGCATAAAAGAATGTTTCCTCCTACATATGACAAAGCTAAACACTTGAACTCCACCATCTCCAATCTGTTGGCCACAGAAATGCTACCTGTCCACCTAGTGGATACAGGCTGTTTCAGAAAATTGATTGCGGTCGCAGTACCCCAGTACAGTTGCCCAGTCGAGATTACTTCTCTAAGAAAGCTGTGATTGTGCTACACCAGCATGTTGCACACAACATCACCCATTCTCTGAAAAATCTATGTCTTCCAGGTTGCATTTCACCACTGACATCAGGATGAGCAAACATGGGCAGGGGCATTAAAACAGCATAGGGAGAGCGGAGTATGAGTGTAGGGAGAGTGGAATGAGTGTTATTCATTCCAAAAAGCTATTTTAAGAGCTAAAGATTGACAAGATTAGTTGTTTGCTAGGTGGGGATTTAGTAGGGAGAGATTTAATAGGAGGGAGAGTGAAAGGCAGGCACCTGGGTGTGTTCTCATCATTGCAAGTACATGTTGCAGATCTCTAACATTTTCCACTGTATTGTATAGTAGTTAGTATTAGGAACAGTCTGTGGGATTAGGGTGAAATAGGGATAGTTTAATCCACTACCAATATATAAAAATCAGCTATTTGTAAAAGGAATTAATATTAGGTAGTACCAGCATAAATAAAACAATTTTTTGGGGAGCTATAAAATATTCCTGTGTAGCAGCCTGTACTTTTTTTTAACATAGAATAATATTCCTCAGTGGCAGCATATAGTAATATCAATTTTAAAATCAAATTCCTAAATAATATTTCCCATCTATTGCTTAAATACCTAATATTTGTCTAGAAGTTGTGTGACTGGCGCAAAACCTCTTGAGCTATGAAAATGTCACTACCATAAATTTCTCAGAGTCTGCTGTTGGCGTGTCTCATAAACGCGATGTAAAAAAAATCCCGAAAAAAATATATTTGTAAAAAAATAGTGTATCTTTATCTAGTAGTTGTGCGACTGGAAAATTTGGGTAGAGATAATCTTAAGTGACAATTTAGCAGGGGCAATAATCTACATTACTTCACATTTGGAGTGTGTCTATCAGCAAGGTGATCTAGAAAAAAAAATCATGATTTTCTATTTTTTTAAACGATAGTGTTTCTTTATCTAGCAGTTGAGTGACTGGCACAATCCGGGTAGAGATAACCTTACGTCACAATTTAGCAGTGGCAATAATTTTCATTACTCCACATTTGGAGTGTGTCAGCAAGGCAATCTGAAAAAGATAATTTTCTATTGGTTTAAAAATAGCATACAGTGGTTATAGAAAGTATTCTGACCTTCTTTAAATTTTTCACTCTTTGCTTCATTGCAGCCATTTGGTAAATTCAAAAAAGTTCATTTTTTTCTCATTAATGTACACTCTGCACCCCATCTTGATAGAAAAAAACAGAAATGTAGAAATTTTTGCAATTAATTTTTTTAAAGATAAACTAAAATATCACATGGTCATAAGTATTCAGACCCTTTGCTCAGTAATGAGTTCCTCCAGCCCTAACACTGTGAGGGTACTTGTCAAAAATAAAGACAGGAATTTTTTTTCATAAGCACAAAGCATTTATTATGAGAAAGGGTGACTTTAAGGGACATGGATGTGTTGGTGTCTGCCAAGGCAGTGTTGCAGATCAGAAGGTGACTGGATCTCCTTCTAGCTTCCTGTCAAAATGTAGTTAGTACTCTACACCACTGATGAACCCAGTCAAGTGTGAGGATGTTGTAGGTTGAATGGCAGACAAAGGCTCCAGTGTGTTGACAAGCAGCACCACAAAGTCTTCCACACGGTCCAGTCTTAGCAGCCAAGAGGCTGGACCTCTGAATCCTCAATCTGGCCCTCCTTCCTCCCATCAAGAGTCCCAGGAGACATATGACCCCAGTGCTGGCCACTCTGACGAACTGTTTACGTTCCCTTGAAATTTGTCAGGCCTCTTAACGTGCACCATAAAAGAGGGACATGAGGAGATGGAGTGCAGTGATGCCCAAACATTTGAGCCCCCACGGTCAGGAGAAAGCCAAGTTAGGGAAGGTCAATTAATGTCTGAAGAGGTGGAGGATAATCATGCTGTACAGTTGACATCATGTCAGCCTAAAATAGCAACGCAGAAGGAGGATCAGATTGAGAAATTGGAAGATGACGTGGTCAATGATGAGGCCACTGATCTAACCTGGCATGGTGGCACGCTTAGCAAGCACAGCAGTGCCGACAGGGATGAATCTGTATCACAAAAATAGGTAGGAAGAGATAGTGGTTTGACCAGGGGGAGAGCTCGGTCAACTGTTCCACAGAGCCTCCTAACTCAGTTAGATAACAGGCCAAGAGGGTGCTGTTCCCCAGTATGGCAGTTTTTTTCTGAAATTCCTTCAGACAAAACAACTGTAATTTGCATCATCTGTCAAACCAAGCTAAAAATAGGCAAGAACACTACCAACTTGAGCACCATCAGCATGCAAAAGCACATGGCAGCCAAGCACCCCAGTAGGTTTGGCAGAATGCCTGGGAACAAAATCTTTGTCTGATGGTGAAACCACTGCCCCTTCCTCTGCCCCTTCCCAATATGCTGTCGAAGAAGCAGGTGCTGATGCATCCTGCCCACAAACTGCCGTTGCACAGACACAACAGTCAGCAACCACGCCCAGTTTGTTGTTCCAGCGCAGCGCTCACTTGTCCCTGCACCAAATGTTTAACAGAAAGCAGAAATATCCACCCACAGGCCAAAATGCTAAACACACATGTTGCCAGATTGATAGCCCTGGAAATGTTGCAGTTTCAGCTTTTGGGAACTGTCTTTCAGCAACCTTTTGGAGATGGCAGCCCCACATGACTCGATTTCCATCCGACACTATTTTTCCTGATATGTCGTCAATGAGTTACATAAGCACGTGTTACACAATGTCAGGCTTGCTCTAGCCAACGCAGCCACAGTGAAAGGCTACTTTACCACAGACACGTGTACAATTTCTTGTAGATAGGGACTCTACATTTCCCTTATGGCACATTGGCTGAACCTGATGGAGTCTGGGACAGAATCAGAGGCTGGGACATCACACATCTTACCCACACCAAGAAGAGCGGTCCCAACTTCCATCATGGTTTCAGTCTCCTCGTATTACAGTCCCTGTCTCTCCTCCTCCTCACCGAAACTAGCCTCCCCATCATTCCCCAGCTGGGAGGTCTGCAGCACTGCCTTGTCAAAGCAGCAGCATGCTCTGCTGAAGCTCATCTGTTTAGGTGATAAAGCTCACAAGCTGTTGAAGGGGATAAAAAAAGACCGATCAGTGGCTCTCCACGCTGAAACTCCAACCTGGTCTGGTCGTGTGCGACAATGGGTGTAACTTGCTGCTGGCTTTAAAGCTCGTAAGCTGGTAAACAGGTTCCATGCGTGACCCATATGCTGAACTTAGTTGTGCAGGATTTTTTAAAACATACCCTGACTTGCCAGACATAATTGCCAAGGTACGGTGTGTCAGTGCACATTTCCAAAAGTCATCTCAGTTTTCGCCAGACTAGCTTTGCTGCAGCATCGCTTTAATTTGTCTTGTCACAGATTGATTTGTGACCTGCCCACACGCTGTAATTTGACCATGCATATTAATAATAAATAATAATAATTTTATTTTTAATGCGCCAAAATATTCCGCAGCACTTTACATTTTAAACAGGACTTGTACAAACAATAAAAGACATTACAGAATAACAATATTCACATAAACAACAGATACCAAGAGGAATGAGGGACCTGCTCGCAAGCCTACAATCTATGAGGAAATAGGGTAGACATGAAAGATGGATAGTAACATTTGCTTTCATTGTTTTGACCAGCCATAGTGTAATAAATCAGGTATTCATGAAATGCTGCATGAACCAGTTACCAACCAGTGTGTGTAAAGGTATAGACACAGAAAGCTATTAAATGCATAAAGTATGTGAGAATATGATACAAGGATCCTGGTTATGAAGAAAAATGTAAATGGGCAACACAGGGATAGTTAGACATATCTGTTGAGGCGGTAGGCAGTTCTTATGTTGCCAAGGCTTAGTGAGCAGCAGAGAGCAGTGTCTGAATTCCAGCTGCTCAATACACATCAGAGTAACACTCAGCCCCCACACATAACAAGTGCTGAGTGGGTGTGGATCTATGACATATGCGAGGTTCTTCAAAACTTTGAGTACTTCACCAAGATGGTGAACGCTGATGATGCTATTGTCAGTGTAACCATCCCACTGCTCTGTCTATTAAAACATTTGCTGTAGAAACTCAAAGAGGAAGCTCTGAATGCCGAGCAGGTGGCTATGGAGCAAGATTTTACAGAGACTGATACTACACAGCCCAGCCTTACACAATATTCTGAAGCTACATTGGGTGATGATAAAGAACAGGAGGAGGAGGAACAGGAGTTTTTGGTCTGCACTACAAAGGAGACTCTCAATCCAAGCTTCATGCCTTTCCCACATGGATGACCTGAAGAGGAGGAGAAGGCTAAGCGATGTGAGGAAGAGAGGATGGTAAGTGTTCTTCCTTGTGAGAACACTGAACGTTTGACTCTTTGTAGTCTGCCATACATGGCAGATTTCATGTCCAGATGCATTTCCCAAGACCCTCATGTGAAATACATTTTGTCCAACTTGAAATACTGGCTATGCACATTTCTTGACCCATGGTACAATGATAAATTTCTTTCTTTCATGTCTGAGGCAGACAAGTCATTTTCAGTGAATACATGCCAGAGGGCCATTGTGTAAAACTTGCTAAAAAGATAATTCTCAGACAGCATTGCTGGCAGAGGTACCAGCTCTTTTCACTCACAAGAATTATAGGGGAGGGCCATGCACACCAGGTACAACTCAAGAAGAGGGGAGTGTCCACCAACTGAGTCATTTTAAGAGACTGTCACATCAGCAAGGGCTATCTGTGGGTGTAACTATGATGAGGAGTAAGACTTTGACCAAGATGGTGAAGAACTACTTAAGTGACCATACCAGCATCCTTCATGATTCTTTAGTGCCCTTTAAATATTAGTTGTCCAAGCTCTACATTTGGCCCAACCTCTCCTTGTATGCCTTTGAGGTGCTGCCATGCCCTGCCGCAAGTGTGCTGTCTGAGTGGGTTTTTAGTTCGGCTGGTGCAATCACAATGGACAGGCACTTGTGCCTGTCAATGGAAAATGCAGACAGGCTGAATCTTCTAAAATTGAACAAGAGCTGGATTTCCTCCAACTATGTAAGCCCTATGGATGACAGCAATGTAATGTAAGAGCAGTCCAAATGGTTTTTTTTGGGAAATCGTCTTAACATCCATCCCTTGCCATCCAAACCCACTTTGTTAAAGAAATTACCTCCTCCTTATCCTGCTTCTGCAACAAGTACTTAGTGGTCATATATGTATACCACATGTGGCTAATGTTTTGCACTTTGTGAAAACTCGGCACATTGTGCAATGGTGAAACTTGTACTCCCTATCGATTGCATACAGGTAAATAGTCATGTTTGCATATCTCTGCAGGCTTGGCACCTGTCGCACAACTGCTATATAAAGATATGCTATTTATTAAGCTAATAGAAAATTATGATTTTTTTTATATATATACAGTATATTTCTTATAATTAGAGATGAGCGAATATTTCAGTGTTCGGTTCGAATTACATTTGCAGAATTTGCAAAAACAAAGCATGCACAACACCTTAGAATGGCCCCAAATACTGCCAAAACACATCAAGTGAGGGACAGACAACAGGAAAGTGGCCTCAATTCACCCATAGTACAGATTTTAGCATGGCACTGAAGCAATAAGCCAGGAAAGAGGTATTGGACTCTGGGACAGCATTTACAGCTTTCAATTGAACATCAGAGTAAGACCAGGTAGGTGAGGGATCGATGTAGGGTCCCTTTGCAGGGAGCCCTGATACCACATGCACCTCTACCTGCTTTCATGCTGAGCCATACTCAGGTGGCACAAATATCAGTTTTCTAGACAACCATTGTCAGAACAATTTAAGGATAGTAACACGAGTAGTTGAGTCCAAGGAAGTGGAGGCCTGATGTTCTCGGAGGCCTACTGCTACAAGCACCATGCATGAAGGAGTCCCAACCAGGAGGCTACACATTTGTAAAAATTAATGGCAGACATTAACAAAGTGGCATCAATTGCAATAAAGTAGAATTAGTATTTCGAGGACCGACACCTCTTCTACTACAGCCAACCCAGCAGATGGAGACTGTGATGGGCAAGGTGGTTGAATCACTGTTCCGTATCCCTCTGAAAACCTGGAAAGGGGTAACTGGGTGGCCAACCAAATCCCTGCTCAGACAAGTGGCAGCTGGTGAAAACTGCGAAACAAGGAGGTATAAAGAGGTGGCACCAGGTGCTACTCCATGGCTGACTTACAGAATGTGGCAGCTGACCCCCTATAGTGGGCAAACTGCTAAGGCCCAAAGAAGGGATGAAAAATACAGGCAGGCGCTGTAGGGTCTTTGGAACCACGCATGCAGATGGGACTACCTGAGGAACAGAAAAGCACTGGCAGGTGCGAGCTGGACCGGGTGTTAGACAGATGGGTGCTGGCAGGTGTGATTTGTACCGGCTGCTGGATAGAAGAGTGCAGACAGATACAAGCAGATGGGCACAGACAGGTAAGAGCAGACGGGTACAGGGTAGACAAGGAGACAGACGGATGTGGGGAATCTGATAACTAGCCAGCATGCAAGGTAAACTAACAATACTTCATTCTTATCCAGGTACTGACATACATTATAATGGTATTGGGCCCAATAATTTTTCCATTTTCAGCACACCAAAATACATGGAAATTAGATGAAAATAATCAAACAGCTTTTTAGTTGCAGACCTGTGTCACTTCATTCTTATCCAGGTACTGACATACATGCTGTTTAATAATGTACGTCAGTACCTGGATAAGAATGATTAAATAGAGTCAGCATGGGTTTGTTGCTAATAAGTCATGTCAGACTAACTTAATTTCCTTCTATGACAGAATCACTGATTGGTTGGATCAGGGAAATGCTGTAGATATAGTATATCTTGACTTCAGCAAAGCATTTGACAAAGTATCTCACACAATCCTTATTGAAAAAATGACTAAGTATGAAATGGACAAGGCAACTGTTAGGTGGATTCATAACTGGCTTAGTGATCGGACTCAAAAAGTTGTCGTAAATGGCTGCACATCCAGTTGGAAGAATGTCTCAAGTGGGGTACCACAGGGCTCTGTCCTGGGCCCTGTATTGTTCAACATCTTTATCAACGATTTAGATGAAGGAATTGAGGGTAAACTGATTAAATTTGCTGATGACACAAAGCTAGGAGGGATAGCTAAAACTAGAGAAGAGAGAGAGAAGATTCAAAAAGATATAAATAAACTGGAGCAGTGGGCAGCAACTAACAGAATGGTTTTTAACAGGGAAAAATGCAAAGTACTACATCTGGGCAATAAAAATGAAAAAAGTATATACAGATTGGGAGGAATAGGGCTAAACAACAGCACATGTGAAAAAGACTTGGGTATACTAATAGATCACAGACTGAATTTGAGTGAACAGTGTGATGCAACAGCAAAAAAAGGCAAATGCAATTCTAGCATGTACTAACAGAAGCATACAGTCTAGATCACGTGAAGTCATTATTGCCCTCTACTCCTCTCTGGTCAGACCTCATCTGGAATACTGTGTCCAGTTTTGGGTGCCACATTTTAAAAAAGGCATCAACAAACTGGAGCAAGTTCAGAAATGAGCGACCAGAATTGTGACCGGTCTGCAAACCCTGTCTTATGAGCAAAGGTTGCAGGATTTGGGAATGTTTAGCTTGCAAAAGAGAAGACTGAGAGGAGACTTAATAACTGTCTACAAATATCTCAAGAGCTGTCACATTGCAGAACGATCATCTTTATTCTCATTTGCACAAGGAAAGACTAGAAGCAATGGGATGAAACTGAATGGGAGGAGACACAGATTAGATATTAGAAAAAACTTCTGACAATGCGGGGGTCCCTTTTTAGGAGTGGGAGAACTGAGAGGATGACAATGAGGTAGAACACCACACTTGGTGTAAACCCAGAGGCATGCTGCTGAGTAGCTCAGCAGAGGAAGATTAAGACGATGAGGAGGTTACGTAAAGGCAAAGTTATGCAACTATGACAACCAATGCATTCTGAGGCACATCTCTGGCAGTGGACAGCAGCGTTCGTGGTTCTGCAGTTGCCTAGCTTGGGTCTTTTTTTCATACTACAAAAATCTAAAAAATCATGTTATCTGTTAACTTTTTAAAAACCTAGTAGAGTAAAAAAATGAAATCATTTCAGTACTACATGCATGACCTGCCACATGCGTGTTCAACATGTATTAATCTGTGAATGTCATTGTGCTAAAATGCAGACTAACGGCTCTCGCCAAGCACCATCCACCCCATCAATCGCATTTCCTGATTCTTCCTCCTCCCTCACCATGGCAAGTGTTGTCACACTGGTCTCTGGCCGAAGAACCTCCACTTGTTTACCTCCTACTGTTGGGGTGATTGATAGACTGTCAGATGATATGGAATTTGATATGTCTGCTGTTTTTAACTGATCTTACATGCCTAACACACCCCATCTTTCTCAATTCACAGTAACATCCCCACCTGCACCTCACAGTCCAGCAGCTTGTCATGTTCACCCTACTCCACCCTGTGTCGGCACAGCAGCAAACTCACGTTTGTGCAGTTGTGCTCACATAAAATATTATTCACTCCTACACATGGCACAGTAAACAGTTTGAATTTCACCATCTTCAATCTACTAATAATAAACTTTATTTATATATCACAAACACATTACGCATAGCTTTACAAGTCAGCAGTTGAAACAAAACTGTCAATACTTACCATTAGGAATGAGCGACTTTGCCTTTTTTAGGGTCGAGTCGGGTTTCATGAAACCCGACTTTCTCAAAAGTCGAGTCAAACGAAATCGGACGACTATCGGGAAAAGTCGGAGGTCCGACTGAAACACGAAACCGAATGCAAGTCAATGAGAAAGCAAAGTCAGCAGGGAGTGGAGGACAGTAAACACACCTACAGTGCTCATTTCAATGCCAACGACATCAATTCTTATTACTTAAGCTTGTCAGCTTTAATTTACTTTACAATATTAGTTACGCATTGAAAACTGGGGGTTATTGGCTAAAGTTGTGGGGGGTAGGGCTGGCTCCAAGTTTTCGTGTGCCCCGGGCGAAAGAGTGTCAGTGGGCCCCTTTAACACATACCACAATTCATGATGCTCCGATACGGCAGAGAAATATTGGTATAGTGCAATGACAAATACTTCACTTCTTACATTACATGACTGATATCTATTTTAAATTCTACAATAGCTCAAAAACCGGACAGAATATTCCTCCATACAGTATTATGGCCACCACATAGTGCGTCATACAGAATAATGAGCCCCATATATTGCTCCATACAGAATAATTGGTCCCATATAATGTTCCATACAGTATATGATGAGCTCCTCATAATGCTACAGTATATGATGGTCCCCATATAATGTGCCATACAGTATAGGACCGTCTCCATAGAGTAGAATGAGGCACACATATTGCTCCATACAGTATAATGAGTCACATATAAAGCTCCATACAGTATATGATGGGCCCCATATATTGCTCCATACAGAATGGGCTCCATATATTGCTCCATACCGAATAGGCCCCATATGTGCTCCATATAATGCTCCACACCCTATATGATGCCCCATAAATAATGAACCCCATATGATGCTCCAGTAAGTGATGGGCCCCATGGATGATGCTCCGTCGTATGATGGGCCTATATAATGCTCCATATATAATGGGCCCCATATGATGCTCCAGTATATGATGGGCCCCATGGATGATGTTCCATTGTATGATGGGCCTATATAATGCTCCATATATAATGTGCCCCATATGATGCTGCAGTATATGATGGGCCCCATGGAAGATGCTCCAGTGTATGATGGGCCTATACACTGTGTGCAGAATTATAAGGCAAATGAGTATTTTGATCACATCATCCTTTTTATACATGTTGTCCTACTCCAAGCTGTAAAGGCTTGAGAACCAACTGCCAACTATGTAAATCAGGTTATTTGCATCTCTGTAATGAGGAGGGGTGTGGTCTAATGACATCAACATCCTATATAAGGTGTGCTTAATTATTAGGTAACTTCCCTTCCTTTGGCAAAATGGGTCAGAAGAGAGATTTGATGGACTCTGAAAAGTCAAAAATTGTGAGATGTCTTGCAGAGGGATGCAGCAGTCTTGAAATTGCCAAACTTTTGAAACATGATCACTGAATAATCAAGCGTTTCATGGCAAATAGCCAACAGGGTCGCAAGAAGCATGTTGAAAAAAAAAGGCTCAAAATAGCTGTCCATGAATTGAGGAAAATCAAGCGTGAAGCAGCCAAGATGCCATTTGACGCCAGTTTTGCCATATTTCAGAGCTGCAATGTTACTTGAGTATCAAAAAGCACAAGGTGTGCCGTACTCAGGGACATGGTCAAGGTAAGGAAGGCTGGAAAACGACCACCTTTGAACAAGAAACATACGATAAAATGTCAAGACTGGGCCAAGAAAAATTGTTAAGACAGATTTTTGTAAGGTTTTATAGACTGATGAAATGAGAGTGACTCTTGATGGGCCAGATGGATGGGCCCGAGGCTGGATCAGTAAAGGCCAGAGAGCTCCACTCTGACTCAGACGCCAGCAAGGTGGAGGTGGGGTACTGGTATGGGCTGATATCAGCAAAGATGAACTTGTGGGACCTTTTCGGGTTGAGGATGGAGTGAAGCTCAACTGCCAGACCTACTGCCAGTTTCTGGAAGATACCTTCTTCAAGCAGTGGTACAGGAAGAAGTCGTTATCGTTCAAGGAAAATATGATTTTCATGCAGGACAATGCTCCATCACATGCATCCAAATACTCCACAGCGTGGCTGGCCAGTAAAGGTCTAAAAGAAGAAAAAATAATGACATGGCCCCCTTGTTCACCTGATCTGAACCCCATAGAGAACCTGTGGTACCTCATAAAACGTGAGATATACAGGGAGTGAAAACATAACACCTCTCAGAACAGTGTCAGGGAGGCTTTGGTGGCTGCTGCACGTAATGCTGATCGTAAACAGATCAAGCAACTGACAGAATCTATGGATGGAAGGCTTTTGAGTGTCATCGTAAAGAAAGCTGGCTATGTTGGTCCTTTTTTTTGGTTTTGAATGTTAGAAATGTTTATTTCTAAATTTTGTGTTGTTATATTGGTTTACCTGGTGAAAAAAAACAAGTGAGATGGGTATATATTTGCTTTTTATTAAGTTGCCTAATAATTATGCATAGTGATAGTTACCTGCACAAACAGATATCCTCCAAAGATAGCCAAATCTTAAAAAAAACCCACTCCAACTTCCAAAAATATTAAGCTTTGATATTTATGAGTCTTTTCGGTTGATTGACAACATAGTTGTTGTTCAATAATAAAAAGAATCCTCTCAAATACAACTTGCCTAATAATAATTATGCAAACAGTGTATAATGCTCCATATATAATGGGCCCCATTTATAATGCTCAAGTGTATAATGGGCCCTGTATATGATGCTCCAGTGTATGATGGGCCCCATGGATGATGCTCCAGTGTATGATGGGACAATATAATGCTCCAAATGTAATGGGCCACATATGATGCTCCAGTGTATAATGGGCCCTATCTATGATGCTCAAGTGTATGATGGACACTATATATAATTCTCCAGTGTATAATGCTCCCCATATATTTCTCCAAACATTAAGAAAAATGAAATACCTCTCCTCACTGGGCACTGCTCTACTTTAGACTCCTCAGCATCGCCATCTTCCAGCTCTGTGCACTTGGACTGTTCAGGCAGAGGGCGTACAGACATGACATCATCACGCTCTCTGATCTGAATGTCACTGTCAGGAAACTTGGAAGAGGTCACAGCGGTGGAGCAGGGAGAGGTAAGTATTGCAAATGCTGGTGCCCCTGAGCAAGCAGGGGGGCCCACTTGTGGGTGACGGCACAGTCACAGGGCCCCTCATAGTACAACAGTGTCTGTAATGGCGAGTGGGCTCCCCACCGTCAGAGACACTGTCCTACTGTGAGGGACCCTGTGCCAGTGCCATCGCCCACGAGTGGGCCCCCCATCTGCTCAGGGCACCGCCACTTACCCAGGTGTGCCAGGTGCTGACGCCGGCCCTGGGGTGGGAGGGACAGCCAAGGTAGGGAGGTGGAAAAACTGGAATATGTTGAGGTGTAGTCTGGGCATTCAGCAGATGCAAATGGAGGAATTGGAGAAGTCGGAGTAAGAGGAGGACAAAGCGAGCCATTTTGCTGGCAACCTATGTGTCATCAGGGGAAGGTGGGACAAAATTCTTTGAAACCCATGCATGGTTCATTTTAATGAAGGTGAGTTCATCAACAGTTTCGGTCGACAGCCGGGTCCTTCTTTCTGTCAGGATTGATCCAGCAGCACTGAAGACTATTTCTGATAGCACACTACCATCAGGGCAAGTGAGCTCCTGTAAGGCATATTGTGCCAATTCAGGCCAGGTGTCCAGTTTACAGGCCCAGTAGAAAAAGGGGAATGAACTGTGAGGGAGAACATCGATAGGGTAGGAGAGGTAATTTTGAACCATAGTTGACAACTGCTGTCTCCTATCTGTTGCAATCGATTCAGTCATGCGCGTGGTCCTCAAGAAATCAGTCCACAACATGGTCATGAAAGCCCTGTCTCCAACGCCTGTTCGGCTGTGTGCACCACGAACACCTCTTCCATTTGGCCCAGTACGGCTCGTGGTAGAACCTGCACCGCTGCTGTGTGCGGGGAATGCCTCTAACAAACGGTTTACCAGAGTTGCTTGTTTGTTCGCCAATATTAGCTCTAGGTTCTCTTGTGGCATGATGTTCTGTAATTTGCCTTTATATCGTGGATCGAGAATGCTGGCCAACCAGTAGCCGTCATCCTTCATAATTCTGACAATGCGGGGGTCCCTTTTTAGGATCTGCAAGAGATAATCACAAATGTGGGCCAATGTTCCAGGTGTCAATGATGCACTGACAGTGGTGGGTGGAGGAGCACTTTCTGCCAAGTCCACATCCCTCCAGTCCCGCACAAACCCTGTACCTGCAAGCCAGCATTTTCTTTTGCCCCCCGAGAAGCATCCTCCTCCCCAAAATAATCATCCCCCGTATCCTCCTCCTCATCCTCTTCCTCTTCTTCCTCCACCTCGTCCAGAACAGTTCCCTGAGCAGACAATGGCTGACTGTCATCAAGGCTTCCCTCCTCCTCCTCTTCCTCCTCTGCTGCAAATGCCTAATCCTTAATGTGCGTCAAAGTTTGCATGAGCAGACACATAAGTTGGATGCTCATGCTTATGATGGTGTCGTCTGCGCTTACCAGCCATGTGCATTCCTCAAAGCACTGAAGGACTTTACAGAGGTCTTTCAGCTTTGACAACTGCATACCTGACAACTCCATGTCTGCCCTCAAACTGCCTGCCCATGTATCCTCCCACAAATGCATTACAGCCTGCCTCTGTTCGCACAGCCTCTCAACCATGTGTTGCACCTCGTGTGCAACACTGGCAGCTGCGGATGGAGTGCTCGTGCGACTGCACTCTGTCGACGAGCTTTCACTTCTGGAGGAGGAGGAGGGTCGAACGCCTACAGCTAACTGTTTCCTATACCGTGGGCTAGGCAGCACTGTCCCACTGCCGCTGTTCCCTGTGGAGCCTGCATCCACCACATTAACCCAGTGCGCAGTGGTGGACACGTAACGGCCCTGGCTATGCAACTGGCCCATGCATCTGTTGTGAGGTGCACCTTTCCACTCACTGATTGTTTGAGTGCATGGACAATGCGGTCTTTCACATGCAGGTGGAGGGCACGAATGGCTTTTCTAGAAAAGAAGTGCCGACTGGGTAGGTCACAGTGTGGGACAGCATAGGCCATGAGCTCTCGGAGCGCTGCGCTTTCAACCAAACGGAAGGGCATCATGTCTAAAGAGATCAGTTTGGCAATGCAGGTGTTCAAAGCCAGTGTACGCGGATGAGAGGACCATGACCTGGTGACTATTCTTGACAGGCCCAACTAAAGGCCTTACCTAAACACAATTGAGCGTCTCTGGAGAGACCTGAAAATGAACTGGCAAGTCAACTGGCTGCAAGTGTGATTTAGTTATTGCCATCACCTGTTAGGTGCCACAGGTAAGTTACAGGTGCTGTTAATTACACAAATTAGAGAAGCATCACATTATTTTTCGAACAGTGCCAATACTTTTGTCCACCCTCTTTTTTATGTTTGGGGTGGAATTATATCCAATTTGGCTTTAGGACAATTCTTTTTGTGTTTTTTAATTTAAGACAAATTAAATGAAGATAATAATACCAAAGAATTTGTGTTTGCAATCATTTTCAGGAAGAAACTGAGTATTATCTGACAGAATTGCAGGGGTGTCAATACTTTTGGCCACAACTGTATAACAGAGCTTAGTACTTTGTGCTCTGTGCACACTGAGGCTAGTTTCACACCAGCGTTTTTCTGCGCTGCGTGGGCGTGTGTTATGGGAATTCTTTATATAGACCCTGTTTACAGCTAAAGTATTAACATAGCTTGCTTTTATCTTGACGACATGGATCTGCGCTGGAAGAGTTTTTACTTCAACTTGGATCTGGACATCAGGATGGCCCAAGCTTCTGCAGTAGCTTGCCATGAACAAAGGGAGAGAGAGAGACAGAGAAGACAGCAGCGGCGGCGTTTGTGGATACATCCAATTGTTGAACTCGGTGAGAGCCGTGGAGCGTACCACACCCTCTACAGCGAGCTCAAGGCAAACCCGGAGAAATTTATGGACTATACACGGATGTCCCAAAAAACCTTCACGTATTTGCTTGGTCATGTCCAAGATGCCATCCGGAGACAGGACACACAGCTCCGTCATGCGATTTCTCCTGAGGAATGGCTCCTGGTGACTTTACGGTATGTAATGATATTTACAAAACAATGCCTGCATAATTTTTTTTGTTCTGCCATGTAATATTCCATAGCATGCATATTTCTGGGTCAGCAATGTAATAATTGTTTTCTTTTATGGTTTAAAATAACCATTTACACCATTAATATAATTATGTTTATTTGTCTGTTTATCAGATTCCTTGCAACTGGAGAGACCCTATCTTCACTACACTTTCAGTTCCGGATTGGAATCTCCATATTGTCGGGAATTGTTTTGGACACCTGCCGGGCTATGTGGAATGTTCTTTGTCCAGAATATATGACCCTTTCCACTGTGGAAAAGTGGATAGAAATTGCTGAGAAATTCTGGACAGTCTGCAATTTCTCCAACTGTTTGGGAGCTGTTGATGGGAAACACATCCGTATTATCACACCCAAAAGAACAGGCTTGGAGTACTATAATTGCAAAAAGTACTTATCTACAGTACTCATGGCCATTTCTGATGCAAACAGTAAGTTTGTAGCAGTGGACATTGGTGCATTTGGCTGTGGGAATGACTCCCAGGCTTTTAAGAACTCGGACATGGGCTGCAGGTTGTATGGAAACCGATTTAATTTCCCCATGCCACATCCTCTTCCCCACAGCGAAGCTCCACCACAGCCCTTTGTAATGGTTGGGGATGAGCATTCCAGATGTGCCAAAACCTGCTGAAACCCTACTCCAGCCGGGACTTGGACCACGCCAAAAAAATATTTAATTACAGGCTGACCAGGGCCTGAAGAACTGTAGAGTGTGCCTTTGGTATACTTGTCTCCAGATGGCGCATTCTCGCCACAGCCATTAATCTTAAACTGGAAACTGTTGATGAGGTGGTGAAGGCCTGTGTGGTTCTCCACAATTTTGTGATGTCTAAAGAGAACACTAACTTTGAACTAGATGAACCAGCTTCAAGCCCATTGCCTGAATTCACTCAACACCCTCTCAGGTCATCCGCCGAAGTTGGCCAAATGAGGGACTAATTTGCGGCCTACTTCATCTCAGATGTTTGCCGAGTGGAATGGCAAGAGCAAATGGTGTAAAAAACTTTTATTGTGTTTGCTGTAAATAAACCTGTCTTGATTGATACCTGTACCAAGTGCACTAGTTCTTTTTACACTGCAATACAATATACAACTGTTCACAAGTATTCTTGTGAATTCATGATGCTGTGTTTTGTGCATCATGAATTTACTATAACTCCTGAGTAGGTGACTAAACTCACCCTGTTTGTATGTCCTTTATCAAGTCAAAAAGTGTGTGTTCATTTGTAGCGACAGTGTATAATACAAATAATATTTGGGTCCCATGAACTGAAGTTAAAAATTGTGAGTTGGCTATTCAATAGCATACAAAATCTTTTATGGGACGCCTGACCATGTGAATATAAATATTATTTGTAGTATCAGCACTGTGGCTTGAGTTCCAACTGAGACTGTACAGATAATAGCGTTTATACAACTTCTACAATCCCCAGACCTAGTGTCGTGGTGAAGTGAGGATGCCTAAAAACAAGCATTCTGACTTGTGAATGTTATCACATCTGGCAAGGTAAATACATATATGAGTTTTAAACTGCATCATTGCTACAGTCTGCATGAAATATATTCACACTGAAGCGATGCTGCAGGTTACAAATCATATGTGTATTCAGCAGCTCAGTTTTGATATATATTGATTATACTAGGCCTGGGTATTGTACATTTGACATGTATTTTACCCATCATTTCCTCAGTTTATTCAACACACACTGAATAGAGGGTGTAGTTAATGACAAGGTATATCTACAAATTTCTGGGCTGGTATCACAAAAAGGAGGATGGAAGAACAGACCATCATCAAGTCATTTTTTATCATACCTGCCAAGGTAACAATAGATATGCCTTGCACTCAACACCATCCTCTATTTAGTCTGTGCAAGTTTGTCAAACTGCAGAGAATGGTGGTGAACATACAAGTCATATTTGTTTTGTTGACAACACATATGTCCTTGAACCACACAAGAAACATGTGTAGTGGAGATATGAGTGGCCAAAGAAACAAAGTGTATGGTGCTGTGTGTGTACGGCCCAGTGTGTAGTCGGTGATAAAGACATTAATGAAACATTATTATGGTAAATCATATTTTAACTTTTATTTTAAAGAGAAAAAAAACAAATTAAAACAATTATTTTTTTCCCTCGTTTGGGGGAACTAGGTATCACGCTTGTACCAACGACAAACTGACAGTGGACGCAGGTGTTGTCGGTGAAGGGGCTACAAAAGTGGTGGGGGAAGGGAAGTCACTTATGAGGTAGACAAACTATGAGGAGAGGGGGGCAGAACACTGACAGTTTTTGGATCTTTTTTTGGTCTCTTGGACTGCCTAACCCTCCTTGTGCCCAATGCCCGACATGAGTCCTGTGCAGGCATCAAAGTTGGAGAAAATATTGAATGGGGTCCCCCGTTTGCTGCAGTTGTGTCTGCTGTTGCTGCGGCTGTTTTTGATGCTGTTGCCGTGGCTGTGACTGCTGCTGCTGCGGCTGCTGTTGTGGGTGCTGCTGCTGAGGCGGAAGCTGCTCAGTGGTGGCGGTGGCAGTGCTCATCCTTACAAGAGGACTGGTGGTGGCAGTGCTTGTCCATGCTTGTGGGGTGGTGGAGGCAGGGCTACAACATGTCGGAGTGTTGGCGGCAGGACTGTTCCACTTCGGAGTAGTGGACACAGTACCAGTGTTCCAAGCAGGCGTGTGGCTGGTGGCGGTGCTCCAAACAGGAGCAGCGCTTGCCATGGTGGTGGCCGTGAAGTGACCAGCAACACTCAGACTTGTGGTGCTGTAATGGTGGCTATCAAGGCTTTGCATAGAGGTGGCCATGCAGTGGCATGCAGCAGAAGTCGGTACTGTGGTGAAGCGAGTCAGCGGTGGCACAGGTGGGAATGACACCACTGACTGCTGCATGTACTGATTCTGCTGCATAGCCTGTAAGTAAGCAGTGTTGCAGGCCTGCAACACACTCAGCTGTTGCTCAGGACTAAGGTGTTCTGCCATGCCCCGTTTGATTTTACTAAAAAAAATGGTGCGCTGGTCTGTTGAGGTCGGCCTCCAGATGGTCAAGGCGCTGATCGACAGAGTTGAAGCGGTGTTCCATTTGGTTAAAACCTTTTTCCACGAGGGAAAAATCGCTTTCAACTCTGTCTGACAGCGACTTGAGGCTGGCATGAAAAGCCTCACTCAAGTGCATGAACTCGGGCAAGACAAGCCTGTCCAAGGACCTCTGCCGCTGGCGGGTAGTGCCCGCATAACCAGTGGCAGAGACCTGGGACAGGGGAACACCTGATTGGCCAGCTTCCTGGTCACCAGCTGTCTGTGTGGCTGACCTGCAAGGTGCTTCCTGGCTGTCGGATGGCTGGGACGGATCCGAGGTCAATCGATGAAGGACCGCTCCAGGGACAGGTTGCAGGGTGCTGCTCCAAGTACTGTTGAAAGAAAAAAAAACATTACTGTAATGCATTGACAAGAAGCATCAGCTGTGGAAGAGAAAAGCATTGAATTTTAAAACCACCAAAAAAAAAAAATGTAAAAAAATACTTACGCTCTGGTGGCAAGGACCGATCTCAGGAACTCCAAATTGCGATGGTACCGGTATTTGGTTCTGGTCCTTGCTGATGAACCACTGCGAACATCAGTGTTGAAGCGGTCCTTCATCGAGTGCCATCGGGTTCTGACTTTGTTCACTGTTGTGAAGCAAAAAAAAAATTATTATGATGCAATATATATTCATCAATACAATACCCAAAGCGTTCACTGTCGATCCTGATATTACTGTTGTGTATACACATAGAATATATCTATGAGTAAACACAACGGTACCATCAGTAAAAACAGTCAAGGCAGCGCAATTCTGAAAAACAATAACCAAAGCGTTCACTGTTGATCCTGATATTACTGTTGTGTATACACATAGAATATATCTATGAGTAAACACAACGGTACCATCAGCAAAAACAGTCAAAGCAGCACAATTCAGCAAAACAATAACCAAAGCGTTCACTGTTGATCCTGATATTACTGTTGTGTTTACAGATAGAATTTATCTATCAAGAAACACAACAGAATTAAGGTCAAAAGTCACTGCACCATCAAAGAGCAGGTAAATACTTACGAAACGCCTTTTTTGAGGTTGCAGGGACGCTGTCCCAGTCATCCATCAACGCTGCGGCCACCTCATTCCATAGCCTCCGGGTCACCACATTGTCCTTGTGCAGCTGGTCACGGCTGTCCCACAAAGGTACACGCTCCTGGAAAAGTTGTATCAGGTGTTCATTGTCCAGGTAGACATCTTCATCCCTCTGTGGAACCTATAAAAATGAAAAACATTAGAGTCTTTGATTTGCATGGTAAAAAAAGTAAAAAAAAAAAAGGCCAGAAGAACAAAAAATAAAAAAAAATAAATATACATTAATGATTCACTTACATTATGGGTCACCGCTGGGACTTGGCTTTGCTGCTCCCGCTCTTCAACCTCACTAGACTCGTCCGATGATGAGGACTGAAAAAAAGAATAAAAATTATTTGAGACATTTATATTGCCAGAAGCTATACTTACCCAAAGGCACAAATATAATCACCTAACGCTCTGCTTGGGCAACTTCCTCCTGGGATGGGGAATAATGTGATCCAGAGGAAGACATTCTTATGAAAAAAAAAACAAACATTAGAACAAAATAAACTTAACAAGACAGGCATACATTTGGATTAAGAATACTCACATGGCTGATGAAGCTCCAAAATTCAGTGTTGTTTTCCTGTCTGTCTGCTCTCCAGGCTGTCTGTAGAGTTGTGGTACAGTGCAGGCAGACCCCTTCCTTATCTAAATTCATCCCAAACAATGTTGCTCTTCTAGGGGGTGGATTTTTCAAGTGTCTAGACATTGTTTACAACAAAAAGGCATGTTGTGATAAGCGCTGACGTGCGCTGAGCAATGCGATTGTCAGCACTCCCATAGCTTTTAATAATAGGTTTTTGCGCATTCCGCGCGCACACGTGCGCATGCGCAAATTTTTGGGCGTTGTTCGGAACAAAAAATGCAACATGTAGTTTCTGGCGCATGAGAATCGCTGATGAACGCTTACATGCGCTAAACAATGCGCGCACATGTTAAATATAGGGAAGACGTGTGCAAGCGCATTATAGCGCACAAGGCGCAGCGCTTAAAAATGCTAGTGTGAAACCAGCCTGAGTGACATTTAACTCAGAGTGCTAAAAGTGTTTTCTCGCAGCCTTTTCTCCGCAATTGTGCTAGCTGCGGTTTCTCCATCACTGCACGCTGGACCCCGGGTTGCGAACGCGCCTTATTATTATTTCTCATTTGGTGCATTTCACCAATCCTAACAGTATATTAGCGCCAGGGTCTGGCTAGCAATGGTGAACAATCAGCGTCTTCAGTGGTTTGTCCAACAGCTTGAGAGCAGTGAGCACTCTTTAGTCGGCTACCACAGCTGTGGACCTCGCCACAATGGTAGCCACCATTACTAAGGTTGCTGATGAGGCTCCTGTTTCCTCAGTGCCATGTTTTTCGCTGCCCGAAAACTTTTCCGGGGACAGCAAGGCTTGTAGAGGGTTAGTAAATCAGTGCTTAATCCACCTGGGGTTACTGGCTTCACAATACCCAACAGAGAGCGCAATAAGATGGGGTTTATTATTTCCCTATTATCTGGTAGGGCGTTGAAGTGGGCTACGCCATTGTGGGAACGAGATGATCATCTGATCCTTAGCGCCTCAGAAGAGGTTATTTTGGGGCCACAGGTAACTCTCAATACAGCACTACAACTTTTGGCTTTAACTCAGGGTTCATCTTTAGTTAGCCAGTTTGCCATCCATTTCCATATTCTGGCTACCGAATTGGAGTGGCCAGATAAGGTTTTGATACCTATCTTTTGGTTAGAATTAGCAGATCATGTCAGGGATGTTTTGGCCACTAGGGAGATTCCAACTTCCCTGGAGAAGCTAATATGTGTGGCCACCAGCAAAGATCTGTGGCAAGTTGAGCGTGGTTTGGAGCGAGCTCATACTAAATCTAGGGTTCTGTTGGCTCCGAACTTTGCCAAACCAATGTGTTCCCACTCTGTACATTTGCAGCCTGCGGCAAGTCGGCCACTTCACCAATAAGTGTACCATGTATCAAAAAGAGTCACAGCCTCAGGTGGCCTTGGGGAGAGGTTCACTAGTTTCTGCTGAGGTGTCACCCAAGTTGGCTTTTGGGGTTACTCTGATGTGTGGGTCGGCTGCTCTCACCATGCAGGCTTGTGTGGATTCTGGGGCAGAGGGCAATTTCATGTCCGCTACCTTTTTCCAATGGCACGCTATCCCACTGGTAATGCTATCTAAGCCAATGTCTTTTCGGATAGCTAACAGGGCTGTTTTGCCAACCCCAATTTTCCATAGGACTGTACCCCTTACCCTCACCATATCTCCGAAGCACCAGGAGATTATCTCCTTTCTAGTTATCTCTCAGGGTGTGGATAAGGTACTTCTGGGGTTACCCTGGCTGCGTCTTTAATCCAACCAGATTGATTGGGCAATGGGTAGCATACAAAAGTGGGGTAGGTTCTGTGAGAGCCTGGTCTAAAAGCCCATGTACCCCAGGGCAAGTTCTTCGTACCATCTAGAACTTCAGCTAATCTGTAAAAACACTTCCCTGCCTCCCAGCGTATGGCAGTTTCTGAGCATAGCAAATGTTGCCGAGGAGGGGGTGTCAGGGGGGTAATGTTAGGTGCTGGGATTCTCCCACTGCATGGGAGAGATCATAAGCCTTGTCTGATGCAGTGGTCTCCCCAGCGCCTTGTCCAAGCTCATGCTGCATGTGTAGTTGCTGCTGTTTCTCCAGCTAAGCCTATGGTGATCATGGGTATTCACATGCGGCATTGTACTCTGGAGCCTAAGTCCAGATTTCACCCTACTGAGCATGTCCATGATGTGGCGCCTTCTCATTGGTGCTTGGACGCCAGCTGCTCTGGTAAGGTGGCAGCTTCAGATTGGTCCAGAGGCAAGGTCCTGTGTGTCTGAACTTGAGCTTAAGGTATAAAAGGCTCTCAATGGTGCACACCTGTGCTCTAGTATCATGTGTGTTTGTGGCTACGTTACCACCCTGTGTGCACGGTTGCTGCAATAGCACTGTGAGTGTTTGTCTAGACAGGCAGTGTAGGGTTGAACTTGAACATAGCATCTGCACTGGGTGTCCTCAGGTGTGTGTGGTAAAGCACAACCGTGTGTCAGAGCAGGGTCAACCACCAGCTTCTTCTTCTCTGGGGGGGTTAAGTTATAGGGACCCCAATTAGTATTTTATATTCTATATGCCTGTGCAGTCTAACAGGGTATAGCCCTTTGTTCGTTATTTCATAGTACCGCTCTGTGGTGTAACAGAGCTTAGTACTTTGCGACTCTGTGCATGCTGAGTGACATTTAACTCAGAGTGCTAAAAGTGTTTTCTCGCAGCCTTGCACCGCGATTGGACC
The DNA here is from genome assembly GCF_039654945.1 of Dendrobates tinctorius. Classification (NCBI taxonomy): domain Eukaryota; kingdom Metazoa; phylum Chordata; class Amphibia; order Anura; family Dendrobatidae; genus Dendrobates; species Dendrobates tinctorius. Next base: position 14,146,940 of record NW_027361690.1, read on the forward strand.
CTGGGTTGCGAACACACCCTATTATTATTTCTCATTTTGTGCAATCTGCCAATTCTAACACCACCTCCGTGCTTTACAGTTGGAATGGTGTTCCTTTCACCATAGGCCTTGTTGACCTCTCTCCAAATGTAATGTTTATGGTTGTGGCCAAAAAGTTCAATTTTGGTCTCATCACTAGAGATGAGCGACTTTGCCGTTTTTAGGGTCGAGTCGGGTTTCATGAAAGCCGACTATCTCAAAAGTTGAGTCGAGCAAAATCGGCCGACTATTGGGAAAAGTCGGAGGTCCGACTGAAACACGAAACCCAATGCAAATCAATGGGGAAGCAAAGTCATCAGGGAGTGGAGGACAGTAAACACACCTACAGTGCTCATTTCAATGCCAAAGACATCAATTCTTATTACTTAAGCTTGTCAACCTTAAATTACTTTATAATAATAGTTACGCATTGAAAACTGGGGGTTATTTGGCTAAAGTTGTGGGAGGGTAGGGCTGGCTCCAGGTTTTCGTGTGCCCCGGGCGAAAGAGTGTCAGTGGGCCCCTTTAACACATACCACAATTCATGATGCTCCGATACGGCAGAGAAATATTGGCATAGTGCAATGACAAATACTTCACTTCTTACATTACATGACAGATATATATTTTAAATTCTACAATAGCTCAAAAACCGGTCAGTATATTCCTCCATACAGTATTATGGCTATGACATAGTGCACCATACAGAATAATGAACCCCATATATTGCTCCATACAGAATAATTGGTCCCATATAATGTTCCATACAGTATATGATGAGCTCCACATAATGCTACAGTATATGATGGTCCCCATATAATGTGCCATACAGTATAGGACGGTTCCCATAGAGTAGAATGAGCCCCACATATTGCTCTATACAGTATAATGAGTCGCATATAAAGCACCATACAGTATATGATGGGCCCCATATATTGCTCCATGCAGAATGGGCTCCATATACTGCTCCATACAGAATAGGCCCCATATGTGCTCTATATAATGCTCCATACCCTATATGATGCCCCATAAATAATGAACCCCATATGATGCTCCAGTATGTGATGAGCCCCATGGATGATGCTCCATTGTATGATGGTCCTATATTATGCTCCATATATATAATGGGCCCCATATGATGCTCTAGTATATGATGGGCCCCATATGATGCTCCAGTGTATGATGGGCCTATACACTGTGTGAAGAATTATAAGGCAAAAGAGTATTTTGATCACATCACCCTTTTCATACATGTTGTCCTACTTCAAGCTGTATAGGCTTGAAAGCCAACTGCCAATGATGTAAATCGGTTGATTTGCATCTCTGTAATGAGGAGGGGTGTGGTCTAATGACATCAACACCCTATATAAGGTGTGCTTAATTATTAGGTAACTTCCTTTCCTTTGGCAAAATGGGTCAGAAGAAAGATTTGACGGACTCTGAAAAGTCAAAAATTGTGAGATGTCTTGCAGAGGGATGCAGCAGTCTTGAAATTGCCAAACTTTTGCAGCATGATCACTGAACAAGCGTTTCATGGCAAATAGCCAACAGGGTCGCAAAAAGCGTGTTGATAAAAAAGGCTCAAAATAAATGTCCATGAACTGAGGAAAATCAAGCGTGAAGCTGCCAAGATGCCATTTGCCACCAGTTTTGACATATTTCAGAGCTGCAACGTTACTTGAGTATCAAAAAGCACAAGGTGTGCCATACTGAGGGACATGGCCAAGATAAGGAAGGCTGGAAAGCGACCACCTTTGAACGAGAAAGATAAGATAAAATGTCAAGACTGGGCCAAGAAATATATTAAGACAGTTTTTTGTAAGGTTTTATGGACTGATGAAATGAGAGTGACTCTTGATGGGCCAGATGGATGGGCCCGAGGCTGGATCAGTAAAGGCCAGAGAGCTCCACTCTAACTCAGACGCCAGCAAGGTGGAGGTGGGGTACTGGTATGGGCTGGTATCAGCAAAGATGAACTTGTGGGACCTTTTCGGGTTGAGGATGGAGTGAAGCTCAATTGCCATACCTACTGTCAGTTTCTGGAAGACACCTTCTTCAACCAGTGGTACAGGAAGAAGTCAGTGTCGTTCAAGACAAACATGATTTTCATGCAGGACAATGCTCCATCAGATGCATGCAAATACTCCACAGCGTGGCTGGCCAGTAAAGGTCTAAAAGAAGAAAAAGTAGTGACATGACCCCCTTGTTTGCCTGATCTGAACCCCATAGAGAACCTATGGTACCTCATAAAATGTGAGATCTACAGGGAGTCAAAACATTACTCCTCTGGGAACAGTGTCAGGGAGGCTGTGGTAGCTGCTGCACGCAATGTTGATCGTAAACAGATCAAGCAACTGACAGAATCTATGAATGGAAGGCTTTTAAGTGTCATCGTAAAGAAAGGTGGCTATGTTGGCCCCCTTTTTTTTGGTTTTGAATGTCGGAAATGTTTATTTCTACATTTTGTGTTGTTATATTGGTTTACCTGGTGAAAATAAACAAGTGAGATGGGTACATATTTGGTTTTTATTAAGTTGCCTAATAATTCTGCACAGTAATAGTTACCTGCTCAAACAGATATCCTCCTAAGATAGCCAAATCTAAGAAAAACCACTCCTACTTCCAAAAATATTAAGCTTTGATATTTATGAGTCTTTTCAGTTGATTGAGAACATAGTTGTTGTTCAATAATAAAAAGAATCCTCTCAAATACAACTTGCCTAGTAATAATTATGCAAACAAGTATGAACCTAGGGCCTTGTCAGATCACTCTCTTGTTATGGCGACATTTAATTGAGATAAATGGTGGGAGAGGGGAACGGGCACCATGGTCGTTTAACACATTCTGTTTACCTATTATTCAAGCAGATGCTAGAATCTCTGACTTGCTAAAATAATTTTTTGCTATTAATGAGGGTACAGCCGCCAGGGAAATAATATGGGATGCGTCTAAAGCTTATCTGAGAGGACTGTTGTTCCCAGAAATGAATAGAGTTAGAACTAAGTCTAGAGAATATGAGGAACTTAGAATCATAGAATCGTAGAGTTGAAAGGGACCTCCTGGGCCATCTGGTCCAACCCCCTGCTCAAAGCAGGATTCGCTAAATCAACCCAGTCAGATGTCTGTCCAGCCTCTGTTTGAAGACTTCCATTGAAGGAAAACTCACCACTTCTCGTGGCAGCATGTTCCACTCATTGATCACTCTAACTGTCAAAAAGTTTTTTCTAATATCTAATCTGTGTCTCCTCCCATTCAGTTTCATCCCATTGCTTCTAGTCTTTCCTTGTGCAAATGAGAATAAAGATGATCCTTCGACAATGTGACAGCCCTTGAGATATTTGTAGACAGCTATTAAGTCTCCTCTCAGTCTTCTCTTTTACAAACTAAACATTCCCAAATCCTGCAACCTTTCCTCATAAGACAGGGTTTGCAGACAGGTCACCATTCTGGTCGCTCTTTTCTGAACTTGCTACAGTTTGTTGATGTCTTTTTTAAAATGTGGTGCCCAAAACTGGACACAATATTCCAGATGAGGTCTGACCAAAGAGAAGTAGAGGGAAATAATGACTTCACGTGATCTAGAATGTATGCTTCTGTTAATACATCCTAGAATTACATTTGCCTTTTTTGCTGCTGCATTACACTGTTGACTCATATTCAGTCTGTGATCTATTAGTATACCCAAGTCTTTTTCACATGTGCTGTTGCTTTGCCCTATTCCTCCCATTCTGTATATGCTTTTTTCATTTTTATTGCCCAGATGTAGTACTTTGCATTTTTCCCTGTTAAAAACCATTCTGTTAGTTGCTGCCAACTGCTCCAGTTTATTTATATCTTTTTGAATCCTCTCTCTTCTCTAGTATTAGCTATCCCTCCTAGCTTTGTGTCATCAGCAAATTTAATCAGTTTACCCTCAATTCCTTCATCTAAATAGTTGATAAAGATGTTGAACAATACAGGGCCCTGGACAGAGCCCTGTGGTACTCCACTTGAGACATTCTTCCAACTGGATGTGCAGCCATTTACGACCACTCTTTGGGTCCTATCACTAAGCCAGTTATGAATCCACCAAACAGTTGCCTTGTCCATTCCATACTTAGTCATTTTTTCAATAAGGATTCTATGAGATACTTTGTCAAATGCTTTGCTGAAGTCAAGATATACTATATCTACAGCATTTCCTTGATCCACCCAATCAGTGATTCCATCATAGAAGGAAATTAAGTTAGTCTGACATGACTTATTAGTTACAAACCCATGTTGACTCTGTTTAATCACATCATTCTTATCCGGGTACTGTCATACATGTTGTTTAATAATTTGCTCAAAGATCTTTCCTGGTATAGAAGTCAGACTCACCGGCCTATAGTTGCCTGGGTCCACCTTCTTCCCCTTTTTGAAAATAGGAACAACATTTGCTCTTCTCTTGTCTTCTGGGACTTCTCCTGTTCTCCAAGAATTTTTAAAGATTATGGAGAGGGGTTCAAAAATTTCTTCTGCTATCTCCTTCAGTACTCTGGGGTGTAATTCATCTGGACCTGGAGACTTGAATTCACTTAGGTTAGCTAAGTGTTTCCTCACTATCTTTCTGTTTATAGATATCCTGGATTCTTCTATTCCCTTAATAGGACAGTGAAGAACAGTTGATGTTACATTTCTTTTCTGAGAGAAAACAGATGCAAAATAGGAATTTAAAAGTTCGGCCTTCTCAACATCCTGTCTTACCAATTCATCATTTTCATCCTGTAAAAATCCTATAGCATCTGTGACTTTTCTTTTACTTTTGACATATCCCCAAAATCCTTTATTATTGCTTTTTACATCTCTTGCAAGCCTCAATTCATTGTCATCTTTAGCTAATCTAATTTGTGCCCTGCAGGTTCTGTAGACAGCATTATATTCTTCTTTAGATATGCCTCCCTCTTTCCATTTTATAAACATTTTTTTCTTCCTTTTTAGCATGTGCTTAAGTTCTGTGTTCATCCATCCTGGTTTCCCTAAATGCTTCCTATTCTTCCCTCTTTTCGGAATTGTTAACAATTCTGCTTTGAGAATTTCATTTTTCAAGATTTCCCATCCTTCCTGGACATTTTTGTCTTTAAGGATATCCAGCCATTGGATCCCTCCAATTCTCTTTCTGAATCCCTTAAAATCTGCCTTTCTGAAATCTAACCTTGACGTCTGAGTCTTCGCAGGTCTTCCTCCTCTAGTTATCCAAAATTCTAAAATAGCATGGTCGCTACCTCCTAGGGTCCCAGCCACTTTTGCCTCCTCAACCATTTCCTCCCTGTTTATAAGGATTAGATGCAAGGTAGCAGTTCCCCTTGTTTTCTCCCCTACCTTTTGAAATATAAAGTTGTCAGCAAGAGAGGATAAGAATTTCCTTGACCTGTTAGTTTTGCCTGAGAGAGATTCCCAACAAATGTCTGGATAGTTGAAATCTCCCAAGACAACTATGTCATATTTTTTGGAGAACTTGGCCATTTGATGCATAAAGAGTTCATCCATATCTTCTGCTTGCACAGGCGGCCTGTAGTAAATGCCTACAATGGTGTCCTTTCCATTGTTCTGCCCTTGTATTCTTACCCAAACAGTTTCCACAGAACTCCTAGTCTCTGAAGCTTCAATCTCTGTGCAGATAAACGCGTTTCTAACATACAATGCGACACCTCCTCCTCGTTTATCAAGTCTGTTTCTTGCAAATAAGTTGTATCCTTCTAGTCTTGTATTCCAATCATGTGTATTGTCCCACCAAGTTTCAGTGATTCCAATGACATCATATTTCTTTTCCTGTGTTAGTAGTTCCAATTCTCCTTGTTTGTTCCCCATGCTTTGTGCATTAGTATAGAAACATTTTAGTTTGTGATTGGTTTCTCTTTCTCCAATATTTTTATTAATTAGATTCTTTTGTCTTTGTTCTTCCTTTCCACTTCTAATAGCAGAGTTCTCAATAGCATTTGTCAGGTGTATTGCTTTTTCTTGCCTTTTGCTTCCCTTCCCATGTTGTTCTAGTTTAAAACTCTCCTTACAAGTGTAGCAAGGCGACTTCCAAATACATGTTTTAAAGTCTTCGTAAGGAAGAAGGAAGCTATCTCTGCAGAATTGCAATATTTGAAAACTCCGTCGGATATACGGTACATTTTAACGCATAAAAAGATGCAGAAAAATGATCAGCCCAACATAAGCTTTCAAAAGCTGCAGATAAACGATACTTCCGGTGGCAGGTCTATTTCGGGGGAGGGGGAGGGAACTGGACATCTACTAGCTACCCTGATAAAGACTCAATCTGGCCCTGCAATGGTAGCGAAGATAAAAAAACATAAATGCGGAACTAGAAAGATCTTTTGGGGCAATTCTTGCAACTTTTAGCGAGTTTTTTGAGACATTATATAATTCGCAGGGCGGGTTCTCTGACGAGTAGCTCAGTAGCTTTTTGTGGACTGCTGGTCTGCCTACTCTGTCGGAATCGGAAGCTGTTGGGCTGGAGGCACCAATTAGTCTGGAGGAATTAGAGGAGGCACTAGATTCTATGGCAGGGAATAAGTCACCGGGGTCTGATAGGCTGCCTGTGGAGGTATATAAACAGTACTCAGATATAATGCTTCCACAGCAGTTGAAGGTGTTTGAGGCGGCTAGGGAAAATGGGCACTTGCCTTGGTCCTTGAATGAAGCAATCATAGTGGTGATCCCCAAGGCTGATAAGGATCCTTGTCTTCCTGTCATACAGACCTATCTCCCTTTTAAACGCTGATGTCAAGATTTTTGCAAAGATTCTGGCGATGCGGCTGTCTAGAGTAATATCTAGTTGTCATGATCCATGCTGGATTTTGACTGATATAAAGCACAGGTAACCTTTTTTTTTCCTAAGCTGTGCTTAAGGTTGGTTTTTGCCCCCGGTGGCCATTAGGAGGTTCCTGATCGGCACCCGGTGCGGAACTGGCATAGGGAACGTTAGGAGCATTAGGGACACTGACTCAGTGGAGTTCAGGAGGTCTCCAGGTCCCCTTTCCCTATAGCAGGGCCCACCGTTGTATCTGTTTTCCCTCCCCCTTCTCTTGTTGTTTTAGGTACCGGCCTGCGAACCATGTCACATAGCACAGTATCACGTGCCACGTCTTGCTGTTTTAGTTACCGGCCTGCTGGTCGCGTCACACAGGACGGGTCCACGTGACATTATCACCAACCCAAAACTTTTTTTTCTGCTGAGCCATGGACCCAGTTCAGACCTTTGCCCAAATGCTGCAGACCCTTACTAATGAGATTAGGGGGCTGAGCGGTGAGTTGGTGCAGCAACTGCAGCAGTTGGTGGGCTTTGGGGGCTTGGTTCAGAGACAGGCTCAGCCAGAACCCAAGCTATCCCTCCCTGACAGATTTCCCGGAGGGAGAGATCAATTCTTGGTGTTTCAACAAGCCTGTAAATTGTATTTCAGGCTGTGCCCTCGTTCATCAGGGAGTGAAGAGCAACGGGTGGGAATCATTATGTCCCTTCTTAAAGGGGATCCCCAATCCTGGGCCATCTCCCTACCGGATGATTCTCCATCTTTAGAGTCCGTGGATGAGTTCTTTGCAGCTTTGGCGCTTGTGTATGGGGATCCTGATGGTGTCGCCCTGGCGGAATCCCGAATCCGTAGGTGTAAACAGGGATGCCGGGTCGCTGAGGAGTACTGCTCAGAGTTTAGGAGATGGGCCATTAATACTCAGTGTAATGACCCTGCACTTAGGAGTCAATTTGTGCAGGGTTTGTCTCCAAAGTTGCAGGATACTCTGGTGCAGTACGCCGCCCCCAGGTCGCTGGAGGCCGCCATGTCCCTTGCCATCTAGCTGGATAGACGCCTTAGGGAAAGACATATACAAAAGGTGCCCCCTGATGTCCTCGCTAGGGAGGAGGACCCACCAGTGCGGACGGAGGAACCCAGACAGCCCGGTGTTGTTGATGCAAAAAAGGGGGTGTCTGCGGCTCGTCGTGGTGGGGGGGTATGCTTTTCCTGTGGGAAGCCTGGCCATTTTATGAGAGCTTGCCCAGTTCATGCCAAGTCTCCTGTCGAACCTATGGAAGTAGGAGGAGCTAGTTTGTTTTCGGAGCTGCCTACGGTTCGGGGAGTGGTGTCGGCATATTTGTACTGTGGGCAGACTGGTCATGTCCTGAAGGCTTGCCCATTGCGTGCCAAATTATCTGTGCCCTCTGAGAAGCCGCATTCCCCTGGTCGCTTGGAGGAAGGCGATCAGGGAGTATACATTTCCTCCATTTTGTCCTCCCAAAGTATCATGTCAGCAGAGGTCTTGACTGGCGGGGTACCGGAGGTGATACCGGTGTTTGTGGACAGCGGAGCAGGAGTCAGTCTGGTGGATGCTCGCTTTGTCCAGACTCATGGTCTGAGGTGTAGGATGCTAGCCCAGCCTATAAGCATCCAGGCCATAAACTCTGTTCCACTGAGCCAGGGGAGCTTGACCAAGGTCGTAGAGAATATCCATCTGCGTATAGGACATCATGAGGAGTCCTTGTCGTGCTACATCTTGGAGGGAATGCCAGTACCTATTGTTTTAGGCCTCCCTTGGCTGAAAAGACACAACCCGGTAATAGATTGGTGGGTGAGGGAAGTGGTCAGCCTGGGGCACTCGTGTGAGGGCTGCCGCCTAGGGACTACTGTCTCTGCCGTCTCTCTTCAACCGACCCCTTTCTCTCCAGTGAGAGCAGCAGATGTGCTGCAAGAGAGTATGGGCAAGTCTCAACCCTCGCCATTGGCCAACCCTGTGAGGCGCCGATCTTGTGGTGGAAAGGGTTGGAGGGTGGTGTACCCCTTGGTGAGGTGCGGGGGTTTGAGTGTGGTGACACAGGGGGACACCTCTGTTGTCAATCCCAGAAAGAGTTCTCCAAGTGGTGACAAACGAATGAGTGACAATAATCGTTCAGGTCCGGACCTGTGTGTGAACGAGCGTGTATGGGTGGCCACCAAAAAACATCCAGTGGAAGTGTGTTGTGGACTGTTACCAGCTCATACCAAACATACACATACACAACTCGTTCCCCAGGTCAGCGCTTCGGAGATGTGTGTTGCCTCCAGATCATATGTTGCCAATACCAGCGGGCTCGTTTCTCATCAACCTGACATGCAGCTAGTTGCTGGGGTGAACTCTGGGTCTGGGCGTCCCCGCTGAAGGTGGTTCCCTGATGGGGAGCGGTCTTGAGGGTACTGTCATGATCCATGTTGGATCAGGACTGATATAAAGCACAGGTAACCTTTTTTTCATAAGCTGTGCATAAGGTTGGTTTTTGCCCTCGGTGGCCATTAGGAGGTTCCTGATCGGCACCCGGTGCGGAACCGGCATAGGGAGCGTTAGGAGCGTTAGGGACACTGACTCAGTGGAGTGCAGGAGGTCTCCACACCCCCTTTCCCTATCGCAGGGCCCACCGTTGTATCTGTTTTCCCTCCCCCTTGTCTTGTTGTTTTAGTTACCGGCCTGTGAGCCATGTCACACAGGACAGTATCACGTGCTGCATCTTGTTGATTTAGTTACCGGCCTGCTGGTCGTGTCACATAGGACGGGTCCACGTGACACTAGTATTATTCATTCAGATCAAACTGGTTTAATGCCAGAGAAATCAACTGCAATTAATATCCACCGTTTGTATCTAAATTTACAGATCCCATCAAAGGGAAAGGAACCTAGGGCTGCTGCATCTTTGGATGCTGCTAAAGCATTTGACAGCGTCGAATGGCCATATCTGTGGGCTATAATAGCCAAGATGGGTTTCCGTAAAAATTTTATTGCCTGGATACAGCTGCTGTATTCAAGTCCAGAGGCCAAAATTAGAATTAATGGGGAGATCTCAAATACATTTAACTTACACAGAGGGACCAGACAGGGGTGCCCCCTGTCTCCCCTACTGTTTGCTCTGGCATTGAGCCCTTGGCAGTAGTAATTCAGGCGACACCTGAAATTAAGGGGTTTGGGTATGAGTCTTTGTGAGAAAAAATAGCGTTGTATGCTGATGACATGCTCTTATTTTTGGGAGAGTGGCCATCTTCTCTGAGGGTGGCAATGGAAGTCTTTGGATCCTTCGCAGTGATCTCTGGTTTATGTATTAACTGGGAGAAATCTTCAATTATGCCGGTGGGAGATGCTCCCGAGAACTACTTGGAATTAGCAGGACGATTAAATGTAGTCAAAGAGTTTAAATACTTGGGAATTCATATTGGGTATAATATACAAGATTTTGAGTGTTTAAATATTACCCAGCTACTTGCTAAATTTCAGCAAAAAATGAAGGATTGGTGCAAGTTACCACTGAGTATGGTAGGAAGGGCAAACCTGGTAAAAATGGTTCTCATGCCACAAGCTTTGTATGCACTCCACAATGCGCCCATTTGGATTCCTGGTCGAATTTTTTATCAGATAAACAGAATATTTAGAGAGCTTCTCTGGAAGAGGAGTGTTCCTAGAATTCGGTTGGAGGTTTTGCGCACATGTAAAGAACTGGGGGGATTAGCGGTTCCTGACCCATTTCTGTATTATCTGGCAGTGCAGTTGCAGAATTTCAGAGGATGGGGGGAGGAGGATTCCTTCACGCAAAGTTCCTCGGGATGTATGCTTACATGTGTAGTGGGAAAGGACTTACTGGTGCAGGCGCTAGACTCAGGGCAGTTCCGTCGGGGTCAATCTATCAATAGTCCGATAATGAAGTGCATAGATAAGGTATGGAACATGGCCAAAAAAATATTGGGTATACAGGGAGTCACGGCGCATTCCCTGATCTGGAGAAACTTGACATGTACAGAGCTAAATAAATTAGAGGGTTTTGAGCTATGGGAGATGAGAGGGCTTAAACTAGCATCACAGCTTTATTCCGAAGGGGAGTTTCGATCTTTTGAGGATCTCAAACATTTTCCATCCCTAATAAAAGATTTTTTCAATATCTCCAGCTGAGACATGCTTGTGAAGCACAACAGCGATTCGCTCCACTAGGTAATCCAGCTAAAACTCCGCTGTTGGATAGAGTAGTGATGGGAGGAGGATCAAGAGGAATTATATCCATGATATATGCAACCATGCTGGAAAAGGGAGTGGCAAGTTTGGAGACGCTGAAAAATAAGTGGCAAGTTGATGTAGGTGATTTAACAGATGATGAATGGGAGGATGCATTGCAAGAAGTCACGAAAGTCTCGGTTAGCGAGGCGCAGAGAGTGTCGCATCTTTATTTGCTTCATCAAGTTTATCAAACCCTTGTACGGCTGTTGAAAATGGACTATGCTAGAGAGGCAGATTGTTGAAAATGTGGAACGCCCAATGCGGATCTGATACACATGACCTGGAACTGTCCTTGGTTACGTAGGTTTTGGGGAGGTATGAATGATTTACTTAATACTGTCTATCAATGTCAGATGGTACTAGACCCCAAAATGGCTCTTCTGAGGCGAGTGGAGACTTTGCCGCTTTCGGAGGAGCACCAGCTGGCAGTCTCCCGAATATTATATCAAGCTCGTAAAAGGGTGGCGGCGCACTGGAAGGGATCTGTACCCACAATCATGGAAGTTACCGAAGGAGTTAATAATAATATAGATATGGAAAAATATGTGTATCAAAAGAAAAGAACAACTAAGAAATGGGAAGATATGTGGGCACCTTGGTTGGACACACCTGGGTTGGCGCCTCCTAGACTAATATGGATGAGAGCGTTGAGGAGGATATAACCCAAAAATTGTAGCTGTGAGAGGCCAAATGTATCAGGAGAGGCGAAAGGTGTTTTTTCAGGTGAGGGTGGGGGGGTGAGTTGGGAGGGATTTTTGTGGGGTTCAATTGTGTTTATGTAATACACTATTTGGTAAATATCCTGTATATGACTACCTGTTTTTTCAATTTTTGAAAATGTTTAATAAAAAGTTACCTGATATAAAAAAAATAATTATGCAAACAGTGTATAATGCTCCATATATAATGGGCCCCATTTATAATGCGCAGGTGTATGATGGGCCCCATGGATGATGCTCCAGTGTATGATGGGCCCCATTTATAATGCTCCAGTGTATGATGGGCCCATATAGTGCTCCATATATAATGGGACCCATATGATGCTCCAGTGTACAATGGGCCCTCTCTATGATGCTCAAGTGTATGATGGGCCCCATATATAATTCTTCAGTGTATAATGCTCCCCATATATTGCTCCAAACATTAAAAAAATGAAATACCTCTCCTTGCTGGGCACTGCTCTACTTTAGACTCCTCAGTGTCACCATCTTCGAGCTCTCTGCACTTGGACTGTTCAGGCAGAGGGCGTACAGAGGTGACATCATCGCGTTCTCTAATCTGAATGTCACTGTCAGGAAACGCGGAAGAGGTCACAGCGGTGGAGCAGGGGGGGTAAGTATTGCAAGTGCTGGTGCCCTGAGCAAACAGGGGGGCCCACTCATGGGCGATGGCAGTGGCACAGGGCCCCTCATAGTACGACAGTGTCTGTAATGGCGAGTGGGCCCCCCCACAGTCAGAGATTTTTGCACACTGTGAGGGGCCCTGTGCCAGTGCCGTCGCCCACAAGTGGGCCCCCCACCTGCTCAGGGACCCGGCACTTGCCCGGGTGCGCCAGGTGTTGACACCGGCCCTGGGGGGGTACAGGTCAGATAGGGAGGTGGAAAAACTGGCATATGTTGTGGTATAGGCTGGACGTTCAGCAGCTGCAAATGGAGCAATTGCAGAAGTCGGAAGAAGAGGAGGACAAAGCGAGCCATTTTGCTGGCAAAATAAGTGTCATCAAGGGAAGGTAGTATAAAATCCTTTGAAACCCAGGCATGGTTCATTTTAATGAAGGTGAGATCACCAACATTTTTGGGTCAACAGTCGGGTCCTTTTTTCTGTCAGGATTGATCCAGCAGCACTGAAGACACTTTCTGATTGCACACTACCAGCAGGGGAAGCAAACTCCTGTAAGGCATATTGGGCCAATTCAGGCCAGGTGTCCAGTTTACAGGCCCAGTAGTCAAAGGGGAATGAAATGTGAGGGAGAATATCGATAGGGGAGGAGAGGTAATTTTGAACCATAGTTGACAACTGCTGTCTCCTGTCTGTTGCAATTGATTCAGTATTAACAGTCGTGTGAGCGGTCCTCGAGAAATCAGTCCACAACATGGTCATGAAACCCCTGTCTCCAATGCCTGTTCGGCTGTGTGCACCACAAACACCTCTTCCATTTGGCCCAGTACGGCTCATGGTAAAACCTGCACCGCTGCTGTGTGCTGGGAATGCCTCTAACGAACGGTTTCCCAGAGTTGCTTGTTTGTTCGCCAATATTAGCTCTAGGTTCTCCTGTGGCATGATGTTCTGTAATTTGCCTTTATAGCATGGATCGAGGATGCTGGCCAACCAGTAGTCATCATTAGAGTTGAGCGACTTTTGGTTCTTTAGGGTCGAGTTTCGTTTCGTGAAACCCGACTTTTCCAAAAGTCGGGTCGAGCAAGATCGTCCAATTATAGGGAAAAGTCGGGGTCGTCCCGAAACACGAAACCCAATGTAAGTCAATGGGGAATAAAAGTCGGCAGTGAGAGGAGGACAGGAAACACACCTACAGTGCCCATTTGAATGCCAAAAGCATCAATTCTTCTTACTTAAGCTTGTCAACCTTAATTAACTTCATAATACAAGTTACGCACTGAAAAATGGGGGTTATTTGGCTACAGACTGTGGGGGGGGAGGGCTGGCTCCAGGTTTTCATGTGCCCTGGGCGAAAGAGCGCCCCTTTAACACATACCACAACTCATCATGCTCCGATACGGCAGAGAAATAGCGGTATAGTACAATGAAAAATACTTCACTTTTTACATCTCATGACGAGGCCCATCTATTTCTCCATACAGAATCATTGGTCCCATATAATGTTTGAAACAGTATATGATGAGCTCCACATAATGCTACAGTATATGTTGGTCCCCATGGATGAAGCTCCACTGTCTTATGGGCCCAAATAATGCTCCAAACATACTGGGCCCCATTTCTAATGCTCTAGTGTATAATGGGCCCTGTAAATGCTGCTCCAGTGTCTGATGTCCACCTTTGGAATGTTCCAGTGTATGGTGGGCCCCATCTATCATTCTCAAGAGTATAGTGCTCCCCAAAAATTGCTGTCCCAACATTGAAAACAATGAAATAAGTCTCCTTGCTAGGGAATCCCTGTACTAGTCTGGACTCCTCGTCGTCCCCATCTTCCATCTCACTGCACAGTATTTCAACCTTGCAAGTGCTGTGATCCTGAGCAAGCAGGGGGGGCCCACTCGTTGGCGACGGCACTGGCACAGGGCCCCTGATAGTACGGTGGTGTGTCTGATGGCGGGTGGGCCGAACCTGCACTTTCATCTGCAGCTTCCTCTTTGTCACCGTGTAAGATGGAACTGTATATGGGAAGGGTAACCTGAGTTTCATCAGGGTCAGATTCAGGCCATGTAGCGTGCGAGGGGAATGTAGTGGTCTGGGTCAATGTACCAGCAGATTCATCGAGCAGTGGCTGGGCATCAGTGCACTTGTGTCGCCCCCAGGAGTACGGTCGCCACAGTGGCATTACCTTCTTCCTAGGGAGTGTGATGTCATGCTTGGGAGCAACGAAGGATCTCTCTAGCAGGTTAACTGATTGGGCGGCGTTATTCCCACAAGTCATGACCATCCAAACAGCGTTCATGAAGGCAAAGTGTTTGTTTTACGTGGGCAGTATGGTTGCAAAGCTGAACCTTAAAGGAATGTCCAGAAGGGCACCACCAGGAGTGGAGCCTACGGCGTAATTTGACTCAACACGGGCAACCTCAACCATGCCAGCTACAGAACAGATGCACACATTGCAAGCTTAATTCCGTTAACGAACGAGACTCCGTCATGCCCCGCGGTCCGAGTCCGGCTTACTAGAGGGACACGTGAGGCTCTGGCACATGAGATTGGCCAATAACTGGTGTGTCATGCCCTTACATGTCCGTGGCTGCATGTGCGCTACACTGAAAAGGCCAGCGTTTGTCGCTTACAGGTGCAGATAACCCGCTGAACAACGTTAGTGATGGGGATCACTGATTACAATTATTACTCGCGAACGATGATTTCCCAGTAAGTGCAGGTCAACCGCAGTTCCGGAATTAGGCCTAACCGTCATTCCTGAAAAAAATGAAAAACTTACGTGTGCAAACCACAGGTGCTGTAGCTTGCTTAACAGCTCGTCAGCCGTTCTCACGCCCAGTATGGGTTACACGTGATTGCACAAAGGTTAGAAAGGGTACCGTATCCCCAGATAACATGTATGGATAGCGTACACATTCAAAATATATGTCTATACATCAGGAGGCAGGCTCAGACGGTGTTAGGCCCAGTATGGATTGCACGTGATTGCACAAAGGTTAGAAAGGGTACTGTATCCCCAGATAACATGTATGGATAGCGTACACATTCAAAATATATGTCTATATACATCAGGAGGCAGGCTCAGATGGTGTTAGGCCCAGTATGGATTGCACGTGATTGCACAAAGGTTAGAAAGGGAACCGTATCCCCAGATAACATGTATGGATAGCGTACACATTCAAAATATATGTCTATATACATCAGGAGGCAGGCTCAGACGGTGTTAGGCCCAGTATGGATTGCACGTGATTGCATAAAGGTTAGAAAGGGAACCGTATCCCCAGATAACATGTATGGATAGCGTACACATTCAAAATATATGTCTATACATCAGGAGGCAGGCTCAGACGGTGTTAGGCCCAGTATGGATTGCACGTGATTGCACAAAGGTTAGAAAGGGAACCGTATCCCCAGATAACATGTATGGATAGCGTACACATTCAAAATATATGTCTATATACATCAGGAGGCAGGCTCAGATGGTGTTAGGCCCAGTATGGATTGCACGTGATTGCACAAAGGTTAGAAAGGGAACCGTATCCCAAGATAACATGTATGGATAGCGTACACATTCAAAATATATGTCTATATACATCAGGAGGCAGGCTCAGAAGGTGATAGGCCCAGTATGGATTGCACGTGATTGCACAAAGGTTAGAAAGGGAACCGTATCCCCAGATAACATGTATGGATAGCGTACACATTCAAAATATATGTCTATATACATCAGGAGGCAGGCTCAGGCAGTGTTAGGCCCAGTATGGATTGCACGTGATTGCACAAAGGTTAGAAAGGGAACCGTATCCCCAGATAACATGTATGGATAGCGTACACATTCAAAATATATGTCTATACATCAGGAGGCAGGCTCAGACGGTGTTAGGCCCAGTATGGATTGCACGTGATTGCACAAAGGTTAGAAAGGGAACCGTATCCCAAGATAACATGTATGGATAGCGTACACATTCAAAATATATGTCTATATACATCAGGAGGCAGGCTCAGAAGGTGATAGGCCCAGTATGGATTGCACGTGATTGCACAAAGGTTAGAAAGGGAACCGTATCCCCAGATAACATGTATGGATAGAGTACACATTCAAAATATATGTCTATACATCAGGAGGCAGGCTCAGACGGTGTTAGGCCCAGTATGGATTGCACGTGATTGCACAAAGGTTAGAAAGGGAACCGTATCCCCAGATAACATGTATGGATAGCGTACACATTCAAAATATATGTCTATACATCAGGAGGCAGGCTCAGACGGTGTTAGGCCCAGTATGGATTGCACGTGTTTGCACAAAGGTTAGAAAGGGAACCGTATCCATAGATAACATATATGGATAGCGTACACATTCAAAATGTATGTCTATACATCAGGAGGCAGGCTCAGATGGTGTTAGGCCCAGTATGGATTGCACGTGATTGCACAAAGGTTAGAAAGGGTACCGTATCCCCAGATAACATGTATGGATAGCGTACACATTCAAAATATATGTCTATACATCAGGAGGCAGGCTCAAACGGTGTCAGGCACAGTATGGATTTGACGGCCCAGACTACACAGCGGAGGAGCAGGGAGAGGTAAAGATTGCAAATGCTGGGGCCCTGCCCAAGCAAGGGGGCCCACTCGTGGGCGTCGGTACTGGCACTGGGCCCCTCATAGTACGGCGGTGTGTCTGACGGCGGGTGTGCACCACCACCGTCAGAGACACTTGATTGCACTATGAGGGACCCTGTGCCAGTGCCCGCGCCCAAGGGTCGGCCTACCCACCTGTCCAGGGCAACGGCACTCGCACGGTGTTGTGCGCTAGGTGGTGACCCCGGCCATGGGGGGGAGGCAGCACAGTTAGGGAGTTTTAGAAAGTGGCATATGTTGATGTTGGACATTCAGCTGATGCAAAAGGTGAAATAGGTCAAGTCCCAGGAAGAGGTGGACCAAAGCAAGCCATTTTTCTGTCACCCTATGTGTCATCAGGGGAAGGTGGGACAAAATCCTTGGAAACCCATGCGTGGTTCATTTTAATGAAGGTTAGATCATCCACATTTTGGGTTGACAGACGGGTCCTTTTTTCTGTCAGGATTGATCCAGCTGCACTGAAGACTCTTTCCGATAGCACACTTGCAGCTGGGCAAGCGAGCTCCTGTAAGGCATATTGTGCCAATTCAGGGCAGGTGTCCAGTTTAGCGGCCCAATAGTCAAAGGGGAATGACCTGTGTGGGAGAACATCGATATGGGAGGAAAAGTAGTTTGTAACCATAGTTGACAACTGCTGTCTCCTGTCACTTTCCATCGATGCAGTATTACCAGTTGTGTGAGCGGTACTTGAAAAATCAGTCCACAACATTGTCATGAAACCCCTGTCTCCAACGCCACTTCTGCTGTGTGAACCACGAACACCTCTGCCAAGCTGACCCCGGCCCGTACGGCTTGTGTGAGAACCATCACCGCTGCTGTGTGCTGGGAATGCCTCAAGCAACCGATTTACCAGAGTTGCTTGTTTATTAGCCAATATTAGGTCAAGGTTCTCCTGTGGCATGATGTTTTGTAATTTGCCTTTATAGCGTGGATCCAGGATGCTGGCCAACCAGTAGTCGTCATCGTTCATCATTTTGGCAATGCGGGGGTCCCTTTTTAGGATCTGCAAGGCATAATCTGACATGTGGGCCAATGTTCCCGGTGTCAATGATGCACTGCGAGTGCTGGTTGGAGGAGCACTTTCTGGCAAATCCACATCCCTCCAGTCACGCACAAACCCTGTACCAGACCTTGCCACGCCAACATTTTCACTTGCCCCACGAGATGCATCCTCCTCCCCTAAGTAATCATCCCCATCATCCTCCTCCTCCTCCTCTTCCTCCACCTCGTCCAGGTGAGGTCCCTGAGCAGACAATGGCTGAATGTCATCAAGGATTCCCTCCTCCTCTTCCTCCTCATCAACATTGGCTGCAGAAGCCTGCTCCTTAAGGTGCGTCAAAGTTTGCATGAGCAGACGCATAAGTGGGATGCTCATGCTTAGGATGGCGTTGTCTGCGCTTACCAGCCGTGTGCATTCCTCAAAACACTGAAGGACTTTACAGAGGTCTTTCAGCTTCGACCACTGCACACCTGTCAACTCCATGTCTGCTCTCAAAGTGCCTGGCCGTGTATCCTCCCACAAATGCATTATGGCCTGCCTCTGCTCGCACAGCCGCTCCGCCATGTGCAGGGTGGAGTTCCACCTTGTTGCAATGTCGATAATGAGGCGGTGGTTGGGAAGGTGGAGCAATCGCTGCAGCTTCTGCATACGAACGGAGTGTACAGGCGACCGGCGGATGTGCGCGCACAGTCTTCGCACCTTCTGGAGCAGGGCTGTTAACTCCGGATAATTTTTGAGGAAGCACTGCACCACCAGGTTCAAGGTGTGAGCCAAGCAAGGTATGTGGCTGAGTTCTGAAAGGGCTATGGCTGCCACAAAATTACGGCCGTTATCACTAACTACCTTGCCTGCCTCAAGATGTACACTGCCCAGCCATGACTCAGTTTGTCGCTTCAAGTACTCGGCCAGCACCTCGGCGGTGTGTCTGTCGCCCAAACACATCATCTGCAACACAGCCTGCTGATGCTTTCCACTAGCTGCTCGATAGGGGGACACCTCGTGTGCAACAGTGGCAGCTGCAGATGGAGTGCTCGTACGACTGCGCTCTGTGGACGAGCTTTCGCTTCTGGAGGAGGAGGAGGGTCGAACGCCTACAGCCAACTGTTTCCTATACCGTGGGCTAGGTAGCACTGTCCCACCACCGGTGTCCCCTGTGAACCCTGCATCCACCACATCAACCCAGTGCGCAGTGATGGACACGTAACGGCCCTGGCCATGCCGACTTGACCATGCATCAGTTGTGAGGTGCACCTTTCCGCTCACTGACTGCTTGAGTGCATGGACAATGCGGTCTTTCACATGATGGTGGAGGGCTGGGATGGCTTTGCGAGAGAAGAAGTGGCGACTGGGTAGGTCATAGCGTGGTACTGCATAGGCCATGAGTTTGCGGAAAGCTGCGCTTTCCACCAACCGAAAGGGCATCATCTCAAACGAGATTAGTTTGGCAATGTGGGCATTCAAACCCAGTGTACGCGGATGAGAGACTGAGTACTTTCTTGACCTACTCATAGTGTCTGGGAGGGTGAGCTGGACTTGAGAGCTGCATATGGTGGAAGTAGCGGTGGACAGGGCGGACTGAGAGAGGGTTGATGATGGTGATGGAGTTGGTGTTCTTTCTGATGGCCTAGAATCAGTCTTTCGTTGATATAACAGTGGGATTCCCTGACTGCTGTGGCCTTGCAACGACACCTCAACATTTGCTGCTGTGCTAACCGGTGGGCTTACAGTGGGGGAAACAATGTAGCGTTGCTGACTACCTTCGTTGTGATCAGTTGCACATGTGGCACTTGAGGTTTGGTGTTGTGTCCACGCTTGCAAGTGCATGCTGGTTAAATGTCTAAGCATGCAACTGGTATTCAAATGTTTCAAATTTTTCCCTCGGCTAAAGGTCTTTGCGCACTTCTTACAGATAACCTTGGCCTGATCATGAGGATTTTGTTCAAAAAAGTGCCACACTGCACTCTTCCTACTTTGGCAGACATTTTGCGGCCTAGCACGCTGTGATGTTTTGACCCTCTGGACAAGCTGTCCAGCAACTCTTTTGATTTTTGGAACCTGTCTTTGGAGTGCTCCGGGCCTGCCAGATAACAGCTGTTGCGATGTCGATGTCTGCTGTGGATGCTCCTCATCTGAGCTATTGGAAGCAGCACCCTCTTCCCCCAATGGATGCCAATCTGGGTCAACAACTGGGTCATCCATCACCTCCTCTTCAATGTCATGTGCACCTTCCTCTGTGTCACCGCGTATGGTGGTATAGTGTGCGGGAAGGGGCACCTGAGTCTCATCAGGGTCAGAATCTGGCTCTGTACACTGCGACAATGTAGTGCTCTGAGTGAATGTACCAGCAGAATCATCCATCAGCGGCTGTGCATCAGTGCACTCCATGTCAGATTCATCTTGGCCTGGGTAATTCACCATTTGACTTGATAATCCAGGCATGGTATGTGAAAACAGCTCCATGGAGTAATCAGTAGTATGGCCTGCGTTATCCTTCAATCTTGGTTGGGGTGAAGGACACAAGGAAAGGTGTGGTTCATGAACATGAGCCTCCAATGACGACTCAGTGCTTTTACTTTTTGCAACTGAAGAAGAGGAGGCGATAGAGCTGGAGGCTGAGTCAGCAATGTAAGACAAAACTTTTTCCTGATGCTCTGGCTTTAAAAGCGGTTTGCCAACTCCTAGAAAACTAAGCCTTCGAAGCCTTATGGAGCCAGACGATGACGCAGGCTCAACACCTCCTGCATTCGGTTCTATTTTGCCCTTGCCACTACCATCAGATCCACCACCAACACCATCATTACCAGCTGCCAACCCCCGACCAATTCCACGGCCTCTTCCACCAGCCTTCCTCATTTTTGGTAGAAATGTAGACAAAATCCAACAAACTATATAGTAATGTAAAACAAGGTACAAGGTGTCTATAGGACAGGGGAGATTTTGAATTTCTGCTCACACTAGTGGACACTGGACACTTTTGGATTGTGTGAGGCCCACTGAATATCTGAGCGCTATGTCACAGGCTCGATGGCACAGCTGTGACCAAAGTGACTAGAGGATAAGTGAGATTTTGAATTTCTGCTCACACTAGTGGACACTGGACACTTTTGGATTGTGTGAGGCCCACTGAATATCTGAGCGCTATGTCACAGGCTCGATGGCACAGCTGTGACCAAAGTGACTAGAGGATAAGGGAGATTTTGAATTTCTGCAGACACTTGTGGACACTGGACACTTTTGGATTGTGTGAGGCCCACTGAATATCTGAGCGCTATGTCACAGGCTCGATGGCACAGCTGTGACCAAAGTGACTAGAGGATAAGTGAGATTTTGAATTTCTGCTCACACTAGTGGACACTGGACACTTTTGGATTGTGTGAGGCCCACTGAATATCTGAGCGCTATGTCACAGGCTCGATGGCACAGCTGTGACCAAAGTGACTAGAGGATAAGGGAGATTTTGAATTTCTGCAGACACTTGTGGACACTGGACATTTTTGGATTGTGTGAGGCCCACTGAATATCTGGGCGCTATGTCACAGGCTCGATGGCACAGCTGTGACCAAAGTGACTAGAGGATAAGGGAGATTTTGAATTTCTGCAGACACTTGTGGACACTGGACACATTTGGATTGTGTGAGGCCCACTGAATATCTGAGCGCTATGTCACAGGCTCGATGGCACAGCTGTGACCAAAGTGACTAGAGGATAAGTGAGATTTTGAATTTCTGCTCACACTAGTGGACACTGGACACTTTTGGATTGTGTGAGGCCCACTGAATATCTGAGCGCTATGTCACAGGCTCGATGGCACAGCTGTGACCAAAGTGACTAGAGGATAAGGGAGGTTTTGAATTTCTGCTCACACTAGTGGACACTGGACACTTTTGGATTGTGTGAGGCCCACTGAATATCTGAGCGCTATGTCACAGGCTCGATGGCACAGCTGTGACCAAAGTGACTAGAGGATAAGGGAGATTTTGAATTTCTGCAGACACTTGTGGACACTGGACACTTTTGGATTGTGTGAGGCCCACTGAATATCTGAGCGCTATGTCACAGGCTCGATGGCACAGCTGTGACCAAAGTGACTAGAGGATAACTGAGATTTTGAATTTCTGCTCACACTAGTGGACACTGGACACTTTTGGATTGTGTGAGGCCCACTGAATATCTGAGCGCTATGTCACAGGCTCGATGGCACAGCTGTGACCAAAGTGACTAGAGGATAAGTGAGATTTTGAATTTCTGCTCACACTAGTGGACACTGGACACTTTTGGATTGTGTGAGGCCCACTGAATATCTGAGCGCTATGTCACAGGCTCGATGGCACAGCTGTGACCAAAGTGACTAGAGGATAAGGGAGATTTTGAATTTCTGCAGACACTTGTGGACACTGGACATTTTTGGATTGTGTGAGGCCCACTGAATATCTGAGCGCTATGTCACAGGCTCGATGGCACAGCTGTGACCAAAGTGACTAGAGGATAAGGGAGATTTTGAATTTCTGCAGACACTTGTGGACACTGGACACATTTGGATTGTGTGAGGCCCACTGAATATCTGAGCGCTATGTCACAGGCTCGATGGCACAGCTGTGACCAAAGTGACTAGAGGATAAGTGAGATTTTGAATTTCTGCTCACACTAGTGGACACTGGACACTTTTGGATTGTGTGAGGCCCACTGAATATCTGAGCGCTATGTCACAGGCTCGATGGCACAGCTGTGACCAAAGTGACTAGAGGATAAGGGAGATTTTGAATTTCTGCAGACACTTGTGGACACTGGACACTTTTGGATTGTGTGAGGCCCACTGAATATCTGAGCGCTATGTCACAGGCTCGATGGCACAGCTGTGACCAAAGTGACTAGAGGATAAGTGAGATTTTGAATTTCTGCAGACACTTGTGGACACTGGACACTTTTGGATTGTGTGAGGCCCACTGAATATCTGAGCGCTATGTCACAGGCTCGATGGCACAGCTGTGACCAAAGTGACTAGAGGATAACTGAGATTTTGAATTTCTGCTCACACTAGTGGACACTGGACACTTTTGGATTGTGTGAGGCCCACTGAATATCTGAGCGCTATGTCACAGGCTCGATGGCACAGCTGTGACCAAAGTGACTAGAGGATAAGTGAGATTTTGAATTTCTGCTCACACTAGTGGACACTGGACACTTTTGGATTGTGTGAGGCCCACTGAATATCTGAGCGCTATGTCACAGGCTCGATGGCACAGCTGTGACCAAAGTGACTAGAGGATAAGTGAGATTTTGAATTTCTGCTCACACTAGTGGACACTGGACACTTTTGGATTGTGTGAGGCCCACTGAATATCTGAGCGCTATGTCACAGGCTCGATGGCACAGCTGTGACCAAAGTGACTAGAGGATAAGGGAGATTTTGAATTTCTGCAGACACTTGTGGACACTGGACACTTTTGGATTGTGTGAGGCCCACTGAATATCTGAGCGCTATGTCACAGGCTCTATGGCACAGCTGTGACCAAAGTGACTAGAGGATAAGGGAGATTTTGAATTTCTGCAGACACTTGTGGACACTGGACACTTTTGGATTGTGTGAGGCCCACTGAATATCTGAGCGCTATGTCACAGGCTCGATGGCACAGCTGTGACCAAAGTGACTAGAGGATAAGTGAGATTTTGAATTTCTGCTCACACTAGTGGACACTGGACACTTTTGGATTGTGTGAGGCCCACTGAATATCTGAGCGCTATGTCACAGGCTCGATGGCACAGCTGTGACCAAAGTGACTAGAGGATAAGTGAGATTTTGAATTTCTGCTCACACTAGTGGACACTGGACACTTTTGGATTGTGTGAGGCCCACTGAATATCTGAGCGCTATGTCACAGGCTCGATGGCACAGCTGTGACCAAAGTGACTAGAGGATAAGTGAGATTTTGAATTTCTGCTCACACTAGTGGACACTGGACACTTTTGGATTGTGTGAGGCCCACTGAATATCTGAGCGCTATGTCACAGGCTCGATGGCACAGCTGTGACTAAAGTGACTAGAGGATAAGGGAGATTTTGAATTTCTGCAGACACTTGTGGACACTGGACACTTTTGGATTGTGTGAGTCCCACTGAATATCTGAGCGCTATGTCACAGGCTCGATGGCACAGCTGTGACCAAAGTGACTAGAGGATAAGTGAGATTTTGAATTTCTGCAGACACTGGACACTTTTGGATTGTGTGAGGCCCACTGAATATCTGAGCGCTATGTCACAGGCTCGATGGCACAGCTGTGACCAAAGTGACTAGAGGATAAGGGAGATTTTGAATTTCTGCAGACACTTGTGGACACTGGACACTTTTGGATTGTGTGAGGCCCACTGAATATCACAGCGCTATGTCACAGGCAGAAATTGGCTAGTGTATCACAAACTACAAGGTGTATGTAGAATTGGGCAGAGTAGGAATCTCCCTAGAGTGCAGGTCTGTAAGAACGGAACATGTCCTCGACTTATTCTCACAGAGTGACACAGATAGCTTCACTGTGGCTGTGATAACAGCCGTTACACGGTACTGTGTGAGGAGCGTACACCGCTGTATGGTGTGAAAAAATGCACGCTCAGTACCTCAGCAGGACAAAAAAAAAAATTGGGATTGCTTTTAAAAAAGCAGTTTGCGGAGCAGTGGGTAAACAGCAATGCAGGAATGTCAGGAAGCCTTAGAAGGCAGCCCAACAACCAACACCACTGATACACCACTATATAGCCTCCCCTTGCACTGCACACACAGTGACTGGTGTGTTGTACAGGCAAAATCGCTAGCAGCAGAAGCAGTTTTTTTTTCTTCTCAGCAGGACAAAAAAAAAAATTGGGATTGCTTTTAAAAAAGCAGTTTGCGGAGCAGTGGGTAAACAGCAATGCAGGAATGTCAGGAAGCCTTAGAAGGCAGCCCAACAACCAACACCACTGATACACCACTATATAGCCTCCCCTTGCACTGCACACACAGTGACTGGTGTGTTGTACAGGCAAAATCGCTAGCAGCAGAAGCAGTTTTTTTTTCTTCTCAGCAGGACAAAAAAAAAAATTGGGATTGCTTTTAAAAAAGCAGTTTGCGGAGCAGTGGGTAAACAGCAATGCAGGAATGTCAGGAAGCCTTAGAAGGCAGCCCAACAACCAACACCACTGATACACCACTATATAGCCTCCCCTTGCACTGCACACACAGTGACTGGTGTGTTGTACAAGCAAAATCGCTAGCAGCAGAAGCAGTTTTTTTTTCTTCTCAGCAGGACAAAAAAAAAAAATTGGGATTGCTTTTAAAAAAGCAGTTTGCGGAGCAGTGGGTAAACAGCAATGCAGGAATGTCAGGAAGCCTTAGAAGGCAGCCCAACAACCAACACCACTGATACACCACTATATAGCCTCCCCTTGCACTGCACACACAGTGACTGGTGTGTTGTACAGGCAAAATCGCTAGCAGCAGAAGCAGTTTTTGGTGTCTTCTTCCCTGCCTAACGCTCTCCCTACAAAATCATCATCAGCAGCAGCTCTCTCTATTCTGAGATCAGCATGAGTAACATGGCGGTCGGCGTGCACGCCCTTTTATACCCCCTGTGATGCCCCCCAAAGCAAGCCAATCACTTGCATGCCCTTCTGAAAGATGGTGGTGACCCGTGCCTATGTCATCACGTTGCCCACAGTGTCCGTGGATCCTGATTGGCTGAAAAAGAGCGCAGAACAAACTTTTGAAACACGACTTTGGCGCGTAAGTTGCCGACCTCGTGGCCGACCTCATCCTAGGGTCGGGTTTCGTTTCATGAAACCCGACTTTGCCAAAAGTCGGCGACTTTTGAAATTTTTCGACCCGTTTCGCTCAACTCTAGTCATCATCCTTCATAATTTTGACAATGCGGGGGTCCCTTTTTAGGATCCGCAAGAGATAATCACACATGTGGGTCAATGTTCCAGGTGTCAATGACGCACTGCCAGTGGTGGGTGGAGGAACACTTTCTGCCAAATCCACTTCCCTCCAGTCACGCACAAACCCTGTACCTGACCTTGGCAAGCCAACATTTTCTCTTGCCCCTCGTGAAGCATCCTCCTCCCCAAAATAATCATCCTCCTCATCCTCCTCCTCCTCCTTCTCCTCTTCTTCCTCCACCTCGTCCAGGACCGTTCCCTGAGCAGACAATGGCTGACTGTCATCAAGGCTTCCCTCCTCCTCCTCCTCCTCTTCCTCCTCTGCTGCAGATACCTGATCCTTAATGTGCAGGAGAAAACACCGTGTGCACAACTGTGGTCCCAAACCATATATAATAAAATGAAAACCTGGCACTCAACGTAATGCTTAGTGGAACAATTTATTGTAGTACCAAAAATGTTTCGGTCAGTGTAGACCTTCATCAGTTACATGCTAAGAAATTGAGTGTAGTTTTAATGGACAAGCAGTGGAAACCTGTGTCCAGGAGGACCAGGCTCGCACTCTTCCTGCCATAGATTAAGATTTACCTGCGTTTCAGTAGCACACTGACTATTGGCTTTACAGGGACATTTATAAAGCATCCTCCATTAAAACTACACTCAATTTCTTAGCACATAACTGATGAAGGTCTACACTGACCGAAACGTTTTTGGTACTACAATAAATTGTTTCACTAAGCATTAAGTTGAGTGCCAGGTTTTCATTTTATTATGATCCTTAATGTGTGTCAAAGTTTGCATGAGCAGATGCATAAGTGGTATACTCATGCTTATGATGGCGTCATCAGCGCTTACCAGCAGTGTGCATTTCTAAAAACACTGAAGGACTTTACAGAGGTCTTTCAGCTTTGACCACTGCACACCCAACAAATCCATGTCTGCCCTCAAACTGCCTGCCCATGTATCCTCCCACAAATGCATTACAGCGTGCCTCTGTTCACACAGCCTCTCAACCATGTGCATGGTGGAGTTCCACCTTGTTGCAATGTCTATGAATAGGCGGTGCTTGGGGAGGTGGAGTGATCGCTGCAGTCTCTGCATACAACTGGAGTCTACAGGCGAGCGACAGATGTGCGAGCACAGTCTTCACACCTTATGGAGCAGGGCTGTTAACTATGGATAATTATTTAGGAAGCACTGCACCACCAGGTTCAAGGTGTGAGCCAGGCAAGGTATGTGTCTGAGTTTTGCAAGGGCTATGGCCGCCACAAAATTACTGCCGTTATCACTGACTACATTGCCTGGCTCAAGATTTAGACTGCCCAGCCATGACTCAGTTTGTCGCTGCAAGTAGTTGGCCAGTACCTCCACGGTGTGTCTGTTGTCGCCCAAAGGCATCATCTTTAAAATAGCCTGCTGACGCTTACCACTAGCTGTTCGATAGTGGGACACCTCATGTGCAACACTGGCAGCTGCGGATGGAGTGCTCGTGCGACTGTGCTCTGTTAACGAGCTTTCGCTTCTGGAGGAGGATCGAACGCCTACAGCCAACTGGTTCCTATACCGTGGGCTAGGCAGCACTGTCCCACCATTGCT
Source organism: Dendrobates tinctorius (assembly GCF_039654945.1). NCBI lineage: Eukaryota > Metazoa > Chordata > Amphibia > Anura > Dendrobatidae > Dendrobates > Dendrobates tinctorius. Next base: position 14,174,467 of record NW_027361690.1, read on the forward strand.
TCCCCCTGTGGACCCTGCATCCACCACATTTACCCAGTGCACAATGATGGACATGTAATGGCCCTGGCCATACTTACTGGTCCATGCATCTGTTGTGAGGTGCACCTTTCCACTCACTGAGTGTTTGAGAGCATGGACAATGCATTCTTTCACATGCAGGTGGAGGGCAGGGATGGCCTTTCTAGAAAAGAAGTGCCGACTGGGTAGGTCATAGCGTGGGACAGTGTAGGCCATTAGCTCTCGGAACACTTTGCTTTCAGCCAAACAGAAGGGCTTCATCTCTAAAAGATCAGTTTGGCAATGTAGGTGTTCAAAGCCAGTGTACGCAGAAGAGAGGATGAGTACTTTCTTGTCCTACTCAGAGTGTCTGGTAGGGTGAGCTGGACTTGAGAGGTGCATATGAGGAAACTTGCGGTGGACCTGATGGACTGACAGGGGGTTGGTGATGGTGATGGTGGTGGTGGTGATGGCCTAGATTCAGTCTTTCGTTGCAAAAACATTGTGATTTCCTGACTGCTTTGGCCTTGCGACAACACCTCAACATTTCTTGCTGCTGGTGTGCTTACCGATGGGCTTACAGTGGGGGAAGTGATGGAGCATTGCTGGCTACCTTCAGTGCACATGTGCTACCTGAGGTTTTGTAGTCCATCCACTCTTGCAAGTGCATGGTGGTTAAATGTCTAAGCATGCAACTGGTATTAAAATTTCGGAGATTTTTCCCTCGGCGAAAGGTCCTTCCGCACTTCTTACAGATAACATTTGCCTCATCAATAGGATTTTGGTGAAAAAAGTGCCACACTGCTCTTTTCCTACTATGGTATAAATTTTCAGGGCTTGCACGCTGTGCTAATTTGACCGTCTCGCCAAGCTGTCCTGCAACTCTTTTTGTTTTTTTACCATGTTTTTGGACAGCTACGGGCCTACCAGAAAACCGCTGCTGTGATGACGAAGCCTGCTGCGGATCCTTCTCCTCTTCTGACCTATTGCCAGCGGCACCCTCTTCCCCCAATGGATGCCAAACCGGGTCAACAACTGGGTCATCCATCACCTCCTCTTCAATTTGTAAGGTGGTATAGTATGCGTGAATGGGAACCTGAGTTTCATCAGGGTCAGATTCTGGCTCAGTAGACTGCGAGGGCAATGTAGTGCTCTGGGTCAATATACCAGCAGAATCATCTAGCAGTGGCTGTACATCAGTGGGCTCGATGTCAGATTCATCTTGGACTGGGGAATTCAGGATTTGACTTGATAACCAAGGCATGGTATGTGAAAAGAGCTCCATGGAGTAATCTGAAGTGTGGCCTGCCACATCCTTCACTTTTGGTGGGGGTGAAGGACACAAGGAAAGGTGTCGTTCCTGACCAGAAGACTGCACTGATGACTCAGTGCTTGCAGTTTTTGAAACTTCAGAACAGAAGAGGAGGCGATAGAGCTGGAGGCTGTTTCGGCAATGTAAGCCAAAACCTGTTCCTGATGCTCCGGCTTTAAAAGCGGTTTACCTACTCCCAGAAAAGGGAACCTTACAGGCCTTCTTGAGCCAGACGATGATGTTGGCTCAACATCTCCTTCATTAGCTGCTATTGTGCTTTTGGCATAACCGAATATGACAACAAAGCAAGGGTAAATAACAGCATCATGTATACTATAACTAAATAGGATGCCTGTATTATGGAATAAACAAAGGATCAGTCGTTAATATACATAGCAACGGGGATGTGGAAACCACAAATTACGACCAAAAGATCCATTAGAAAAATATCTTTATTAAAGAATCATACAGAACGGGGCAAAGTGGGGAGACACATACAGGGGAACAAAGTGCTACAGTGCAACGGACACGTGACCAGCCCTTAGCCAACGTTTACAATATCAAATTCTACAAAATAAATTGATTCACATCATTCCTATAGCCTGAAAAGGCCTGGCGAGCCGATTATCTTCCTGTTATTACAATGTATAAATTAGTGAATATTAATGGGCTACATTATATATGGGCAACCACAGATATTCAGGGCATATCCTCACCACTATAACAAACCCAAACTATAAGTACCCAATTGGAAAATAATGCAATGACCATATGTAAGGTCTAATATCCACCATGTGTGTAACACATAATCCGCCCACCAACACGCTGGTGGACGGCACAAGGCAGAGATAATTACCTGCAAAAGGAATGAATGAGAGGCCAGGGCAGTCAACGCGTCACCCCGACGTGCGTTTCGGAGAGATTCTCCTTCGTCAGGGGGCGTGTGTAATCTTAAAACCAGTGAGTTTAAATATCGCCAAACCGGAAGTACCCGTGACGCGGACCAGAAGTGACGCGGGTGCAGTCATGGAAACCGGGAACGCCGGATGGGAATAGCGTCATGCGATAGGGAGGGGCCCAGCAACCTGAGACATTCCCACCGCATAGAGACACCAGTACCATCCGACGCACCGGGACATGACTCACGCGCGTACAGGGTCAGCGCCACGTCAGATCCGCCGTCACTAATCATGGAAGAGGAGGGGAAAGGAACCAAAATCAGACACAAATCAGGCTGATCAAATGTAGAATTATATTATATATATCGTGCCACCCCGCATCATATTAATGCAACAACAAATCACAGCCACTTAAAAAGTCAGCTAATGTAACAATATGCATAATCCATGACATAATGTCATACTGGATGTTCACATATAGCAATGAAAATCAATCTCCTAATTTCGAACCTTAATGCATAAATAATATATCAATAAACAGCATGTACATCCATATACCTATATACCCGCACATAATTGTAAACAACAATGTATACAATAAAAAATTACATATATATTATTATATCCTAGTATATGAAAATCAGATAACACCAAAGGATAGGGTATAAAGATATAATATACATGTGTGCACATATGAAATAAAAAACATCCGTAAGAAGGAGAGTGTAGGGGGATAAAGGAAAGGAAGGGGAGGGGGGGGAGGGAAAGGGAGGGAAACAGGGGAAGGAAAGGAAAGAACCACTCTTCATCCATGACGGTAAGGGGGATCCAAGGTGTAATGGTGTTGCCGGTCCGGACCAAAATATAATCCTAAAAAGATTAAAATTAAAAACAATTAAAATCAATAAGAACAAACAAACTGCAGCGCAATGCATCTCCGTGCATTGCTCCAACCACAGGGACATCACAAGAATGGAACATAAGATATATTTTCATTTAATCCTAGGGGGTGTACCGTGTCCAAAGTCCAAATCCAGCGTGTCTCTTGCTGAGCCAATCGTTGAGACACACGTCCACCCCGAATCCCCACATCAATCATATCAATGCCTTTCACCTTTAGGCCACTACTGTCGCAGTTATGATGAGTCTTAAAGTGTCTTGGTAGAGTTTTGAGTGAATTAAGATCTACCTCATTTGCTGCGGCCTGTATGCCAAGAACATGCTCCCTGATCCTCACCTTTAACTGACGAGTGGTCAACCCTATATAGATCAGGGAACAGGGGCATGTGGCATAATAAATTACATTGCGGGACGTACAAGTAATGGCTTTCCTGATATTAAACATTTTCCGTCCAGAAGAATAGAAAAACTTGTCATCCCTAACCATATTACTGCATGCCACGCAATGACCACAGGCCTTACTTCCACCACTCCTCTTTCTGGTAAAATTATCCAGAAAGGTCTTTGAAGATTCATCAGAATAGTGACTGCGAACAATATGGTCCCGTAGGTTTTTGGCCCTCCTAAACGTGATCTGTGGTCTATCTGGGATAATTTTGGTGATAATGGGATCTGTCTTTAATATAGCCCAAGACCTTTCAAGAATCCCACGCACTTGACCCGACCGTGCATTAAAGTTTGTAATAAATCTCAGCACATCCTTCTTTTCCTGTGCCTCCTTGGTTTTATATAGGAGGGAATTCCTACTGCTATGTTTAGCCCGGAGATATGCCCGTTTAATAGAAAGATTGCTATATCCCCTTTCGGAAAACCGATTTCTCAGATCCAGGGCCTGGGATTCAAATTCTTGTTCTGTTGAACAGATCCGTCGGAGCCGTAAAAACTGGCCAACTGGTACAGAACGCACCATATGAGCTGGGTGGGAGGAAGATGCATGTAGGAGTGCATTCGTAGATGTTAATTTACGAAATATAGTTGTGTGGATCAAACCCTCATCACCCCTAGTGAGAGAGACATCTAAAAACTCAATCTTATCCCTATCAAAAGTACCTGTAAGCCGAATGTTCCGATCATTATTGTTAAGTGCTGCTATAAATTCATTTAATGATCCAGCCTCACCTTGCCAGATAACAAAAATATCATCTATGTAGCGCATCCATAACAGGACGTGCTCCATAGATGACAGATGATCTGACATCAGGAGGTCCCTCTCCCACAGCCCCAGGAACAAATTAGCGTAGGAGGGCGCATAGGCTGGACCATTAAATGAATTTATAGCAGCACTTAACAATAATGATCGGAACATTCGGCTTACAGGTACTTTTGATAGGGATAAGATTGAGTTTTTAGATGTCTCTCTCACTAGGGGTGATGAGGGTTTGATCCACACAACTATATTTCGTAAATTAACATCTACGAATGCACTCCTACATGCATCTTCCTCCCACCCAGCTCATATGGTGCGTTCTGTACCAGTTGGCCAGTTTTTACGGCTCCGACGGATCTGTTCAACAGAACAAGAATTTGAATCCCAGGCCCTGGATCTGAGAAATCGGTTTTCCGAAAGGGGATATAGCAATCGTTCTATTAAACGGGCATATCTCCGGGCTAAACATAGCAGTAGGTATTGCCTCCTATATAAAACCAAGGAGGCACAGGAAAAGAAGGATGTGCTGAGATTTATTACAAACTTTAATGCACGGTCGGGTCAAGTGCGTGGGATTCTTGAAAGGTCTTGGGCTATATTAAAGACAGATCCCATTATCACCAAAATTATTCCAGATAGACCACAGATCACGTTTAGGAGGGCCAAAAACCTACGGGACCATATTGTTCGCAGTCACTATTCTGATGAATCTTCAAAGACCTTTCTGGATAATTTTACCAGAAAGAGGAGTGGTGGAAGTAAGGCCTGTGGTCATTGCGTGGCATGCAGTAATATGGTTAAGGATGACAAGTTTTTCGATTCTTCTGGTCGGAAAATGTTTAATATCAGGAAAGCCATTACTTGCACGTCCCGCAATGTAATTTATTATGCCACATGCCCCTGTTCCCTGATCTATATAGGGTTGACCACTCGTCAGTTAAAGGTGAGGATCAGGGAGCATGTTCTTGGCATACAGGCCGCAGCAAATGAGGTAGATCTTAATTCACTCAAAACTCTACCAAGACACTTTAAGACTCATCATAACTGCGACAGTAGTGGCCTAAAGGTGAAAGGCATTGATATGATTGATGTGGGGATTCGGGGTGGACGTGTGTCTCAACGATTGGCTCAGCAAGAGACACGCTGGATTTGGACTTTGGACACGGTACACCCCCTAGGATTAAATGAAAATATATCTTATGTTCCATTCTTGTGATGTCCCTGTGGTTGGAGCAATGCACAGAGATGCATTGCGCTGCAGTTTGTTTGTTCTTATTGATTTTAATTGTTTTTAATTTTAATCTTTTTAGGATTATATTTTGGTCCGGACCGGCAACACCATTACACCTTGGATCCCCCTTACTGTCATGGATGAAGAGTGGTTCTTTCCTTTCCTTCCCCTGTTTCCCTCCCTTTCCCTCCCCCCCCCTCCCCTTCCTTTCCTTTATCCCCCTACACTCTCCTTCTTACGGATGTTTTTTATTTCATATGTGCACACATGTATATTATATCTTTATACCCTATCCTTTGGTGTTATCTGATTTTCATATACTAGGATATAATAATATATATGTAATTTTTTATTGTATACATTGTTGTTTACAATTATGTGCGGGTATATAGGTATATGGATGTACATGCTGTTTATTGATATATTATTTATGCATTAAGGTTCGAAATTAGGGGATTGATTTTCATTGCTATATGTGAACATCCAGTATGACATTATGTCATGGATTATGCATATTGTTACATTAGCTGACTTTTTAAGTGGCTGTGATTTGTTGTTGCATTAATATGATGCGGGGTGGCACGATATATATAATATAATTCTACATTTGATCAGCCTGATTTGTGTCTGATTTTGGTTCCTTTCCCCTCCTCTTCCATGATTAGTGACGGCGGATCTGACGTGGCGCTGACCCTGTACGCGCGTGAGTCATGTCCCGGTGCGTCGGATGGTACTGGTGTCTCTATGCGATGGGAATGTCTCAGGTTGCTGGGCCCCTCCCTATCGCATGACGCTATTCCCATCCGGCGTTCCCGGTTTCCATGACTGCACCCGCGTCACTTCTGGTCCGCGTCACGGGTACTTCCGGTTTGGCGATATTTAAACTCACTGGTTTTAAGATTACACACGCCCCCTGACGAAGGAGAATCTCTCCGAAACGCGCGTCGGGGTGACGCGTTGACTGCCCTGGCCTCTCATTCATTCCTTTTGCAGGTAATTATCTCTGCCTTGTGCCGTCCACCAGCGTGTTGGTGGGCGGATTATGTGTTACACACATGGTGGATATTAGACCTTACATATGGTCATTGCATTATTTTCCAATTGGGTACTTATAGTTTGGGTTTGTTATAGTGGCGAGGATATGCCCTGAATATCTGTGGTTGCCCATATATAATGTAGCCCATTAATATTCACTAATTTATACATTGTAATAACAGGAAGATAATCGGCTCGCCAGGCCTTTTCAGGCTATAGGAATGATGTGAATCAATTTATTTTGTAGAATTTGATATTGTAAACGTTGGCTAAGGGCTGGTCACGTGTCCGTTGCACTGTAGCACTTTGTTCCCCTGTATGTGTCTCCCCACTTTGCCCCGTTCTGTATGATTCTTTAATAAAGATATTTTTCTAATGGATCTTTTGGTCGTAATTTGTGGTTTCCACATCCCCGTTGTTTTGGCATAACCAGCAGATGTACCACAACCACCACCATAAGTTCCAGCTGCCTCCCCCGCCCACATCCGCGGCCTCTTCCACTATACTTCCTCATGATTGGGAAAATGTACCAAAACTACCAGCAGATATATGGTACTATATGAGGTGCGTACAGGTGTATAAGGTGTAGTGAAAATTTTAAATCTCCGTACATATTTCCTTAGTCACAGACGCTCTCCCAGTATGCATTTGCCCGCAATCCAACCAACAGATATATGGTACTATATGAGGAGCATACAGCTGTATAAGGTGTAGTGAAAATTTTAAATCTCTGTATATATTTCCTTAGTCACAGACACTCTCCCAGTATGTATTTGACTGTAATCCAAACGCAGATATTTGGTACTGTATCAGAAGAAGACAGCTCTATACGGTGTATGGAAAAATATAAATCTATGTATATATATTTCCAGAGTCACACACACGATGTCTCAGTATGGATTTGACTGTAATCCAAACAGCAGATATACGGTACTGTATCAGAAGCGGACAGCTCTATATGGTGTATGGAAAAATGTAAATCTCCTTCTATTTTTTTTCCAGAGACACACACAGACGCTGTCTCAGCATGGATTTGACCGTAATCCAAACAGCAGGTAAATGACACTGTATCAGAAGTGGACAGCTCTATACGGTGCATGGAAAAATGTAATTCTATGTATATTTATTTCCAGAGTCACACACACACGCTGTCTCAGTATGGATTTGATCGTAATCCAAACAGCAGATATACAGTACTGTATCAGAAGCGGACAGCTCTATACGGTGTATGTATGGAAAAATGTAAATATCTGTCTATTTTTTTCCGGAATCACACAGACACTGTCTCAGTATGGATTTGACCGTAATCCAAACAGCAGATGGTACTGTATCAGAAGCGGACAGCTCTATACGCTGTATGGAAAAATGTAAATCTATGTATATTTATTTCCGGAGTCACACACACACGCTGTCTCAGTATGGATTTGCTCATAATCCAAACAGCAGATATACGTACTGTATCAGAAGCGGACAGCTCTATACGGTGTATGGAAAAATGTAAATCTATGCATACTTATTTCCAGAGTCACACACACACACGCTGTCTTAGTATGGATTTGACTGTAATCCAAACAGCAGATATGCGGTACTGTATCAGAAGCGGACAGCTCTATACCGTTTATGGAAAAATGCAAATCTATGTATATTTATTTCCAGAGTCACACACACACACGCTCTCACTATGGATTTGACCGTAATCCAAACAGCAGATATACGGTACTGTATCAAAAGTGGACAGCTCTATACGGTGTATGGAAAAATGTAAATCTATGTATATTTATTTCCAGAGTCACACACACACGCTGTCTCAGTATGTATTTGAACATAATCCAAACAGCAGATATACGGTACTGTGTCAGAAGAAGACAGCTCTATGCGGTGTATGGAAAAATGTAAATCTAAGCATATTTATTTCTGGAATCACACACACATGCTGTCTCAGTATGGATTTGACCGTCATCCAAACAGCAGATATATGGTACTGTATCAGAAGCGGACAGCTCTATGCGGTGTATGGAAAAATGTAAATCTGTGTCTATTTTTTTCCGGAGTCACACACACACGCTGTCTCAGTATGGATTTGCTCGTAATCCAAACAGCAGATATACGGTACTGTATCAGAAGCGGACAGCTCTATACACTGTATGTATGGAAAAATATAAATCTCCATCCATTTTTTTCCGGAGTCACACACAAACTCTGTCTCTATACGGTGTATGGAAAAATGTAAATCTATGTATATTTATTTAATAATAATAATAATAATAATAATAATAATAATAATAATAATAATAATCTTTATTTATACAGTGCCAACATATTCCACAGCCCTTTACAGTTTAATAGTTTCAACACACAAGTCATAAGTAACAACGTTAACAATACAATAATTAAAGCAAAATAAGACGACCCTGCTCGTGAGAGCGTACAATCTACAATGAGGTGGGGGAGATACAAAGTACAGATGTGTATTTACAGTGATGTATTTACAATGAAGTTCCAGCCATCTTGAGGCAGTGATGGACGGATGGAGATAGTGAATGGGCTACACATGCACACTTACACATAGAATGACTTTGATTAGTGAACGTGATAGGCCGCTCTGATCAAATGTGTTTTGAGGGAACGCCTGAAACTATGCAAATTGTGGATAGTCCTGATTTCTTGGGCTAGAGCATTCCAGAGGATAGGAGCAGCACGGGAGAAGTCTTGGAGTCGGAAGTGGGAGGTGCGGATTAGTGCAGAGGTTAGTCAAATGTTGTTTGCAGAGCGCAGCGGTCGGTTAGGCCGATGGACAGAAATGAGGGAGGAGATGTAGGGGGGTGCTGCACTGTGGAGAGCTTTGTGAGTGAGAAAAAGTACTTTGAATTGGATCCTATAATGTATGGGCAGCTAATGTAAGGACCGGCGAAGAGCGGACGTGTCCGAGTAACGATTAGTCAGATAGATGACCCTGGCTGCTGCATTAAGTATGGACTTGAGAGGGGATAGTTGAGTGACGGGGAGGCCAATTAATAGAGCGTTGCAGTAATCCAGGCGGGAGTCACACACGGTGCATGTATGGAAAAATGTATATCTATGTATATTTATTTCCGGAGTCACACACACGCAGTCTCAGTATGGATTTGACCGTGATCCAAACAGCAAATATACGGTACTGTATCAGAAGCGAACAGCTCTGTATGGTGTATGTATGGAAAAATGTAAATCACCATCTATTTTTTTCTGGAGTCACACACAGATAGCATGTATTTGTCCTTGATACCAGCCGATACATGGTATTGTGTGAGGAGCGTACAACCCCAATACGGTGTGGGAAAAACTGAACGCACGGTAACTGTTCAGAAAAAAAGAATAAAAGTAGGAGTGCTGTGTAAAAAGCAGTCTGCACAGCAGTGTGCACACAGCAATTCAGCTATCAGGTAGCCTAATAAAGCATCCTAATAACCAGCGCTGCTGCACACAAAAAAATCCTCTCCTGTCACTGCACACTAACTGTACAGCACAATTGCTATCAGCACAAGCACAGAATGTTTTTTCTTCCCTGCCTATCTGTTTTCTTTCCTGCCTAACACTCTCCCTATTAAGAAACAGCTGCAGCCAGCAACCACTCCCTATGCTAAGATCGGCAGAAGTAAAATGGCGGTTGGCGGGCAGGGCTTTTATAACCACTGTGATGCCACACAAAGCAAGCCAATCACTGCAATGCCCTCCTCTAAGATGGTGGTGGCCGCTGCCCATGTCATCGCGTTGCCCACAGTGTGCGTCCTTGCTCATTGGCAGAGAAAAGATGCCTGAAAGCATTATGGGAAACATGACTTTGGCGCTCGGGTCGGCGACCGCATTGCCGACCTCACGCTATGTCAGATTTCGCTCAGTGAAACCCGACTTTAGCGAAAGTCGGCGACTTTTGAATTTGATCAAACCGTTTCGCTCAACTCTACTCATTACTCCAAATTAGCTTGTTATAGAACTTTTAAGGCTTGTCTCTGTGCTGTTTTGCGTATTGCTGGCAAGATACTTCACGGCATTTGCGCAGTAATGGCTTTCTTCTGGAGACAATGCAGACCATTTTTCTTTAAGTGCCTCCTTATTGTGGATCGTGAAGCAGCCACACCGCTAGCTTTCAGAGACTTCAGTATTTCAGCTGATGTTATTTGTGGATTTTTCTTTTCGTCTCAAACAATTTTCCTGGCAGTTGTGGACAACATTTTTGTTTGTCTACCTGATCATGGTTTTGCTTTTACAGAGCCCCTGATTTTCCATTTGTTATTCACAGTTTGAATGCTTCTGACTGGCATTATCAATTCCTTGGATATCTTTTAGCATACCTTTGCTGGTTTATATAGTTAAACTACCTTTTTTCATAGACAAAGAGATAATTCTTTTGCTTTTCCCATAACTCACAATCCAGAAATGTCAGTGGCTGGCTGAAAGATGCAAGAATCTGTCTGGATCCCAGAAACTCACTTAGCTTTTATGCACACACACTGATTAAAAGCAAATAGGTCACAGGTGAGGATGTTACCTTTAGTAGCCATTCAAACCCATTTGTGACAACTTCTGTGCATGTTATCAGGCCAAAATCACCAGGGCATGTGAACTTTTGATCAAGGTCATATGGATGTTTTGGATTGTCAATATGATTTAAAAAGAGAAAACACAGTAGTTTGACAATAAATGGCTTCACCGAACCACTAACCATGAGTGGAGAAAAAGTTTTGGTGTTATCATTCATATTCTCTGTAAAAAGCCAAGAAAGCAAAAATTCTGCCGGGTATGCAAACTTTTGAGCACAACTGTAAGCTGGCTACCAACATTATTGATGCAAGTGTTTTGTTCATCCATGCATCTGCAATTTGTATTTATTTCCATTTTTGTATAATACCTTTAAAGCTGACACCCATCTGTATTTTTGGGCATGGAGATTGGTAGAGTCAGAGGAAATGTGTGGATACTGAGCTCTTATTATAAAAGTAGGATATTAGAGTAGGTGACTAGAAAACCATGTGGTCAGATTGGAAATGGCCAGCCAAAAAACATTGAGCGAATTTGTGTACAGTGCAATAGCTGTACTCCACAAATCTAATTTGATGTCATAGTAAACTCAACATGTAGAAAAAGTACTTATGCTCAGAAAATTTCCCACCTCACCTCTTAAAAAAATCTATTAACACTAACCCCATCACTTACCGATGTTACTAATTGTCCATTATATGGGCCTTATTGCCTCTTTTACCATTGCAGAGTGCTGAAACCCCAGACATATTCACTCTATGACTGTACTACCGGCTTCCAATAGAGACATCCTGGTAATAGGGACATCCCATGTCTAGTGGTGGCCATAAGTCCTGACCTAGAGTGCATGACCTAAGGTGGTGGTGCATGTCATGATGTCACAACGTGTGCCTCAATGTACGATTCACACTATAGGTCTGGGACAACTCTGTGCATGCCTTGACCATGGCAAGTTGCTAACTTAAAAGCATGGAGATGTATGGGGTTTCAGCAAGCAGTGGCGGTAAAAAAAAGACGCTGGGGGCCATATGGAAGAATAAGCAACAGAGGTGTTATGATTGAGTCACCGTAGGAGGCAAAAACAGAAATGCTAGCTAAGTCCAGAAAACCAGAGAAGTTGGCAGCTATCGGATTGCAGACCCCTGAACCTATCAACACAAATAGCAGTAGCCATGGGGGGTTCCTACGATGCCCTAGACCCCTCGATCACAGTCGGAGAATTAAATAGGCCTAAAGAAAGAAAGGGGAAATCTAAACTGCCCCAGAGCAGACCCCAAAGCAATAGACAGGCCCCAACATATAATGACGGTGAAGCAAGATGAAAACACTAACACAGACAGAAAGATAGACTGAGCAAAGACAGGGCCCAAGCTAACTAGATAGAAAAGGACAGGAAGGCTGCTGTCTGCAATCCGTGAAAAACCCTATGAAAATAAGAGCCAACAGACTGACAGTGAAAAAGGCCCTGAAGACGCTAGGCTTCAAAAAAGCTATGTTAGTACAGTACTCAGGAATATTCTGAAGACAGAGCAACAGGCAAAACGAGATTCAGCTCACCCCAGCAGGGAATGGCAGAATCCAGAAAAGCAAGGAAAACAAATACAAATGCTAACAGGCAAAGCAAAAAACTTAGCTTTAGAGGAGCAGGAATCAGACTGGTGTCCTAGACGTCCACAGAGAAATCACCCGCAGGGCAGAAGGGCGTCGGCAGCCTTATATCCAGTCCGTAACTCCACTCAGCCAGTCATCCTCATTAGGCTCAGGTGCCTGATAATCAGGCTCATTACCTTCCTTTACCAGAATAGGGAGTTCACCAGACCTCAGTGATGAAGGGGAAAATGAACTCACAACACAGAGGTGTCCGGAGAAGTGAGCAGTGAAGTATGAATTCATATTTACATTTTTTTAACCATTTGCTGGTCCTCTAGGGTTCAGCAAAATGTTGGAATCACACAAGTCATTCATCTGCAAAATAGCCACAGAGGAATACTGCACATCCTGATTTATACAGGTAATGGAGTTGTGTATTTCTGCTTTTCACCAGAGCACATCCAGCCACCGCTGCCACCAAGAACAGTTAATCCTTAGGTTTGTAAAATTTTGCACGCTGACCAATCAGATATTGATGATTTATCCTAAGGATAAGCCATGAATATAAAGTACCGAACAACATCTTTAATGATGGTCCTCGCATAGAATAATTTTCTAACTATTCTGATTCAACTTTTGTATTATTTTGTAGTGAAAACTCCAAACCTGTAACTAACAGGTTGAATTAGACATTCAATAAAAAGGCTATAATCCTTAGAAGCATATTGCAACCCAGAATATCACTGAGCATTTTCTAGATTTTCATGTGCTCCACAAAACTGATTATTGACCATTTTGTCCATGCTTTTATTGTAAAAGCAAGGGCCATAGAGGCAATGATAGCTGCTAGTAACTGTGATCATCTCCATCTCTGTGCACCCCCAGGGGAGTGATAGCAGAAACCTGTATTCTTCTCAGCAAGCACTTCTTTATTTTGATGTTGCAGAGCAATTTTCCTTCCTGATTTCTTCATATTTTACTTTGAGAAGTAGAAGATGGCAATGAAATAGAAAAGCTTATGACATACGTATCAACAGGTCTGTAATATATACAGACATCTGTAAGCCAGTGAGACATATACTGTATAGGCAAAAATGCAAACATAAAATAAAATATATACATACATATAAAGCTCTGGCAAAAATTAAGAGACCACCAATTAAAAGCCCCTTCATGGGCAGCCCATTCTCCTGACCTGACCCCTAATGAAAACCTCTGGATTGTAGTCAAGAGGATGATGGATAGTCACAAGCCAGCAAACAAAGAAGAACTGCTTCAATTTTTGCGCCAGAAGCAGTGTGAGAGACTGGCGGCAAGCATACCAAGATGCATGAAAGCTGTGATTAAAAATCATGGTTATTCCACAAAATATTGATTTCTGAACTCTTCCTGAGTTAAAACATTAGTATTGTTGTTTCTAAATTTTTTTAAACTTGTTTTCTTTGCATTATTTTAGGTCTGAAAGCACTGTTGTTGTTTTTTTTAGTTTTGACCATTTTTCTTCGTCAGAAAAAAATACAAAATTTATTGCTTGGAAATTCGGAGACATGTTCTCAGAAGTTTGTAGACTAAAAGAACAATTTACATTTTACTCAAAAATAAGAGAAAAATCAGACAAACTGAACATTTGGAAGTGGTCTTAATTTTTGCCGGAGCTGTATATGTATATATATATATATATATCCATGCAAAGAAAAGAGGTCGCACTCATCTTCAAGTGTTTCAATATATGCACACTGGTCCATGATCTCTGGTATGTGGTAAATAGGTTCGGCACCATAGTAAGAGAAACATATCCATATCATGATACTTGCACCACCATGCTTCACTGTCTTCAAAGTGTATTGTAGCTTGAATGCAGATTTTGGGGGTTATGTGCCAAACTGTCTGTGGCTCTTGCACCCAAAAAAAATTTTTTGTCAGTCCGCAAAATGTTTCTCTATTTCTCTTTAGGCCAGTTGGTGTTCTTCAGCAAATTGTATCTGCTTCAGTACATTTCTATTTTGTAACAGTGGGATTTTGCGGGGAATTCTTGCTAAGAGATTAGCTTCACACAGTGGTCTTCAAACTGTCGCAGTACTCACATTTAACTTGAGACTGTCTTGATCATTCTGGAACTGATCACTGGCAGAGTCTTTGCCATCCTTACTATTCTTCCATCCATTGGAATAATGGTAGTCTTCCATTTTCTTCCACATCTCTCTGGTTTGGCTTTCCAATTTAAAGCATTGGAGATCATTTTAGCTGAACAGCAAATCATAGTCTGCACTTCTTTATAAGTTTTATCCTCTGCAATCAAATAATTAAAGTACACTATTCTTCTGAACAATGCCTAGAAAGATTCATATTTCTCAGACTTTCAAACAGAAATGCAAGTACAACATGTCCTGGCTAGAGATGAGCTAATTTGTTGGAAAATAATCGCCAAACAAATTCGGCACAAATACGGCACATTCAGATTCGTGATCGGAAACTCGAGCAAACTTTTATAAAAATCGGTAACATCCGTTAAAAGTGTGTGAAAATATTTGCTTTGCCACAAAAATATTTTCAGCACTTTAGCAATAATAATGGAGGTATATCATGAGCATTGGGCACATTTTTTGATGAGGGGAGAGGAGTGCAGAGCTCAGAGGTGTGGCATTTTTGTAAGCACAGCACAGCAGTCATTTTTTTCCCCCTAACTTTATGTGTGCACATTGCTGCTAGCCAATCAGGGAGCAGGAAACACCCACAATGTCCTGACACAGCGGCTTGTGTCATTTGCTGCTGAAATCACATGTCCCTCTACATATAAATAGCAGACATCTTGTTTTAGCACCATTTTGACACTGATACAACACAGAGAGGCTGCTCCTGACTCTGCCACTTGTGCTATCAAGATTTCAGCTATTAAGTTAGGCGGTTGCACATAATTCAGCTAGTGTAGCTAGATAGTGTCCATTATGGCTGTAAAATTTACCTTCCGGAATTTTTTTTTTGGGGGGGGCATTAATGAGGTTCTCGGACAAAGCCGGCAGGGCACATGTCCTATAAGTGTGTTGTGCACTGCTTCTACAGTGCTCCATGCATGAGTATAGTATTCTAAATAATATTATTTCATGAATGTGAAAAAGCCTGCTGTATCTCACATTGTAGCTAGCTAGATAGGTGGTTGCATATCAGTCAGATAGTGTAGCTAGATAATGTTCAATGTGGCTATGAAAAATATTTAGAATTGAGAATCCTCAGTGGTTGATACCTTTTAATGGCTAACTGAAAAGATGGTAACACATTGCAAGCTTTCCAGACTTCTCAGGTCTCTTCATCAGGCTGGACTAAAACAACATCTGAAGAATCACATATTTTTCTTGTATCAGTGTGGCTGTAAAATTTACTTTCCATAATTTTTTTTTGGGGGGGACATTACTGTGGTTCTCAGACAAAGTCAGCAGGGAATGTTAGGCACCAGATTCTCTCACTGCATGGGGTAGATCCCAAGCCTTGTCTGTGTAACAATTATAGTGGTCCACTTAGGAATCTCTTGGCTTGAGACAATGAGGCAACAGAAACAGTAAGGTGTCAAGTCTATATTTAAACAAACATAGTTGCAGAGCGTGAGCAAACAGTACAAGTAAACACAGCAAACGGGTTGATATTAGAAGCAGTTTGTATGGCGCACTACTGCAAGCAAAGTCTGCATTATTCGAATAAATGTAGGTGCAGCACGAGGGCAACAGTTCAAATAAACACAAATGGGATGATATTAGAAGCAGTTTATAGGCAGCACTGCTACAAGCAAAGTCTCATGGGCGGGGCCCACACTAGGGAATGCTGATCAGAAGACACAGTTCAATCAGGGCTTGCAGTCTCAAATAAGTGTCCGGAAACAGTGCAGAGCTGAGAATCCAGAACCGTCAAAAATACTGGCACTGAATACCAACAAGATAGCTAAAATGGGCCGAGCTTACATGTCATAAGCAGGCAGGCTGAAGCAGGGGTAGAGAAACACAAACACACAGCTTGTAGCACTTGCACCAATGCAAGCCAGAAAGGTTAGATGGAAAGGCTGAGCCGTATTCTCTGGAGAGGGTCAGTCTCTTGCAACACAAGCCAGGAATTCAAGCAGAATACACAGGCATGGAATGGGAGGGTAACAAGAGTTATAAAGACAGGCAAGGAGGATCACATGAGCAGAAGCGAGGCAGCAGGAGCCATCTTGGAAAAGGGCAAGAAGCACCACAGATGAAACAAGGAATGCAGAGTCCTGACAGTCTGCTTCTGCGGTCTCCCATTCTGCTTAAGCCACAGTGGGTGCTGCTGAGCATCCCAGGGTCTTGCTAAGGCTCATGCTGTTGCCATGGTTACTGCTGATATTCCAGCCAACTCTATGGTAACCAGCAATAGGCAGCGGCAAACAGACGCTCTGGAGGCTAAGTCCAGAAATCACCCTAGTGAGCATGCTCATGATGTGGCGACGATTCATTGGTGGTCGGTCGTCAGCTGCTCTGGTGATGTGGCAGCTCCGGCTTGGTCCACTAGCAAGGTCTGGTCTGACTGGACATGACCTGAACATATAAATGGTCCTCTGAGGTGCACGCCAGCGCGCTAGTGTCATTTGCGGTCATGTGTGGGTGGAGACTCTGCTGCTCTGTCAGTGTGTATGAGCGTCTAGCTTTCCTTAGAGAGGCAGGTTTTTTTTTTGGCTTGGCCTAGCATCTGTCTTGGCCACATGTGCGGTTAGACAGGTCAGTTACAGGGCACAGTCAAACCCACGTGATTAAACTCTTTTGTTTTCAACTGGGTATAGCACACACATCATTTGGTACCGCTCGGCGGTTAGCTGAGCTTGGTATGCTTATTTTTGCGCCACTCTGTGAAGCTGAATTAGCTATATTTTCTGTGCCATTCGGCTGTTAGCTGAGCTGGTATTCCTCAGCCAGTGCATACTTCTCTGAGACGTTATCAGTTTGGTATCTGGCGTTCAGTAAAAACTGTGTCGACTTGACACAGCGTACTTCTTAGTGAATAGAGATGAGCGACTTTGCCTTTTTTAGGGTCGAGTCGGGTTTCATGAAACCCGACTTTCTCAAAAGTCGGGTCGAATGAAATCGGTCGACTATAGGGAAAAGTCGGAGGACGACTGAAACACGAAACCCAATGCAAGTCAATGTGGAACCAAAGTCGACAGGGAGTGGAGGAGAGTAAACACACCTACAGTGACCATTCCAATGCCAACGACATCAATTCTTATTACTTAAGCTTGTCAACCTTAATTTACTTTATAATAATAGTTACGCATTGAAAACTGGGGGTTATTTGGCTAAAGTTGTGGGGGAGTAGGGCTGGCTCCAGATTTTCGTGTGCCCTGGGCCAAAGAGTGTCAGTGCACCCCTTTAACACATACCACAACTCATGATGCTCCGATACGGCACAGAAATATAGGTATAGTACAATGACAAATACTTCACTGCTTACATGACATGACTGATCTATTTTAAATTTAACTATAGCTCAAAAAAAGGACAGTATATTACTCCATACAGTATTATGGCCACCACATTGTGCGCCATACAGAATAATGAGCCCCATATATTTCTCCATACAGAATAATTGGCCACATATAATGTTCCATACGTATATGATGAGCTCCACATAATGCTACAGTATATGATGGTCCCCATGGATGATGCTCCAGTGTGCTATGGGCCCAAATAATGCTCCACGTATAATGGGCTCCATTTCTAATGCTCCAGTGTATAATGGGCCCCGTAAATGCTGGTCTAGTGTCTGATGTCCCCAATCTGGAATGCTCCAGTATATGATGGGCCTCATGCATGATGCTCCAGTGTCTTATAGGCCCTAATAATGCTCCATATATAATGGGCCCCATTTCTAATGCTCCAGTGTATCATGTGCCCCATAGATGCTGCTCCAGTGTCTGATCTGCCCCATTTGGAATGCTCCAGTATATGATGGGCCTCATGGATGATGCTCCAGTGTATTATGGGCCCTAATAATGCTCCATATGTAATTGGCTCCATTTCTAATGCTCCAGTGTCTAATGGGCCCCGTAAATGCTGCTCCAGTGTCTGATGGACCTCATTTGGAATGCTCCAGTATATGATGGGCCTCATGGATGATGGTTCAGCGTCTTATGGGCCCTAATAATGCTCCATATACAATGGGCCCCATTTCTAATGCTCCAGTGTATCATGTGCCCCATAGATGCTGCTCCAGTGTCTGATCTGCCCCATTTGGAATGCTCCAGTATATGGTGGCCTCATGGATGATGCTCCAGTGTATGATGGGCCCTAATAATGCTCCATATATAATGGGCCCCATTTCTAATGCTCCAGTGTATCATGTGCCTCATAGATGCTGCTCCAGTGTCTGATCTGCCCAATTTGGAATGCTCCAGTATATGATGGGCCTCATGGATGATGATACAGTGTCAGATGCCCCCCATTTGGAATGCTCCAGTATATGATGGGCATCATAGATGATGCTCCAGTGTCAGATGTCCCCCATTTTGAATGCTCCAGTATATGATGGGCCCCATTTTTAATTAACCCAGGCATGGTATGTGAAAAGAGATCCATTGAGTAGTTTGAAGTGTGTGCTGCCACATCCTTTACTTTTGGTGTGGGTGAAGGACACAAGGAAAGTGGTTGCTCCTGACCAGAAGCCTGCACTTATGACTCAGTGCTTGCATTTTTTTAAACTTCAGAAGAGGAGGCGATAGAGCTGGAGACTGTTTCAGTAATGTAAGCCAAAAAACAGTTCCTGATGCTCTGGCTTTAAAAGCAGTCTACCTACTTCCAGAAAATAGAGCCTTACGGCCTGTAAGGCTACATTGCCCTGTAGCGGTGGCGAATGGGTTACTCTAACAAAGGGTTAATGTCACCTTACAATCGAATGGTGACAATAACCCTTTGCTAGATTAATCCACTCGCCACGGATATAGGGCAAAGGGAAGCCCACGCATTTTTTAACAACGAATTAACCCCTTAAAATAACAACTACAACCCAAAATTTTGCACACAAACCCGCATCTAATTATTAGTCAAGGACATATAAAAAAACATGAAATGAAATGGTTTACTGAATGTAAACCATGTGTCATTTCATGTCGGGTTGGAGAAGGATTTGATAGAAGCTGGCAATTTAATTAGCGGCTATCCTGCTATGAAGAACTCTGTGAAATATATATATATATATATATATATATGTTTGTCACAATGACATGTATGTATATATATATATATATATGTATTCTATGTGTCTATATCTATTCGTTCTTTCTTTATTAAACCTGTCAGTGTGAGTTTACTGTATAGCGCACTGAATTGCCGGCTTTTCTAAAAGACACCGGGTGCGTATTTCTCACAAGTCACATGTGTGGTCCGTGTGTAATCCGTATTTTTTGCGCACCCATAGACTTGCATTGGCATATTACGGGCGTAGTACGCTGACAATCGCAGCATGCTGCGATTGGCATGGACCGTAGAATACGCCCGAGAAATATACAGCTGTTGGGAGCAAACCAATAGAGAATCATTTGTCCGTGTGTAATGCGTGCTTTTAGCGCCTCTCACTCGTCCGTATTCCTCGCTAGTGTGACCCCGGCCTTAGGTGTAGGTCTGGAAAAATGGAAAAAACGCCTCGGCTTTTTATCCAGAGTCACACACAGATAGCTTCTATTTGTCCGTGATACTTGGCAGTACACGGTAGTGTGTGAGGAGCGTACACCGCTATACGGTGTCTGTATGGAAAATTGTCAATCTCCGTCTATTTGTATAGGGACTGACACATGCTGTCTCTGTCTAGTTTTGACCGTACCAAACAGCAGATACATGAAACTGTTTGAAAAGCGGACAGCACTCTAAGGTTTAGGTCTGGAAAAACTCCTCGTCTTTTTCTTCCAGAGTGACACCCAGATAGCTTCTATATGTCCGTGATACCAGCCAGTACAGGGTAGTGTGTGAGGAGCGTACACCGCTATATGGTGTGTGAAAAAAAGAACGCTCAGTAACTCACCAGGACAAAATAATAAAAGTTGGAGTGCTTTTAAAAAAGCAATTTGAACAGTAGTGTGCACACAGCAATGCAGCTAGCAGGTAGCCTTAAAAGGCAGCCTAATCACCACCAGCACTGCTGCACAAAAGCAAAAATCCTCCCCTTTCACTGCACACTAACTGTACAGTGAAAAGCGCTATCAGCAGAGGCAGTTTTTTTTTTCTTCTTCCCTGCCTAACGCTCTCCCTTATTCAGAATCAGCAGCAGCACCTCTCCCTATTCTAAGATCGGCAGAAGTAAGATGGCGGTCGGCGGTCACAGCCTTTTATACCCAGTGTGACGCCACACATATCCAGCCAATCAATTCAATGCCCTTCTCGAAGATGGTCATGGCCACTGCCTATGTCATCGCGTTGCCCACAGTGTGTGTCCACCTTCATTGGCTGAGAAAAGGCACTGGAAGCAGGACAACATCTGCAAGGAGTTTGAATGTTCTCCCCGTGTTTGCGTGGGTTTCCTCCGGGTACTCCAGATTCCTCCCACATTCCAAAGACATACTGATAGGGAATTTAGATTGTGAGCCCCATTGGGGACAGTGATGTTAATGTGTGCAAACTGTAAAGCGCTGCGGAATATGTTAGCGCTATATAAAAATAAAGATTACTATTATTATTAACTGGTATTCCGAAAGATCTCTATACCCACTTAAGTGGAATGGTGAAAGTGAACACACAACAACAGTGTTTTCTATAGCAGCGCATTCATGCTGGGATAGTGGCTCAGGAATTGCTGTACCATCAGGTTGAGGATGCGAGCCATGCAAGGCACGTGTGTAAGGTTGACCCTGTGTAGGGCTGCCACCAGGTTTGCACTGTTATCGCACATGACCTTCCCTGGCTACAGGTTGAGTGTAGGCAGCCAATGGTAAACCTTGGCTTGGATAGCTGTCTGCAACTGTTGATCTGTGTGACTGCGATCTCCAAGGCATATTAATTTTAAAGCTGGCTGATTGCGGTGAGCCATGGCTGCGCAGTACACAGCTGGGTGGGATTCCCTCTGCAGTGTTGTAATGTTGATTTCATTAAGTAGTAGAAAACACCTCCAGCACTCAAAAAAACATATTTCTTGGGAATATAAAGGCTCTCAGACCTTTATCAAGTATGTCTATAAACAAATCAATACAAAAGAAAATAAATAAACACAAATAAACTGAAGCATATTACTTACAGTATATGCAAAAAGTCCAGGTTATGTTACAAGATCTATATGTCACATATCATAAAATAATAAAGGATGTAGCCAACTGTTAGGGTTGCGGATCGCACTAAATATAAAATATTAGGAAGTGCGATCGCAACCCGGGGTCCGCTGTGCAGAGGTGGAAAACTGCTGCTTAGTAATGACGGAGTACTAAGTGAACACCGGCGGGTTAACCACTGACCCGGTGTGCACAGGAGCGAAGTCTGTTACTTCACAGAGCCGCTGAAAGAAATGCTGGAGCCTTTTAACTCCACAGGACTCGGCAAAGGGAGCGCATAGCGTAAGGTCACAGGACTCGGCCCTTAGACCGCAGGACTGGAGTGCATCTAGACCGCTAGCACTCGGCGCCGTGACTGCGGTGCCAGCAAGAGTTAGTATAATAGATAACGCATGCAAGTGTGCACAGTGCTGCTCAGGCTGACGCCACTAATCGCCCAGGATTGAGCAAGATGAATGCACAGGTTGTGCAAGGCGTTGCACAGGCGTGGTTGTCACTTGCCGGGGTATGATAGTGCCCTGCAGTGGGCGACACCATCAGACGCTAGTGTGCAGAAGAATGGACACCACTGTGGTGTATACACTAGCCACTGACAGGCGCTGACTCTAACCGCTAAACCCTAACAACAGACACAACCAAGGGTAGGGGTTTCATAAGGAGTCAGTCACCAGATACATGCATCCATCATCATACACTCCATAAGTATTTGAGTCTATACTAGCGCATGTCCATGTGGCCATGCGGCTCTTTTATAGCAGCGTCCTTCTGGGACCTTCCTAGTGGTCCAATGGGAGCAGCAATTTGACCTCAGCATGTGACCTCAGACCTCCAATGAGAGGACTTACCACAGGCATGCTCAGTGGAACGAAAGAAGGACTTAGTCCCAGGAGCTGCTCGCTGCTGGCTATTGCAGATTACTATAGCTGAACCCTTATTAGCAGCAGTAACCAAGCCAACAGTGGAAGACTGAGCAAGACGCCGATAATCATGTCTTTGCTGAGCAGGCTCCTCTGCAACCGGAGAGGAATGGGAGACCGCAGACGACAAGGCTCGGGATTTCTGCTGCGCAGAGGTAGGAACCTAACACCACCTTCACATCAAAATGTATTATCAAAATGACATAATGTAAATATTCTTAAACCAAAGATTGTTAGATAAAGTGAACAAAAATTTTAAAGCCAATGAGGTCAACATCAAAACTCACATTGTTAAAGTAAATATCTGCCAAGAGGGCACTTGCAATCCCTGAAAGGTTATAGTATATGGAAAATCCACAAAGACCCAGGAAGGGAAGATCAGTGCAAAGGCACAAGATAAGAGAGTAAAGGGGGTTTTACACATAGCGATATCGCTATAACGTCACCGATCTTTCATCCTCTCAATGCCGACTTTTAATCCCCATTGACTTGCATTGGGGTCGGGTTTCGGATGAAACTCCGACTTTTTTTGCCCTAGTCGGACCAGTTTCATCTGAAACAAATTTTGTGTCATGAAACCCAATCTGACTAAAGTTGCTCAACTCCTCTCTGGAGAGATGTTTAAGGCCTCTATCTTGGTAGTCAGAAACTGCAACTGCTTAGACAGTTTCTTTTGTATGCTTTTCTGTCAAGAGAGCTCTTGGTACATGGTCTGATCAGACAGGATCTGGGATCCAGCCGGGTCCATGGCCTGAGCAAACTGTCACAGATATGGTTTGTGGAACCACTGTGCCACGGATCACGGAGAGCCTGGGGGGGGCGTAAATAAGCGAACACCAGAGTGTTCACTAGAGCCTCTGATGGTAAGGTTAGACTTGGCTCCTGATGAACTCCAGGTGTCACTCCATGACAGACTAACAGTCGCGCAGCAGCTGGATCCAGAAGGACAGACTGGATGGAGCAGCAGGCAGAGCTTGTATCAGAGTGCAGCAGACCAAGTTAATGTCAGAGTGCAGCAGACAGGGTCGGCATCAGAGTGCAGCAGGCAGGAATTGCAATAGAGTACAACTGGCAGGATTTGCATTAGAGTGCAGCAAGCAGGATTTGCACCAGAGTGCAGCAGGCATGATTTGCACCAGTGTGCAGTAGGGACAGGTATGCGACCTTACACAACATATACTGCAAGCAGGAAGGTTGCTTAGGCACCTCCCCAGTGAGGAGGAAGCAATATATACATAATGTCCCACAGCCATTGGCAGGAGATGAAATTGCAAGTGCACGCGCTGACCCTTCAAGAGGGTGGGGGGAGTACACATATGCATGCCCTAAGGACATGGCTGGAAGTATACAGAGCATGGGGAAGGGAAGAAATGTCTGCATCATGGGTAAGTGAAGTGACATGCCGGAGACCCTGCCTGTCAGACCAGGGATCCTGTGTGGTGCTAACAATGTGAAACCGGAGTGTTTTGTGTTTCCAGCACACTAGGTGCTGAGAGGTCATATACAGAGTTGAATGGGCCGGTTTCATGTGATCACCCGCAGTGCAGGAGAGAGGGTGCTCACCATACCCCTTTTCCCTGAAGGATCTCTAAGTGTTTGAGGACCTGCATTGATGTTATGATCACGTGACTAGTACACGTGATATATACCTGGACCTGTGATTCAGTGGGTGGTGTGTATTGGGAGAGAGGTGGAACTGTTTCTCCTGTGTCTACCTTGTGAAGCAACAGAGTGAGTCAACCCCTCAAAAAAAAAAAAATATATATATATATATTACATCTTTTACATTTTAAAATTTACAAAAAGTAAAATAGTCAATGCAAACTTTCATGGTTGGTATCTAGTAGCATGCCCTTTTGCAAGTATCACATCTTGTAAACGCTTCTTGTAGACAGCTAAGAGACTTTCAATTCTTGTTTGTGGGATTTTTATCTATTCTTCCTCGGAAAATTATCCCAGTTCTATTAGATTCCTGGTCTTCTTGCATTCACTGCTATTTTGAGGTGTAGAAACAGGTTTTCAATGATGTTCTGTTCAGAGTACTGTGAGAGCCATTGTAAAACCTTTACCTTTCGCCTTATGAGGTAGTCTATTGTGGATTTTGATGTGTGTTTAGGATCGTTATCCAGTTATAGAAGCCATCCTTTTTTCAACTTTAGCCTTTTTACAGATGATATGTTTCCCTCAAGAATTTTTTGAAATTTCATTGAATACATTTTTCCCTCTACCAGTGAAATATTCCCAATGCCATTGGCTGCAACACAATCAAACATGGATGATCCACCCCTATGATTAATGGTTGGCAAGATGTTCTTTTCCTGAAATTCTGTGCCCTTTTTTCTACACATTAATGTGGCCAAAGAGCTCTATTTTAACCTTATTGGTCCCCAGGACTTGTTTACAAAATACCTCAAGCTTGTTTAGATGTTCTTTTACATAATTCTGAAGCTGGATTTTATGCAAAGTACACAGGAGAGACTTTCTTCTGATAACTGTTCCATGAAGGCAATATTTGTGCAGGGGTCTCTGAACAGTAGAACAATATATCACAACTCCAGAGTCTGCTAAATCTTTCTGAATTTCATTTGCAGTCATGAATGAGTTCTGAATTGCCTCTCTAGCAATCCTATGAGTAGCTCTCACTGAAATTTTGCTTGATCTTCCAGACCTTATCTTGACCTCTACTTTTCCTATTTACTGACATTTCTTAATTACGTTTCAAACTGAAGAAAGTGCAACTTGAAAATGCTTAGCTATCTTCTTATAACCTTCTGCTTTCTGGGCCTTCACCATTTTCATTTTCAGAGTGTTTGGCAGCTGCTTAGAAAAACCTATGGCTGCTGTTTTTTGGCACAAGAAGAATGGGTTTTTATAAAGCTGTCAAATTTTCATCATCTGGCCCCTCCTAATGATGATAGTGGACAAACCATAACCTTTTTTTGCCTAAAACAAAAGGAAATGTTTCATCTTTAACTTTAGTTCTTTTAGAGACTATTTCATCACTGTTCACAATAATAGCATTTTTTAAACAGGGGTGCCCAAACGTTTACATGCCACTGTATCTATGTGCAGTTAAGTAGCTGCTGTCATGAAATGTACAACTTGTTGAGGATAATAATAGCATATTGTATAAAATTTGTATTATTAGAAACTGGAGTCTTTAAAAGGGTTGTCCAGAAATTGCATATTAATGACCTATTAGAGGGATAGACATGTTTTTACATTCAACTGAACAGAAAACTTATTTTGGGAGCGATTGAAGCATTTTTTTATGTTTATTTGGAAACATAAATCCACACTGAATAACTCTGAATATATTGTACTCTATGAAGTGATTTCTGTTCCAAGATCTACTGTACATCAATTTTTAGCATGGATGAACAAACTTTTACATACCTATATATATATATATAAAAAATAATACTCACCTCACCATTCACTGGTCATGCTGCCCCTGCAACCTGCTTGTCCCCTGCCTATCTTGTTTTCTAAGGATCTTCTTTTTGCCTTCCTCCATTGCAAGTGTCCTCTTCAGAAAGGCTTCTCTCATTGTCTTTAGTGATGTCAAAGGTCTAGTTGGTGCTGGAAACCTGAGCATCAAATAAAGCAGTTGAAGCATATGGGGTAAGGCAAAAAGAAGAGGTGCAGAGAGGTGCTCGGCTTTCATTTGCATTGCGTATGTCAGTGGAACTGAAGGTAGCACATTGCCATTGTGTAGAAGCATTGCCTTCAAAGAACCTATAAAGAAATAACATTCATTGTGATTTTAACTGATGCACAAAGCTGCCATATACCATTGCCATTGATTAGATTTGCACAAAGCATTGTTGAAAGCAGTGAAAGCAAGTGAGTTTTATATTTTCTGTGAGGTGTCTTAATTGTTTCAACTCTCCAAAGTCATACACAGTCCTTGCACTAAAAGTCAGCAGCTGCCTCTATGTTCACCAAGAGACATAGAATGTAATGATGAGCGAATATGTTCGGTGATATTTGGATACCACTCGAGAATCAGGGTGCTCGGCACTGGAACAGCATTGTCTGGTGCTCAAATTTGATTGTCGAATTTACAACTCAGCATGTTTTGTGCCTGTTACACAGATAATAAACGTGTAGGGATTGTTAGCCAGTCACAATAATGCCCGTAGTGACATCACTGTAATTGTCTGGCCGCATTATCTCGTCAGAGGTTATAAAAGGACAGACGCCACCAAACTTGGCACACTGACTCCATTGCACAGCTCAGGGACAGTTGTGACTGGAGGGAGAGAGCAGTTATCCAGGGCGGTTTGTGCACAGTTTAACTAATAAGAGTTATCTAGTGATGACACTAGTGCTGATGCTGAACCATCATAGTAACAGTTCTTCTAAGCGCTAAACTAGTGCTTTACTGTTTGTATCAGATACATTCTGCATTTAGCCTAAAAAAAGTTACAGGAGCAGGAAGAGTAGCAAAATATAGCCTCTGGGCAGGGCTTTAAGAATTTGCAGTCAGTAGCTAAATATACAGCTGCTGTAAGTGACGACATTCTTTTTTGGGGCTGAAAAAAATGACTGTATTTTAATACATATTATTATTATGTGCTTTGCATTACATTTTGGTGGTAGTAACACTCCAAAAAAATTCAAACATTTTTCTGGATTTAATTAGTCATCCATGGAGTATTGTGTACAGTATTTTGTGTTATATTTCAGTGTTATATAATGCTCCAAAAAGCATTAACATTTTTTTCTGGATTGAATTTGTCATCCATAGAGTATTATGTGCTTTGTGTTACATTTGAGAGGTATATAACACTCCAAAAAAACATTATTTTTTTTGGTGAATTGACTTTGTCATCCTTAGAGTATTACATGCTTTGTGTTACATTTCAATGACATATAGCACTCCAAAAAAGCATTCAAAAATGTTTCTGGATTGAATTTGTCATCCATAGAGTAATACATGCTTTGTTATACATTTTGGTGGTGTATAACACTCTAAAAAAGGGGTCAAAAATATTATATATTCAGTTAGTCATTCATAGAGTATTACATGGTTTGTGTTACATTTCGGTGTTATATAACATTCCAAAAAAGAGTTCTTTTTTTTTTCTGGATTGAGTTTGTTATCCTTAGAGTATTAAGTGCTCTGTGTTATATTATGGTAGAATGTAAATCTCCAAATACCCATTCAATTTTTTTTTATGGATTGAATTAATCCTTACAATGTAATATGCTGAGTGGGCAACAAGGTGGCAAAGATGGCAGAATCACACAAGATTCCAGAGGGAGCAACCGAAAGAATATCAGAGCCCAACCAAGTTGGTGCGACAGCAGAGGTGACAGGAGCCTGTGGTCCGGAACCGGACACTTTTCCAGAACCACTGAGGTTCTTCACTGCTGAGGTTCATGCATATGGAAGTGCCAGGATCCAGCATCTGGTGAGAGGACTGCTGGGGCTAGGGTTGTTCAAAAGAGTGAAGAAGCCAAGCCAGGACCACTGCTGGAGACATGCTAGTGGGTGTGCTAGCCACAAAGTACCGAGAGTTGGAACCAGGGGAGAGGTCATTACTAGGGAGGAGTGAACATGCTCAGAGATACTCAGTTACGCCAGGCCTGTTACACAGCCAATAAGCATGCAGGTATTACCTGCGAGTCACTGTAATGCCATAGACATCTTGGATGTGACATTACTGTGATTGGCTGGCTGTGTGACATCATCACAGGTTATAAAAGGACAGGCGCCACCCAGCTAGGCACACTGACAAAATTATACAGCTCTGTGAAACTCTCTGCTTAGGAAATGCCTATACATTATTAATCCTAATGTTATATTGTAAATAAACACACAGCCAGAATAAAGTCCTTTAATTGAAAGAATGACACAGACTCTTTAATTAATCTAAATTAGAATATATTCACGTCGTCACCCATTCCAATAAAGCCATTGTCATCTATAATAATACAAAAATAAAAAACAACAATATCCCTCACCTGTCCATCGTTTGTGGTTTACTTTTTATATACAGTGAGTATGGAAAGTGTTCAGACCCCTTTACATTTTTCATTCTTTTTTTATGTAAGCCATTTGGTAAATTCAAAAAAGTTAATTTTTTTCCCATTAAATAATGTACACGCTACCCCCCATCTTGACTGAAAAAGACAGAAATGTAGAAATGTTTGCAAATTTATTAAAAAAGAAAAGCTGAAATATCACATGGTCATAAGTATTCAGAACATTTGCTCAGTATTGAGTAGAAGCACCCTTTAGAGCTAGTACAGCCATGATTTTTCTTGGAATTGATGTAACAAGTTTTTCACACCTGGATTTGGGTATCCTTTGCCATTCTTCCTTGCAGATCCTCTCCAGTTCCATCAGGTTGCATGGTGACGGCTGGTGGACAGCCATTTTCAGGTCTCTCCAGAGCTCCTCAATTGGGTTTAGGTCGGGGCTCTGTCTGGGCCAGACAAGAATGGTCACAGAGTTGTTCTGAAGCCACTCCTTTGTTATTTTAGCTGTGTGCTTAGGGTCATTGTCTTGTTGGAAGGTGAACCTTCGGCCAAGTCTGAGGTCCAGAGCACTCTGGGAGAGGTTTTCATCCAGGATATCTCTGTACTTGGCCACATTCATGCTTCTTTCAATTGCAACCAGTCATCCTGTCCCTGCAACTGAAAAACACCCCCACAGCATGATGCTGCCACCACCAGGTTTCACTGTTGGGATTGTATTGGGCAGTTGATGAGCAGTGCCTGATTTTCTCCACACACACCGCATAGAATTATCACCAAAAATTTCTATCTTCGTCTCATCAGACCAGAGAATCTTATTTCTCATAGTATGGAAGTACTACATGTGTTTCTTTTTAGCAAACTCTATGCAGGCTTTCATATGTCTTGCACTGAGGAGAGGCTTCCATCAAGATACTCTGCCATAAAGGCCTGACTGACAGAGGGCTGCAGTGATAGTTGACTTTGTGGAACTTTCTCCCATGATCCTACTGCATCTGTGGAGCTCAGCCACAGTGATCTTGGGGTTCTTCTTTACCTTTCTCACCAAGGTTTTTCTCCAACGATTGCTCAGTTTGACTGGATAGCCAGGTTAGGCCGGAGTCACACACAACAACAAAATAATCGGTCCATTTTTGATGGACCAAAATCGCACAAATGTTTCATGAACAGTCATCCGTATGTCATCCGATTTTAATGCGAGGATGCGATTTTCTCGCATGTAAGCATCCGTGTGACATCCGTATGGCGAGATTTTCTCGCCTGCTTGCAAAATTGACATATAACGGTTTTTAGGCCTGAAAACAATTTAAATCACCATCCAGACCCCTATTTATTGCCTCATCAAAATGTGAGAGCCTCCCCACTTTGCAGTAGAGCGCGTGCTTGTTTTGTGTTAGTTGATCTTTGTGACAAACATGTCCTACAGACTGACTTTTAACACCATTGAGCGGGTGCTTTACAATTGGGTATTGTCACGATGTTATGGGGAGCCATACCGAGTGAAAGCAGATCCAAGGAGGCGGAGAAGAATGTGGGTCCATCCACTTTTGAGGTGCCGGCTCACAACATGACATTTCCATTGGCTCTTTTCCTCTCTGCGTAGCCATCTGGACAAGTGCTTTCAATATTGCCGGATGAGCCTTGGTGCTTTTGATCATTTGCTGGAGATTGTGTGCCCTGGGATCACCTTTCAGGACACCAGGATGCGCAAAAGCATTTCTGGAGCGCCTTCTCCTTACTTTACGGTATGTGCAACAAACATATGTTTACCAAGTTTTACCAAGCAAACTGATTTTCAATCCCTTATCCCTAACTTATTTGTTAAAATTTTGGATATGTTTGTCCAGCACCATTTAATCCTCTACATTATATGAATGCTCCCTAAAACCACTAAACCTAGCATGTACTTTTTTGTTGGTTATGACTGCCTTTAAATGTGAATATTAGAGATTTGTGCAAAGCCTGACTAGGTATTATTTGCCCTGGCTTCACATTTGTATCTTTTATTTTTTTTTAGATTCCTTTCCACTGGCCTGTCCTATGAGGCCCTGCATTTAGAGTTTTTAATAGGAAGATCAACCATCTCCGGCATTGTCCGCTCTACTTGCTCCACAATCTGGTCCAGACTCCATCAAGTTGTAATGCCAGAGCCAAAAATGGAGGACTGGTTACATATAGCACAGGGATTTCAGGACACGTGTCAGTTTCCAGCACATCCGTGTGCGTAAGCTGCTGAACTCAGGGTCCCAATTCTATAATTAAAAGCAGTTTTTCTCTGTAGTGCTGTTGGCCCTGGTTGACAGTCGCTACAGGTTTGTAATTGTATAAACACACCAAGTATGACATGGACACATGTTTTTTGAATTATTCCTCAATATCACATACTTTCCATGTGTCCATTAGGATTACCACGCCTATCATCACTATCTCATAGAACCAAAACCAAAAAAGGTGATCAAAAGGCTATGTTTTTTATCAAAACACCATACAAATTTTATTTATAGAAAATTACTTATTTTTAAAAAATGTACATATTAATAGGTGAAATAGGAAGATTGAACAGTATACCTCTAAAGTGCATATAGTGACGCATTCATCCAAATGCACAGCTTATATGTATAATTACATGGGGATATTTAAGCACACATTTAATTTCTAGTCCCTACTTGTATCCGCATGGATGGCTAACATTCTAGAACATATACCCTATTATACCGCTATCACCCGTTGAGCACTACCCATAATTCCATAGTACAAGCGGCCCATGCATATAGGTCAATTCACTATCAGCCACTCTAATCAGCTATAATGAAGATGAGAATTACAAGGAGACATAGCTTGAAAAGAATCATCAGACTCTACCTGTAGTGGCTTATGCAGAGGGAAATTGTGCTGCTGCTGGATGAGCGAGTCCGCCCCGACACGCGTTTCGGACCTCTCCTTTATCAAGGGGCCTGTAATTGTAGATATTGAGGCCTATGGAACAACTGGAGACTCTAGAGTCTTCAATTCTTCCTTTATGGGTCGGCAGCTGCGCAATAATCAATTTGAACTCCCACCACGTCAGCTCCCAGGGTCTACAATGGATGCGATGCCTTACGTGATTGTTGTAGATGAGGCCTTCCAATTAACCAGGAAAGTTATGAGGCCCTATCCTTGTAGATACCTTTACCACCAGCGCAGGATCTTTAACTTTCGCCTTTCACGTGCTCGACGACTGGTGGAGTGCACCTTTGGTATTCTTTGTGCCAAATGGCGTGTTCTCCAGTCGGCCATTCAGCTAAGTGAAGAGAATGCTTATTTGGTGATACAAGCATGTGTTATCCTACACAATTTCACTAGAATACATGACTGCGCAGCTTCTGGTTCCAAATGTAGTGGCCCCTAGGCACCCTGCTATTCCACCCCGTCGTCAGCCCTCAGAAATTAAAGTCTGTGATGTTTTCACAAGGTATTTTGTTTCACCTGTTGGAAGTACTCCCTGGCAAGAGAATGTCTTATTATCTATGTAGTATATTTTTGATGGCTTTCATTAAAAATATTTGCTGTATGTATTTTAGTTTGTGTTTATTGTTTTTTGTTCCGATATCATGTTTGTACTTTCTCTCGCTACACATTACATAACATTTAGTAATTGAAACAATCACTCAGAGATAGCAAACTTTTTTACTAAAGATACATTTTTTCTTTGAAAAAATAATTGTCACACTATATTTTAGCCATATGTCCTAAGTTGCATATATTAGACGATACAAATGATGTAAAATAATAAAAAAGGTTAAACAATCAAAAAACAATGCAAACAATATGCCACGAGTCTGTTGGCCAAAAATACAACCTATTACAAGTGATGGTAGGTCGGGGGAGGGGAAGGCAGGAGTCCTGTTTGGGTGTCGGCCCTTGTTTGTTGGCCAACATCACTGTCACCCAGTATGGTAGCAGATGCTAGTTGGGTAGGGGCCATCCTTGAAGAATCTAGTTTTGAGTTGTTGGAGGGGTAATTGGGATATGGTTGTTGGTAGTCATGACTATGACTGACCAATTTGACCATATCCCCTCCCCAATGTTGCCCATGTGTAGCATAACCATGTTTTGACCAGCCTCCAACATCGGTTCTGGTATATTGAACATATTGGCCTTGTGTGCTGTGCCCAATATATTGGGCCTGTTGAGGCCAAATTTGTGGTGTTGGCACAGGTGGAGGAGGTGTAGGCATCCTCGGAGGAGGTGGAGACATCCGGGGAGGGGGTAGTGGCTCACAGCATGCTGGCCCCTGCACACGGCTTGGCTACCCTGCAGAACTCCTGAGGAACAGCCCATAGGTACTGTGCCAGACTCCGGCCACAAGCCTCCTCCCCATCATCATGTGCCGCTGAAGACAAATAGTCCAGAACACTTATGTCCACCTGCCTCTGGGGTTCCTGTAGATGCACCTTCTCTCCTGCGCCTGCCACGTCGGGGAATGGCTGGAGCCTGAGGAGACGTATCCAGAGGCAAGGTGGGGCTGCTACTATTGCCATGCTCTTCTGGGTTCGCTTGCTGGCTGGATGCTGCTGGTGGTGTTGTTGATGGTGGTGGAGGATGGGTGCCACTTGAAGGTGCTGAAGAAGGGCCAGCCCCTTCAGCAACATTTAACACAGGGTGAATTTGCACTTCGGAGTCGGATGCCGTCTCCCGCTCTGTGATGTTTGACTCAGTGCTGGTGAAAACAAAAAAAATCATTAAAGGTTTGGAATCCAAAAATGTAAAAAATAACCGAGTTTGGCTAGGCATGCACTTACGGTCGCAGATCCATAACTGGTGCAAGGAAGTTGTGGTGGTCATAGTACAGAAACTTCCGCTTACTGGGTGCGGACGCTCCACTCCTGGCGTGCAGCTGTCTCTCCCGCCTATTTTGGTCCCTACAGCTGCGCCAACGTCTTGTCACATCAGTCACTGCAATAGACAAAATAGGGGAACTTTTTTTTATAAAGGGTTTATGTTGGAGAGTGTGAACACATTTTAATCATCCAAAAAAAAACATTACTTAGAGTGGGCAGCCAGTGTTGGATTTAAATATTTAAATACTCAAAAGCTGTTAGGCCTAGATAAAGGGAAAATTTGGCAATACTAGAAAATAATGATAATTTCATCAAATATGAGGTCTGGATTTTTGACTTAGGGGGCACAGCATATATTATTTAGGTAGTCCAAATACCAGTATGCATTTCTTGCATAATGTATGTGCTAAATATCTCAATTGTCAGCCCTTTTGTTCGGTTCACAATTTACAAGAAAAGAGCCCAAGCAAGGCACTTCAGTAAATTCAGGGTGCCAACATTTGGGGATATCACAGATTTATTTAGGTCAATATACAGACATTGCAATGAGGCCTACAGATTTGCTTAATTTTGAATTGGGAATGAGGCAACATTTTGGGCATAATATTTGCTGGAGTTAGTGTTAGCAGGGGTTTTTTGGCAGTCAATATGAATACAAATTTTCTGTTTCATTGAGCAATATGTACTTACTAATTTGCTCTTGGACCTCACGAGATCTTTCACCATAATCATGGAACATCTGTGTGCATATTCTTCTCCACACTGCCTCCTTGCGTGCTTGGTCTGCATAGTGGGCATCTCTCTGATCCCATAGTTCTGGCCTCTCCTGAACCAGAACTATGAGCATCTCCACGTTTGTATGCAGGGTCATGCTGGAGGAATCCGTGGAGGCATTCTTCCTGGGTTTTTTTTATTGGTGCCAGTGAAATTTGCATGGCCAAGCTTCCTGACAAGGCCTGATGCAATTTCCTGTCAACTGGAGAAGTCTTGCATTTTCTCGCAAGTCACACTTGTGGTCCGTGTGTAAACCGATTTTTTCTCGCACCCATAGACTTGCATTGGCGAGTCTCAGCTGAGAATCGGTGACAATCGCAGTATGCTGCGATTTTCTCGGCCCGTTTTTCTTTTTTAATAAATTTGCAAAAATTTCTACATTTCTGTTTTTTTCAGTCAAGATGGGGTGCAGAGTGTACATTAATAATAAGAAAAAAATGAACTCTTCTGAATTTACCAAATGGATGCAATGAAACAAAGAGTGAAAAATTTAAAGGGGTCTGAATACTTTCTGTACCCACTGTATCATGTCTATAGTTAAATCAACACATATTTTCACTATACTAAGGTTTGGCTGCATTGCTAGTAGGTTAGATCTTTAACACTTCATTTGCACAGGTTTGATATTTACTGTTCAAAATGACAATTCAGTCATAAGACAAACAAAGTGTTAGGATTGGCAGAACACACCAAATATGAAATAATAATAAGTTGCGTTCGCAACCCGGGGTCCATCGTGCAGAGATAGAGAAACCGCAGCTAGCACAATGGTGAAGGAAGGCTGCACGGAAACAGTTAAAGCACACTGAGTTAAATGTCACTCATTGTGCACAGAGCACAAAGTAACATGCTGTGTTACACCACAGAGCGGTACTATGAAGCAACACAAAAAGGACTATACCCTGCTAGACTTCAAAGGCGTATAGAAAAATACTAATTGGGGTCCCTATAACTTAACCACCAAGGGAAGACTAAGGCCTGTTTCACACTTCTGTTGTTGGCGGACAGTTGGCATCCGCCAAAAATGAAAATTAACGGATCTGCCTCCGTTTTGACATGCGATGTCAGCGGACGCTATATGGACGGATCCGCCGAAGATGAAAAATTTAAAACGACCGCGGTCTGGGGAGAGAGAGAGATATTTTTCGCCGGTCCCGGTACAGCATTTCATGGTTAAAATGCTTCCCAGAGTAAAGCTTCCGGGCATGCGCACTTAAAATTAGCGGACCGTCAAGGAAAAATAACGATGCATTGTCCGTCTCATCCGCATGGGAGCCGTTAAAATCTTGGCGGATCCGTCAAAAAACGGGTGGGACGGACGACCGTCAGTCAAGATCCGCCATTAATGTAAGTCTATGGGGGAAAAAAGGATCCGCCCTTTTTTTGGCGGATCCGTTTTTTTATAAAATTGGCGGATTTTGACTGACAACAAAAAACGATGTGTGAAACAGGCCTAAGCTGGTGGTTGACCCTGCTCTGACACATGGTGTTCTTTAGCATGTGCACCTGAGGATGCCCAATGCAGATGCTAAGTTCAGTCAGGAGTTCCCACCCTACACTGCCTGACCAGACAAACACTCGCAGTGCTATTAGTGGCACACGGGTGTTAAAGTAGCCATCAACACACCAAACACACATGACACTAGCGCACAGGCGTGCGCCATTGAAAGCCTTTTATACCTTAAGCTCAAGTCCAGACAGACAGGTCTTTGCCTGTGGACCAATCTGAAGCTGCCACTAGTGATGAGTGAGTGTACTCGTTGCTCTGGTTTTCCCGAGCATGCTCAGGTGACCTCCGAGTATTTTGGCGTGCTCGGAGATTTAGTTTCTCTCGATGCAGCTGCATGATGTGTGGCTGCTGGACAAGCTGAATACATGTGAGGAATGCCTGTTTGTTAGGAAATTCCCACATGTATTCAGGCTGTCCAGCAGCCGTAAATCATGCAGCTGAGGCGATGAAAACTAAATCTCAGAGCACGCCAAAATACTCAGAGGACACCGGCGTATGCTCAGGGAAACCCGAGCAACGAGTATACTCGCTCATCACTAGCTGCCACATCACCAGAGAAGCTGACATCTGAGCACCAATGCAAAGGTGCCACATCCCGGACATGCTTAGTAGGATGAAACCTGGATTTAGGCTCCAGAGTATAATGCTGCACATGTATACCAGTAGTCACCATAGGCTTGACTGGAGGGCCAGCAGAAACTATACATGTGCATGAGCTTGGGCAAGGCACTGGGTCTGGAGTCTGTGCTGAGCAGCCATACCAGGGGCTGAGCATGAATGGGAGACTGACCACTGCACCAGACAAGGCTTGGGATCTATCCCATGCAGTGGGAGAATCCCAGCATCTATCAAAAAGCAGAGTATTTATGCAATCTAGCAATAGTGTGGTTGCACTTCTCAATACTCCAAATATGCTTTACTGTACACACTTTAACAGTGCTGGATATTGGGGATCATTAGATTTGCTAAACATGACACTCTTACACTGCGGGGTACGAAGGTTGGCACTTTTAATCATCTGGGATTCAACAAAGGCCATTATCTATTTGGTGCAGTGTCTGGATACTATTCATGTGATGCTATTTTTAAGACTACATTATTTTTAAAGTTCAATGTTTATTGGCGTGTCGTGTACTAAGCATAGGAAAGGATATCAATATGGGTAGTTTGCATATATTATTACGAGGTAGGTAAGCTGCTGGAAATGAGAGTGAGCAAATTATATAGATGCAGTCATGGATTGAAAAAAGACTACATTGCATTATGGGCCAGGTGTTAAATTCTGGAAAGTGAAAAAAATTAAATGAGAGAATACACTAATCTGTGAAACATCAGATTTAACCGCACCTTATACACCTACAGTATGTAGTCTGAATATGTATGTGCGTAACTACTACCTGCCACATTGTATGGTGGTAATTGTGAGACGTCAGATTTCTGTCACTGCATAGCGAGAATCCCAAGCCTTACTTCAAGCGGTCTCCCATTTCTCTCCAGCCACAGAGTAGGTTGCTCAGCAAACTCATCAGTGAAGGAACTCTGCCCAGACCAGCTCCATGAATTTGCTTGCTGCTGTCACGTCTGGCACAGCTATGGCAATACATGCTGCTCAGCAGTGAGATTCTCCAGGGACTAAGTCCCCATGTCGGGCCACTGAGCGTGCCCGTGGAGTGATCTCCCATTGGAGATCGAAGGTCACATGCTCAGGTCCTGCTCCTGTTCGGATTGGCCCATCTGAGAAGCCAGGCAGGTCCCGGAGGCTCGCGGCTATAAAAGTTTTGCATGGTAGCTTGGCCATGCGCTAGGATAAGACTGTATTTACAGACTATGTAGAGTGAGTGATGTATGCACGTATGATTGCTTCTGGTGAATGACTCATTAAGAAACCCCTACCCTTGGTACGCATGTGTTGTGCAGACTACCCTGCTAGCGCCCAGGCTTAGGCGTAGGTAGGCCAGAGGTTGAGTCAGGCATCTGTCCTCACCAGGGACTCGGCACTCCTCAGTGCACGTGCTCCATAGCCAGCGTCTATAGCGGCGTTCGCGGCAGCGACGCAGCCCGCTCAGTGGGCCTAGAAGGACTCTAACCCCGTGTCCTTTGGGTAGAGTTCTGTGGCCGTACACTGTGCGTTCTTTTGGCCAGGCTCTGTGAACTTAAAAGGCTCCGGCATCTACGTTCAGCAGTTGT
This sequence comes from Dendrobates tinctorius, assembly GCF_039654945.1. Classification (NCBI taxonomy): domain Eukaryota; kingdom Metazoa; phylum Chordata; class Amphibia; order Anura; family Dendrobatidae; genus Dendrobates; species Dendrobates tinctorius. The sequence continues at coordinate 14,212,608 of NW_027361690.1, forward strand.
GCGGCTCTGTGCATTAACAGAGTTCGCCCCTGTTCATATTGGGTGACTTAACCCACGTGTGACAGGTTTCACACCTCTAGATTCTCCCGCCATTATTTAGCAGCAGTGTACCACCTCTGCACAGTGGACCCCGGGTTGCGAACGCACCTACTATTATTTTATAATTTGGTGCGTTCCGCCAGCCCTAACATTATCCTAGCGCCAGGGTCTGGCTCATAATGGCGGACGAACAACGACTGCATAGATACATCCAGCAGCTGGAGGGTTGGTTAGCAGCGCTAGAGCATTCCACCTCAGCTGCGGATGTTACTTCGGTCGCTGTTCAAGCAGCTACAGAGGCTGTCGCCCGTGTCTCCACGGCTAGTCCTGCCCCGTCCTTGTCTCGCCTCCCACTGCCCGAAAAGTTCGCGGGTGATAGTGCTTCAAGCACGGGTTTTGTGAGTCAGTGCTCCATTCACCTGGAGTTGCTGGCCACACGATTTTCCTCTGAGAGGGCCAAGGTGAGATTTATCATCTCCCTTTTGTCGGGCAGGGCCTTGGAGTGGGCCACCCCACTGTGGGAGCGTGGGGATCCCCTGGTACATAGTGCCACCCATTTTCTGGTCACTTTGAAGCAGGTGTTCCTGGGGCCTCGGGTCACGCACAACACCGTAGTGCAGTTGCTGGCCCTAACCCAGGGTTCGTCTCTGGTCAGTCAGTATGCCATCCTCTTCAGGACTCTGGCCTCAGAGCTGGAGTGGCCAGACAAGGTTCTCATACCTATTTTCTGGAGAGGCCTGGCTGACCATGTCAAAGACGCCCTGGCCACCAGGGAGGTGCCTACCACCTTGGAGGAGCTCATTATGGTCTCCACCAGGATAAACATTCGCTTCACTGAGCGAGGGCTGGAGCACACCAAGTCCCACCAACAATTTAGATTTGCTCCAAACGTTGTTAGGCCGCTGGAACCCCTCAGTAAGCCGCCTGAGCCTCCAGAGGCCATGGAGGTGTCTCGCATGGGGTCCAGGGCCCGGTCCGCACGGGAACCTTCAGTCTGCTTCCGTTGTCGGCAGACTGGGCACCTAGCTAACAAGTGCCCACAGCGTCTGGGAAACGCTCCCATCTAGTGGTGATCGGAGGGGGCCTACTAGACACAGCGACTTTCTCCTCTAAGCTCTTGCTGTTATGTTCGGTCAAAAATGACCGTTTTTGAACTTTGATATTTTTTAAAAAATTCATTATGCGGTTCTGAAACTTGTGGTTACTTCTATTTTTCTAATTTGAGGGGTTCTTTCTAAGGGTACTTTTTTTTGGTTTAGTTTTTGCGCCACATTTTTTTTACTCTTGTACTGTTCCCGGTCAAAAATGACCGAATAGCATTTTATGCTAATTTCAGCCATTTCTTGAGTAAAATAAATGAGTTATAATTTCTTTTGAGACTACTTATTGCATCTACTATTGTTTATGAAGTAAACAGTTGCTTTAGGTGCAGATTTACACATGCTTTCAGTACAAACCATACGCATTGGCTTTCAGTACAGTTCTGAGCAATTTTTTTTCTCTGTATGGTTATTTACCCTGCTTTTCCTCTAAAAATAAATCAATTCAGTTGTCACCATTGCATATTGTAAAAGAAAAGAGTTTTTTTTATTTTCCTTGTGTTGGCTCTCTGTGCAAAGCAGACCTGAAAAGCTAATGAGTCATGTCTGCCAAATGTTTGTTTTCTTCTCTGCTATATCAGCATTCCAGGGGGTGGTGTCTAGTGTCTCCTTTCTTATCTTATCAGTAAGTAAGCAGTTCAGCCAGCCATTTCAATCTCAGTTTTGTTGGAGAGAAGATCTGGAGATATCTGAGCCTTGAATGCAAATCTGTACAGGTATGAGGCTTATAAACTTGTGTATTATTGTTGTCCTAAATGTAAACAATAGAATTATGTGAAGATTTTCTGAAAAAAAATGATTTTTTTTATTATTTTTACTATTTTTTTCAAAATGTTTGCATGCATTTTATACTATAGTTAATTTTAGTTATAGTTATAGTTAGTTATAGTTGTTATAGTAGTAGTAGTTGTTTTAGTTAGTTAGTTAAGCTCAAATTTGTAATTTCTGTGCAGAATTCAATAAGCCCTTGTAACCTTTATAAACATAAAATAATTAAAAAAAATTGAGTTTTTTACGTATTTTTTTTTATAATGACCAACCATGTTCACATACAGTATAATAATGCAACAGGTATTCAAAAAAATTTTTTGAAGTAGCTAAAACAGCATTTTAATAGGTCCATTCAAAAATGAACAGAGCAGCAGAAGTGTATAGTGGAAACGAACAGAAGGGTTAAAGGGGCATTAGAATTTAATTCTTCCACTCTGGTGGTGTGGACTCTGGAGCGGAGGGCAATTTCATGTCATCTGTAGTGTTGAGCATTCCGATACCGCAAGTATCGGGTATCGGCCGATACTTGCTGTATCGGAATTCCGATACCGACTTCCGATATTTTTTCAATATCGGAATTCGGCATCGGAATCGGAAGTTCAAAGTTGATTGACAGCCTGACATCATCATGATGCGCGGTGTGTGCGCATCATGATGCACCGTCATTTCAGGCCTTCCGGGGGTCTCTGCCGGCCTGCCGGGGGGCTGTGTGGACTGCCCGGGGTCTGTACCGGCCTGCCGGGGGGCTGTGCCGGCCTGCCGGTGGTCTGTGCACCCTGTGGGGGTCTGTACCGGCCTGCCGGGGGGCTGTGCACCCTGTGGGGGTCTGTACCGGCCTGCCGGGGGGCTGTGCCGGCCTGCCGGGGGACTGTGCTGATGTCCGGGGGTCTGTGCAAGCATCGTCCTATGGGACTACAAGTCCCATCTGGCGATGCCTGCTACCATGACAGTGATTGACACATTAGCCAATGATGGGACAGTAGTAGTCCCATCATCCGGCTAATGTGTTAAATGTTAAAAAAAAAAAAAAAAAATACTACATACATACTACATGCATGCTACATACATACTACATGCTACATACATACTACATGCTACATACATACTACATATATACTACATGCATGCTACATACATACTACATGCTACATACATACTACATATATACTACATACATACTACATATATACTACATACATGCTACATACATACTGCATGCTACATACATACTACATGCTACATACATACTACATATATACTACATACATGCTACATATATACTACATACATGCTACATACATACTGCATGCTACATACATACTACATACATACTACATACATGCTACATACATACTACATGCATGCTACATGCATGCTACATACATACTACATGCTACATACATACTACATATATACTACATACATACTACATATATACTACATACATGCTACATACATACTGCATGCTACATACATACCACATACATACTACATGCATACTACATACATACTACATGCTACATACATACTACATATATACTACATGCATGCTACATACATACTACATGCTACATACATACCACATACATACTACATACATGCTACATACATACTACATATATACTACATACATACTACATACATACTACATACATACTACATGCATGCTACATGCATACTACATACATACTACATACATACTACATGCATGCTACATGCATGCTACATACATACTACATGCTACATACATACCACATACATACTACATACATACTACATACATACTACATGCTACATACATACTACATATATACTACATGCATGCTACATACATACTACATGCTACATACATACCACATACATACTACATACATGCTACATGCTACATACATACTACATATATACTACATGCATGCTACATACATACTACATATATACTACATGCATGCTACATACATACTGCATGCTACATGCATGCTACATACATACTACATACATACTACATGCTACATACATACCACATATATACTACATACATACAATACATTCATACAATACATACATAGACATACAGTACATATAACATAGAGTAACATACTTACCAATACTTGTCACATTGTTCCCCGAAGCCATTGTCTTTTCCGGAATAAATATTAACATAACAAACCACAAAAATACTCACCCACGATCCGAAGCAGTCCACGAGTGTGTCCCACGACGATCTTGGGTAGAGAACTGCAGCATCAGATGATGCTGCCGTTCTCTACGGGCTGCAGGAATCCAATGACGGAAGGTAGGTATCCTTCCGCACTGTATTCCTCCGCCACTTAAAAAAAAAAAAGTCCCTAGTCTCACTTTATGCCATTGCTGCGTGGGAAATTCCCACACATGCTACATACATACTACATATATACTACATGCATGCTACATACATACTACATGTTCCCATGCGTGGGAAATTCCCACACAGCAATGGCATAAAGTGAGACTAGGGACTTTTTTTTTTTTTAAGTGGCGGAGGAATACAGTGCGGAAGGATACCTACCTTCCGTCATTGGATTCCTGCAGCCCGTAGAGAACGGCAGCATCAGCTGATGCTGCAGTTCTCTACCCAAGATCGTCGTGGGACACACTCGTGGACTGCTTCGGATCGTGGGTGAGTATTTTTGTGGTTTGTTATGTTAATATTTATTCCGGAAAAGACAATGGCTTCGGGGAACAATGTGACAAGTATTGGTAAGTATGTTACTCTATGTTATATGTACTGTATGTCTATGTATGTATTGTATGAATGTATTGTATGTAGTATGTATGTAGTATATATGTGGTATGTATGTAGCATGTAGTATGTATGTAGTATGTATGTAACATGCATGTAGCATGCAGTATGTATGTAGCATGCATGTAGTATATATGTAGTATGTATGTAGTATATATGTAGTATGTATGTTGCATGTAGTATTTATGTAGTATGAATGTAGCATGTATGTAGTATGCATGTTGTATGTATGTAGCATGCATGTAGTATATATGTAGTATGTATGTAGTATTTATGTAGTATGAATGTAGCATGTATGTAGTATGTAGTATGAATGTAGCATGTATGTAGTATGCATGTTGTATGTATGTAGCATGTATGTAGCATGTAATTTTTTTTTTATTTTTTTTTTACATTCAACACATTAGCCGGATGATGGGACTACTACTGTCCCATCATTGGCTAATGTGTCAATCACTGTCATGGTAGCAGGCATCGCCCGATGGGACTTGTAGTCCCATCGGACGATGCCTGCACAGACCCCCGAAGCCTGCACAGACCACCGGCAGGCCGGCACAGCCCCCCGGCAAGCCGGCACAGCCCCCCGGAGCCTGCACAGACCACCGGCAGGCCGGCACAGCCCCCCGGCAGGCCAGCACAGCCCCCCGGAGCCTGCACAGACCACCGGCAGGCCGGCACAGCCCCCCGGCAGGCCGGCACAGCCCACCGGAGCCTGCACAGACCACCGGCAGGCCGGCACAGCCCCCCGGCAGGCCGGGACAGACCACCGGAGCCTGCACAGACCCCCTGGCAGGCCGGCACAGCCCCCCCCGAAAGGCCCGTACAGACCCCAGAGAGGCTGTACAAGGCAAAAACAGGGTTTTTCTTATTCCGATACCGGAAGTCCCATAGACTTGAATGGGACTTCCGGTATCGGAATCGGCGATACCGATACTTTTTTTAAAGATCGGCCGATCCATTCCGATCCGATACTTTGAAGTATCGGACGGTATCGCTCAACTCTAGTCATCTGTAGTGTTGAGCATTCCGATACCGCAAGTATCGGGTATCGGCCGATATTAGCTGTATCGGAATTCCGATATTTAGTTCTTTTTTCATATCGAATACCGGAATCGGAAGTTCCCATAATGCTAGGAGCCCACTCGATTTGATTCAGCCAATGGGGATCCTCAGAAGTGTGGGCATATCCTGTTAGGCATGTAGGCATGTTAACTACTGGCATGGCTGTGATTGGCTGCTGAAATGATGTCATGATGCACTATAAAAAGTGCTGCAGCCGCCATTTCTGGTCACTCTGCTGTGAATTCAGTTAGGGACAGGCTGCTGTTGAAGACTGTGAGGGACAGTTAGAAATAGCGATTCTAAAAACAATATTGTGCTTTTTCCAGGCTACATAAACCACTACTGTAGCTTGCTTTTCCCTAGCAGCGCTGTTTTCACAGCTGTCTGCAAGGGCTGTGTGAGTGCAGACCCACGCTGTGTAGTGTGTCCTGCAGGCACGTCTGCTTGTAGGCCGGCCAGCGTGTGTCTCTGCCTCATACACATTTTTCTTTTATTGCTGCTTTTTTTTTCACCTGTATAGTGTGCTTCCATACGTATCCATATACGTTGGTTGCAAACACTAAAGGAGTGGACAGCGGAGCCTTTCAGCAGCCTTTCAGTGCTATAGCCCATTTCTCTGCACTGTTTTTGGCTGTCTGATAGGTCTCTCTGTGTGTGAGTGCAGCTCACGTTGCAGTGTGTTCTACAGCCACCGCTAGCTGTAGTCCGCTCAGCGTGCGTCACTGCCTCATACATAGTCCTTTTTTGCAGCAAATTTAGCCAGATTTTTGCTCCTATATTAGTGTGCTTCCAACCGCATCCATTGTCATTGGTTGGTTGCAAACACTATATAGGATTAGATAGAGGAGCCTTTTTGCTGGCTTGTGCCCTTCAGGGCCAGCCAGGCTAGTATCACCCTATTTTTTGGAGCCTCATCAATTGCATTGTAGGTTAGCTTCCTGCATTTTAATCGCTCCAAAAAGTTTGTGATACTATAGCTTTCAAACTTTGGTCACATCCTTTCCTTTCCCCCCACCCAAAAAAAAAAGGAAATAAAGTTCACCAAACACTCCACTTTACAGTTGTCTAGGCCACATTAGATCATATTAAAGTGTAGTACACACACTCTTAGCCAAATTAGTGTTTCTTATACTGGTTAGCAGGTGTTCAGGAATAAGAACACTAAGCCACCCCTTTTTTACTTTTCTGCCTATCTTTATCAGTCTACCAAGATGAAGAAGGCAGGGAGTAAGGCACGTGGTCGTGGCCATGGAGTTTCAGCAGGGAGAGGACGGGGGGGATTCGGTATCTGCTGCGGCCACCAGTGACCCGGCATCCCCCACTTTTACCAGGCAACAGTCCTTCATGCGCAGCTTTGTAGGACCTCGCCGTACCCCACTGCTGCGTGACGAACAAATTGAAGCCGTTGTCGGATGGATGGCAGCTAACGCATCCACTTCAATGACTTCCGCATCCTCCCAAGGCCAGAGCACTGAAGAGCAACCATCTGTCTCTTCACCACCTGCCAAATTGCCCAGGCAGTCTGAGAGCCCTGGACAGGAGCCATCTCAATCTTTAATTCTGTTCTCAGAATCTGTTGGCTTGGAAAGAGGTGGCCAGCCAAGCAGCATTCTAGAGCGTGAAGAAGAGGGAGTATGCAGTGATGCGCAACTGCTTTGTCCCTCTGAATCTGAAGAGGCGGGTGGGCCAGTGCCTATGGTCAGCACACCTCAGTATGCATCAGATGATGAGACTCAGTTGCCAAATTCTGGTGCGTACGGTGCTGGCGAGACAACCCAGGACGAGCCGGTGCTTGAAGAGGGGAGTGGAGATGATGAGGTCCTTGACCCATCATGGCATCAGCCACAGGAAGGTGGTGGGAGCAGCTCTGAGGAAGAGATTCCCCGAACGGCCAAAAGAGGAGGGAGAGGGCGGGGGCAGACTTGGTTGCCTGTAGCCTCCACTTTGGCATCCGTGAGGAGCAATCCTCTTCCAAAACACAAAACGGGCGCTCCCAGGACTTGCAGTGCGTGGTCTTTTTTTGACACAGTTGCAGATGACATTTGCTTTGTCAAATGCAAGCTGTGTCATCAGAAAGTGAAACGAGGCAAAAATGTGACCAACCTCAATACCACAAATATGTGGAAACATGTGCGTACCAAGCACGAGGTGGAGTTACACAGACACACTGAAGATGTAGGCCAACCTTCAGCAGCACCTACCACCTCTTCAGCTCGTGTTGGGGCCTCTTCCTCCAGCTCACACACAGCTGGTTCGGCTTCCTCACTGGAACGCCATGGAAGAACCACTGCCACTGTTGTCCAGAGACCCAGTGAAATTCCACCCACTGAACCACGTTCGCAGTCATCAGCACCCTCCCAGGCTACTCACCAGCAATCGGTAGCACAAGCATGGGAGAAAAAGCGGCCATACTCGGCAAACCATCCCCGAGCACTGGCTCTGAATGCCGGCATTGCCAAACTACTGGCCCTTGAGATGCTGTCATTCAGGCTGGTGGAGACTGACACATTCCGGAACTTTATGTCATTGGCAGTTCCAAAATACAATGTGCCCAGCCGCTTTTATTTCAGCAGGCAAGCTGTCCCTGCCTTGCAAAAGCATGTGGAGGGAAAAATTAAAAATGCGCTACTAAATGCCGTCAGTAGCAAGGTCCACCTGACCACCGATGCGTGGACCAGTAGCCATGGACAGGGACGATACCTTTCCCTCACTGCCCATTGGGTCAATGTTGTGGAGCCGGGTACAGATCTGGAGAGTGGCTCTGTACGTATTCTGCCAACTCCAAGGATTGCAGGAATGCAGTCTGTACATATTGAGTCCTCCTCCTACTCTAGTTCCTCGGAATCAGCACTGTGTGAGCCTGTTAGGCCAGATATGAGCACAGGTGTGGCCAAACATCAACACGCCGTCCTTAAATTAATTTCTTTGGGGAATTGGAGCCACACAGCACAGGAGCTCTGGAATGCCATCAAGCAGGAGAGCGATGTGTGGGTTGTGCCAGCGAATCTCCAGCCAGGTTTGGTAGTGAGTGACAATGGCCGAAATCTAGTGGCAGCTCTGGGCCTAGGCAACCTCACTCACATACCATGTCTGGCACACGTGCTCATTTTGGTCGTGCAGAGCTTTCTGAGGGACTATCCGGATCTTGATGCACTGCTGCACAAGGTTCGCCTAGAGTGTGCTCACTTGCGGCGTTCCAGCATGGCAAGATCGCGCATTGCATCTCTGCAACGTCGATTCCGCCTGCCAGAACATCGCATCATATGTGACCTCCCCACCAGGTGGAATTCAACGTTACATATGTTGGAGCGGTTGTGTGAGCAGCAGGCAGCAGTAATGGAGTACCAGCTGCATCAGGCGCAAACAAGTCGCACTGTGCGCCGGACACACTTCACCACCACTGAGTGGGCCACTATGAGGGACATCTGCCAAGTTTGCGTGCCTTCGATGACTCCACGCGGATGGCCAGTGCAGATGATGCACTAATCAGCATGACTGTCCCCCTCATCTGTCTGCTTCAAAAAACCTTACAAGCACTAAGTGAGGAGGTTTTTGAAGAGGTCGAGGATGAGCAGTCAGAAATGCCATCTGTTTCTGGCAAGTCTGCGCAACGTGCTTCCACACAAAGGCCCAGGCAGGGGACACTTAGTGAGGAGGATGACGAGGAGTCAATGGAGGAGGAGGAACACATCTCTCCAGAGGAGGGAGGTACACAAGGCTCTAGTAGTCAGTGTGTACAGCGAGGGTGGGGTGATGCTGAGCAGGCAGAGATGCTGCCTCATGCTGGGGACAGCGTTTCCGGTCCAGTTGGCAGTCTGCAGCACATGGTTGATTTCATGCTGCAGTGCTTGTTAAATGACCGCCGCATCGCCAACATTCTCCACACGGCTGACTATTGGGTGTACACCCTCCTAGATCCTCGCTACCGGGACAACTTACAAAGCCTCATACCACAGTTGAACCGGGAGCGAAAAATGCGGGAGTACCAAGAAACACTTGTGCAGGCCATCATGTTCTCCATTCCCCCCACAAGTGTTGCTGGTAGTGCTTTTCAAAGCAGCCATGTGGGTAGAGGCAGTGGAGGAAGCTCTGCACAAAGAGGTAGCAGAGGCAGTGCCGCAGGACAAGGCAAGGCCAGTATGGCCCAAATGTGGAAAAGTTTTGTGGGACCGCCACAAACGGCTACACCATCACAGACGGCTCCAGTCAGCAGGAGGCAACGTTTCCGTCAGATGGTGACAGACTACTTGTCGTGCCCTGTTAGTGTTCTCCCAGACGGCTCTTCCCCGTTCAAGTATTGGGTCTCTAAGCTGGATACATGGCCAGAGCTTAGCCAGTATGCATTGGAGGTGCTGGCTTGCCCTGCTGCCAGTGTATTATCGGAACGTGTCTTTAGTGCTGCAGGTGGTGTGGTAACAGACCGTCGCACGCGACTATCCGCCGATAATGTTGACCGGCTTACTTTTGTGAAAATGAACAAGGCCTGGATCTCACCTGAATTTGTCAGTCCTCTTCCAGAATAAATAATTGGCTGGCAACAGGATCCAGGTCTCCTGTTGTGTTCATGTTTCTATGACCTGAACTTTATTTCCTGGGCTACAGCAACGCCCATTGTTGCTCAGAAGTGCTGTCCGCACAGACAAAACACTCGCTCATGTGTAAGTGGGGTTCGGTAACGTCAGCTGATCCCCTGCTGTGTGGAGGGCAAAGTGTCCTGCTCCCTCCAAAGTCAAAATACCTCAGCTTTACACCTGGCTCTTAGTAGGCCTCGGCCTGCACCCTGGTTCTCCCTGGGCTCCAACAACGCTAGTTGGTGCTCGGAAGTGCTGTCCACACAGAAAAACACACTCGTTCATGTGAAAGTGGGGTTCAGTAACGTCAGCTGCTCCCCTGCTGTGTGGAGGGCAAACTGCTGCTGCCTCCAAATTGTAACTACTTCAGATTTAAACATTCTCTGATTTGGCCTCTGTCTCCACTCTGTCTCTAGTATTTCCCCTGACCTCCAACACCGCCAGTTCCTGCTCACAGTCGCCGTCCACGCATTCCACACATGTTCCTGTGTTACTGGGGTTCTGTTACGTCAGCAGATCCCCCAATATGTGTCCGCCACTTTCTCCTGCGCTGTCCACCTTCCCACTGCAAGCGATGGGAAGGTGGACAGAGCAGGAGACAGTGGCAGACACACATCAGGGGATCTGCTGACATTACAGAATCCCAGTAACACAGCATCACGTGTGGATTGGGCAGACGGCTACTGTACGCATAAACTGGCGGTGTTGGTAGTCACGTGAAATCCTGGAAAGAGTGGAGACAGATGCCTAATTGGAGCACGTTGACAGTCTGTTGTAGCCTACAAACAATCAAAAACTGGCACCAACTAGGCCTAAGCCTGCACCCTGGTTCTCCCTGGGCTCCAACAACGCTAGTTGGTGCTCAGAAGTGCTGTCCACACAGAAAAACACACTCGTTCATGTGAAAGTCGGGTTCGGTAACGTCAGCTGATCCCCTGCTGTGTGGAGGGCAAAGTGTCCTGCTCCCTCCAAAGTCAAAATACCTCTGCTTTACACCTGGCTCCTAGTAGGCCTCGGCCTGCACCCTGGTTCTCCCTGGGCTCCAACAATGCTAGTTGGTGCTCAGAAGTGCTGTCCACACAGAAAAACACACTCGTTCATGTGAAAGTGGGGTTCAGTAACATCAGCTGCTCCCCTGCTGTGTGGAGGGCAAACTGCTGCTGCCTCCAAATTGTAACTACTTCAGATTTAAACATTCTCTGATTTGGCCTCTGTCTCCACTCTGTCTCTAGTATTTCCCCTGACCTCCAACACTGCCAGTTCCTGCTCACAGTCGCCGTACACGCATTCCACACATGTTCCTGTGTTACTGGGGTTCTGTAACATCAGCAGATCCCCCAATATGTGTCCGCCACTGTCTCCTGCGCTGTCCACCTTCCCACTGCAAGCGGTGGGAAGGTGGACAGAGCAGGAGACAGTGGCAGACACACATCATGGGATCTGCTGACATTACAGAATCCCAGTAACACAGCAACACGTGTGGATTGGGCAGACGGCTACTGTACGCATAAACTGGCGGTGTTGGTGGTCACGTGAAATCCTGGAAACAGAGTGGAGACAGATGCCTAATTGGAGCACGTTGACAGTCTGTTGTAGCCTACAAACAATCTAAAACTACCACCAAGTAGGCCTCGGCCTACACCATGATTGTCCCTGGGCTCCAACAACGCCAGTTGGTTCTCGGCAGTGTCATTGGCACGGGGACTCCCTGTTGCCCAGCCTGGTTCCAGCACTGTCTGCTGGTTCTCGCCAGAGCCTTTGGCCTAGGTGCCTCCATCTCGGTATCCGAGGTCCAGCACCGTCAGCTGGTCCTTGGTAGTGCTTTCTAGCACAGGTACCTCCTGCCTAGTAACCGTGGTCCCGCACCGTCAGCTGTTCCTCGGTAGTGCCATTGGCTCTTGTAGCTTTTGATACCCATCTGGGTTACAGCACCGTCAGCTGGTTCTCGGCAGTGTCTTTGGCACGGGGACTCCCTGTTGCCCAGCCTGGTTCCAGCACACCTGCTGTTTCCGGGTAGTGTCAAGGTCACTATGCCACCAATCCGTTGTCCTGTCGTCTTGCGGCCGGGTTAGCCGACTCTACGGTGCCTGCAGTTTAGGTGACTCCTATGTGGGCTGCGGGAACTGGCACTGAAGGCTGGATCCGTAGTGCCAATGGGACATGGACCCCCTGTAGGACTGTGGGTTTCGGTAACTGCGGCCGGCTTGCGGCCTGGCTACTTTGCTTTCAATGGGTACCTTCTGCTACCCACCCGGGTTCCAGCACTGTCTGCTGGTTCTCGCCAGAGCCTTTGGCCTAGGTGCCTCCATCTCGGTATCCGAGGTCCAGCACCGTCAACTGGTCCTTGGTAGTGCTTTCTAGCACAGGTACCTCCTGCCTAGTAACCGTGGTCCAGCACCGTCAGCTGTTCCTCGGTAGTGCCATTGGCTCTTGTAGCTTTTGATACCCATCTGGGTTCCAGCACCGTCAGCTGGTTCTCGGCAGTGTCTTTGGCACGGGGACTCCCTGTTGCCCAGCCTGGTTCCAGCACGCCTGCTGTTTCCGGGTAGTGTCAAGGTCACTATGCCACCAATCCGTTGTCCTGTCGTCTTGCGGCCGGGTTAGCCGACTCTACGGTGCCTGCAGTTTAGGTGACTCCTATGTGGGCTGCGGGAACTGGCACTGAAGGCTGGATCCGTAGTGCCAATGGGACATGGACCCCCTGTAGGACTGTTGGTTTCGGTAACTGCGGCCGGCTTGCGGCCTGGCTACTTTGCTTTCAATGGGTACCTTCTGCTACCCACCCGGGTTCCAGCACTGTCTGCTGGTTCTTGCCAGAGCCTTTGGCCTAGGTGCCTCCATCTCGGTGTCCGAGGTCCAGCACCGTCAGCTGGTCCTTGGTAGTGCTTTTTAGCACAGGTACCTTCTGCTTAGTAACCGTGGTCCAGCACCGTCAGTTGGTCCTCGGTAGTGCCATTGGCTCTTGTTCCTTCTGCTACCCATCCGGGTGCCAGCACTGTCTGCTGGTTCTCGCCACAGCCTTTGGCCTACGTGCCTCCATCTCGGTATCCGAGGTCCAGCACCGTCAGCTGGTCCTTGGTAGTGCTTTTTATCACAGGTACCTTCTGCTTAGTAACCGTGGTCCAGCACCATCAGTTGGTCCTCGGTAGTGCCATTGGCTCTTGTTCCTTCTGCTACCCATCCGGGTGCCAGCACTGTCTGCTGGTTCTCGCCACTGCCTTTGGCCTAGGTGCCTCCATCTCGGTATCCGAGGTCCAGCACCATCAGCTGGTCCTTGGTAGTGCTTTTTAGCACAGGTACCTTCTGCTTAGTAACCGTGGTCCAGCACCGTCAGTTGGTCCTCGGTAGTGCCATTGGCTCTTGTTCCTTCTGCTACCCATCCGGGTGCCAGCACTGTCTGCTGGTTCTCGCCACAGCCTTTGGCCTAGGTGCCTCCATCTCGGTATCCGAGGTCCAGCACCATCAGCTGGTCCTTGGTAGTGCTTTTTAGCACAGGTACCTTCTGCTTAGTAACCGTTGTCCAGCACCGTCAGTTGGTCCTCGATAGTGCCATTGGCTATTGTTCCTTCTGCTACCCATCCGGGTGCCAGCACTGTCTGCTGGTTCTCGCCACAGCCTTTGGCTTAGGTGCCTCCATCTCGGTATCCGAGGTCCAGCACCGTCAGCTGGTCCTTGGCAGTGGTTTCTAGCACAGGTACCTCCTGCATAGTAATCGGGGTCCAGCACCGTCAGCTGTTCCTCAGTAGTGCCATTGGCTATTGTTCCTTCTGCTGCCACTACGGGTTCCAGTACTGTCAGCTGGTTCTCGCATGAAGACAGCCACCAAGATACAGAACAAAAGACAGAAGAACAAGATGCAGAAGAAGCAAAATCAGAAGAACAGAAAGCAGAAGAACATTAAGCATAAGACTAAAAATCAGCATAGAAGAAATCAAAATTATAAGCAGAAGAAGACTAAGCAGTAAATGGGGGTGAGTCCGTTCCTCCTCGTGGTGCCCCTGGAAAATGCCTGCTGCTGCAGGCCAAACTGAACGCGGACAAATCCTGTTGTAAATCTTTTGTGACAGGCAGAACGTAAGGTGTAATCTTATAACTTTTATAGATAAGTACTACAGGAATGCCTGTCGCCATAAGAAAATGAAGAAAAAGAAGAATAGGAAGAAGATGAAGAAATAGCATATGAAAATTAATAATAGCTGAATAAGAAGAATATGAAGAATGGAAAAAAAAAATTAATGGGAAGAAGGTGAAGAAGAAGAAGATGAATAAGGTGAAGAAAAAGTTGATGAAAAAAATGCTACTGCTGCGGATCATGAAGGAGAAAGTGTGGGAGAAGTACAAAAGAAGGTGAAGAGCATGGAAGTTGTGAAACATACATATCTGACTAAATATAAAAAGTTAACATAGTCAATATCTTTTTAACTCTGAACGTCTTGAAAAAAAAATTGGAATTAATGCTATGCCATGTGATTTGAATAAACCACTATGCTTTTAATGTCTCCTCCACCTCCCACAATACATTCTACATGATTCTTATTTGTTTTCAATTATGTAGAATTAGCCAACAAGGAAATAAAGGGCTTTTTTTAATTCCGATACCGGAAGTCCCATTGACTTGAATGGGACTTCCGGTATCGGAATCGGCGATACCCGATATTTTTTTTGTATCGGGCGATACCATCCGATACGATATTTTTGGATATCGAACGGTATCACTCAACACTAGTCATCTGCCTTCACCCTACAACACGCAATCCCCCTGGCCCTGCTACCTCAGCCAGTCACTATCAGAGTGGTGAATGGTGCGACTCTCCCGTCCCAAATCACCCACCAGACGGCTCCACTGAGACTCTCGTTGTCTCCTTCCCATCAGGAGATGCTGTCTCTTCTGGTCATGCCCGAAGGTATCGACCAGGTCCTCCTAGGAGTTCCCTGGTTACGAGCTCACTCTCCTCACATAGAGTGGTCCTTGGGAAAAATCCTCGGTTGGAGCAAGTCCTGCAAGGGTAGGTGTTTGAGGGACTGCGTACAGGTCGCTACCTCTGAGGTTCCCGCAGATCTCTCCTCGCTTCTCAAGCCTTACCAGCAGTATGCAAACGTTTTCTCCAAGAAGGCAGCGGAGACCCTTCCGCCTCACCGCCCTTACGACTGTCCTATTGACCTCTTGCCTGGTGCTGAGCCTCCCCTGGGTCGAGTCTACCCCCTATCTCTCCCAGAGACAGAAGCCATGTCTCAGTATATCAGGGAGAATCTGGCAAGAGGATTCATTAGGAAGTCGGTGTCTCCGGCGGGAGCGGGATTCTTTTTGTCCAAAAGAAGAATGGTGAATTACGTCCATGCATCAATTACAGGGGTCTTAACGCCATAACCGTTAAGAACAAGTATTACTCTACCGCTGATATCGGAACTGTTCGATAGGCTACGGGGAGCGAGAGTGTTTACTAAGCTTGATCTGCGAGGAGCCTATAACCTGATTTGCATCCATGAGGGGGATGAATGGAAGATGGCATTTAACACCAGAGATGGGCACTATGAATACCTGGTGATGCCCTTCGGGCTATGTAATGCACCAGCTGTCTTCCAAGACTTTGTGAACGATATCTTCCGGGATATGCTTACCACCTCGGTAGTAGTCTATCTGGACGATATTCTCATTTACTCTCCGGATATCGACTCCCACCGGAGAGATGTTCGTAAAGTTTTCGATCTCCTGCGGGCAAACTCCCTTTACGCCAAGTTGGAGAAATGTGTGTTTGAGCAGGAGTCCTTGCCTTTCCTGGGCTATATCATCTCGGCCCAGGGGTTGGCCATGGATCCTGCCAAACTACAGGCGGTGATGGATTGGCAGGAGCCCCATTCTCTCAAAGCGGTGCAGCTCTTTATGGGGTTCATAAATTACTATCGCCAATTCATCCCCCATTTCTCAACTTTGGTAGCGCCCTTGGTAGCCCTCACCAAGAAGGGTGCAAACCCCAAACTGTGGTCGGAAACTGTCTCCAAGGCCTTCGCAGCCATTAAATCCCACTTCCATAGCGCTCCCATTCTACATTGCCCCGATGTAGATAAGCCCTTCATTCTGGAGGTGGATGCCTCTTCCGTCGGTGATGGAGCGGTCTTGTTCCAGAAGGACTCGCAAGGTCGGAAGCACCCATGCTTCTTCTTCTCTAAGACCTTCACACCGGCGGAGAGGAATTATTCCATCGGTGACAGGGAGTTGCTAGCAATGAAGCTGGCCTTCTCAGAGTGGAGACACCTCCTGGAAGGGGCTTGCCATCCTTTCCAGATGTTCACCGACCACAAAAATTTGGTCTATCTACAGATTGCCCAGCGGCTGAATTCTCGCCAGGCCAGATGGTCCTTGTTCTTCTCCCAATTCCATTTCACCCTGCATTTTCTCTCCAGGGAGAAGAACATCCGGGCCGACGCTCTTTCTCGCTCCGTGGTGTCCTCAGAGGAGGAGGATGAGGAGGAGCCTCGGCTGATAGTTCCATCGGAGAGTCTGAGAACCGTGGCTCCGGTTGCTCTCGAGTCGGTACCTCCGGGCAAGACATTTGTCCCTGCCCATCTGCAACCGGAGGTCCTCTCTTGGGCTCATTCGTCCAGGATGGGAGGACATTTTGGGACCAAACAAACCTCTGATCTCCTGGCGAGGACGTACTGGTGGCTGCATATGGCTCGTGACGTCAGGGACTATATTCAGGCATGTATCTCTTGCGCCCAGAATCTGTCCTCTCGGCAGCGGCCCGCTGGGTTACTCTATCCCCTGCCGGTTGCAGACAGGCCCTGGGAGATGGTCGGTATGGACTTTGTGGTGGGTCTGCCCAAGTCCAGTGGCAACACCATCATTTGGGTGGTCACCGATCATTTCTCCAAGATGGTACGACTGGTACCACTCTCTTGGCTACCTTCGGAACGGGGCCTGGCAGCGTTGTTTATTAAACATGTTTTCCGCCTACACGGCATGCCGGACAAGATTGTCAGTGACCGGGGTCCTCAGTTTGCGTCTTGGTGCTGGAGAGAGCTCTGTTCTCTGCTCAGCATTGAGCTAAATCTCTCCTCGGCCTATCATCCCGAGACGAATGGGTTGGTTGAGAGAACCAACCAGACCTTGGTGACATACCTGCAACCTTTTGTATCAGTCAGGCAGGATGATTGGGCATCTTTGCTGCCATGGGCAGAGTTCGCCTTGAACAATGCTGTGGCCGACTCCACCGGCCAGACCCCATTCCTCCTAAATTACGGTCAGCATCCGTGCATTCCCGTGCCCATGCCCGTGTCATCCACCGACTCTAGGGTGGCAGACTGGGCGGTGGAGGCACGTGACATTTGGGATCGCACGGAGGATGCTATCCGGGCCTCCAAGGAGAGAATGAGGTCCTCCGCTGATACTCGCTGGCGCCCTGCTCTGACCTTCGCCCCTGGCGACTTAGTGTGGCTCTCCGCTCGAAACATCAGGCTGCGGGCGGAATCTGATAAGTTCGCACCACGCTATATTGACCCTTTCAAGGTCCTCGAGCAGATTAACCCTGTGGTCTACCGTCTGGCCCTTCCACCACAATAGGCTATCTCGTACACGTTTCATGTGTCTCTCCTTAAGCCGGTTCACATGTCCCGCTTTTCTGAGCCATCTGCCGGGACATCAGACCTGTCGTCTGACGAGTTTGAGGTCAATGACATCGTGGGATGCAAGGTGATGCGGGGCAAAAAGTTTTACTTGGTGGATTGGAAGGGTCATGGTCC
This sequence comes from Dendrobates tinctorius, assembly GCF_039654945.1. NCBI lineage: Eukaryota > Metazoa > Chordata > Amphibia > Anura > Dendrobatidae > Dendrobates > Dendrobates tinctorius. The sequence goes on from NW_027361690.1 coordinate 14,230,670, forward strand.
AGAGGCTCGGACCTGGGAGCCGGTGGAGAACATCCACGCTCCTCTTCTCATTACGGAGTTTGAGCAGAGTGAGGCGGGCCCTAGGAGAAGGGGTAATGTTAGGCATCAGATTTCTGTCACTGCACAGCAAGAATCCCGAGCCTTACTTCCAGTGGTCTCCCATTCCTCTCCAGCCACAGAAGAGGTTGCTCAGCAAACTCATTGGTCCAGGCACTCTGCCCAGACCAGCTCCGTGGGTTTACTTGCTGCTGCCACCTCTGGCACAGCTATGGCAATACATGCTGCTCAGCAGCGAGATTCTCCAGGGACTAAGTCCCCATGTCAGGCCACTGAGCATGCCCGTGGAGTGATCTCCCATTGGAGATCGAAGGTCACGTGCTCAGGTCCTGCTCCTGTTCGGATTCGCCCATCTGAGAAGCCAGGCAGGTCCCGGAGGCTCGCGGCTATAAAAGTTTCGCATGGCCGCTCAGCCACGCACTAGAATAAGACTGTATTTACAAACTATGTGGAGTGAGTGATGTATGCACGTATGATAGTCTCTATTGAATGACTCATTAAGAAACCCCTACCCTTGGTACTCATGTGTTGTGCAGCCTAGCCTGCTAGCGCCCAGGCTTAGGCGTAGGTAGGCCAGAGGTTGAGTCAGGCATCTGTCCTCACCAGGGACTCGGCACGCCTCAGTGCACGTGCTCCATAGCCAGCATCTATAGTGGCGTTCGCGGCAGCGACACCACGCGCTCAGTAGTGCTAGAAGGACTCTAATCCCGTGTCCTTCGGGTAGAGTTCTGTGGCCGTACACTGACACTGTGCACTCTTTTGGCCGGGCTCTGTGAGCTTAACAGGCTCTGGCATCTACATTCAGCGGTTGTGCGGCTCTGTGCATTAACAGAATCATAGAATCATAGAATCGTAGAGTTGGAAGGGACCTCCTGGGCCAACTGGTCCAACCCCCTGCTCAAAGCAGGATTCGCTAAATTATCCCAGTCAGATGTCTGTCCAGCCTCTGTTTGAAGACTTCCATTGAAGGAGAACTCACCACTAGTGTTGAGCATTCCGATGCCGCAAGTATCGGGTATCGGCCGATATTAGCGGTATCGGAATTCCGATACTGACTTCCGATACTTTTGTCATATCGGATTCCGGAATCGGAAGTTCCCATCATGCTATGAGCCTGCTTGCTTTGATTAAGCCAATGGGAATCCTCCGAAGTGTGGGCACATCCTGTTAGGCATGTAGGCATGTTAACTATTGGCATGGCTGTGATTGGCTGCCGAAATGATGTCATGATGCACTATAAAAGCCACCGCAGCCGCCATTTCTGGTTCACTCTGCTGTGAATTCAGTTAGGGACAGGCTGCTGTAGAAGACTGTGAGGGACAGTTAGAAATAGCGATTCCACCAAACATCTAGTGCTTTACCCAGGCTACATAAACCACCACTGTAGCCTTCTTTGCCCTAGCAGCAGTGTTCACAGCTGTCTGCAAGGGCTGTGTGAGTGCAGCTCACGCTGTGGAGTGGGTCCTGCAGCCACGTCAGGCTGTAGGCCACCCAGTGTGATCACTGCTGCCTCATACATCTTTTAATTTTTGAGCTGCATTTTTTACATAATTTCAATCTAGTGTGCTTCCATCCGTATCCATATACGTTGGTTGCAAACACTAGTAGTAGACAGCGGAGCCTTTCTGCAGCCTTTCAGTGCTAGTGTCCACTTTGCTGCACTGTTCACGGCTGTCTGAGAGGTCTCTGACTGTGTGTGAGTGCAGCTCACGCTGAGTAGTGTGTCCTGCAGCTACGTCTGGTTGTAGGACGCTCAGCGTGTCACTGCCTCACACATTTTTCTTTTATTGCAGCTCATTTTTTCTTCTATTAGTGTGCATCCATCCGTCTCCATCTACGGTGGTTGCAAACACTATATAGGAGTACAGGGCGGAGCCTTTCTGCAGCCTGTCAGTGCCAGTGCCCACTTAGCTGCACTGTTCACGGCTGTCTGAGAGGTCTCTGACTGTGTGTGAGTGCAGCTCACGCAGAGTAGAGTGTCCTGCAGCTACGTCTGGTTGTAGGACGCTCAACGTGCGTCACTGCCTCACACATATTTGTCTTTGAGTGCAGCTCATTTTTTCTTCTCCTATTAGTGTGCATCCATCTGTATCCATCAACATTGGTTGGTTGCAAACACTATATAGGAGTAGATAGAGGAGCCTTTTTTTCTGGCTTGTGCCCTGCCGCCGCAGCCAGATTAGTATTACCCAATTTTTTTTGAGCCTCATCTTTTGCATTGTAGGTTACCTGCCTGCATTGTAATAGCTCCAAAAAGTTGGTGATACTATCAGTTTCAATTCTTTGTTCACATACTTTGAGTTTGTTTCCAACAAAGAAACCACAAAAAAAGTTCACCAATCACTACATTTGGAACTTGTGTAGGCCACATCAGCTCCTATTAAAGTGTAGTCCACACACACACTTCATAAAATTAGTGTTTCTTGTACCTGTAACCAGCTGTTCAGGAATAAGCACACTAAGGCCCCCCTTTGTACTTTTCTGCCTATCTTAAGCAGTCTGGCAAGATGAAGAAGGCAGGGAGTAAGGCACGTGGGCGTGGGCGTGGGCGTGGAGTTTCAGCAGGGAGAGGACGTGGGGATTCTGCAGGGAGAGGACGTGGGGATTCTGCAGGTAGAGGACGTGGGGATTCTGGGCCTGCTGCGGGCACCAGTGGATCAGCATCCCCCAGTTTCAGCAGGCAACAGTCCTTTATGCGCAGCTTTGTAGGACCTCAACGTACCCCACTGCTGCGGGAGGAACAAATTGAAGCCGTTGTCGGATGGATGGCAGCTAACGCATCGACTTCAATTACTTCCACAGCCTCTCAGGACCAGAGCACCGAAGAGCAACCATCTGTCTCTTCACCACCTGCCAAAGTGCCCAGGCAGTCAGAGAGACATGGACAGGAGCCATCACAGTCTCTACTTCTGTTCTCGGAATCTGTTGGCTTGGAAAGAGGGGGCCAGCCAAGCAGCATTCCTGAATGTGAAGAAGAGGGAGTATGCAGTGATGCGCAACTTCTTTGTCCCTCTGAATCTGAAGAGGCGAGTGGGCCAGTGCCTATGGTCAGCACACCTCAGTACGCATCAGATGATGACGAGACTCAGTTGCCACTTTCTGGTGCGTACGGTGCTGGCGAGACAACCCCGGAGAAGCAGCTGTTTGAAGAGGGGAGGGAAGATGATGAGGTCCTTGACCCATCATGGCGTGAGGAACAGGAAGGTGGTGGGAGCAGCTCGGAGGAAGAGATTCCCCTACCGGCCAAAACAGGAGGCAGAGGGAGGGGGAAGACTTGGTTGCCTGTACCCTCCACTTCGGCACCCGTTAGGAGCATTCCTCATTCCAAAGGCAAAACGGGCGCTCCCAAGACTTGCAGTGCGTGGTCCTTTTTTGACACAGTTGCAGATGACATTTGCTTTGTCAAATGCAAGCTGTGTCATCAGATAGTCAAAAGAGGGAGAAATGTCAGCAACCTCAATACCACAAATATGTGGAAACATGTGCGCACCAAGCACGAGTTGGAGTTGCAGAGACACCCTGAAGACGTAGGCCAACGTACAGCACCACCTACCACCTCTTCAGTTCGTGTTGGGGCCTCTTCCTCCAGCTCACACACTGCTGGTTCGGCTTCCTCACAGGATCGCCAAGGAAGAACCTCTGCCACTGTTGTCCGGAGACCCTGTCAGATTCCACCCATAGCAGCACGTTCCCATCCATCACAGCCATCGGTAGCACAGGCATGGGATAAAAGGCGCCCTTACTCGGCAAACCATCCCCGAGCACAGTCTCTGAATGCTGGCATTGCCAAACTTCTGGCAGTTGAAATGCTGTCATTCAGGCTGGTGGACACTGACACCTTCCGGGACTTAATGGCATTAGCAGTCCCCCAATACAACGTGCCCAGCCGCTTTTATTTCAGCAGGCGAGCCGTCCCTGCCCTGCAGAAACATGTTGAGGGCAAAATAAAACATGCGCTACTAAACGCCGTTAGTAGCAAGGTCCACCTGACCACCGATGCGTGGACCAGTAACCATGGACAGGGACGATACCTTTCCCTCACTGCCCACTGGGTCAATGTTGTGGAGCCGGGTACAGATCTGGAGAGTGGCGCTGTACGTGTTCTTCCAATGCCACGGATTGCAGGACTCCAGTCTGTACACATAGACTCCTCCTCCTACTCAAGTTCCTCAGAAACAGCAGAGCAGGAGCCTGTTACGACCGATATGAGCACAGCCGTGGCCAAACGTCAACAGGCTGTACTCAAATTAATTTCTTTGGGGAATCGAAGCCACACAGCGCAGGAGCTCTGGAATGCTATCAAGCTGGAGAGCGATGTGTGGTTTGGGCCAGCGAATCTCCAGCCGGGCTTGGTAGTGTGTGACACTGGCCGAAATCTGGTGGCAGCTCTTGGCCTAGGCAACCTCACACACATCCCATGTCTGGCACATGTGCTTAACTTGGTCGTGCAGAGCTTTCTGAGGGACTATCCGGATCATGATGCACTGTTGCACAAGGTCCGCATAGAGTGCGCTCACTTGCGGCGTTCCAGCACGGCAAGATCGCGCCTCGCTGCTCTGCAGCGACGATTTGGCCTTCCGGAACATCGCATCATATGTGACCTACCCACCCGGTGGAATTCAACGTTACATATGTTGGAGCGGTTGTGTGAGCAGCAGGCAGCAGTCATGGAGTACCAGCTGCATCAGGCGCAAACAAGTCGCACTGTGCGCCGTTCACACTTCAGCACCATTGAGTGGGCCTCTTTGAAGGACATCTGCCTCGTTTTGCGTGCCTTCGATGAATCCACGTGGATGGCGAGTGCAGATGATGCACTAGTCAGCATGACTGTCCCCCTTATCTGCCTGCTTCAACAAACACTGCAAGCACTAAGGGATGAGGTTTCGGAAGAGGTGGAGGATGAGGAGTCCCAAATGCCATCTGCTTCTGGACAGTCTGCGCTACGTGTTTCCTCACAAAGGCCTAGGCAGGGGACACTTTGTGAGGAGGATGAGGAGGAGTCGATGGAGGAGGAAGACATCTCTCCAGAGGAGGGAGGTACACAAACCTCTACTCAGTATGTACAGCGAGGGTGGGGTGATGCAGAGCAAGCCGAGGTCACGCCTCAAACAGGGGACAGCAGTTCTTTGGCAGTTGGGAGTCTGCAGCACATGGTTGATTTCATGCTGCAGTGCCTGAGAAACGACCGCCGCATCGCCCACATTCTCGTCTCGGCTGATTATTGGGTGTACACCCTCCTAGATCCTCGCTACCGGGACAGCATACAAAGGCTCATACCAACGTTGAACCGGGAGCGTAAACTGCGGGAGTACGAAGAGTCACTGGTGCAGTCCATAATGTTTTCCATTCCACCCGACAGCATTGTTGCTAGTGCTTTACAAAGCAGCTCTGTGCGTCGAGGCAGTGGAGGAAACTCTGCACAAAGAGGGAGCAGAGGCAGCGCCGCAGCACAAGGCAAGACCACTATGGCCCAAATGTGGCAAAGTTTTGTGTGTCCACCACAATTGTCTACACCATCAGCAACGCCTCGAGTCAGCAGGAGGCAACGCTTCCGTCAGATGGTGTCAGACTACATGTCTTGCCCTGTCACTGTACTCCCAGATGGCTCTTCCCCCTTCAAGTTTTGGGTCTCTAAGCTGGTTACATGGCCAGAGCTTAGCCAGTATTCATTGGAGGTGCTGGCTTGCCCTGCTGCCAGTGTATTATCGGAACGTGTCTTTAGTGCCGCAGGTGGTGTACTAACAGACCGTCGCACGCGACTATCTTCCGATAATGTTGACCGGCTGACTTTTCTGAAAATGAACAAGGCCTGGATCTCCAAAGACTTTGCCATTCCTCTTACACACTAAATTAGTGGTTGGCAACTGTATCCAGGTCTGCTGGTGTGTTCATTTTTCTACCACCTGAACTATAATCCCTGTGCTTCAACACAGCCAGTTGTCGCTCAGATGTGTCGTCTGCACAGAGAAACACACTAGCTCCTGTGTTAGTGGGGTTCAGTAACGCCAGCTGATCCCCTGCTGTGTGGACGGCAAAGTCACCAGCTCCATCAACATTCAAACCACTACTGATTTTTAACCGTGCCCAACTTAGGTCTCTGGCTCCACTGTCTCTACTATTTCCCCTGACCTCCAACCCCGCCATCTACATCTCTGAAGTGGCGTCAGCACAATCTACACTTGTTCCTGTGTTCCTGTGGCTCAGTCCCATCAGTTTATCCCCTGATGTGTGTCCGGCAAGGTCTCCTGCTCTGTCCACATTCCCATAACCAGTAGTGGGAATGAGGACAGAGCTGGCGAACTTGCCGGACAAACATCAGGGGATCAACTGACGGGACTGAGCACCAGTAACACAGGAACAAGTGTAGATTGTGCTGACGCCACTTCAGAGATGTAGCTGGCGGGGTTGGAGGCCAGGGTAAATAGTAGAGACAGTGGAGCCAGAGGCCTAAGTGGAGCATGGTTAGAATCAGTAGTAGTCAACAACCTCCATAAAAACCGCTGCCCATTGGCCTCTGCATGCGGCATGCGTAATCCTGGGCTCCAACAGTGTCAGTTGGTGTTCAGAAGAGTCATCTCCACAGAGCCAAACACATTTGTTCAAGTGTTAGTGGGGTTCAGCACTGCCAGCTGTTCCCCTGCTGTGGAGATGGCAAGTCTCCTGCTGCCTTCACCTGCCAAAATCCAGTAGGCCCCAGCCTGCTCCACGCCTAATCCTGGGCTCCAACAGCGTCAGTTGGTGTTCAGAAGTGTCGTCTCCACAGAGCCAAACACATTCGTTCAAGTGTTAGTGGGGTTCAGCACTGCCAGCTGTTCCCCTGCTGTGGAGATGGCAAGTCTCCTGCTGCCTTCACCTGCCAAAAGCAACAGGCCCCAGCCTGCTCCTCGCCTAATCCTGGGCTCCAACAGCGTCAGTTGGTGTTCAGAAGTGTCGTCTCCACAGATCCAAACACATTCGTTCAAGTGTTAGTGGGGTTCAGCACTGCCAGCTGTTCCCCTGCTGTGGAGATGGCAAGTCTCCTGCTGCCTACACCTGCCAAAATCCAGTAGGCCCCAGCCTGCTCCACGCCTGATCCTGGGCTCCAACAGCGTCAGTTGGTGTTCAGAAGTGTCATCTCCACAGAGCCAAACACATTCGTTCAAGTGTTAGTGGGGTTCAGCAATGCCAGCTGTTCCCCTGCTGTGGAGATGGCAAGTCTCATGCTGCCTTCACCTGCCAAAAGCAACAGGCCCCAGCCTGCTCCTAGCCTAATCCTGGGCTCCAACAGCGTCAGTTGGTGTTCAGAAGTGTCATCTCCACAGAGCCAAACACATTCGTTCGAGTGTTAGTGGGGTTCAGCACTGCCAGCTGTTCCCCTGCTGTGGAGATGGCAGTCTCTCCTGCTGTCTCCGCATTCCAAAGACAGTAGGCCTCTGCCTGCACCCTCCTATTTCCTGGGCTTCAACACAGCCAGTTGTAGCTCGGAAGTGCCGTCCACACGGAAAGAGATACTTGCTCCCGTGTCTCAGTGGGGTTCAGTAACGTCAGCTGATCCCCTGCTGTGTGGATGGCAGTCTCTCCTGCTGTCACCACATTCCAAATACAGTAGGCCTCTGCCTACACCCTCCTATTTCCTGGGCTTCAACACAGCCAGTTGTAGCTCGGAAGTGCCGTCCACACGGAAAGAGATACTTGCTCCCGTGTCTCAGTGGGGTTCAGTAACGTCAGCTGATCCCCTGCTGTGTGGATGGCAGTCTCTCCTGCTGTCTCCACATTCCAAATACAGTAGGCCTCTGCCTACACCCTCCTATTTCCTGGGCTTCAACACAGCCAGTTGTAGCTCGGAAGTGCCGTCCACACGGAAAGAGACACTTGCTCCCGTGTCTCAGTGGGGTTCAGTAACGTCAGCTGATCCCCTGCTGTGTGGATGGCAAAGTCTCCTGCTGCCTACACAGTCGTACCACTACTGATTTTTAACCGTGCTCCAATTAGGCCTGTGGCTCCACTGTCTCTCGTATTTCCCCTGTCCTCCAACCCTGCCAGTTACAGCTCCGAAGTGGCGTCTGCACAATCCACACTTGTTCCTGTGTTACAGGTGTTCAGTCCGGTCAGTTAATCCCCTGATGTGTGTCCGGCAATGTCGCCTGCTCTGTCCACATTCCCATAACTAGTTATGGGAATGTGGACAGAGCAGGCGACATTGCCGGACACATATCAGGGGATTAACTGACCGGACTGAACACCTGTTACACAGGAACAAGTGTGGATTGTGCAGACGCCACTTCGGAGCTGTAACTGGCGGGGTTGGAGGACAGGGGAAATACGAGTATCACTGATATTTGTATTTCCCCTGTCCTCCAACCCCGCCAGTTACAGCTCCGAAGTGGCGTCTGCACAATCCACACTTGTTCCTTTGTTACAGGTGTTCAGTCCGGTCAGTTAATCCCCTGATGTGTGTCCGGCAATGTCGCCTGCTCTGTCCACATTCCCATAACTAGTTATGGGAAAATCAGTGAAGCCACAGGCCTAAGTGGAGCTTGGTTAAAATTAGTAGAAGTCTACAACCGATCTTAAAATTTCTTCAATGCAGCCTCAGCCTGCTCTGTGCTTGTCCCTGGGCTTCAGCACAGCCAGTTGTTGCTCGGAAGTGCCGTCTTCACAGAGTAAAACACTAGCTCCTGTGTTTGTGGGGTTCAGTAACGTCAGCTGTTCCCCTGCTGTTTTGATGGCAATCTGTCCTGCTGCCTCCCAATTGACAGCACATCAGGCCTCAGCCTGCTAAGTGCTTGTCCCTGGGCTCCACCATCGCCAGTTGCTGCTCATAACTGACTTTGGCACGGGTACTCCCTCCTGCCCAGCTTGGTTCCAGCCCTGCCTGCTGTTTCCGGGAAGTGTCAATGTCAGTTTGCCACCCCAAGTTGCCATGTCGTGTTGCGGTTGGGTTAGCCGAGGCTAGGGTGCCAGCAGTTTAGGTGCTTCCTATGTGGACTGCAGGTTCTGGTAAGAAAGGCTTGTTCCGTAGTGCCAGTAGGACAAGCACCCCCTGTAGGATTGTGTGATTCGGTAACTGCGGCCAGCTTGCGGCATGCCAACTTTGCTTTTCAGGGGTAACTTCTGCTACCCCTCCGGGTTCCAGCACCGTCAGCTGGTTCTCGTCAGAGCCTTTGGCCTAGGTGCCTCCATCTCGGTATCCGAGTTCCGGCAACGTCTGCTGGTCCTTGGTAGTGCTTTGTAGCACAGGTACCTCCTGCTTAGTAACCGGGTTCCAGCACCGTCAGCTGGTCCTCGGTTGTGCCATTGGCTCTTATTCCTTCTGCTGCCCCTCCGGGTGCCAGCACTGTCAGCTGGTCCTCGCTATTTCCATTTGCTCTTGCAGCTTATGCTACCCCTCCGGGTTCCAGCACCGTCAGCTGGTTCTCGTCAGAGCCTTTGGCCTAGGTGCCTCCATCTCGGTATCCGAGTTCCGGCAACGTCTGCTGGTCCTTGGTAGTGCTTTGTAGCACAGGTACCTCCTGCTTAGTAACCGGGTTCCAGCACCGTCAGCTGGTCCTCGGTAGTGCCATTGGCTCTTGTTCCTTCTGCTGCCCCTCCGGGTTCCAGTACCATCAGCTGGTTCAAGAGGACAAAGAACAGGAAGACAACCACCAAGATGCAGAACAACAAGAGAGAGAAGACAAAGAAGCATAAAAAAACAAAGCAGAAGAACATTAAGCATAAGACTAATACTCTGAGCAAATGATATTATCTTATTTATAAGCAGAAGAAGACTAAGCAGTGTATGGGGGTGAGTCCGTTCCTCCTCGTGGTGCCCCTGGAAAAGGCCTGCTGCTGCAGGCCAAACTGAACGCGGACAAATCCTGTTGTAAATCTTTTGTGACAGGCAGAACGGAAGGTGTAAACTTCTAACTTTTCTAGACAACAACTACTGGAATGCCTGACACAAACAAGAATATGATGAAGAAGAATAGGAAGAAGATGAAGAAGTTGAATATGTAGAATAATAATTGTTGTATAAGAAGAATATGAAGAATGTAAGAAAAGGAAGAAGAAGAATGTAAAAAAAGGAAGTAGAAGAATTTAAAAAAAGGAAGAAGAAGAATGTAAAAAAAGGAATAAGAAGAAGAATGTAAAAAAAGGAAGTAGAAGAATGAAAAAAAGGAAGAAGAAGAAGAAGAATGTAAAAAAAGGAATAAGAAGAAGAAGAAGAAGAAGGTAAAAAAAGGAAGAAGAATAAGAAAGAAGAAGAAAGAAGAAAGAAGAAGAAGACATACATGTCTGGCAAAATATAAATGAGGCTAACATAGTCAATATCTTTGTAACTCCTAACGTCTTTAAAAAAAATAGTTTAATTCCTGCTATTCCATTTGATTGGGCTAAACCTCTATGGCTTTAATGTCTCCTCCACCTCCCACAATACATTCTACATTATTCTTAGTTGTTTTTCTTCATGTAGAATTAACCTACAAGGAAAGAAAGGGTTTTTTTTAATTCCGATATTTTGGCCCCATTGACTTGCATTGGTTCCCGGTATCGGAATTGGCGATACCGATACTTTTTTTTAAGATCGGCCGATCCATTCCGATCCGATATTTTCAAGTATCGGCTGGTATCGCTCAACTCTACTCACCACTTCTCGTGGCAGCCTGTTCCACTCATTGATCACTCTAACTGTCAAAAAGTTTTTTCTAATATCTAATCTGTGTCTCCTCCCATTCAGTTTCATCCCATTGCTTCTAGTCTTTCCTTGTGCAAATGAGAATAAAGTTGATCCTTCTACAATGTGACAGCCCTTTAGATATTTGTAGACAGCTATTAAGTCTCCTCTCAGTCTTCTCTTTTGCAAACTAAACATTCCCAAATCCTGCAACCTTTCCTCAGAAGACAGGGTTTGCAGACCGGTCACCATTCTGGTTGCTCTTTTCTGAACTTGCTCCAGTTTGTTGATGTCTTTTTTAAAATGTGGTGCCCAAAACTGGACACAATATTCCAGATGAGGTCTGACCAAAGAGAAGTAGAGGGAAATAATGACTTCACGTGATCTAGACTGTATGCTTCTGTTAATACATCCTAGAATTGCATTTGCCTTTTTTGCTGCTGCATCACACTGTTGACTCATATTCAGTCTGTGATCTATTACTATACCCAAGTCTTTTTCACATGTGCTGTCACTTAGCGGTATTCCTCCCATTCTATATATGCTTTTTTCATTTTTATTGCCCAGATGTAGTACTTTGCATTTCTCCCTGTTAAAAACCATTCTGTTAGTTGCTGCCCACTTCTCCAGTTTATTTAAATCTTTTTGAATCCTCTCACTCTCTTCTCTAGTATTAGCTATCCCTCCTAGCTTTGTGTCATCAGCAAATTTAATCAGTTTACCCTCAATTCCTTCATCTAAATCGTTGATAAAGATGTTGAACAATACAGGGCCCAGGACAGAGCCCTGTGGTACCCCACTTGAGACATTCTTCCAACTGGATGTGCAGCCATTTACGACCACTCTTTGGGTCCGATCACTAAGCCAGTTATGAATCCACCTAACAGTTGCCTTGTCCATTCCATACTTAGCCATTTTTTCAATAAGGATTGTATGAGAGACTTTGTCAAATGCTTTGCTGAAGTCAAGATATACTATATCTACAGCATTTCCTTGATCCACCCAATCAGCGATACCATCATAGAAGGAAATTAAGTTAGTCTGACATGACTTATTAGTTACAAACCCATGCTGACTCTGTTTGATCACTTCATTCTTATCCAGGTATTGACATACATGTTGTTTAATAATTTGTTCAAAGATCTTTCCTGGTATAAAAGTCAGACTCACCGGCCTATAGTTGCCTGGGTCCACCTTCTTCCCCTTTTTGAAGATAGGAACAACATTTGCTCTTCTCCAGTCTTCTGGCACTTCTCCTGTTCTCCAAGAATTTTCAAAGATTATGGAGAGGGGTTCAAAAATTTCTTCTGCTATCTCCTTCAGTACTCTGGGGTGTAATTCATCTGGACCTGGAGACTTGAATTCATTTAGGTTAGCTAAGTGTTTCCTCACTATCTTTCTGTTTATAGATATCCTGGATTCTTCTATTCTCTTAATAGGACAGTGAATAACAGTTAATGTTACATTTCCTTTCTGAGAGAAAACAGATGCAAAATAGGAATTTAAAAGTTCAGCCTTCTCAACATCCTGTCTTACCATTTCATCATTTTCATCCTGTAAAAATCCTATAGCATCTTTGACTTTTCTTTTACTTTTGACATATCCCCAAAATCCTTTATTATTGCTTTTGACATCTCTTGCAAGCCTCAATTCATTTTCAGCTTTAGGTAATCTGATTTGTGCCCTGCAGGTTCTGCAGACAGCATGATATTCTTCTTTAGATATGCCTCCCTCTTTCCATTTTATAAAAAATTTTTTCTTCCTTTTTAGCATGTGCTTAAGTTCTGTGTTCATCCATCCTGGTTTCATGTGACTGGTTTCACACCACTAGATTCTCCCGCCATTATTAGCAGTGTACCACCTCTGCACGGTGGACCCTGGGCTGCGAACGCACCTACTATTATTTTATAATTTGTTGCGTTCCACCAGTCCTAACAGGTAATATTGATTGTTGCAGAATGTTCAATACGAATGAAAGTGAATGTGCATTTCATCAGTAAGATTTTAGTGCACAGGGCTCCTATAAACCTTGAGGTGCCCCTGAACATCCTTCAGGAAAATAACTTGGATTCTAAATGTTTTAGCTGCAAGATGATAACTATTTCAGGTTGCCTAAAAAACTCAAAATTGAGGTGACAGTAGTAAGTAGTAGTACTTATTTCTTCCATACAAAGAGAAATGAAACATAAGATATTTTTCTTCTGTTAAGAAAATATATTATTTATTGTCCCTGGAGAGAACAAACCATGTATCATCAATCAGATAAGTAAACTTATAAAGGTTTTGTACAGTCAAGTGAATTCTTGGAAGCATTAAAAAAAAATACACGCCAAGCAAAATCATGCTAAATATTCCATGTGATTCCTGAATAGTAAGATGAGTAGAAAGATCATAAAAGAATAATAAAAGAATAATAAAATATTCCAAGCAATTAATTATTGCCAAAAAGACTATTCAAACACACTGTCTCTCTTTTGCTAAACTAAATATTCAACTAGACCTGTAGCCACCAAAGGAAAACCTGACTACTGAAGATAAACAAATGGAATTGATGCAAATTGAATCCATGTTAAATTTTAGAAAATTCACTGGACCCCGTGAATTCAAACAACCTGAGATTTGATTTGCTCGAATCATCAAAAAGCTGCAACCAGGCAGGCTTCCCAATAATACCTAGCAGCTATCACATCACGTAGTACAGCCTATCATCAACCATTTTGAGGTGAATTTTCTTAGTAAGAGATAATAACTGTCGATAATAACTGTCATGGAGACAAAAAAAAGCAAAAAAAACTCTGAATATGCTGTACAAATTGTGTGAGAGTGACAAAACATCAGTTAAGACAATTACCCTCTGTTTACTCATAGACATGTATGTGGAGGTCCCTTTCACATTACCTTACCTACATTTGCATGAAAGATCTGGAAAAACATTTTATATAGTCCTGGGAGACATCAGAGTATTATGCCAATATTTTTAGGATAATTGTCGTACCTGCAAATTTGGGGGAAAATTAGCTCAAGCTGGTGAACTTGAATTTCAAATCAAATTATCGCTACTCACAATATGTACAGCATAGCATACATTTATATTGTGGAAAACATTTCAACATTAATATGTAGAAAAGAGTGGATTGATTCAAATGATTCCTTTCCATTGGCAGATCTCTAGTCTCTGGACTCGGCATGGGAGGCTCACAAATCTCTTACTTTCCTGGATCCTCACCACAACTTTTGAGTAGCCGAGGCTGCCAGGAATTAAATTATGCAATGTGATGCACAGATGGCATTGTGCCAACCAATTGATGCATTGGGGATACCGAAAGGTAAGAGATTTGTGAGCCTGCCATCTTGAGGTCAGAAACTACTGACCCGGTCAATGGACTGAAGTACTGCAAATCTTTATTAATATGCAATAGATACGTTTAGTGATGACTCTAACAAACATGACTGTTTAGTAATTGTCATATAACAATGATACTTCAGTCACATCATAAAAGTACAAAAAAAATACAATTTGCTCAACAATAATATTTTTTCCATGCTCTGATGTGTTGAAAGACCATAATATATTTCAATTGCATAATCTTTTTAAACTATTAAATGTAACTGAATCTTTATACTGGTTATAGACGTGAATGAAACTCTAGAAGTTTTATTTTAACAGTATCATCAATTAATTTGATAACCTAATGTTATCAAATTCTGTGTAGTACCTGTGGGTTCAAAATGCTCACTGTACCCCTGGATAAAACCCTTGAGGGGTGTAGTTTCTAAAATGGGGTTATGTGTGGGTTTTTTTCACTGTTTAGCCACTTCAGGGACTCTCCAACACAACATGACTCCCGCAAGACCATTCCATCAAAGTCTGCTTTCCAAAACGTCATTCCTTTCTTAGGAGTCCTGCCGTGCACCCAAACAGTAGTTTTCCTCCACATATGGGGTATCGGCATACTCAGGAGAAATTGCACAACAAATTTTTTGTTCCATTTTCTTCTGTTACCCTTGTGAAAATAAAAACTTTTGGTGAAAAATCTACATTTTTTGTAGGCAAAATGTGATTTTTTTTATTTTCACAGTTCTATGTTATAAACCTCTGTGAAGTACCTGGGGGTTTAAGGTACTCATGACACATCTATATAAGTTCTCATTCCCTTGCAAGCCCTGCCGTGCACCCAAATAGCAACATTCTTTCACATATGTGGTAGTGACATACTCAGTAGAAAACGTACAAAAAATTTTGTGCTCATTTTCTCCTGTTTCCCTTGTGAAAATAAAAAAAAGTTGGGCTAAAAGTACATATTTACGTTGTAAACTTCTGTGAAGCACCTGGGGATTCCAGGTGCTCATGACACATCTAGATAAATTCCCAAAGGGTTATAGTTTCCAAAATGCGGTCACTTATGGGGGGTTTCCACTATTTAGGCACATCAGGGGCTCTCCAAACATGCCATGGCCTCTGCTCTCGATTCCAGCCGTTTTCATGTTCAAAAAGGCAAATGGCGGTCCTTCCCTTCCGAACCCTGCCATTCGGCCAAACAGTGGATTTCCCTACATATGAGCTATCGGCATACTCAGGAGAAATTGCACAACAAATTTTATGGTCCATTTTCTCCTGTTACCCTTGTGAAAATAACAAATGTGGAGGTAATATAACATTTTTGTGAAAAAAGGTACAGTAAATGTTCATTTTTTTCTTTCTACAACGTTGCATTACCTCCTGTGAAGCACTGGAAAAGTTAATAAACTTCATGAATGTGGTTTTGAGCACCTTGGGGGTGCAGTTTTTAGAATGGTGTCATTTTTGAGCATTTTCTGTCATATATGCCCCCTAAAGTCACTTTAAATGTGAGGTGGTCCCTAAAAAAATGGAAAATGGTTTTGTAAATTTTGTTGTAAAAATGAGAAATTGCTGGTCAACTTTTAACCCTTATAGCTTAATAATACAAAAATTATGTTTCAAAAATTGTGCTGATGTAAAGTAGAAATGCGGGAAATGTTATTTATTAACTATTTTGTGTGACTTATCTCTCTGACTAGGTTTTACCACTGTCATGAAGCACAATAAGTCATGAAAAAACATTCCCAGAATCAGTGGGTTCCGTTGAAGTGTTCCAGAGTTATAACCACATAAAATGACACTGGTCAGAATTCAAAAATTTGGCTAGTTAATTAAAGTCAAAATTGGCTTGGTCACTAAGGGTTTAATATTTGGCAATTATCATCTGCCTCACGAGGTTTTACCTTTCAAATGGTTCAACATGTTAAGTTATAGGTTGAACTTGATGGAATTATGTCTACCTTCAGGCTTATAAACTTTGAAACTATGAATATTCCATAAAATTAAGTGACTTTAGGCCCTTGTTCACAATTTAAACAATATTTGTTTGTTTTTTTAAATTTGAGAATGCCTGTGCAAGTTTTTAATCTGTGCCTCAAGTGAAAACTATATTTTTATTCATCCACACGTGAGTGTAATACAAGTCTCATTCTTACTTAAAAAGCTGCCCCAATATACACATTTTGTATTTTTTGTGGACCAAGGTACCCAGTCCTGTGGCATCATTAGAAGTATATGGAGCAGTATAAGCTTATGTCTTTCTTTTATTGCATCTTCTACAAGTTACTGTGATTTTAATTAACCTTATATTACAGCTCCATATTGACTATAGCCATGGGCCAATAAGAGAAGATGAGAAAAATGTAGAGATCCCTGCGGAATTTTACCAACAATCACTATCGGGAAAATATATCTAGACAATTTGGGCCAATGTCTGAAAAAAATGTTTCAGATTAAGCATTATGCATTTTTCATGTGGTTTAATATGCAATGAGAATATTCCAATCTGAACATCATTTTTATTAACAAATTTATCAATGTAACAGATTGCCTTCAGCGTAATGTAGTCATACAGGACTATTTTCTATGATCTATAGTCTTGTTCAGCAATGGATGGCATTGTTCATCTTTACGTTTTACGCAAATGGAAAAATCCAGTTCCTATGGGTAATACTGCTGACCACACACTTTAATCCATGCTACCTGTTAAGCTTGTACTTTGTTCAGCTTGACTATTTTTTTAATGTCAGGAAAATAGAAAAATTAACCCACAGAGCCATCTGCAAATTGCTTCCAGCAAATTAATGCCTCACAAAATCAGCAGCACAGCAGTTCATACCGCTGTGGCAACAAAATTATTGCTATTTTTTCTCTCATGAATTAAGATACAGATTACACAACTCAAAAACATCATCAATAACAAGTTAGGAAAGTAACTGTAAAAAGTTTTTCCTTTTTCAGAGGTAGGTTACGGCAGCTTTGATGAAGATTAAGCAGGGTAAGTGAAGGAAGCTAGTATTTTCAAGTCTCCAAACCCATCTGTCCTGCTCCGCTGATGTTCCTGAGACATATTTCTACTTCCATTTGTTTTTGTTTTTATTTCAAGTAGGATTCTGGTAAAATCAATACATTATTAACTATACATTATAGAAAGATTACCATATAATGTATAGGGGAATTTTAAAATATATTTTATTCTTACATGCTTAAAAGATCAAATCTGAAACAAAAGTGAGAGCAAGGCTCTATTCGCAATGACTTAATGGGCCTCAATTTAAAAGGAACCTGCCAACATGACAGACTCTTAAGACAAGAGCATTTATAAGATGGATGCGTCCATTTCATAATGGATCTCATTAACTTGTGATATGTTGGGTTAATGTCAGGTTTATAGGTTTGTTTACTAGGAAGCTAAGCTCAGGAGACTATGCTATTATGTCCATTAGCAAAAATCATAAACCTGCCAGAATAGAATTTTTTTTACCTCTAAAATCAGTGTTTTACACAGACTCCTTAGGCTTTGCTCACATCTTTATTATGTTTTTTTTTTTTTTTACAAGGAACAACTCACTGTATGTTGCCATCACAAAAAAACCATTAGTGGTGTCCAATAGACACAGTTAATTTGCAGTTTAGTCTGCTGTGATCCCTTGAGGTATATGTCATTTCTTCAAGGGGAATAATGCTGTGTGCCATCCTTCTTTTCCCGCTGTGTATGATGAAATCTGCAAATCTATGATGAAGCCTTTAATGCAGATCTGAATATGGCTTTAGGTCTTACATTCTCCATTAGCGCCGTCAATAAAACTATGGTATTAAATAGAGTAATAATTATTAATACACAATAATTACATAATATCATTAGGTCTTTAGTATATGGCTATAGTATTGGTCATCCACATCTTCACAATTTTGTGCCCCAATTTCTGCAAGAGAAACAATTCCGGTAAGCTCCTTGGATTGCCATACTATGGAGAAATTCTACAAGGCAGAACACAGAGCCTTCATGAGATGCCTATAGCAAATGCCATGTACTCTGCTGCATAGCTTCATGAAGCCTGCATACACCTAGGAAAATGTCTGTGAAAATGTCATAAAATCCTACAATGACATTAAAATGCAGTTTGAATTACATTTTTTTTTTCCATTAACTCACAAGACATTCTGCTATAAGAAACTTTTGAAGCAAAAAAGCTGTAGAAATAATAACAATAATAATAATAGATGCCTTATGTGTCATATGTAAAATCACCCGTAGAAATTAGAAAATTCATACTGCAGCTAGGGGTAGCCATACATTTAGGGCACCACTAAATTCCATGTACTGAATTTTAAGGGTATTATAAGTGTATTTTAAATGTATTAAAGGGAATCTGTCACCCCCTGGGATGTATATGGTCTATTACTATGGGCATACAGGTAATAGAAATGTTACACTAGTTTAACCTGAATGTCTCATATTAATGGTCTTGTTGTTGGGAAATGTTATATTCTACTTTTATGCTAATGATTTCTTCCAGGCTCCGGGGCATGCAGTGCTGTAAGAAATCTCAGCCTCCTCTTCTCATTACAATACTACCCCTACTCATGCACGTGAGTTCAGGGGTCGGAATCCCACGCTTGCACCCTGCAATACCTCTGGTGTGCGCGCCAATAAGGTGCTCTCCCCACTTCATCTCTTCATCGTCATCGATATGTACACATGGTTTCTAACGATGACTATGCAGGGAGAAAGTGGGGAGAGCTCTTTATCTGCACGCACGCCGAAGGTCACAGTCACTCACCGGCGCCTGCGCAAAAGATCCCTGAATGCCATACTGACAGAAAGGAGGAAAAGGTACGTATTGTGAAGAGATTGCAGGGAGCAGGCTCAGCATTCTGGGGCCATAACTGACACTGATGGGTGAGTAATAGTATTACAATGAAGAAAATAGGCAGGGATTTCTTCCAGGCACCGTACGCCCCGGAGCCTGGAAGTAACTATTAGCATAAAGACAGTATATAACATTTCTCAACAACAAGACTGCTAATATAATGCATACAGGTAGGACTAGTGTAACATTTCTATTACCTGTATGCCCATATTAATAGGTCATAAAAGTCCTGGGGGGTGACAGATCTCCTTTAAGGTGCGGTTAATTACAGATTTGCAAGGTAGGACTTGGCCATACTGCTACATTAACTTTACATGTTTCTCCTGTAATAACCACATGGATAATTAAAGAACTGCAAAACACCTGTAAAAATAGGGGCAACATAACAGCGATAGCGAGGCTGCAGGCAAACATGTGTTATAGGTTTTCAAATGGATTGTGTAAAAAATTGTTAACTGAATTTTTAAAGAAAGTGACTACACAGCTGTAACCGATCAATAAACAGTCTATTTGAAAAATGTACAAACATGAACACCTGAATGGTGTTTTGCTACATTCATAGCGGCAGATATGTGGCCATGGTTTTTAGGTCTACTCTACTGTATATTGCAAGCCACAAAATGACAGGTCACAGCTTGTTAGTACTAGTGCTCCACTGTACAGCTGTTCTTTCCTCACTAAATGAGACAGTCTCATGCAGCTATACAGGCAGATAAATCACTATACCGGGGTTCAATAAGGAGACTGTGGTTGATTCTGTGCTTTTATTGAACGTGATAATATATTGGTGTGGTGAAACTGTAAACAATCATAAGGCATACAATCAGTGCATGATACAGTAGAAATACATATTAAACATGTTATACATTGTGCATGAAGGTTTACAAACTAGTAGCTGACTCAAGGGTAGGACTGACTAAGCTAGGCTAACATTAGAGCATAAATCACCTATAGAAAGCATAAATACATACCGGCAATGCAATTGCAAGGGGGATGCAATGGAGGTGCTTCTTCTTGGATACAGCATGAAGGCAAATGGAGGCTGAACTACCATAATGCATTGCAAAAAGGGGAGGGGAATCAAGGACTAGAGAATAGGACCATAAACATGACTCTGGCCACTAGAGGGAGTCAAAACACTACAGACAAATAAAGATTATGAATATGAAAGTTTCCTATATTCTTACTAATGAATAACTGCAGCATTATGCAAACAAATAATCAGGGATAACATATTAGATGTCGGATACAGAACAACAGCTCCACTCATGACACCGCAATGCAGCTCCACTGAGTTGAATCCAACCAGATGACCTTCTTCACCATACAATGTATATGACAACAGTTAGAATATGGAAGAAGGTCTGGTCAGATGAGACCAAAGTAGAACTTTTTGGGATAATTGCAAAGAGTCATCTGTGGTGGAAACTAACACTGCACATCACAATGAAAACACCATCACCATATTTTTCTTCAGCAGGGACAAAGAAGTTGATCAAAGTTGATTGGAATATGGTGGCGCTAATTATAGGGAAATTTTGGAGGAAAACCTGTTATTGGACAAAGAAAAAAAATGAAATTGGGACCCAGGTTCGCCAGGATGATGACACTAAACATATTGCCAGAGCTGCAATAGATTGTTTAGATCAAAGTATATTCATGTGTTTGAATAGCCCAATCAAAGTCCAGACCTAAATCTAATTTAGAATGTGGCAAGACCTGAAAATTGCTGTTAACAGAAGCTATCTGTTAACAGAAGTTATCTGTTAAATCTCACTGAGCTAGTGCTAATTTATAAAGAATGGGGAAAAAATTCAGCCTCTAGGTATGATAAGCAAGAGACATACCCCAAGAGACCTGCAGCAACAATTGGGTTGAAATGTGGTCTTAGAAAATATTCAGGGGGGGCTCAATATAAATGCATTTCAAAACTATGTATCATTTCCTTTACACTTCAAAATACTACTTTGTGTTGGTATGTTACATAAAATCCCAATAATAATATTAATAGTGCGGAATGGTTTTATTTAATGGGCATGGATTTGGAGTAAGAGTTATAGGAACATCCAGAAGGGCTGTATGGAATTGGTCTTTCCCATAGCTCCATTTCCAGGCCTTGGTATGGCTTATTTCAGGAGATTCAGCTGCCTCATTCAGGGTCTGGGAATGAGGGTGAAAAGGCCTGTGATACAGTTCCGATTTCTGTGGTGATCTTTGAAAATAAGTGAGCCCATACATCTGTGGGATTGTTTAATTTAGGTTATCTAGTGATGAGCGAGTATACCCGTTGCTCGGGTGATGTCCGAATATTTTGTAGTGCTCGGAGATTTAATTTTCCTCGCCTCAGCTGCATGATTTGTGGCTACTAGGCAACCTGAATACATGTGAGGAATGCCTGTTTGTTAGGCAATCCCATCATGTATTTAGTCTGTCTATCAGCTGCGGCAACAAAAACTAAATCTCCGAGCACTACAAAATACTTGGAGATCAACCGAGCATGCTCGGGGAAACCCCGAGTAACCAGTATACTCACGCATCACTAATGTTATCCTGTTTTACTGGCTGTTGCTTATGATGAAGATTTATGGAGATCAATAAATCCTTCTCTTTTGTACCAAACAACTTTTTGTCTGTGACTACATGAAATAGCTACCAGAGAGAGTGAACATCTGACAATTGGTGTTTGTAGTGCCAGCAGAGATCCCAAAGAGCACAGGAAAAAGACTGTATATCCTGGGTGATAGCAACTACAGCAGTGCAAGTACGGTCGGACACAATGAAGGAGCTAATTAAGTGACTGGTTCAGGTCAATATGCGATGTTATGGTATTGAATGGTGTTCCTCAGGAGCTGATACTCAGTACCCATTTTTTGCCATGAATGGAGATCTGTTATACAGAGTTACCAAACAAATGGGTGAGGTGAAAGATTAGTTGCTGTTCCAAGGACCCTACAGACGCAAAGTGCTAGGTATGTCTCATTTTCACGTGTTAAGTGAGCATCTGGGGGTAGACAAGACCCTGGAATAAAAACTCCAGAGATTCTACTGGCCCAGATATTAAATAGTAATCCCAAGCAACTACTTTATTTTATGTTATACCACTTTCCCAGAGAAAGGCTGTTTCTTTTTGCTTTGGCTGAAGATTTATGGACTGCAATACATCCTCCACTTTTGCACCAAACAACTTTGTGCCTGTGTCTACCTCAAACAGCTGTCAGAGAGAGTGAACCCCTTAGAACACATGCAGTGGCTTGAGAAAGTATTCACCCCCTTTTATTTTTT
Organism: Dendrobates tinctorius; assembly: GCF_039654945.1. Lineage (NCBI taxonomy): Eukaryota > Metazoa > Chordata > Amphibia > Anura > Dendrobatidae > Dendrobates > Dendrobates tinctorius. The sequence goes on from NW_027361690.1 coordinate 14,252,856, forward strand.
TAATTTTCCCATTTTTGAGTACACGACATGGTAAAACCAATGGTGTCATTTAAAAGTACAACTCGTCCTGCAAAAAATAAGCCCTCACATGGCCATATTGACGGAAAAATAAAAAAGTTATGGCTCTGGAAAGAAGGGGAGTGAAAAACAAAAACGAAAAATTGAAAAAAGCTCCGGGAGTAAAAGGATTAAAGTTATATAATTTACTCTATTGAACAGCAATATTCAGGTCTGACCACGGATTCTCAAGTGGATTAAGTTCTGGGGTTCCTCCTTTTGCAGCAATTACAGCTGCAAGTCAGTTTGGAGAGGTCACTTTGAGCTTTCCATATCTTGCCACTAAAATTTTGCCCATTTCTCAAGGAAAAACTGCTTTACCTCTTTCAAGTTAGATAATAATGTGGTGAACAGCAATCTTCAAGTATGACAACAGATTCTCAATTGGATTAGTATCTTGGCTTTGACTAGCCACTCCAAAACATTTACATATGTCCCCTTAAACCACTTGAGTGTTGCTTTAGGGCCCCGTCACACATAGCGACGCACCAGCGATCCCGACAACGATATGACCTTGTCAGGATAGCTGGTGTGGCTACATGATCGCTGGTGAGCTGCCAAACAGCCAGCTTCACCAGCGATCAGCACCAGCGACACGCCGGTAACAAGCGACGCACGTCGCGTAGTTACCTGCTGTATATGTTAGAAACCAACGCACTGGTGCAGGGAGCTGGTAACCAAGGTACACATCGGGTTTCTAAGCACCGCACGGCACTTAGAAACCCGATGTTTAGCTTGGTTACCAGCTCCCTGCACCAGCACGCTGGTATCTAACGTACACATCAGGTTTCTAAGCGCCGTGCGGTGCTTAGAAACCCGATGTGTACCTTGGTTACCAGACTCTAGCTCGCTGATCGCTTGTCTCCTGCCTGCCACACGCAGCGATGGGTGCTGGCCAGCGGGAGACCAACGGTCAAAAAAATGTCCTGACCATTCCAGCACGATCAGCGATACCCGGCGGGGGGGGGGCGGTCGCTGATAAGTGTCACACACAGCGATCTCGCTGGTGAGATCGCTGATACGTCACAAAACTTGTGACTCAGCAGGGATCTCGCTAGCGAGATCGCTATGTGTGATGGGGCTTTAACAGTATGTTTTGAGTCATTGTCTTGTTGAAAGGTGAATGTCCAAGCCAATCTTAAATCCCTTGCAGACTGAAACAGGATTGCTCAAGAATATCTCTGTATTTTGCACCATCTATCTTCTCCTAGACATGGACCATTTTCCCTGCCCTGCATCAAAAAAAATCATCCCTACAGAATGATGCTGCCATTACTATGTTTCACTGTGGGGATGGTGCTCTTGGAGCGATGAGCAGTGTTGGTTTTGAGCCAGACATACAGATTAGAATATCAGCAAAAAGTTAATTTATTTCAGTTCTTCAATACAAAAAGTGAAACTCATATATTAAATAAAGTCATTACAAACAGAGTGATCTATTTCACGTGTTTATTTCTGTTTATGTTTATGGTATACAGCCAATGAAACCAAAGGTCCTTATCTCAGTAAATTAGAATACTCTGTAACACCAGCTTGAAAAATGTTTTTAAAATCCGCTGAAATGTAGACCTACTGAAATGTATGTTCAGTAAATGCACTCAAAATACTTGGTTGGGGCTCCTTTTGCATCAATTACTGCATCAATGCAGCGTGGCATGGAGGCAATCAGCCAGTGGCACGGTTGAGGTGTTATGGAAGCCCAGGTTGCATTGACAGCAGCATTCACCTTGTCTGCATTGTTGGGTCTGGTGTCTCTCATCTTCCTCTTGACAATACCCTCATAGATTCTCTATGGGTTTAAGGTCAGGACAGTTTGCTGGCCAATCAAGCACAGTGATTCTGTTGCTTTTAAAACAGGTATTGGTACTTTTGGCAGTGTGGACAGGTGTCCTGCAGGAGAATGAAATTTCCATCTCCAAAAAGCTTGTCGGCAGAGGGAAACATGAAGTGCTCTAAAATATCCTGGTGGACGGATGCGCTGACTTTGGTCTTCATAAAACACAGTGGACCTGCACCAACATATGACATAGCTCCCCAAACCATCATTAATTGTGGAAACCTCACACTAGACCTCAAGCTCCTTGGATTGTGGCCTCTGCACTTTTCCTCCAGACTCTGGGACCTTGATTTCCAAATGAAATGCAAAATTTACTTAAATCTGAAAACAACACCTTGGACCACTGAGGAACAGTCCAGTTCTTTTTCTCCTTTGCCCAGGTAAGACGCTTCTGGCATTGTCTATTGGTCATGAGTAGCTTGACACACTTGTAGCCTATGTCCTGGATACATGTGTGTGTGTTGGCTCTTGAAGCAATGACTCCAGCAGATGTCCGCTCCTTGTGAATCTCTCACCAAATGTTTTAATGGTCTTTTCTTAACAATCCTTTCAAGGCTGCAGTTATTCTGGTTGCGTGTGCACCTTTTTCTACCACACTTTTTCCTTCCACTCAACTATCCATTAATATGTTCAGATACAGCACTCTGTGAACATCCAGCTTCTTTAGCAATGACCTTTTGTGGCTTTCCCTCCTTTTGAAATGTGTCAATGACTGCCTTCTGTACATCTGTCAAGTCAGCAATCTTCTACATGATTGTGGAGCCTACTGAAACAGAATAGGGACTTTCTTAAATGCTAAGGATGCTTTTGCAGGTGTTTTTGTTACCGTATATACTCGAGTATAAGCCGACCCGAGTATAAGCCGACCCCCCCTAATTTTGCCACAAAAAACTGGGAAAACGTATTGACTCGAGTATAAGCCTAGGGTGGGAAATGCTCCAGAGATTATTCCCCCATATGGTGTCCCCAGAAGAAGCTCCATAGATTATTCCCCCATATGCTGCCCCATAAGAAGCTCCATAGATTATTCCCCCATATGCTGCCCCCATAAGAAGCTCCATATTGTTCCCCCATATTCTGCCCCCATAAGAAGCTCCATAGATTATTCACCCATATGCTGCCCCCATAAGAAGCTCCATATTGTTCCCCCATATGCTGCCCCCATAAGAAGCTCCATAGATTATTCCCCCATATACTGCCCCCATAAGAAGCTCCTTAGATTATTCCCCCATGTGCTGCTGCTGCATGTAAAAATAAAAAAAATGACATACTCACCTCTCCGTCGCTGGGTGTCAGATATTCACCTGTCCTGCGTCCATGGCTGCTCACCACTATCTGCCACGTCATCGGTCAGTGACGCTCAGACTGCAGGGGGGCGGCGCGCACTAATCACGTCACCACGCCCTCTGCTGTCTGAAGTCACTGACCGATGACAGACAGCAGCAAGCAGCCATGGACGCAGGACAGGTGAGTATCGCTATACTTACCCGTCCTGACGCTGTCGCTTGAGTCCCCAGCTTCTCCGCGCTCTCTCTTCCTGCATTCAGCGGTCTTGTGATACCGCTCATTAAAATCATGAATATGCGCATATCCATGAGTTTTAATGAGCGGTACCATGTGACTGCTGAAGGCAGGAAGAGAGAGCGCGGAGAAGCTGGGGGCTCAAGAGACAGCGTCAGGACGGGTAAGTATGACCTGCCCCCCCTCCCCCTCCGACCCCTCGGTGTATATGACTCGAATATAAGCCGAGAGGGGGACTTTCAGCCCAAAAAAACGGGCTGAAAATCTCGGCTTATATTCGAGTATATACGGTAATTATTTTAATATACTGAGATAATGACTTTTGGGTTTTCATTGGCTGTAAGCCATAATCATCAACATTAACAGAAATAAACACTTGAAATCGATCACTCTGTATTGACACTATATAACATATGAGTTTCCTTTTTGTACTGAAGAACTGAAATAAATTAACTTTTTGGTGTCATCTAACCACAGCACCTTCCTCTAGTGATGATCAAATAGTGAAATATTCTGATTCAAGAAAATCGGCCGGAATAGTTTCTAATATCTGTGTATTCATATTGAATACCAAATCCAATGTAAGTCAATGGGAAAGCAGAATATTTTTCTGCTGGACCCAACAAACAGGTCTTGGGGCCTAAGAAAAAGCTGAAATGGATAGGAAAGCGCTAAAACTAACTGTAAATAGCATGGAGAAAATGCCTACATGCCTTTCTGACTTACATATGGTATCTGGGATTAATGTTGTCAGACCATTGTGCCGGTTTTGCTGATTTTTAAAAAGACCTACTAAACCAAACCAACATTTTTTTTAAAGGGAAAAATGCTATGAAACATTTTTTCCTTCATATTTACATGTATATAGCACAAAATAAATTAAAAAAAAATATATACCTCCCTTTTAGCATCTGTTCACACGGAGTGTTTTGGCTTTAGTTTTTCCTTTAACATTTGTGATGGCTCTCACTCCTACATTTGGGAAGGACCCTCCCTCATGCCAAATAGTTAGCAAGACAGTGGAATACATATTCCCCATCCCTTTATAATCCCAATTCAAACATGTCTATTTGAATTTTGGGCATTGACTGCCACCACCACCATGTCCACCGCCATGTCATTATGCAGCCCCCGATTACAATTTGCAGAGTGCTAGCAGGTGTCATGAAACCTGAGTTTGGTAAGGGCCCTCAGGTGGCCCTGTATCATACAATTGAGAGAGCTGCCACTCCTACATTTGGGAGGTCCTTCCCTTATGCCAAATAGTTAGCAAGAAAGTTGAATACATATTCCCCATCCCTTAACAATGCCAGCTAAAACAAGCCCATTTGAATTTTGGGCTTTGTCCGCCACCACCACCACCATGTCCACGCCATGTCATTATGCGAACCTCGCTTCCCATTTTCAGAGTGCCAGCATGTGCCATGAAACCTGAGTTTGGTAAGAGCCCTCAGGTAGTCCTGCATTGTACATTTGAGAGTTTCCGCCTTCATGCCACATTTTTAGCAAGAAAGTGGAATACATATTCCCCATCCCTTTACAATGCGATTTCAAAAATGCCATATGAATTTTGGGTTTGCCAGCTACCACCACCATGTCCACTGCCATGCCAATAATAATAATAATAATAATAATAATAATCTTTATTTATATAGCACCAACATTTTCTGAAGCACTTTACAGTTTAACAGTTTCAAACACATCAGTCATAAGTAACAAAATTAACAGTAATACAATGATTAAAGCAAAATAAAACAACCCTGCTCATGAGAGCTTACAATCTACAATGAGGTGGGGGAGATACAAAGTACAGGTGTGTATTTACAATGATGTATTTACAATGATGGTCCTACCATATTGAGGGAGAGGGGGATAGATGGAGATAGTGAATGAGCTACACCTGCACACTTACACATAAAATGACTTTCATTAGGGAACATGATAGGCTGCACTGGACAAATGTGTTTTGAGGGAGCACTTAAAACTGTGCAAGCTGTGGCTGGTCCTAATTTCTTGGGGTAGAGCATTCCAGAGTATTGGTGCAATGCTGGAGAAGTCTTGGTGTCAGGAGTGGGAGGTATGGATTATTGCAGAGATTAGTTGAAAGATGTTTGCAGAGTTTAGTGATCTGCTAGGCCGATAGACAGAAATGAGGGAGGAGATGTAATGGGGTTAAGCACTGTGGAGAGCTTTGTGGGTGAGAATAAGTACTTTGAATTGGATCCTATAATGTATGGGCAGCCAATGTAATGACTGGCGAAGAGCGGACACGTTCGAGTACCGATTAGCCAGTTGGATGACCCTGGCTGCTGCATTAAGGATGGATTGGAGAGGGGAAAGTCGAGTGAGGGGGAGGCCAATTAATAAAGCATTACAGTAGTCTAGGGGAGAGTGGATCAGGGTGACAGTGAGGGTTTTTGTTGTTTGCATGGTGTGAAAACGGCAGATTCTAAAGATGTTCTTTATGTGTAAGCGGCAGGAGCTGGCAAGAGATTGTATATGGGAGGTGAAGAAAAGATTGGTGTCAAACATAACACCAAAACAGCGCGCATGCTGCCAGGGTGTTATTATGGTGCCACTCACGGAGAGGGAGATTTCAGATTTAGGGAGATTAGTAGATGGCGGGAGCAGAAGAAGTTCAGCTTTGGAAAGGTTGAGTTTCAGATAGAGAGTGGACATGATGTTGGAGACAGTCACTGGCGCTCTGTAGTACAGCGTGGGTAGGGTCAGGGGATGACATGTATAGTTGTGTGTCATCAACAAATCTGCTGATGGTCTGTCCAATTGGGGCCCTGTAGAGGGAGAAGAGAAGGGGGCCAAGGACCGAGCACTGAGGTACCCCAGCAGTGAGAGGAAGAGATGAAGTGGAGCCAGCGAACAAGACATTGAAGGAGTGGTCTGAAAGATAGGAAGAGAACGAGGAGAGAGCAGTATCCTTAATGACTAGTGACTGGAGCCTAGAGAGTAGGAGAAGGTGGACAACAGTGTCGAAAGCTGCACAAAGGTCAAGAAGAATGAGCAGAGAGTGGTCACCATTACATTTTGCTGTCAGAAAGTCATTGGTCACTTTGATGAGTGCAGTTACTGTTGAATCTAGGGGGCAGAAGCCGGACTGTGAAAGGTCTAGGAGGAAGTGTGTGTAGAGGTAACAAGTAAGGCAAGAGTAGACCAGCCGCTCCAAGAAGTTAGAGATGAAGGGGCGATTGGAGACTGGTCTGTAGTTGTTTGTGCAAGATGGGTCGAGATCAGGTTTCTTTAACAATAGAGTGATGATAGAGTGTTTGAAGGAGGCGGGGAAAATGCCCAAGGAGAGGGAGAGAGTAAAGATTGTAGTTAGGTGAGTTGTGACAACTGGAGAGAAAGACTGGAGGAGATGTGAGAGAATGGGGTCAGTAGTAAATGTAGTCAGATGAGAAGAAGAGAGGTGCCTGGGGACCTCTTCTTATGTGATGGTATCAAATGTGAAGAGTTAGCCAGGGGAAATACAGGGAGGGATGGGAGTCACAGCAACTGGTTGCTGGGAGCAGATTTCCTGATGGATATTACCTATTTTCTCTATAAAGTGGGAGGCAATGTCTGTGATAGTGGCTTGTGCTTTTGGCCTGAGGAGGGAGTGAAAAGTGTCAAAAAGATTCTTGGGGTTGTTGGATAATGAGGAGATCAAGGTGGTGAAGCAGGTCTGTTTGGCAAGGTAAAGGCCAGAATTATGGGTTCTTAACATACATTTTAAGTGGATGAAGTCTTGTGGTGTACATGTTTTCCTCCAAAAGCATTCAGCACACCTAGAGCATCACTGGAGAAAATCGAGTTTGCGATGTGAGCCAGGACTGTTTTACTCTGTGCTTGGAGGTTCTGCGGATGAGGGGAGCTACTTGGTGCTTCAGAGGGTGTCATTGTAGAGATGTACAGCCAGATCAGGACAGGAAAAAGAGAAGATTGGGAACAATGATGAGTGTAGGGAGCCTGAAATTGTATGAGGGTTAATGGCTTGTAGATTTCTGAATGTGTGGTAGGTAGGAGTGTTCTGGGATGGGCGAGGAGTTGTGAGCATGAAGGAGAGACTGTTGTGGTCAGAGAGGGGAAGCCATGAATTATCTAGGTAGGAGACTGAACAGAGCTGGACAAAGACCAGATCAAGGGTGTTACCATCTTTGTGTGAGAGGTTGAGAGATGTGAGAGGCCGAGAGAAGTGATTAGTGATAGAAGCTGGGAAGCAGATGTGGAAGTGGGGCTGTTAATGGGGATGTTGAAGTCTCCCAGGATAAGGATTGGGAGTTCTGAGGACATGAAGTGTGGCAGCCAAGCAGAGAAATGGTTAAAGAAGTGGGTGGGTGAGTCTTGGGGCCAGTATATGACTGCTACTCTGAGGGAGAGAGGATGGAAGAGGATGATGGTGTGGACCTCAAAAGAAGGGAATGAGAGTGATGGAACTGGGGGATGACTTGGAAAGTGCATTGTGGGGACAGGAGTATGCCAATTCCACCACCAAGTCTGTTTGTGGGTCTTGGAGAATGGGAGAATTGTAAGTCTCCATGGGAAATGGCAGCAGGGGAGACAGTGTCAGAATCCTGAATCCAGGTTTCAGTGAGGGCCAACAGATTAAGAGAGTTGTTCAGAAAATAGTTGTGCAGGAAAGGAAACTTGTTACATACAGATCATGGATTCCAGAGGGCACAATTGAAAGAAGGAGATGAAAGAGTGCAACTAATATTAATAAGGCTAGTAAGGTTTCGATGTGAGGTAAGATAGTGATAGAGGGATGGTGGGCAAAGGTTGGGGGAGATGTCCCCTCAAAATCAGTAGGAGTAGGAAGCTAAAGAGCAAATAGCTATTGGAATTGTCAGAAGTTTTTATGTGCAATGTGTTTGGGCAAGATGGGCTAAGGTTTTTCAGAAAGGTGAGAAGTGCATGGGAGCTTTACATGGGAGACGGAAGTATAGAGGGGCTGGTGTGTATGAGTCATGATGGAGGGGGAATGGGGTGGTGAATGTGGATGGCACGTGAACACAGGATGATAGAATTAAAGCAGATAGTTAAAAGGGAGTGCAAAGTGTGGGTTACCTGACTCCTGCCCTGACTAACTGCCATGGAATAACTGCTTCTTCTAAATACTTAACTAATGGGATGCTTTGCTGGATGGGATGCGCGCATTCATCGCACAACTGCGTTCACCCCTTAGAATGCATCTAAATTTATAGGCTACACTACAGCATCAGGAGAGAGGGACTGTGGGAGCTGGTTTGGGATAATTTGGCAGCTGCGGCAAGCACACCAGGGGGTGGTTAGAAGATCAAAGACACTAGGCCTGGCTACATCTATAGGCTATAGCAACTTCCACCAAATAACATCTACAGTGATCCCAGTCATGGATATACAACAGTGAATATTATGTACAATGCAACAAATTAATTATACAAAAGATTTAGCAGGCACAATAAAATATGTTGGAAGATGATAAAGCAGCAGATGACAGACAGCAAGCAAAGGTTGTCCCATTAAAATATGTTGCAATATGTTCAACCACTATGACCCCTTTGTATAACAGACCATTGCCCAAACCTCATAACCTCCCTATCTAACATCACTGAAGGGGAACTTAATTGTCTCCTCTCCAAATTGCACTTCACAACCTGTGCACTCGACCCCATCCCATCCCACCTCCTCCCCAACCTCACCACCACTCTCACTCTTATCCCATCCCTAACCCACCTCTTCAACCTATCACTAACTTCTGGTGCCTTCCTTCTGCTTTCAAAAATGCCACAATTACGCCTATCCTTAAAAAGCCAACCCTTGATCCAACCGCTATGTCCAGCTATCGCCCATATCGCTGCTCCCATTCGCTTCCAAACTCCTGGAGCAGCACATCCACACTGAATTTTCCTCCCACCTCTCATTTAACTTGCTCTTTGACAATCTAAAACCTGGTTTCCACCCCATCACTCCACTGAGACAGCCCTGACCAAAATTACTAATGACCTACTTACAGCCAAAACTAACGGACAATATGCTATACTCCTACTTCTAGATCTGTCCTCTGATTTTGACACAGTTGACCACTGCCTCCTACTACAGATCCTCTCCTCCTTTGGCATTAAAGACCTTGCCCTATCCTGGATCTCCTCATACTTTTCCAACCACACATTCAGCATTTCCCACTCCCACACTATCTCCTCATCACACCCTCTCTCTGTTGGAGTCCCGAAAGGCTCTGTTCTAGGACCCCTACTCTTCTTAATCTATACACTTGGCCTGGGGTAACTCAAAGTTCCATGGATTCCAGTGCCACCTTTATTCTGATGACACTCAGATCTACCTCTCTTGCCCAGACGTCACCTCTCTGCTCTCCAGAATCCCGGAGTGTCTATCAGCCATATCCTCCTTCTTCTCCTCTCGCTTCCTCAAACTCAATGTGGACAAATCTGAACTCATCATCTTTCCCCCATCTCACAGATCTTCCTTACCTGATCCCCCTATCACAATTAATGACATCATGCTTTCCCCCGTATTGGAAGTCCACTGCCTCAGAGTAACCCTTGACTCTGCCTGTGCTTCAAACCGCACATCTAAGCTCTTTCTACCTCTTGTCGCCTCCAGCTCAAAAATATTTCCAGAATCCGTCCTTTTCTCGACTCTCAATCTACTAAAATGCTTGTGCATGCCCTCATCATCTCCCGCCTCGACCACTGCAACATCCTTTTCTGTGGCCTCCATGCGAACACCCTCACACCTCTCCAGTCCATCCTTAACTCTGCTGCCTGACTAATTCATCTCTCTCCTTGCTACTCCTTTGCTTCTCCCCTCTGCAAATCTCTTCACAGGCTCCCGTTCCCTCAGCATATCCAGTTCAAATTACTAATACTGACCTACTGTCATGACTGTGGCCACGGACGCGGCTCAGCAGGCGTCTCCTCGCCGACCGACCACGACAGCGAAGGGAGGGCGTCCCCCGGGGATGCAATATGGACCCTCTATACCACAGAGCGGAAAACAAGCCTACCTGAACTAGGGAAGGGCAGCGACCGGGATTCTGTGGCAGCTAAGCATCTGGACAAGGAGAAAACACGTAGGACATGATAACACCGCACAAATTCAGGTATAAAGAATGTAAAGTTTACTAAATTAAAGTCACACAGTACATAAACCAAACATGACTATGCCAGGCCCCCGATTCCACACCTCCCAGAAGGGTACCACCCAGTGGACCCCAATGCACCAATGGATCACCTAGGCACACATAGGCAGGACATCAGGACAGGACATCGGTGTACACAAGGACATCAGGACATCAGGGACAAAGCAGGATATCAGGGACCAAACAGGACATCAGGACACAGGCAGGACATCAGGACACAGGCAGGATATCGGCTGGACATGAGGACACAAAGTCACCGGCAGACATCAGACACAGTCTACAGGCACCACAGCAGTCATCAAGCTCCAGGCTCCAGGCAGCAGTCATTAGGTTCCAGACTGCGGTCAGGCTCTGGGCATCGGACCTAGGAAGGAACTCAAGCATGATGGTGCTAAAATCGCAGGATTGCTGGGCCTGCATGGAGCTAGCACTGCATGGTAGTCAGAGCGTACAGTAGAGTAGTAGTTGCTCAGCAGGAACACCGGTTACAAGAGACTCAAAGTCATTGGGTGCGAGGCTCCAGACACAGAGGGATTCAAGGAACATAACACAGCAGACACAGTTCAGGCAGGGTCAGGTACAGGACAGGTACAGGATCAAGGATTCAGGGCCTGGATATACCACCTCCAGGGCAGGGCGCAGGAACAGGACAAAGCAGGAATCAAGGCAGGGACTTTGGTACCAAAACATAGACAGGAGAGGTCCAGGAACACAGACACAAAACACAAATGGCAAGGTTCAGGAACTCTGAGAGTAGCTCTGCCACCGCCCACCAGGGAAGGGGAAGTTTATATAGAAGCTGCCCCTCAGCAACTGGCTGGGGACAGCATTTCAAGTACACACACTAACCCTGATAAATGCAGGGAAGGTGTGGCTGTGCTCGCCCTAAGCACAAACAGAAACCATTGCAGCAGTCAGTGCAGGAACTGAGGCTTAGAGCACTTGGCAGTGGCTGCAAGCCTAGACACACATGGAAAGCCATGCACCAGCTGCAAATGACCTTGCAACCCGTGGACAGTTTCCACAGCGGCACCCAGGGACCACACATGTGGATGGTCATGCAGCAGAGCAAAGGCCTAACAACATATGTACGGCTATGCAGCAGAGCAAGGAACTGAGCAGGCTCCATACAGGTAACAGCCAACAGTATCCCAGCTCAATTAGGGGAAAAGGAGCAAAGGGTTAAAGCAAAAACATGCATTGTCACGCCAACAGGCAGATACAGACAGTACGGCGTGACACCTACAAGGCCATTCTATAACCTGTCTCCTCCATATGTCTCTGAACTAATCTCCCAATATCTTCCCACGCGTAATTTTGGTCCTCCCAAGACCTTTTTCTCTCTTCCACACTTATTTGCTCCTCACCCAACCGCCTCCCAAATTTAACCCGAATATCCCCCATCCTCTGGAATTCCTGAAAACCCACCTCTTCAGAAAAGTTTACAGCCTGCAATGACCTCACTGCCTCCTCACTACTACCAGAGCTACCGCCTCACCAACATCGGAGCTGCTGCAACCCCTCCAACCTACTGCCTCCTTCCCCACCATCCTGTAGAATGTAAGCCCACAAGGGCAGGGTCCTCTTCCCTCTGTACCAGTTTGTCATTGTTAATTTGTTTACTGTAAGAGATATGTCTAATATGCATGTAACTCTTTCTCATGTGCAGCACCATGGAATCAATGGTGCTATATAAATAAATAATTATAATAATAAAGCAGATGACAGACAGCAAGCAGGGGTTGTACCAATAAAATATGTTGCAAGATGGTAAATCAGCAGATGACAGACAGCAAGCAGAGGTTGTACCTGTATGAAGAGAGAAGATGAATGTTAATTCCTTGCCATGGAATAACTGCTTCTTCTAGATGCTTAGCTTAAGGGATGCTTTGCTGAATGGGATGGGTGCATGCACCCCACAATGCATGCACCCCTTAGAATGCATTATGCAGCCCTCACTTTTAATTTTCAAAGGGCCCGCAGGTGCTGTTAAACCTGCATTTTATAAGTTACATAGTTCATTTTTGCTACCAGATCCCAATGTAACCACAGTCATAGCATGTGCAGCCGCTGTAAGGTGAATATAATACAGGAATTGGGGGAGCTGCATGACCAATGTCAGTAAATTGGATTCTACCAGACACCAAAACCATTAGAATTAAATGCTGAATATAATATATGCAAGCAAGGGCCTGTGGTCAGTCTGTCAGGCCTGAAACCCATATATGGAACATGCACAAGCCTCATTTTACTTGGAAGCAGACTCCTCAAGGGAAAGAGCCAGGAATGCCATTGACCAATCTGAAGAAGCCTACGCACTCCTTCTTGAAACTACCCAACCAGGCAGAATGTATCTTGATTTTGAGCATCAGTGGAGTAATTACAGGATAAGTCCCAGAGAGTGTTGAGCTCAGTTAAAGGCCTTAGCGTGGCAGTGACGTTGTTCCAGTATGCGTAAGGCTGCGGTCTGAATAGGTCTGTGAAACATATTAAACCAGTCTCTTAGATGTGCTTAAAATATACATAAACTGTCTAATACCCCACCACCATTTTTTGGTAAGGACCCAAATTTTGAAAATGTAAGGGAAGCAACAGTCTTATCAGAGAGACACAAGTCTCATATAGGAGCCTGTAAAAGCCTGTAAAAGTTAACAATGGTCTTTGTCCAGCATCGGACAATGCAAAATGCTAACAAATATGTATGCCCTATCTAACTATTTGCAAACAGACACGTATATGCTGAAAAAGTACAACTGAGCGCTGCACTGGGCAACGAACTGGATGAGGTTGCTGACTGTTTTCTCTGTGCAACTGCAGGTTGTGGGCAGGAGGTATCAGTGTCTCCTTCCTGGACAGCAGAGTGTGAATGACCTAACACAGGGGAAGGGCCAGTGGTTTCACCGTCAGACACAGATTTTGTACCCAGGTGTTCCACTCAACTACTGGGGTGCTGCGTGTTATGAATGAGTCACCGTAGGAGGCAAAAGCAGAAATACAAGCTAAGTCCAGAAAACCAGAGAAATTGGCAACTATCAGATTGCAGACCCCTGAACCTATCAACACAACTAGCAGTAGCCGTGGGGGGTTCCTACGATGCCCTAGACCCCTCGATCACAGCCGGAGAAATACATAGGCCTAAAGAAAGAAAGGGGAAATCTAAACTGCCCCAGAGCAGACCCCAAAGCAATAGGCAGCCCCCAACATATAATGACGGTGAAGCAAGATGAAAATACTAACACAGACAGAAAGATAGACTGAGCAAAGATGGGGCCCCAAAACTACCTAGATAGGAAAGGACAGGAAGGCTGCTGTCTGCAATCTGCCAAAACCCTATCAAAGACATAAGACAACCAGCTGATATGAAAAAGGCCCTGAAGCAGCTAGGCTTCAAAAACTGAATCAGCACTCAGGTATTTTCAGAAGACAGAGCTAAATGAATTCAGCACACCCCAGCAGGGAATGGCAGAAATCCAGAAAAACAAAGCAAAAACAAAGTCAAAGCACAAAAGCAAAAGGCCGAGCAGCAAACTTAGCTTTGGAGGAGCAGGAATTCAGACTGGTCTCCAAGGATCCCACAGAGAAATCACCCGCAGGGCAGAAGGGCGTCGGCAGCATTATATTCAGTCCGTAACTCCACTCAGCCAGTCACAATCATCAGCCTCAGGTGTTTGACAATCAGGCTCACTACCTTTCTTTACCAGAAGAGGGAGTTCCTCGGGCCTCAGTAATGAAGGGGAAAATGAACTCACAACAGCTGCGTATATGAGCAGTATATGGCATATGCTAACAGAGATATTATGTCAAATTTCCCTTTATAAAAGGATGTGTGGGTAAGATGTTTGAACTAGCAGCATATATATAGAGAGAGAGCATGTTTCATTTCTCATATTATTATTCTGTGTAAGGCTGGTTTCACATTAGCGCTTTTTAAGTGCACGCACGGCCGGGGTAGCTCCGCCCCCGAGCCGGCTCTCTGCCCGGCGTGCCCGCCCCTTGCTTGTAGCGCCACCTCCTAGCGGACAGCGGCGCCTGCGATCGGTGCACCCTATCTTTAGCATAGGGTGCGCAGATCGTGCGCAGGCTGTGCGCTAGTTGCGCTTTGACCTGCGCTGCGCACTTTTGACGGTGCGCCGTGCGCGCCAAAATCCGAAAAGTTCGATTTTGGAGCGCACGGCGCACCGTCAAAAGTGCGCAGCGCAGGTCAAAGCGCAACTAGCCCACGGCCTGCGCACGATCTGCGCACCCTATGCTAAAGATAGGGTGCGCCGATCGCAGGCGCCGCTGTCCGCTAGGAGGCGGCGCTACAAGCAAGGGGCGGGCACGCCGGGCAGAGAGCCGGCTCGGGGGCGGAGCTACCCCCGGCCATGCGTGCGCTTAAAAAGCGCTAATGTGAAACCAGCCTAAGGCTGAAACCTGAAGAATTGTGTGGAGCATATTAATGCATTTATATTCCAAAATGTCTAAGTGCTGACCCAAAAAACAACATCAGGCTACCAGATACATGCTTAAAGACACAATGAGAACGGCAACACAATAAAAAAAAATATAATAATAGAATATATATAGATTGATAGTAGAAATCTGACCATTGCACAATGTACAAAAGCTTCCAAAAATGACCCCAGGGAATCTTTATTATACACGCTGAAAGAGACCATTATGAGGACCTCACAAAACTTTTTGCAGTTATTAGAATATGTAGAGATAGGGAGTACATGTTTCACCCTTGCACTGTGTGCAAAGTTTTCCAAAAATTACCCTAGCGGTCTGTATCATACACACTGAAGGAGGCCGTAATGAGGACCTCACAATACACTTTGCAGTTATTACAAGAGGTAGAGAGAGGGAGCTGAAATGTGACCATTGCACAATGTACAAAGGTTTCCAAAAGTTACCTCAAGGGGTCTGTAACATACACGCTGAAAGAGGCAGTGTTGGGGACCTCACACTACATTTCGCAGTTATTACAATAAGTAGAGATAGAAAGTACAAGTTTCACCATTACACAATATGCAAATGTTTCAAAAAAATAGCCAAGGGGTCTCTCACAGACCAGCTGAAAGACTCCGTGATAGGGACATCACAATACACTTACCAGTTATTATAAGAGGTAAAGATAGAAAGTACAAGTTTCACCATTGCACAATGTGCAAAGGTTTCAAAAATTAGCCAAGGGGTCTCTCTCAGACCAGCTGAAAGACGCTGTGATGGGGACATCACAATACACTTACCAGATATTACAAGGGCTAGTGTTATGATTGAGTCACCGTAGGAGGCAAAAACAGAAATGCTAGCTAAGTCCTGAAAACCAGAGAAGTTGGCAACTATCAGATTGCAGACCCCTGAACCTATCAACACAACTAGCAGTAGCCGTGGGGGGTTCCTACGATGACCTAGACCCCTCGATCACAGCCGGAGAGATACATAGGCCTAAAGAAGGAAAGGGGAAATCTAACTGCCCCAGAGCAGACCCCAAAGCAATAGGCAGCCCCCCACATATAATGACGGTGAAGCAAGATGAAAACACTTACACAGACAGAAAGACAGGCTGAGCAAAGACGGGGCCCAAAAACTACCTAGATAGGAACGGATAGGAAGGCTGCTGTCTGCAATCTGCCAAAACCCTATCAGAGACAAAAGCCAACAAGCTGATATAAAAATGGCCCTGAAGCAACTAAGCTTCAAAAACTAAATCAGCACTCAGGTACTTTCAGAAGACAGAGCTCAAGGAACACTGCACACTCCAGCAGGGAGTGGCAGAATCCAAAAAGCAAGAAAAACAAAAACAAATCTTAAATGCAAAAGGCAAAACAGAAAACTTAGCTTTAGGAGAGCAGGAATCAGACTGGTGTCCAAGAGTCCACAGAGAAATCACCCGCAGGGCAGAAAGGGCGTAGGCTGCCTTAAATCCAGTCAGTGACTCCACTCAGCCAATCGTCTTCATCAGTCCCAGGTGTCTGATAATCAGGCTCACTACCTTCCTTCACTAGAATAGGGAGTTCACCAGGCCTCAGTGACGGAGGGGAAAATGAACTCACAACAGGCTAGATATAGAGAATGGAAGTTTCACCATAGCACAATGTGCGAAGGTTTCAAAAAGTACAAAACAATACTCGCGTGGGGTATACATAGACAAACACAGTACTTGTTGCAGAGGCAGGAGGAGAAGGAGGAGGAGTTGATTATCTGAACAAAATGGTTTTGCATGGTAAGGGATGTTAAAGAAAATAGGGGGAACCCACGTCGGGCTTTTCAGTCATTCATTTAGCTATCGCAGGCGGAGGCTCAGGAGTATCCCCATCATCCACTCCTGATGTCACTGTTATTAGCGGCACCAAGTTTTGGATGATGGGAGTAACAGTCCCAAAAGCCCCAACCTGCTGTCATCATTGTGACTTTAATATAACTCTCCTCATTCTCCTCTGCTTGCACTGATCGCCAGCAGAACAGGAGAGAATGATGAGAGTCACGTTCAGCACCTGCCGCCAGGGAACAGCGCTTACTGTAGCACTTCTTCCCCGGCGGCTGTCCGTGTGGTACTGGAGCGCCCCTCAGGGACTTAGGATACTCTGTACCAGGCCCATTAACTTCAATGGGGGATGTCACGGTGGCAGTGACCCGGTCCGTGGCCCTGGGTGTCCACTAATAAAATAGAGGAAAGTTGTGTGATGTTTAAGTGTGACGCCACCCGTGATGTTTGGCAATGAGTGGCAGACTCTGCGGTTTTGGTCCTCTGGGGCTGACGGTGACGCAGCAAAGAATGGTTCAGCTCCCCACGGGTAGAGCGGGGGCCCCAGGGCAAAGATATTTGATTAATGGTTCAGATGGCGGTGGACGTTGCGGTGCAGAGAAATAAGAGAAGGACACAGAAAGGTGCAGGTTTCTTTACCTTTTACTTGCAAGTTGTTGCAATCTGGGGTACCACATACAGGTGATGGATTGAGTCCGGCTCACCTCGAGGCATTCAGGGGATCCACCCTGCCAGGTGGGGTTTGGGACCTTCCTTCTGTGCTTTGTTTTCGGGTCCCTGCTGTTTGTAACAAAGCTGCGACCCTCTCTTGTGTGATGGTTTCTAACCTGTATGGCTGACAGCGTGAGCCTATGTCACGGGTACTGTCCTTTTCTCTGTCAGCCCTGGGCTCTTGATCTGCTGCCGTGCCTTCAGATGTTCAATGTCCCAGAGGAACTTGCAGTCCTCGGTACTTCCAGATTCAGCTGTCAGGGCGTACAGCTCCTGTTCAGCCTAGGACTCTGGCATCCTCTTTTTATCGCAGCGCTTCGCTCTGTGGTCAGCTATATGCAATTTTAGCTTCCCCACAGCCTCTTGTCTCCCCTCCTGTCCTTTCCCTCTTCACAGATCAGCTCCCCGTCTCCAACTCACTAACTGTCCTGTCATGAGCTCAGCTGCTGCTCTCGTTTCCATGACAACTCCCAGCTTGCTCTCTCAGCTGACTACTTGCTGACTCACTAACCCCCTCTGCTGGCCAGAATTTATAAGGCAGCTCCCCTTTCTGACCTGCAGCAGGAATTGTCATTAAATCTATGTTACCTGGCATGGGGGCCCCCCTCCTGCCTCCAGGCATGATTTTACCCCTTAGAGGGAGGCAATGTCACTGTGACAACCGGACTCTGGGATGTCACAGCACTGCTGTGGCACATGGGCAGCAAAAGGTTGCCAAACGTGTGCCACAAATATCCCATTCATTAGACATGGACACATGGACATGGATATCTCTGGTACTGGAAATATCAGGATGTGTGAAACCGGCCTAAACACTTTGAGACGAAGCCTGTTTACACCATAGTGACCAGGCCAATTTTTACAATTCAGACCACTGTCACTTCATGAGGTAATAACTCTGCAATGCTTAAACGGATCCTGATGAGTCTGAGAATGTTTTCTTGTGACATATTGTACTTTATGTGAGTGGTAACATTTCTTCAATATGACTAGCATTTATTTTTGAAAAAAATGGAAATTTGGTGAAAATTTAGAAAATTTTGCAATTTTCAAACTTTTACTTTTTATGACCTTAAATCAGAGAGTCATATCACACAAAGTAGTTAATAAATAACATTTCCCATATGTCTACTTTACATCAGCACAATTTTGAAAAAAATATTTTTCTTGGGAAGTTCTAAATGTTAAAATTTGTCCAACAATTTCTCATATTTACAATATAATTTGCAAAACCATTATTTTTAGGGAACACCTCACACTTGAAGTGACTTTGAGGGGCCTATATGAGAGAACATACCCAAATATAACACCATTCTAAAAACTGCACCCCTCAAGGTACTCAAAACCACATTAAAGAAGTTTATTAACCCTTTAGGTGCTTCACAGGAATTTTTCAAATGTGGAAGGAAAAAAATAAACATTTACTTTTCTTTCACAAAAATTTTCCTTTAGACCTCATTTTTTTTACTTCCGCAAATGAAACAGGAGAAAATGGACCATACATTTTGTTGTGCAATTTCTCCTGAGCATGCCGATATCACATATGTGGAAGAAACCTACTGTTTGGGCACACAGCAGAGCTTGGAAGGGAAAGATTTGCCATTTGACTTTTTGAATGTAAAATATGCTGGAATAATTAGTGGTTGCCATGTCGCATTTGGAGAGCCCCTGATGTGCCTAAACAGTGGAAACCAGCAAGTAGTGACACCATTTTGGAAACTAGACCGCATAGGGATCTTATCTAGATGTTTATTAAGCACCTTGAACCAACAGGTGCTTAACATAACTTTATACAGTTAAGCCATGAAAATAAAAAAATCACATTTTTCCCAAATAAATCTTTTAGCTCCAAATTTTGCATTTTCATAAGGGTAACAGGAGATATTGCTCCATACAATTTGTTGTGTCAATACCTAAAATGTGGAGGAAAACAACTGTTTCGGCACACGGCAGGGCTTGGAATGGAAGGAGCATCATTTGACTTTTGGAATGCAAAATTTGATGGAATAATTAACAAATGCCATTTCACATTTGAAGAGCCCCTGATGTGCCTATCCAGTGGAAACCCCCACAAGTGACACCATTTTGGAAACTAGACACTGTATGGAACTTGTCTAGATGTGTATTGAGCACTAGTGTTGAGCATTCCGATACCGCAAGTATCGGGTATCGGCCGATACTTGCTGTATCGGAATTCCGATACCGACTTCCGATATTTTTTCAATATCGGAAGTCGGCATCGGAATCGGAAGTTCAAAGTTGATTGACAGCCGAAATGACGTCATCATGATGCGCGGTGTGTGCGCATCATGATGCGCCGTCATTTCGGGCGTTCCGGGGGTCTCTGCCGGCCTGCCGGGGGGCTGTGTGGACTGCCCGGGGTCTGTACCGGCCTGCCGGGGGGCTGTGCCGGCCTGCCGGTGGTCTGTGCACCCTGTGGGGGTCTGTACCGGCCTGCCGGGGGGCTGTGCCGGCCTGCCGGTGGTCTGTGCACCCTGTGGGGGTCTGTACCGGCCTGCCGGGGGGCTGTGCCGGCCTGCCGGGGGGCTGTGCTGATGTCCAGGGGTCTGTTCAAGCATCGTCCGATGGGACTATAAGTCCCATCTGGCGATGCCTGCTACCATGACAGTGATTGACACATTAGCCAATGATGGGACAGTAGTAGTCCCATCATCCGGCTAATGTGTTAAATGTTAAAAAAAAAAAAAAAATACTGCATACATACTACATGCATGCTACATACATACATGCTACATACATACTACATATATACTACATGCATGCTACTTACATACTACATGCTACATACATACTACATATATACTACATGCATGCTACATACATACTGCATGCTACATACATACTACATACATACTACATACATACCACATATATACTACATACATACTACATGCATGCTACATACATACTACATACATACTACATACATACTACATACATACCACATATATACTACATACATACTACATGCATGCTACATACATACTACATACATACTACATGCATGCTACATACATAACACATATATACTACATGCATGCTACATACATACTACATGCTACATACATACTACATATATACTACATACATACTACATACATAATACATGCATGCTACATACATACTACATGCTACATACATACTACATATATACTACATGCATGCTACATACATACTACATGCTACATACATACTACATATATACTACATACATACTACATACATACTACATGCATGCTACATACATACTACATGCTACATACATACTACATATATACTACATGCATGCTACATACATACTACATGCTACATACATACTACATATATACTACATACATACTACATACATACTAAATGCATGCTACATACATACTACATGCTACATACATACCACATACATATTACATACATACTACATGCTACATGCTACATACATACTACATATATACTACTTGCATGCTACATACATACTGCATGCTACATGCATGCTACATACATACTACATACATACTACATGCTACATACATACCACATATATACTACATACATACTACATAAAATACATTCATACAATACATACATAGACATACAGTACATATAACATAGAGTAACATACTTACCAATACTTGTCACATTGTTCCCCGAAGCCATTGTCTTTTACGCAATAAATATTAACATAACAAACCACAAAAATACTGACCCACGATCCGAAGCAGTCCACGAGTGTGTCCACGACGATCTTGGGTAGAGAACGGCAGCATCAGCTGATGCTGCCGTTCTCTACGGGCTGCAGGAATCCAATGACGGAAGGTAGGTATCCTTCCGCACTGTATTCCTCCGCCACTTAAAAAAAAAAAGTCCCTAGTCTCACTTTATGCCATTGCTGCGTGGGAAATTCCCACACAGCAATGGCATAAAGTGATACCGATACTTTTTTTTAAGATCGGCCGATCCATTCCGATCCGATACTTTGAAGTATCGGACGGTATCGCTCAACTCTATTGAGCACCTTGAACCCACAGGTGCTTCACAGAAGTTTATAGCGTGGAGCCGTGGAAATAAAAAAAAATCACATTTTTCCCAAATAATTATTTTTTAGCTCATTTTCTTACATTTTCTTAAGGGTAACAGGAGAAATTGCTCCATAAAATTTGTGCAATTTCTCCTGAGTACGCCGATACCCCATATGTGGGGGAATATTACTGTTTGGGCGCACGGAAGGGTTTGGAGAAGAAGGAGCACCATTTGACTTTTTGAATGCAAAATTTGATGGAATAATTAGCAGATGCCATGTCACATTTGAAGAGCCCCTGATGTGCCTAAACAGTCGAAATCCCTCACATGTGACATCACTTTGGAAACTAGACCCCTTTGGGACCTTATGTAGATGTGTATTGAGCACCTTGAACCCCCAGGTGCTCCATAGAAGTTTAAATTGTTAAGTCGTGAAAATAAAAAAATCACATTTTCCCCCTTTTTTAGCTACCAATTTTGTATTTTCACAAGGGAAAAAGGAGAAAATGGACCCCAAAGTTTTTTGTGCCATTTCTCCTGAGTTCACTGATTCCCCATATGTGGTCGAACACTACTTTGAGGCACAGTGCAAAGCTCAGAAGGGAAGTAGCGCCTTATTAGAGTGCAGATTTTGCAGTTTGAGGTGCCATGTTACATTGACAGAGGTGCCAGAACAGCAGGACCACTGATAAGTGACCCCATTATACCAATTAGACCTCTCACTTAATTCATCTAGGGGTGCAATGATTATATTGACACCACAGGTATGTCACAAACTTTTATACCATTCGGCAGTGTGTTAGTCTCAAGTTTTAAATTTTCACACTGGGAAAGGGGTAAAAATGGCACCAGAATTTTTCCCACAATTTATGCTGAATGTAGAAATACCCTATATATGGCTGTACAATACTACTTTGCCATACGGAGTGACTCGGGAGGGACAGAGCGCCATTTGCCTCTTGGAGCGCAGATTTTCCTAGACCAGTTTGTGTATTCAATATAAAGAGCCCCTAAGTGCTAGAAAAGCAGAATCCCAGTCACGTGACCCCATTTTGGAATTTATAACCCTTTGGGAATTTATCTACAGATGTAGTGATGATTTTGACTCCATGGGTGTTTTCCAGAAATAGGCAGCAGTGGATGTTGCTGAGTGAAAATTGCAAACTGACCAGTATGCTATAGTGACCAGTACATTATGCCCAGCTCAAGCTTCTGGAGACATGCACCTGTAAATTAGGCGAGCTCTCATCAATACAGAAATGACAAACATGTGGGCTCTATATGTTGTTTAGGCACACAGGGGGTCAGAAGGGAGGAGGGCACATGGATTTGGGAGTGGCGAATTTGCTGAATTTCTTTTGGAGAGTGAGAAGCCATTTTGCTTTTCCAGAGCCTTTGTGCAACCAGTAACTTGGAAGCCCCTTATATTTCCATTAACAGATGACCGATCAGAGTGGATACTTGTTTTTTTGTGGATTGAGTGGAAGCTTTTATTGGGAACATTTTACATAAAGTTTGGGCTCACAGTTATCCGGCGCTCTACGCTGACCAATTACTATGGGGTTTTCATCTAAATCTCTGAGTGTCATGATTCAGATGAAACCCCCGATGGATCCATTCACTATAGTGAGGCAGCAGAGTTAGGTCAGGGTCAGACTTGCGAGAGCAATGCGAAAAACTTGCGCATCAACACCCATCACTGTCGCTGGAACTCGGGACCGGAGTGTGCATAGAAATATGTGTGGCCGCAAACTCCGGTCCCAGTGCCGGGTATTGATGCGAGAGACTTGAGCGAGTTTCTCACATTGCACACGCAAGTGTGACCCCAGCCTTACTCTGGACTCCATCTGCCTCTGCTCCGAGGTTTCCTTCTTTTCAGAAGTGCACAAAACGGTGGCTCCGATGGCACTTTTATGCAATCCTAAAAAGACAGACACCCCACAGATCACAGGTGCTATGGTGTCCACAGTGCCTCCATCTGCCTAATGACAGGGAACTTTCCGCCGGAGGTTCTGTCTGAATCACGTATTTCAGAGATTTAAACTGAAACCCTGATGTAAGCACTCAGCTCAGAGCGCAGGATAAATGTTCGCTGAGCCTTACTGTGATCTTTGGGAGGTAGAATGAAAATATCAACAACATGTGAAGAATTGGTTTTATTTATTTTTGATGCTATTCCTCGTGCGTAATAAGTGATTAGGTGACTTTATTCTTCGGAATGGTGCGATTACAGTGATACCAGATTTATATCGGGTTTTTATGTTTTGCTGCTGTCACACACTAAAAGATGCTTTTTATTGCGAAAACTAGTTTTTGCATCACTATATTTTGAGAGCTATAATTTTTTTAAATTTCGGCTGACAGAGTCATGTGAGGGCATTTTTTTTGCAGGACGAGCTGACGTTATTGATGCCATTTTCGGGCACATGACATTTTTTTATCGTATTCTATTCCGATTTTTGGGAGAATGAACAAAAACCAGCAATTCAGGAATTGCTTTTTTTACACCATTCCTTTTGTTGTAAAATTGGTAAGACAGCTTTATTCTTTGGGTCAGTACGATTACAGCGTTACCTCATTTATATAGTTTTTTAATGTTTTGGTTCTTTGACACAATTAAAACTATTTTATAGAAAAAATTATTATTTTTGCATCGCTTTATTTTGAGAGCTATAATTTTTTTATTTTTATGGAAATGTATGGTGGCATTTTCAGTGTTACCATTTTTATTTACATCCGTCGTTTTGATCGAGTCTTATTGTACTTTTTGTTTTGCAGTATGATGATAAAGCACTGTTTTTTGCCCCGTTTTTTTTTTCTTACGCTGATCACTGAAGTGGTTAACTAGTGGGACAGTTTTATAGAGTGGGTCATTATGGACGCTGTGATACCAAATATGTGTACTTTTATTGTTTTTTATTATTTACATAGATTTATTTATTTATTGGTAATTTTTTTTTTAATTTATTTGTAGATTTTTTTAAAAATATATTTTTACACATTATAATATATATTTTTTTTACTTTATTACACTGTCCCAGTATCAGCGATCTGATGTAAACTAGTAGAGTATTAGATCAGCGACATAACAGGCAGAAAAGGAGGCATGCCAGCGCCTGCTCTCAGCAGGTGCTCACAAGCCACCTTCCCTGCAGGACCCAGAAGAATCCAGTGTCCGATGGAGACCATCAGAAAAACGCGAAAGCATCAGAGGGGTTTAATGCCCAAGATCGGTTATAGCACCATTTAATTCTTTGGGGAAATCAGTGAGAAATGTAAAGCCATACACATGTCATACGGATGTCATACAGATGCCATACGGATACATAGGTGCGAGAAAATCACATCATCACATTGGAAATGCATTATACACGGATGACCATACGGAGAACACTTGTGTGATTCTCTGCAGGGAGGCTCAGACCGATTTTCCATATGTTTAGTGTGACCACCACCTGATAAAGTTAATTGCTTTCACTATGAATTTTTAGTGGCTTCATAGCAAAAGGAGTTAATACATATGTAAATGCCAATTTTTAGATATTTGATCCCATGTATTTAATCTATGCCTATATTTTTCTCACTTCACTTCACCAACTCAGACTATTTAGTCATAATGCATCACACACAAATCCAATTCCAAAAATATTAAAACACATTGTAAAGCAACAAAATAGATACAAAGCCAAGCGGCTGAATACTTTCATAAGCCACTGCATATATATACATGTACTATATATATATGTATGTATGTATGTATGTATATATATATATATATATAAAAATATATATATATATACACTGTGTGCAGAATTATTAGGCAAATGAGTATTTTGATCACATCATCCTTTTATACATGTTGTCCTACTGCAAGCTGTATAGGCTGGAAAGCCAACTGCCAATTATGTAAATCAGGTGATTTGCAGCTCTGTAATGAGGAGGGGTGTGGTCTAATGACTTCAACACCCTATATAAGGTGTGCTTAATTATTAGGCAACTTCCTTTCCTTTGGCAAAATGGGTCAGAAGAAAGATTTGACGGACTCTGAAAAGTCAAAAATTGTGAGATGTCTTGCAGAGGGATGCAGCAGTCTTGAAATTGCCAAACTTTTGAAGCGTGATCACCGAACAATCAAGCGTTTCATGGTAAATAGCCAAGAATTCGCAAGAAGCGTGTTGATAAAAAGAAAGGTACAAAATAACTGCCCGTGAATTGAGGAAAATCAAGTGTCAAGCTGCCAAGATGCCATTTGCCACCAGTTTTGCCATATTTCAGAGCTGCAATGTTACTGGAGTATCAAAAAGCACAAGGTGTGCCATACTCAGGGACATGGCCAAGGTAAGGAAGGTTGGAAAACGACCACCTTTCAACAAGAAACATAAGATAAAATGTCAAGACTGGGCCAAGAAGTATTTCACTGCAATATACTAATGCCTGGTATGTGTGAAACAGAGTGAATGGAAACTGCATAAAGAGTGACCTCTGGTGGTGAAATGTATTCAGGAATGGTTAATGCTGTAAAGAGAGACTGAGTGATGTTGTCATCTCTTGTAAAAATAGCAACACAGCCACATTGTCACCTCGCTGGGTGCCTCAAAGGTTTGTGGCCATCCCAGGTGTAAATCCACAACCCCAGGCACTAATACATGCATTTACATGGAATCAGCATAAGGGCTGTGATGCCCTGAAGCAAAATGGCAGTTCTGAACAGTGTGTCCAGTGAGCATGCTTAGGCACCCTGCGGTGATTGGCTATGCAATGATGAGTCACATGATGGAGCTGGGCGGCGACAAAGAACGCTGACCATAGCAAGTAACCAGCAGTGACAGAGAGCTGCATTGATATGAGTAAAGTATACCAACTTTTTTAACTATATAAGCCTTGGTACCCTCATAGGTTGTGTCATGATCGGTTTTATTGGCAAAGCTGAGTCTTTTTAAAGAACTGTATATGCACTGTTGCACTTTGTAATTCAGATCTCTGGTCATATGCACATGTTTTATGGAGCACTTATAAGCGTTACTATGGCAAAGGCCATTTTGAATATGTAAAACAGATTAATTATTGGAATTGTATGCACATGTGTTACCACTATTTAAATTTGTACCGACTGTGAGCACGTTGCTTGATAAAGACGGGTCACCGTTGAAACGTCGCCACCTGAGGATCAGTAAAGTATCCATTTTTTTCACATTTAATTTGGAGTGCTGCCTATTTTTTTATTTTATAAATATATATATATATATATATATATTGCTCAAAAAATAAAAGGAACACTTAAATAACACAATGTACTAGGATGTGTTCCTGTCGGCAAGCAGTGTGATAGAGCAGCCACTTAGGAGGCAAGGGCAGGATACCAGGGAGGAGGGAGTCTACTCACTTTGGTGCGGGCCAGGAGTGCAGCGCTGGCAATGAGAGACCAGCTCCAGGACCTGTGAGGAGGGTGGAGCTGTGGTGAGACAGCCGAGATTCACAGGGCCTGCGGTCACGTGACTGGGAGTCAGAGAAGGTGGGCGGGGCGACAGGTGAGCCTCAGTAACGCTAGCAACTATACTGGAAATAATGTGGCTCAGAGGAATGTAATAGTCAGACAAGTAACCAGGTCATACACGGGCGGGCGGCGAGGTACAAGAGGGGTATTCCAAGAGGGGTCAGTAACGTATCCAAGGGTCATACACAGGACAGACAGCGAAGTACAAGAGAGGTATTCCAAGAGGGGTCAGTAACGTAGCCAAGGGTCATACACAGGACGGGCAGGGAGGTGCAAGATCAACAGACAAGAGGACAAGAGACGTTTACAGCTTTCACGTTCTTAGACCCTGGTCGAAAAGTAATCGAAAATTGAAACCTGGAAAAAAAAAGTGCCCAACGGGCCTGCCTGGGAGTCAATCTTTTGGCTGTCTTAATATATTCCAAATTTTTGTGATCAGTGATGAGCTGCCCCCTCCAAAAAATGCCTCCACTCTTCGAACGCCAGCTTGATTGCTAGAAGCTCTCTATTCCCAACGTCGTAGTTTCTCTCTGCTGGAGAAAACTTTTTAGAAAAATAGGCACAAGGCCTAAGGTTAGTCAAAGTGGCTGGCCCCTGAGACAACACCGCCCCCACCCCTACTTCTGATGCATCAACCTCTACAATAAATGGCAAGGATGGGTCTGGCTGGACCAATATCGGAGCAGACAATCTTAAGAACTTGAAAAGACTGCTTGGTGGGAGGAGACCAATTTCGAATGTAAGCCCCTTTACATGTGAGATCAGTAAGGTGCTTAACTATTTGCAAAAACCCTTTGATGAATCTACGGTAATAGTTCACAAATCCCAAGAAGCGCTGGAGTCCTTTCAGGTCCTGAGGTTGGACCCACTCCATAATGGCCTGCACCTTCTTGGGATCCATCTGAAACCCCTGTGGCGAGATTATGAGCCCCAAAAATGTTAACTCCTGGATGAAAAATGTACATTTTTCAAGCTTAACGAACAGCTGATTTTCTCTGAGTCTTTTAAGTGCCGTCCTGACATGCAGCAAATGAGAATCCCTGTCAGTAAAATAAATAAGGATATCATCCAAATAGACAATGACAAAATGGCCAATGAGGTCCGCAAACACCACATTAATAAAATTTTGGAAGACAGCTGGTGCATTAGTGAGACCAAATGGCATCACTAGGTTTTCAAATAGTCCCTCTGACGTGAGAAACGCTGTCTTCCACTCATCTCCTTCTCTGATCCTTATCAAGTTATAGGCCCCTCTAAGATCCAACTTGGAAAACCACTTAGCCCCAGAGAGTTGGTTACACAAATCTGGCATCAGGGGTAAAGGGTATGTATTCCTGATAGTAATTTTGTTGAGTTTCCGAAAGTCGAGGCAGGGACGTAGGCCACCATCTTTCTTTTCAGCAAAGAAAAATCCCGCTGCTACTGGGGAAACTGAAGGTCTTATGTGCCCTTTACGTAGACTTTCAGTCATGTATTCTTTCATAGCAAGACGTTCAGAGCCTGATAAATTGAATAGCCGGGCTTTGGGCAATTTGGCTCCAGGGATTAGATCAATAGTGCACTCAAATGGCCTATGCGGGGGTAATGTGTCTGCCTCGCTTTCTGAAAACACGTCCTCAAAATCCTTGAGGTACTCCGGAATACCCTCCAGACTGACAGAAGACTCAAAGACAGATTTTGCGGGTGGCACACAAAAAACAGCTTTATAACAACAATCAGTACATTTAAGGCCCCACTTGACGATTTCTCTTTTTTCCCAATCGATCACTGGGTTGTGCCGTTGAAGCCACGGCATGCCCAATACCAGCCCAGCTGGCAATTTGTCCATCACAAAACATTTCATTTCCTCACAATGAGAGGAACCAATTTGCAGAAAAAAACTGTTAGAAACATAAAGAATCCCTGAACGGGTGAGAAGGGAAGAGTCGATGGCCTCAATTTTCAGTGGGGTCTCCAGCCTGACTGTCCCTATCTTGAGTTGGGAAAAGAGATCGGAGCTTATCAGATTGAGGGATGAACCGCAGTCTACCAATGCTGTAGAAACAAAGTGAATATTGTCTACTACCAGTTCAACTTCAAGCAAAATTTTAGGGCATGAGGAAAAAGGTACCTGAAGGTCTGGGCATCCTCCTCGACTATTACCCAGACCTAGTAGTTTCCTGTCGGCTTGGAGGATGACGGACACAATGGGCAATCCTTCTTCCAATGTCCCGATTCTCCACAATAAAAGCAGAGCTGTTTCTCTCGACGGCGTCTCCTCTCTTTTTCTTTGACTGCGGTGGCACCAATTTCCATAGGCACGGGACTGCCTCAACCTCTTTGCTGCCAGAAAATAAAGAGGTTTCAGATTGCATAACTCCTCTGGCCCTTAGCCGGCGATCCAGCCGTACTGCTTGGGTCATGGCCTCCTCCAGAGTGTCAGGAGGTGGATGCAGGGCCAAGGCATCCTGAAGGTGCTCAGACAGACCTCTACGGAAAAGTCCCCGGAAAAATCCATCGTCGGAACTCTGAGCAGTACCACTCCTCTGAGTGCCGACCCTGGTGTGCATTCATCACCATATCCTCAGCCATTCTAACCCTGTCAGATTCGTCATAAATGCGACCCAGGGCTTCAAAAAACACATCCACAGTCATACGTTCTGGGGCCGTGGGGGCAAGAGAGAACGCCCAGGCTTGTGGGGCACCCCGAAGTAAAGAAATAATTACCCCAACCCTCTGAAACTCTCCCCCGGAAGAACGAGGCCTCAGGGAAAAAAATAGTTTGCACCCTTCCTTAAAAGACATGAACTCCCTTTTATCCCCAGAAAAGGAGTCCGGCAGTTTAACAGGAGACTCCAGGGACGCAAGTGACATCCCTGCTTTCAGGACCGAGAGCCCCCGCAGAGACAGCTCCCTGCACTGTGTCCACCAACTGCTGCTGGGTGTGGGCCATAGTGCGCTGCTCCATATTTAACTTTTGAAACATTTGTGTCAGCTGCTTAACCTGGTCTGAGAGCGCCTGCATAGGGTCCATAATCCCAGCCCATACACACACACCTTTTCTCAGAGGGAGGGTAAAAAACGGTTATGGTCGTTTATAATGTCAGCAAGCAGCATGATAGAGCAGCCACTTACGAGAAAAGGGCAGGATACCAGGGAGGAGGGAGTCTACTCACTGTGGTGAGGGCCAGGAGCGCAGCGCTGGCAATGAGAGACCAGCTCCAGGACCTGTGAGGAGGGCGGAGCTGTGGTGAGACAGCCGAGATTCACAGGGCCTGCGGTCACGTGACCGGGAGTCAGAGAAGGTGGGCAGGGCCACGGGCGAGCCTCAGTAATGCTAGCAACTACCTGGAAATGATGTGGCTCAGAGGAATGGAATAGTCAGACAAGCAACCAGGTCATACACAGGGCGGGCAGAGAGGTACAAGAGGGGTATTCCAAGAGGGGTCAGTAATGTATCCAAGGGTCATACACAGGACAGACAGCGAAGTAGAAGAGAGGTATTCCAAGAGGGGTCAGTAACGTAGCCAAGGGTCATACACAGGACGGGCAGCGAGGTACAAGATCAACAAACAAGAGACGTTTACCGTGACAGGACCGAATCAAATACCAGACAGACAAACAACGATTGGCATGAAGCACAGGCAGGACAGGGTCAGGCACACTCAGCTAGGAGTATAAATGACAGAGGACAGCTCTACCATGAGGCTATAAAAACCCTCCCTGGACCCACAGTGAGGCTTTACAAGTTAACTCTTAAACATCCAACCCTGAAATCTCAATAAACCATGACAGTTCCTTTTTTGAACAGTATATATATATATATATATATATATTTATATATAAAGATAAATGTATGTGTGGTATATATATGCGGATACATATTTACAGTATATAATATACAGAATTGTGAGTCATTTAAAATACGATTTTCTTTTTTTTTAATTAGAATAACTAGATCAATTTCTTCATTCAAGAGATGGATAGCATGGTCTGTTTAATTAATTAAAATGAATCAATTATCTTCTGGCGAAAATTAAAATTATTAATCTTTGCCCAGCTGCTTGATTTTCATCAACAAGAGGACTGCTATGTAATTTAGTTCAGTTCTTGTTCAGCAGAGAAAAAAATATTGTAGCCGAGGATATTTCCAATGTTACTACTTAGCTAGCATTTAAATTAAATAGAAATCAGTTCGAAAAATACAAAGTAGAGATGAGCTAATCTTTGTAAATTTGAATTTGCCATAAATCTCATTACTGGAAAACATGTAATTGCATGTAAATTTGTGAAATGCGAATTGAATCTCACAATGTTCGAATTCGGGTTAAACTGTAAAATTTCAAAAAATTTCACACAAATTCAATCTTCAGCAGATTGATTCACTCATCTTTAATGCGAGGTCTATTTTTTTCATTGAAATAAAACTACTGAGGTAAACCTTTGCATGTATAAGTTAAGTCAAACATGATCACATTTGGTGATGTCAATATGAATGGCACATCATTGTTTTAGTCAGTGCAAGCGTGCCAAGCTTAAAAATTGAGAATACTGATGTTTTCAGAAAATATTTTCAGTTCAGGCCTTAATTTTCCAGTTCACTATGCTTATAACAATATCAAACTGGCATAGATTTTTATTTTAAAGCTGTGAAAAAAAAAGACATTTGTAAAAATGCTCCATTGATGGAGCCATCTGGAGGCTATTTTTGTCATTGTGAGCTGATGGTTTAAATTATACTAATTTTGGTTACATGTGACATTTTGACATTTTATTACATTATTTTTAAAGAGCTGTGATGATTAGAGATGAGCAAACCTTTCAAGGTTCGGTTAGGTTCAGATTCGCCGAAGGGTTCGACAAAAGTATCCAAACACCATTAGATTCAATGGGAGGCTTAAGGGGTGACAAAAAGCTTCCTAAACAGCTAAAACTAGGGGCAGACACCAGGAAAAGTGGCATCAATTGACCCACAGTAGAAATTTGCAAATAGCTCACAAGCAGTCAGCCATGGACCATGCATAAGATATCAAGGTCTGGCCCAGCATTTTCAGCTTGATACTGAAGTTTCAATGAAGACCTGGTGGCTAAGGGAGTGGTGTAAGACTTCATACCTGGGAGACACACACCTCATGCAACATCTTCAATCTTTTTTTATTATTCCAGCCATACTCAGATTGCACAAACATCATTTTTTTAGACTACTATTGATAGAAAAATGTAAGAATAGTATTACAGGTAGTTGACTAATTAAGTGACCCACAGTAGAACCTGTTATAATGGCACACAAGCAGTCATCCATGGGCCACGCATGATGTATCAGGCTCTGGCCCAGAATTTATAACTTGGAAGTGAAGTTTTAATGATGACCTGGTGGTTAAAGGTGTGGTTAAAGCTTTCTTGGCTGGGAGACCTCACATCTAATGCAACACCTCTAATTTTTTCTATTCCAACAACACTCAGATGGCACAAACAGCTTTAAATTATAGCTTCAATTAAAATGAGGTGGGTGAGGGACCGATGTAAGCTTGCTGTGCTGGTAGCCCTGATACCTCATGCAACATCTTAACGTGATTTTTGATCAGCCAAACTCAGGTGGCGCAAATATCAACTTGGCATACCAAAAATGTTATACAAATTTAAGTATAGTAACACAGCTAGTTGACTAAAAGTAATTGCAGGACTGTCAGTCTGGGAGCCCCACTGCAACACACATGAACAAGACCCAACCTGGAGTACAAAAATTTCCCCAAATTATTGACAAATATCACTAACATGTCATCAATTTCACAAAGTAGAAATATTTTAATTGTGCAGTTTTTTGAAAACTTCAGTTACTCGACTACCTTTCTTTGGCAGCCACACAGCAGTATTATTATTATTATTATTATTTATTTATTGTTATAGCACAATTTATGTTAAAAGGGTATACATAATGAAAACAAGTACAAAATTATTAAACAATACAAGTCACTGAAACAGGAGGAGAGAGGACCCTGCCTGTGAGGGATCACAGTCTACAAAGGATAGGTGAGGATACAATAGGTGAGGCTAGAGCTGCTTGTGCAGTGGTATGGTGAAGCGATGGTTAGTGTAGGTTGTAGGTTTGTCAGAAGAGGTATTTATTTAGGTTCTTTTTCAAGATTCCCATGGTAAGTAAGAGCATGATATTTTGAAGAACGTAGTTCCAGAGTAGAGGGGATCTATGGGAGAAAATTAGTATGCGATTGTGGGAAGAGTAGATAAAAGGGGAGTAAAGTAGGAGATCTTGTGACAATCACAGATTGCATTCAGATAACTATCAGGACACTAGGTTACAGATGTATGGCGGAAACAGGCTTTGGATCGCTTTGTATGCCAAACTTAGATCTCAGAACCAGAGTCTCTGGGCAATGGGGAGCCAATGCAGGGATTGACAGAGGGGAGAAGCCAGCGAAAAGTGGGGTGACAGGTGGATTAGTCAAGCAGCAGAGTTTAGGATAAATTGGACGGGTGTGATAGTGTTATAAGGGAAACCTCAGAGCAGGAGGTTGCAGTAGTCAAGAGAGGAAATTACAAGGACATGAGCTAGTGTTTTTGCAGAATCACGGTTGATGAATCTGCGGATTTGTGAGATATTTTTGAGTTGAAGTTGCAAGAAGGGTAAAGGGCTTAGATTTGAAGGAGAGATCATAGTCAAGTCACTGATTTTGAAGGATTGGTTAGTGGGGAGGTTGAATGAGATGGCGGATAGATAATGAATTTGGTATTATCCATGTTAAGTTTGAGAAACCTAGCAGATAAGATAGAGGAAATAAAGGACTGACATTGTGGGATTCTAATAAGGATGTGACATAAGGTCCAGAATCGTAGATCTGTGTGTCATTAACATAAATGTGATAATGAGCTGTCCCAGGCAGAAGGTATAGTTGGAGTGGAGCAGGAGTCCTAAAACTGAAACTTGGGGGCACTGACAGATAGGGACCAAGATGAGGAGGCGGTGTATGAGTGGGAGACACTGAATGTCCTGTCTGTTAGGTATGAGGAACTACAAGTTAAGGCCAAGTCTGTGATGCCAAGAGATTAGAGAGTCTGTAGAAAGAGGGTGTAGGGTTGAGCAGGTTTGCAGGATGCAGTGACGAGACACTAGACGACTGATGGTTTGCAAAATAACTATTATCTAGCTTTAGCCACTGGGCTTGTTTGAACAAACATACAATTGCGAACCAAACAAACAGTCCACGCAGGGACTCAACAATCTTATTCAAATTCTAAAGCCACTTAGCCTTCCAGGGACTGCTGGTTTCGTGAGCGTGGCTGCGTTGAGGTCGCTGAGGCAGCTGTCCTGAAGTCTCGCTTCCCCAGGAAGGAATGGGGCTCAACAGGCCCTGAAGAAAGTGATGACGGTGGGGCGCAACAGGCCCTGAAGAAAGCAGTACTGTTGGGGCGCAACAGGCCCTGAAGAAAGCGCTGCCGCTGGGGCGCAACAGGCCCTGAAGGAAACGCTGCCGCTGGGGCGCAACAGGCCCTGAAGAAAGCACTGCCGCTGGGGCACGACAGGCCTTGAAGGAAACGCTGCCGCTGGGGCGCAACAGGCCCTGAAGAAAACGCTGCCGCTGGGGCGCAACAGGCCCTGAAGAAAGCGATGCCGCTGGGGCACAACAGACCCTGAAGAAAGCGATGCCGTTGGGGTGCAACAGGCCCTGAAGAAAGCACTGCCGTTGGGGCACAACAGGCCCTGAAGGAAATGATGGAGGTGGCGCGCGGTGATGACGCAGTTCCCCAGATGACCTGTAGCCATCCTTTATCAAGGAGTCTCTCCCAAAGCCAGGGTAGCGAGCCTTTTATCTCGCCTGTGACGAGGTGGCGTATCTTCAGGCCGGTGACGGTGACGGCGTGATGGGGGAAGGCTGGGGGGAAGTGCCCAGGCCTCTGTGGCCTGGTTACGGGTACTCACGGCCACAACCTGAGGTAAACTTCCTCTCTCGCCAAGGCTGGGGGTAGCGGGGATGCTTCTCTCAGAACGGGAGCGGGGAGCAGTCTCTGGGAACAGTCTCTCACGTCTCTCTTGTCGGTAAATGTCCAGCTTTTTCCTCGCAGGCTCCTCTCTGTGCCCCTGCAAGTCACCCTGCGTCCTGCCTTCACTCTCTCTCTTCCCCAACTGCCACTTCAGCGCGTCCCCTGCTACTTTTACCCTAGCCCCGCCCCCTGTTGCCCTGACAACGTCAGTCGCATGTCTCCCTTTGTAATCCTCCTGATGTGATTCCTTCAATAACTCTGATGGCGGTCCCCTTGGTTCCGGCCCAATCACTATATGGGGGTCCTCCTCCCCACATTCCCCCACCCTGTAAGCTCGCCAGTCCTCGGGCGAGGGAGTTAGTCTATTGAGATTGGCCTGTAAAGGTGTCAATATTCATTGCCATACGAACTGGTCTTGTTCATATCGTTCGGGGGGTTTGCCGGCTGTTGACCTCTCGGAGCGTCTAAGTTCGACTGGGGTGTAATCTTCTGGGGTGGTGGACGTCGGTGGGCTGCATGATGCCGGTGGGTTAATTGTGTCAACTGGCTCATTATTGGGTGAAGGGCCCTTGGGAAGTCCAAGCATATGGACTCCGGTTCGGATGTCTTCGGGACAGATTCCAGTTGCTTCGGGTCGGTGGAAATACACAGGCGTAACATATTACGATGCACAATGTGGGTGGGCAGTGTTTCATCCTGCTCGGGCCGTATTTCGTACACAGGTCCTTCTGGATGGATACGGCGTAGTACCCGATAAGGACTCTCTTCCCAACGTGACTCCAGTTTATTCTGGGGGCGTTGATCTAGTACAAGCACATGGTCCCCGCTTTGGAGATGGGGAGGGGAGGTTGTCTTCTTCCCTGGGTGTTCCCAGTCTTGAAGTTTGGTAAGTACAATTCGGTAAAGCCTGTGGCGATGATTTCGGACCCAAGACGACACTCTGGTCCAGGACCGAGGCTCTTCGGGATCCAACTCTACCTCCCATCGGGCGATGCCTGCTACCATGACGGTGATTGACACATTATTCAATGATGGGACAGTAGTAGTCCCATCATCCAGCTAATGTGTTGAATGTAAAAAAAAAACATGCTACATACATACTACATGCTACATACATACTACATACATGCTACATACATGCAACATACATGCAACATACATACTACATACATGCTACATACATACTACATGCATGCAACATACATGCATACTACATATGTACTACATGCATGCAACATGCATACTACATATATACTACATGCATGCAACATACATACATACTACATATATACCACATGCATGCAACATGCATACTACATATATACTACATGCATGCAACATACATATATACTACATATATACTGCATGCAACATGCCTACTACATATATACTACATGCATGCAACATACATACATACTACATATATACTACATATATACCACATATATACTGTACTACATGCATGCAACATACATACAACATATACTACATGCATGCAACATACATACATACTACATATATACTACATGCATGCAACATGCATACTACATATATACTACATGCATGCAGCATACATACATTCTACATATATACCACATGCATGCAACATGCACACAACATATATACCACATATATAAATACTGCATGCATGCAACATACATATATACTACATATATACTACATGCAACATGCGTACTACATATATACTACATGCATGCGACATACATATACTACATATATACTGCATGCAACATGCATACTACATATATACTACATGCATGCAACATACATACATACTACATATATACCACATGCATGCAACATGCATACTACATATATACCACATGCATGCAACATACATATATACTACATATATACTACATGCAACATGCATACTACATATATAGTACATGCATGCAACATACATAGATACTTCATATATACCACATGCATGCAACATGCTTACTACATATATACTACATGCATGCAACATACATACTACATATATACCACATGCCTGCAACATGCATACTACATATATACTACATGTATGCAACATACATGCTACATATATACCACATGCATGCAACATGCACACAACATATATACCACATATATACTGCATGCATGCAACATATATATATATATATATATATACACACTACATGCATACTACATATATACCACATGCATGCAACATACATACTCCATATATACCACATGCATACTATATATATACCACATATATACTGCATGCATGCAACATAATATATACTACATATATACTACATGCAACATGCATACTACAGATATACTACATGCATGCAACATACATACTACATATATACCACATGCATGCAACATACATACTACATATATACCACATATATACTACATTCATGCAATATACATACATACATACAACATATATACTACATGCATGCAACATACATACATACATACTACATATATACTACATGCATGCAACATGCATACTACATATATACTACATGCATGCAACATACATACATACTACATATATACCACATGCATGCAACATGCATACTACATATATACCACATATATACTACATGCATGCAACATACATATATACTACATGCATACTACATATATACTACATGCATGCAACATACATACTACATATATACCACATGCATGCAACATGCATACTACATATATACCACATATATACCACATGCATGCAACATGCATAC
Organism: Dendrobates tinctorius; assembly: GCF_039654945.1. Classification (NCBI taxonomy): domain Eukaryota; kingdom Metazoa; phylum Chordata; class Amphibia; order Anura; family Dendrobatidae; genus Dendrobates; species Dendrobates tinctorius. The sequence goes on from NW_027361690.1 coordinate 14,290,608, forward strand.
TACATATATACTACATGCATGCAACATACATATATACTACATATATACTGCATGCAACATGCATACTACATATATACTACATGCATGCAACATACATACATACTACATATATACCACATGCATGCAACATGCATACTACATATATACCACATATATACTACATGCATGCAACATACATATATACTACATATATACTACATGCAACATGCATACTACATATACAGTATACTACATGCATGCAACATACATATATACTACATATATACTACATGCAACATGCATACTACATATATACTACATGCATGCAATATACATACTACATATATACCGCATGCATGCAACATGCATACTACATATATACCACATATATACCACATGCATGCAACATGCTTACTACATATATACTACATGCATGCAACATACTACATATATACCACATGCCTGCAACATGCATACTACATATATACTACATGCATGCAACATACATGCTACATATATACCACATGCATGCAACATGCACACAACATATATACCACATATATACTGCATGCATGCAACATATATATATATATATATATATTACATGCATACTACATATATACTACATGCATGCAACATACATACTACATATATACCACATGCATGCTACATATATACCACATATATACTGCATGCATGCATACTACATATATACTACATGCATGCAACATACATACTACATATATACCACATGCATGCAACATGCATACTACATATATACCACATATATACTACATGCATGCAACATACATATATACTACATGAAACATGCATATTACATATATACTACATGCATGCAACATACATACATACTACATATATACCACATGCATGCAACATGCATACTACATATATACCACATATATACTGCATGCATGCAACATACATATATACTACATATATACTACATGAAACATGCATATTACATATATACTACATGCATGCAACATACATTCTACATATATACCATATGCATGGAACATGCATATGACATATATACCACATATATACTACATGCATGCAACATACATATATACTACATATATACTACATGCAACATGCATACTACATATGTACCACATATATACTACATGCATGCAACATACATATTTACTACATGCAACATGCATACTACATATATGCCACATGCATGCAACATACATATATACAACATATATACTACATGTATGCAACATACATATATACAACATATATACTACATGCAACATGCATACTACATATATACTACATGCATGCAACATATATATATATATACTACATATATACTACATGCAACATACATACTACATATATACTACATGCATGCAACATACATACATACTACATATATACTACATGCATACTACATGCATACTACATATATACCACATGCATATATACTACATGCATGCAACATACATTTATAAACATATATACTACATGCATACTACACATATACCACATATATACTACATGCATGCAACATACATAAATACAACAAATATACTACATGCATGCAACATGCTTACTACATATATACCACATATATACTACATGAATGCAACATACAACATATATACTACATGCATGCAACATACATATATACTACATATATACTACATGCAACATGCATACTACATATATACCACATGCATGCAACATGCATACTACATATATACCACATATATACTACATGCATACTACATATATACCACATGCATGCAACATACATATATACAAGATATATACTACATGCATGCAACATACATATATACAACATATATACTACATGCATGCAACATACATATATACAACATATATACTACATGCAACATACATACTACTTATATACTACATATATACTACATGCATGCAACATACATATATACTACATGCAACATACATGCTACATATATACTACATGCATGCAACATACATACTACATACATACTACATATATACTACATGCATACTACATATAAACCACATGCATGTGGTATATATGTAGTATGCATGTAGTATATATGTAGCATGTATGTTGCATGCATGCAGTATATATGTAGTATGTTGCATGTAGTATATATGTATGTTGCATGCATGTAGTATATATATTGTATATATGTATGTTCCATGCATGTGGTAAATATGTAGTATGCATGTAGTATATATGTGGTATATATATAGTATGCATGTTGCATGCATGTGGTATATATGTTGTATATATGTATGTTCCATGCATGTGGTATATATGTAGTATGCATGTAGTATATATGTGGTATATACACTCACTGGCCACTTTATTAGGTACACCTGTCCAACTGTGTGTTAAGACTTAATTTCTAATCAGCCAATCACATGGCGGCAACTCAGTGCATTTAGGCATGTAGACATGGTCAAGACAATCTCCTGCAGTTCAAACCGAGCATCAGTATGGGGAAGAAAGGTGATTTGAGTGCCTTTGAACGTGGCATGATTGTTGGTGCCAGAAGGGCTGGTCTGAGAATTTCAGAAACTGCTGATCTACTGGGATTTTCACGCACAACCATCTCTAGGGTTTACAGAGAATGGTCCGAAAAAGAAAAAAAATCCAGTGAGCGGCAGTTCTGTGGCCGGAAATGCCATGTTGATGCCAGAGGTCAGAGGAGAATGGGCAGACTGGTTCGAGCTGATAGAAAGGCAACAGTGACTCAAATTGCCACCCGTTACAACCAAGGTAGGCAGAAGAGCATCTCTGAACGCACAGTGCGTCGAACTTTGAGGCAGATGGGCTACAGCAGCAGAAGACCACACTGGGTACCACTCCTCTCAGCTAAGAACAGGAAACTGAGGCTACAATTTGCACAAGCTCATCGAAATTGGACAGTAGAAGATTGGAAAAACGTTGCCTGGTCTGATGAGTCTCGATTTCTGCTGCGACATTCGGATGGTAGGGTCAGAATTTGGCGTAAACAACATGAAAGCATGGATCCATCCTGCCTTGTATCAACGGTTCAGGCTGGTGGTGGTGGTGTCATGGTGTGGGGAATTTTTTCTGGGCACTCTTTGGGCCCCTTGGTACCAATTGAGCATCGTTGCAACGCCACAGCCTACCTGAGTATTGTTGCTGACCATGTCCATCCCTTTATGACCACAATGTACCCAACATCTGATGGCTACTTTCAGCAGGATAATGCGCCATGTCATAAAGCTCGAATCATCTCAGATTGGTTTCTTGAACATGACAATGAGTTTACTGTACTCAAATGGCCTCCTCAGTCACCAGATCTCAATCCAATAGAGCATCTTTGGGATGTGGTGGAACGGGAGATTCGCATCAGGGATGTGCAGCCGACAAATCTGCGCCAACTGTGTGATGCCATCATGTCAATATGGTCCAAAATCTCTGAGGAATGCTTCCAGCACCTTGTTGAATCTCTGCCACGAAGAATTGAGGCAGTTCTGAAGGCAAAAGGGGGTCCAACCCCTTACTAGCATGGTGTACCTAATAAAGTGGCCAGTGAGTGTATATAGTATGCATGTTGCATGCATGTGGTATATATGTAGTATGTATGTATGTTGCATGCATGTAGTATATATATAGTATATATGTAGTATGCATGTTGCATGCATGTGATATATATATGTATGTTGCAAGCATGTAGTATATATGTAGTATGCATGTTGCATGCATGTAGTATATATGTTGTATGTATGTATGTATGTTGCATGCATGTAGTATATATGTAGTATGTATGTAGCATGTAGCATGTATGTAGTATGTATGTGGCATGTAGTATGTTTGTAGTATTTTTATTTTTTTTACATTCAACACATTAGCCGGATAATGGGACTACTACTGTCCCATCATTGGCTAATGTGTCAATCACCGTCATGGTAGCAGGCATCGCCCGATGGGACTTGTCGTCCCATCGGACGATGCCTGCACAGACCCCCGCCGCCTGCACAGACCCCCAGACAGTCAGCACAGCCCCCCGGCAGGCCAGTACAGACCCCCGGCAGTCTGCACAGACCCCCGGCAGGCCGGCACAGACACCCAGGCAGGCCGGTACAGACCCACCAGAAGGCACGAACTGACGGCGCATCATGATGCGCACAGACCACGCATCATGATGACGTCATTTCGGCAGCCAAACAGAGCCACAACAGTGGCTCATTGCATTATGGGAACTTCCGATTCCGATATCCGATATTGAAAAAATATCGGTACTCTGTAAATATTACCTTCTTTGTGTGTCTCAGACTACTCAGGTCTCTTCATCAGGCTATAGACTATAGTCTATAGCTGATGAAGAGACCTGAGTAGTCTCAAAAGCTTGCAATTTGCTGCCATCTTTTCAGTTAGCCCTTAAACAGTATCAACCACTGAGGACTCTCAACTCCAAAGGGTAAGGGATGGCAATTCTGAGGACATGAAGTGTGGAAGCAAGTCAGAAAAGTGGTCAAGGAAGTGGGTGGATGAGCCTAGGGGATGGTGTACGACCGCTACTCTGAGGGCGAGGGGATGGAAGACCCTGATGGTGCGAACTCCAAAATAAGAATGGCCTACAATCAGCCTGTATTTATCAATTTTTTAAAAAACAAAGTTTTTGGTGTCAGCGAGGATTGTAGGGTTATCATGGAGCTAACAGTTATCATACGGTGATATATGCACATATTCTATGCATTGCAATTCGGAGGTGCATAGGTTGTATGCTCACTATTAGGTTTCCAAGAACTAATTATTGTGAAAGCCTGCAGCCTCCTCAGTTGATCGTCGCCCAAGTGTGTATTTGTCTGGATGATAATGGGACAGGTGTGAGCTCTTCGCTCCAAAGATCACAGTCGATGTTTTTTAGTGACTCCCGACCTGTGATCTCTGTGATAATTGGATGGCCAATCCAATCTGTTGACCATGGAATTGCAGTCTTTCCACCATGTGGATACAGACGGGTATCCAAGAGCTGATGGCCATTGTGGTTCCCCAATACCAGTTGCCCAGTCGCCATTACTTACTACACCAGCATGTTGCAGACAACATCACCCGTTCCTAGAAAAAATCTTTGTGTGACAGGGTGCATTTCAGCACTGACACCTGAACGAGCAAGCATGGACAGGGACATTACATCTCGCTGACTGGGCACTCGCTGACTCTGGTGGCTGTTGGAGATTTGTGTATGGAGAACTAAACCATTGCACACAATAAGAAGGAGAACTAAACTACTAGACTACAGGGCTTGGTGAAATAAACTACTAATTACCAAAAGTTGGATAACTAAACCACTATACACCAGAAGATGGAGAACAAACCAATAGACAACAGTAGTTGGAGGACTAAACTACTGAAAACCTAGTTTTGGAGAACTAAACCACTACACACCAAGGGATGATAAACTAAAACACTAGACACCAAGGTGTCACTAGACAGCAAATCTTGGAGTCCCCAAGGTTGCTTGACAAACCACTGTATGTAACCCTTCCTCCACTGCTTCTGCCTCCTCCACCTTCTGTAGGTATTCCACCTGTGCCCTCAACCTCTCCCTTAATGACACACACTTTCCCCCCACTATCGTACTGCACAGCCAGGGAAGAGTGCTGTCAGGCAGTGTTTAAACTCATATGTTTTGGAGAACGCAGTCACACAGCTCAAGCATTGTGGACGGCTATCTGGGCAAGGTAGAACAATGGCTGTACCCACTGAACCTGGAGCCAGTGAAGGCCTTCTGCATTAACGGCGCATTCTTGGTGGCAGATCTACACAGGGCAACCTCACACTCGTGCCTTGCATGGCTCACGTCTTCAGCGTTCTGGTACAGCAATTTCTATGACACTATCCCAGCCAGGATGTGCTGCTGCAGAAAGCCCAGCTGCTGTGTGCTCATTTCTGGCATCTACACCACTCGTGGTCATCGACTTACATTGCTATAGAGGCCTTTCTGGCTACCAGTTAACCAGCTTATATGAGCTTTGCCAACACTGTGGAATTACACTGTGCACATGTTGCAGTGACTGTAGCAGCAGTGATGACTCCAGATAAAGTATTTCATTTTGCATGGTCTGGCCCAATGCAGTACGAACATGTAGCAAAATCTTGCTTGCTGAGTGGGCATAGATGAAGGACATCTGCACCCTTTTGCACAGTTTCAAAATGGCTACTAAGACAGCGCTGATGTTGACATCACCCGCATCACTATTTCGGTCATCTGCATACTGGATCATGCTTTGAATAGTCTGCAGGAGGAGGTGGTGCTCGCAGAGGAAGTTGAGGAAGCAAAGAAGGGTGCGGATGTAATAATATCACTAACTTTTAGACTGTCATTGCAGAGGCGGGTGCCATGGGAAAGTGGATTATAGCAATTGAGAGGGGCTCTATGTACCAGACAAATTGTTATTAAAGGTGCAGGAGCAGAGGAACAAATGGAGGAGGACAAGAAGGAATGAATACTTCTCTGTTGTCCATGGTTGGCGGGAGAGGACAGAGGAAGCAAGCATAAGTCTTTCCCCACCACCAACACAACATGTACTGGGACTTCATGGACGTAGCCGACACATGAGCGCCTTTTTGTTGCACTACCTGCAACATGATTGTTGGCCATATTGTTAGGATTAGAAATAGTGCTGATTACTGGTTGCCACTCTGTTAGATCCGTGATACAAGAGTAAATTTAGTCTAATGGTTCACCCCCTCAAAAGGGACATGCGCATGCTGGAAAATTGAAACACGCTTGTAGAAAATCTTAAGTCTGATCTTTCACAAGACAGCTGTGAGGCACACAGTGTGCATCACAGTTATATACTTGCAACCATCGTAACATCGAGTCATCAATGCAAAAACATTAGCAGCAGCAGTGTAAGTGCCAGAGGCAGCATGGTGGCTTAGTGATTAGCACTGCAGCCTTGCAGCACTGAGATCTTGGGTTAAAACTCCACCAAGGACAACATCTGCAAGGAGTTTGCATGTTCTCCCCGTATTTGCGTGGGTTTCCTCCAGTTACTCTGGAATTCTCCCACACTCAAAAGATATACTGATAGGAAATTTAGATTGTGAGCCCCCAATAGGGACAGTTCCAAAAATGTCTGTAAAGTGCTGTGTAATTAATGGCGCTCTATAAATTAGTAAAATAGCTAAAAATTAAAATATTCAATTTATGTGAGTCGTTTCACAATTTTTTTTAGACAAACCATTGCAGCAACAGAACAGAGTACAAGTCTGACACATAATAAATGAATGGAGATGATGGTGTAGGAGTATTTCAAACTCAATATCAATGCCATCAGTGGGGGTTTGGACCCTTTGCATTTTGGTCTTCAAAAATGGAAAAGTGGCCTGAGCTTGTCTGTTACACCTAGGAAGTTTTGTCATGCATGTCAGACCGTCTTCTCTCAGAAAGTGTCTTCATCATTGCTGGTGGTGTCCTGATGGATAAGCTCATCCACCTGTCCCCTGAAAGTGTAGACCGCCTAACTTTCATAAAGATGAACAAGTCATGGACCTCCAATGATTTTTGCATCTCAGTCGCAGACTGGGCAGACTAGGCAATTGTGTCATTTTTAGTGTGCTGCATTGATCTCACTATATTGCAGTCTGTAACATCTTTCTCATGGCTTCTGTGCCTGCTGTTGCTACAAAACCTTTTATGAAATATGAAGACTCCAAGTTGGGTCTCAATCTGGTGGGCTGCCTGTAGTGGAAGGGTTGCCAGAGCCTTGTACTATTTCTAGTGTGGGGAAGTTGATAATGTCTGTAAAGCGCTGTGGAATTAATGATGCTATATAAGTGAGTAACATAAATAAATACAATAAATTGATGCCAATTTACTGGTGTCTGCTCCTAATTTTTTTCAAATGTTTGGACACTTAAACCTTCATTTGTCTTGCCTGAATTTGGCAGGGCTCTCAGACCACCAGGCCTATACCTGTCACTCATCCACCAATTACTGGCCAATGTTTAAGCTACAGAAGCTGCTACAAGCTCTGTCCCAGGCCCTGTCCCATGCTGAAATGTGAAATGTGGCCATCTGGCTGAAGCATACAATTAGCACAAATGTGGATTCCTGGCTGGAGAAAAACTAGCAGCACTAAAAATTTATATACCGCATTTTTCGGATTATAAAATGTACTTTTCTCCCCAAATTTCGGGGGGGGGGAAATGGAGGTACATCTTATAATGCATATATACCTTATTGGTACCATTGCAGCATTCCACAGGTTGTGATGAGGGGGTGTCCAGCTGTGCTGTTGGTGCCTGGTGCTGCTGCGGGGGTCTCCGGCGGTGGTGTGTGGGTCTCCGATACTGGTGCAAGGGTCTCTGGTGCTGCCGGGGCTCTGCCGACATTTTGTGAAAGGCCAGAGCTCCGGCAATCCCATGGTTTCCTGCGCGGTGGACTCTGGGAAAAATGGCCGCCGGAGGTAGCGCATGCGCAGATGGAGATATCGACATCAAGATCTCGGGAGATGAGATCTCAGCGCTGATAAAGGTAATGGACAATAAGATCCTACATAGAAAAGTAGCCACTCACTCATGATTTAAACATAAAATATTATTTTAATAGATAGATTATAAAAAAGTCTAAAAAATAGGTGGTGACAAACAACAGTTAATGCATGAAAATTACAGAAAATATGTGGGAACTCAGGTAGGTAAATAATAGCTAAAATGCTAGTTTTTTTCAGTCACTACTAAATTAAGGACAAATACATATGAAAGGGTGCCATTGACCAAGAAATGCTAATGCTAGTTTGCACTGCAAAAGCCACTCCCAATCCCCCCCATGAAATTCAACCCAGAAACACCATGTCATACATAGACAGATATATAAAAAAAGTAGCTGGACTGTATCAACAAGAGGCTTACAACAAATGTAATAATTGGATTAGTGAAAACAAGACTCATTTAGCTTAAGGTCCCCCTCATGGACCTTAGGCCAAAGAGTAAAAAAAAGTCCCCTTGGGTGCTTATGCAAACATGGACATATTTCTTAAAGTGATGGAGAATGACCTAAAAAGACTGGGCAGAAATAACCCCAGTATTCCATCAAATCTACGTTAAGATGAATAGGAGGCATTAGACAGCATTAGAGAAAAATGAGAGCTTTGTCCTTAAGCCATCTGACAAAGGCAATTTGGTCATCCTCTGCCACAAGAAATATGTTACGATTAGAGTTGAACGACTTTGGTCAGATCGGGTTTCAAGAAACAAAATTTGTTTCAGATGAAACTGGTCCGACTAGGGTAAAAAAAGTCGGAGTTTCATCTGAAACACGACCGCAATGCAAGTCAATGGGAAATAAAGGTCGGCATTGAGCGGATGACATTCATCCACTCAATGCCGACTTTTAATCCCCATTGACTTGCATTGGGGTCGGGTTTCGGACGAAACTCCGACTTTTTTTGCCCTAGTCAGACCAGTTTCATCTGAAACAACTTTTGATTCATGAAACTCGATCCGACCAAAGTCGCTCAACTCTAGTTACGATGTGTAAATCGATTTTTGATGACAAAGATACATATGAGATATTGTCAGGTAATCCTACTAAGGAATACACTGAGACCCTTTTGAAAATACTAGATAAAGAATTGGATGAAAGACTGATTTCTGAGAATTAACCTCTTCACCACCTTGGATTTTTCCATTTTTGAGTTTTCGTTTTTTGCTCCCTTTCTTCCCAGAGGCATAACTTTTTATGGCATATTTTTCTTACAATATTGCCATATAAGGACTTGTTTTTGTGGGACGAGTTGTTTTGCCATATAGTGCACTGGAAGACGGGGGAAAAAATTAAAGCGCCGTGAAATTGCAAAAAAAAAGTGCAATTTCACAATTAAATTTTGTTTTGCTTTTTACTTTGCTCCCTAAATGCTTAAACTGACCTGCCATTATGATTCTCCAGGTCATTACGAGTTCACAGACACCAAACATGTTTACGGTAGGTTCTTTTTTATTTAAGTGGTGAAAAAAAATCCAGTTTCTTTAAAAAAAAAAAAAAAGTCGCCATTTTCTGAGACACGTAAGGTCTCCATTTTTCATGATTTATAGCTGGGTTAGAGCTTGGTTTTTGCTTGCCAAGCTGATATTTTTATTAATACCATTTTGGTGGCGATACAATCTTTTGATCGCTCATTGACCAAAAAAATCATTATTTTGTCATTTTGATTTTTTTTCTCATTATGCGTTTTACCGATCGGATAAATTCTTTTCTGCTTATATAGCTCGAGAGATTCTGAAAGTGGCAATACCCGCAGCAAACAGGGGCAGCAAACCTTAGACTTAATATACTTTACGTCTAAGGTTGGAAAGGGGTTAATATAGATTTATGTCTCCAAAGTATCCCACAATTCCAACATTCTATGCTCTTCCAAAAGTGCAAAGAATCTTACCCCTCTTAAGAAGCGACCCATTGATTCAGACATGAGCTCTCTAAGTCAAAATGTTGCCATCTATATTGACAACATCCTACGCCCTTTTGTAACCATGATGCCTTCGTATGTGCAGGATACATCGGATCTACTGTTAAAAATTGTCGGTGTCACAGCAGAGAAGGAAACATTCTTGGGTTTGATTGATTTTGAGACCCTTCATAGTACTCAATGGGTCTCAAAGCCTTGGATTTTTATCACAAAACAAGGGTTGAATGCTTCACCTTACACAATGATTTTGTTTTAGAATTTATGAGGTTCATACTAACTCATAATTACTTTTTATTCAACAGTATAACTTTCACCAGTGCATGGAGATATTCACTGGGTTGCTCTTGTGCACCATCATATGCCCTCCACCTTGTGGGTTGGTGGGAGGAATCTGTTGTTTTCCTGAGGAAGACAGATTGTGGTCATGGAAACCTGTTATGAATGAGTCACCGGAGAAGGAAAAAACAAAAATGCAAGCTAAGTCCAGAAAACAGGAGAGGTTGGTAGCTAGCGGATTGCAGACCCCTGATCCTATTACAACAACTAACAGTAGCCGTGGAGTGTTCCTACGGTGGTCCTAGACGCCTCTTCACAGCCAGAGAACTAAATAAGCATAAAGAAAGAAAGGGGAAATCTAAACTGCCCCAGAGCAGACCCCAAAGCAATAGACAGCCCCCAACATGTATTGTCGGTGAAAACAGATGAAAACACAAACACAGACAGAAAGACAGGCAGAGTAAACGATGGGGCCCAACTAACTAGATAGGAAAGGACAGAAAAGATGCTGGCTGCAATCCGCAAAAACCCTACCAAAAATGTCCCAACACGTCTGATAGGAAAAACGGCCCGAAGTCACTAGACTTCAAAATCCCTATATCAGCTCTCCGATATATTCTGAAGACAGAGCAAAATAGATTTAACCGATCAGGGACAAAAATGGAAATTCAGCAGAGCCCCAGCCGGGGCTGGCAGAACACAAAACTAAGCAAATCAGACAAAATCTCATGGAACAATAACAGAGCAAAACTTAGCTTTAGAAGACAGGAACTGAACTGGAGGCCAGAGATCAGAGCAGAGAAATCACCAGCAACCCTACAGGGCGTCGGCTGCCTTATATCCACTCAGAGATTCCAGATGTGCAATCACAATCCACCTGTTCAGGTGACAGGTTTCTCCCATCCAAATAAGTTTCACCACCTCCTTTCACCAGCAGAGGGAGTTCATTGGACATCAAAGGTGAATGAGAAAATGAGCTCACAACAGAAACCCTCAGCATTGTACAGATACATAGATGACATCCTTGTAATATGGACTGGATCAAAAGATGAATTTGGTAAGTTCTCACAAGAGCTTGATGTTAACAGCATAGGCTTAAGTTTCCCAGCAGAGTGTAATCTATGGGAATTTGCTTTCCTTGATATGAAAATAGTTAAGAATACCCAAGATATTCTGAGTACCAGAATCTTTCTCAAGCCAACAGCCACAAATGCCCTTCTTCAGTGGGATAGTCCCAGTCCAGTCCTACTGAGGAAGGGCATTACTAAGGGTCAATTCCTATGAGTTAGAAGAAATTGCTAAGAGGTGGAAACCTTCAGAGCAACAGCATTTGACCTCAGAGAAAGGTTTAGACAGTGAGGCTACCCTAATGAGACAGTAAATACAGCCTATAAATATGCCCTAGGTAGAGACAGACAATCTCTTTTACAACCCCCCCAAAAAAGGAGAGCAACAATACACTAAGCATTATCAGTACATATGATAGTCAGGCAAACCAAATCTTTAGGATTCTCAATTAACATTGGGGTATCTTTCAAGTTGATGTCGATCTTGTGGACATCAATCCAAGTGACCCAAAAGTCACATTTAGGAAAGGACTATCTTTAAAAGATCAGCTTATACATAGTCACTATATCAAACCGAAACGAGAGGGAAGCTGGCTTCACAGAAAGATGTGTGGGACCTTTTAGTGTGATAGTTGCTCTTTCTGCAATTAGGTTGTGCTTTGTAAAAGCTTTACCACTGCTTCTACAGCAAAGAGATTTTTTTATTAAATACTTTGCCAACTGTAAGACCAGTGGGATTGTAAATATGGCCACTTGTCCCTGTGCCCAAAATGATACAGGATAAACTAAGCAGTAACTAACAAAACATATTAGTGAACATTCTGATGATGTGAGACCCCCATAGACCATCATATTGGGGATTGTCATCAGGGAAATGGGGATTTTTTTTTCATTCTGTGCTCTAGAAGTCATCAGACAAAATAGGAGGCAGGGGGACTGGGACAAACTTATTTTACATAAATAAACTCAGTGGATACTCAGGATTGAGTCAGTTTTCCGCAAGGGATTGAACAAACAATTAACGTATGGTTGTTTCATTTGAATACACCCTAAATCTGTATCCCCGCAAAAAGCCTAATATATATGCAAAAAGCCAGCCTTATTAGGCATACTCCTATGAGAGAGATTATGCTTTCGTTTCTGGGTCCTATTATGGTCATCAGAGTCTGTTTTTATAGGACAAGTGTGGTGGACAGTACCAAAATTACTCTGTCTGGGGAAGTATCTGAAGAAATATCAGGCTACGGCTCCGAGAGTATAACTCTCAAATGTCTGACTAGGACAAGTTATCATCATTGTTGTTCACATCTGGTCACTAAGATGGTTTGCTTCCATGGTCTGATTAAAGATGGGATGCTTCACTTGCCAGTTACTTACATAGGCCAGTTTGACATTTGACCCATGCGTAGTCTGTGTGCTTCAATTGCGGCATTCATGTGACCAGCGCATGCACTGTATAAGCTGTGCTGACTATAAACTTAAGGGTTGCTTAGGAATTGGTCACACACAGACACATCCAGAAGTTTGGGCATAGTGTCATTTGTTATACCTTATATGACTTATGTATCATCTAGATCAGGATCCTGTGTTTGACATATTGGGAGATAACTGATAGTCTCTTTAATTTTGATAAAGGTTACAGATGAGCTATTTTATTAATTTTTTTTATAAATATGTTGGTAAATATTCTGTAAGAATTCTTATTTGAGTGGACCAATTATTTTACTACTTGACTGTCAAATGGCTTCCCTTATAAATGCTCTATGTCCAATCGAATAAAAAATTGCTATGTAACATTTTTTGTACTGTCCTTATTACGTCCTCCTAGCATGCACTTATATGTCATATCAGTTTTCAAGAAAAGTGTATAGGAGGAAAATTAAAAGCGTCAGCATGATGACACAGTATTTCTTCCTAATTATGCCAAACGTAAATTCAGCAGGCCCGCAAACATAAACTGTTGTCTGAAGCATTTAGGCTATGTGCACATGGTGCGGATCCTGCTGCATTTCCGCAGCGGTTTTGGCCTTGCGGAAACGCAGCAGTTCCGCAGACCAAGTACAGTACAATGAAACCCTATGGGTTTTCAAAAACGCTGTGCTGACGGTGCGGTTCTTTCCGCGCGGTTTTGCTGCGGTTTAAAAACCGCAGCATGTCAATTGTTTGGGCGGTTTCCGCAGCAGTTTCCCACCTTTAACATAGTAGAGGTGTGAAACTGCAGGGCAAAACCGCAGACCAAACCGCAGGAAAACCGCAGGTCACTTTACCTGTGGTTTTACCTGCGGTTCCGCGCGGAAAAAAATGCAGGTGAATCTGCAGCGTGTGCACATAGCCTTACTCTTCTTGTAGGTTGAATTGATATTTACTAATGGACGCATGGTTACTTACTTCCTATATCAGCTCCTACAGTTTATTGCACTGATATCTTTGCAAAATCGGGTCACTGAACAATGTTTGCTGATATGTTCATTATACATTTTATCGAGCCATGCAGTTTGTTGACTTGCAAACATTGAAGGATAAACTATAAACAATCAAACAAATGATGATAACCTCATTCACATCTTTCTCTTGACCTCTGGATGCTCGCTTGAAGGACAGTTGTGAACTAAATAAGGAGACTTTTTCCTCTGTCCAAGAGACTCTACAGGATGTCAGCTTACTGGACAAGGGCCACCAGGCATTCAGTGGAATGAAGCCTGTTCCATGCAGTCTTTCTAAAGACAGCTGGGCGAGTGTAAGAGAGGACCCACTGACCCTGAGTCTCAACAGTCAGTTAGGGTGAGCTGTTGGTGAACAGAGGTGCCACATTGTGTTCAAGCTAGGATGCCAACCTCTGTGGCAAGGTAGGGACACAAAATAGGTATTCCTTATGGTGAGCAATATATACGGGCCCACCTTCATTATCCCCTGGAAATGTAAAGATTGTCTATTTTATAGCATTCTTTTTCTTAATATTTTGTTTATGAAGGACTTGGTTATAGGCTTTATGCTGCAATATGGTCCACCCCCTTGAGTCTATTTTTTTGCATTATTAATCGAGTTGTTGTGTTTTTTTGTTTCTTTTGTCTGTCTGAGGAAGCAATAAGCTTTAGGGGTAAGTGCACCTCATTTCAAACCCCAGGTTCTAAAATCTTCCCCTTTCAGATTACCTGGATATTTAATTCATATGTTTGAACTGGTTTGGATTGGAAACTATAACTACCCCTCTCCGATGTTATTTTTCCATAGCTGTAATATCTTTA
This sequence comes from Dendrobates tinctorius, assembly GCF_039654945.1. NCBI lineage: Eukaryota > Metazoa > Chordata > Amphibia > Anura > Dendrobatidae > Dendrobates > Dendrobates tinctorius. The sequence continues at coordinate 14,305,618 of NW_027361690.1, forward strand.
TCTGTGGAGTTCAGGGAGTTGAAGGGGTTATATAGGGTGAGTCTTTAGTGAGCAGCGGCACTGTATTGTGTTCAAGCTAGGGTGCCAACCTGTGCTGCAAGGCAGGGACAGCCCTTGGGTAAAATTAGGGAGTGTGAGAATTTTTTACTTCTGCTCCAGACAGTGGTACCTTCTCCTTTTTGCTAATTAAGAGAATTGGGGTTAGTACCTTATTTTTATTTCGGCCAGAGTGCTTACCTTGTGCCTGGTTGGGCACCAAATTTACTAGTTTTTAGTCCATTTGCTTTTTTTTATAGGCTTGTTACATTAACAGTATCAACAATAATTCATTACATTAAGAGTGTTCATGTTAATGTAACTAGCTATAACATATTAAACAAGAGGTAATCTATCAGAAATTAAACCACTAAAGAAATACTATAATGAAATGTGTTATGCACGTATAGAAATCTGCTCACCTATAAAGTAGGCTCGCAAGATCCCCATTTGAAATAGAGCAAGGGAATTCAAGAGAGAACTGCATCCAACATGAAAAAAAAGTTTCACTTTTATTAAAAATGTTATGAAAAGCATATACTAAATACATGACATCACCCTTCCCTTGAGAAATCAACATTGAAACGTGGGTGGCTTATACATGGAGGCGTACAATCCATACAGTGAATATACATTCTATCTGTCTTGCCTGTGAGTCTTTTATGCCTGGATTTGATGTCAAACATAATTCATATGTAGAGACTTATTGCTAAACTACTATTGTGGCACATATCTCTTTATAATACATGCATCTTTTTGTATGGTTATCCATATTTTCAAGCACTTGGTGATATTTCTCTGCATGCTTCCTCATGGCGTATACCATTTATAATAATTTGCAAGTATGCATTTTTACTGCATTTACATATCTTATGCACCATTGAGGAGGCTCTTATCTATATAAACATCTCCAATATATTCATCACCAGTGCAGCCCCTGACATAAGAATTATATTATCATACAAGAACAATGATTAAGCATGCTTGTCTTTGAATTCTGGTGAAATGAAAATTCTCTGTATATTTTATTGGCTTGAACCAGGTCACTAATACTATACTTAAGATTGATTGTTTGTATAACATTTTGTTTGTGGCAGTGATTATTATATGTTTATATGTTCCGTTTTTGTGACTACACTAGTAGCTCCTATTTAGTTTCATGTAGCTTTGCTGCTTAAGCCATTTTTTTAGGTGATTAAATATGTGACCTCCATGCATATTAGTCCTATAAAACAACCAGTCCCAGGAAAAGCATAATAGGTTGATGAATTTCAGGCTTGGATTAGTCTTAACCCTAAAGCTACATGCACACATTGAGTATTTGGAGAGATGGTTATCCCAGTATTTGTAATACAATATCAGGAGTGGGTGATAAATACAGAAGTGGTGATATATTTCTATTATACTTCTCCTCTGACTGTTCCACTCCTGGATTTGGCTAACAAATACCAATACTTTACCAATTGTGAATGTGGCCTAACTCAGAGCAAAACATAGTGAGATTTAAAACCCCTTTTGGTAAAAAAAAACCTCTTATAATCCTATTGCTAATCTGATGACAATATTCACAGTGGGAAATAACTTACATTTCTTAATAATGTAATTCTAAATCTGTGCAATTGTTTAATCCCTAAGGATAAAAGGAATCGAAAATTAATATCCAATATGATTGTCTTCTGAAAAGGGCCCTTCTCCAACCTTTCGGTCATGAGTTAACTCTTCTATATTATTATTTTTTTATTATTATTATTATTATTTATATAGCACCATTGATTCCATGGTGCTGTACATGAGAAGGGGTTACATACAAATTACAGATATCACTTACAGTAAACAAACTAACAATCACAGACTGATATAGAAGGGAGAGAGGACCCTGCCCTTTCGGGCTTACATTCTACAGGATGGTGGGGAAGGAGACAGTAGGTTGGAGGGTTGCAGCAGCTCCAGTGATGGTGAGGCGGTAGCTCCAGTAGTGGTGAGGAGGCAGTGGGGATCATTGCAGGCTGTAAGCTTTCCTGATGAGATGGATTTTCAGGTTCCGTCTGAAGGATCCGAGTGTGGTTGTTCGTCGGACGTGTTGGGGCAAAGTATTCCAGAGGATGGGGGATATTCAGGAGAAGTCTTGGAGGCAGTTGGGTGAGGAGCAAATCAGTGTGGAGGAGAGAAGGAGGTCTTGAGAGGACCGGAGATTGCTTGAGGGAAGATATCGAGAGATTAGTTCAGAGATATATGGAGGAGACAGGTTATAGATGGCCTTGTAGGTCAGTATTAGTAACTTGAATTGGATATGCTGAAGTATGGGAGCCAGTGAAGAGATTTGCAGAGGGGAGAAGTGGAGGAATAGCGAGGAGAGAGATGAATTAGTCAGGCAGCAGAGTTAAGGATGGACTGGAGAGGTGCCAGGGTATTAGCAGGGAGGCCACAGAAAAGGATGTTGCAATAGTCGAGGCGGGAGATGATGAGGGCATGCCCAAGCATTTTAATAGATTGAGGGTTGAGGAAGGGACGGATTCTAGAATTATTTTTGAGCTGGAGGCGACAGGAGATGGAGACAGCTTGGGTGTACGGTTTGAGGGACAGGGCAGAGTCAAGGGTTACTCCGAGACAGCGGACCTCTGGTATGGGGGAAAGCGTGATGTCGTCAATTGTTATAGAAAGGTCGGGTAAGGAATATCTGTGAGATGGGGGAAAGATGATCAGTTCTGATTTCTCCACATTGAGTTTGAGGAAGTGAGAGGAGAAGAAGGAGGATATGACTGATAGACGCTTCGGGATTCTGGACTGCAGAGAGGTGACGTCTGGGTCAGAGAGGTAGATCTGAGTATCATCGGCATAAAGGTGGTGCTGGAATCCATGGGACTTTATGAGTTGCCCCAGTCCAAGTGTATAGATTGAGAAGAGTAGGGGTCCTAGAACAGAGCATTGGGGGACTCCAACAGAGAGAGAGTTGGATGAGGAAGTAGTGTGTGAGTGGAATACGCTGAATGTGTGGTTGGAAAGGTATGAGGAGATCCAGGATAGGGTGAGGTCTTTGATGCCAAAGGAGGATCTGTAGTAGGAGGCAGTGGTCAACTGTGTCGAAAGCAGAGGACAGGTCTAGAAGGAGGAGTATAGAGTATTGTCTGTTAGCTTTGGCTGTAAGTAGGTCGTTAGTAATTTTGGTCAGGGCTGTCTCAGTGGAATAATGGGGACGGAAACCAGATTGTAGATTGTCAAAGAGCAAGTTAGATGAGAGGTGGGAGTAAAGTTAAGCGTGGACGTGCTGCTCCTGGAGTTTAGAAGCGAATGGGAGCAGCGATATTGGGCGATAGCTGGACATGGCTGTTGGGTCGAGAGTTGGCTTTTTAAGGATCAGCGTGATTGTGGCATGTTTGAAAGTAGAAGGGAAGGTACCAGATGTTAGTGAAAGCTTGAAGAGGTGGGTTAGGGATGGGATAAGAGTGGTGGTGATGTTGGGGAGGAGGTGAGATGGGATAGGGTCAAGTGCACAAGTGGTGAGGTGTGATTTGGAGAGAAGATGAGCAAGCTCCCCTTCAGTGATGTTAAATTGGGAGGTTATGGGGTTTGAGCATTGGTCTGGTGTGCAAAGGGGTTGTGGTGGTTGAGCAATAAAGACTTGCTGTGCTTGGTCTATCTTGCTTTTGAAGTGTGCGACAATGTCGTCAGCAGAGATTAGGGAAGTCGGAGGGGCAGTGGTGGGTGGAGGAGGGAGTTAAAAGTATTGAACAACTGTTTGGGGTTGTGGGATAAGTAAGATACAAGCGATGTAAAGTAGGCCTGTTTAGCAGAGGTGTGGGCAGATTTGAATGCAAGTGTTGCTTGCTTGAGTGCAGTGAAGTCGTCTTGTGAGTGTTTTCTTCCAGCAATGTACTGCAATTCTGGGTGTTTGCTAAAGCTTTTTAGTGATGTTATTGTGCCAGGGTTGTCTATTGATTCGTCTGACCCTGTTATGCATGACAGGGGCGACCGAGTCGACGGCTGATGCAAGAGTGGCATTGTAGAAACTAGTGGCAGTGTCAGTGTCGTGGAGTGAAGAGATGGAGGATAGTGGTATAATAGAGGCAGAGAGTGTTCGAGTGTCTAGATGTGCGAGGTTTCTGCGGGGGTGCGCATGTTGCTGGACATGGGTGACAGGTGAGGAGGACAGTGATGAGAAAGTGAGTAGATGGTGGTCAGATAGAGGGAGAGGGGAGGTTGTGAAGTTAGATAGGGAGAAAAGGCGGGTGAAGACCAGGTCCAATGTGTGTCTGTCTGTGGGTGGCTGAGGAGGACCACTGAGTAAGTCCAAAAGATGATGTAACGGACAGGAGTTTGGAGGCTGCCGACTAGTGGGTATCAATGGGGATGTTGAAGTCACTCATGATGATGGTGGGAATGTCAGCACAGAGAAAGTAAAGGAGCCAGGTGGAGAATTGGTCAATAAAGGCAGTGGTCGGGCCCGGAGGTCGGTATATGAGGTTGGAGGGATAGTAGATGAGGACAGAGTAGACTTCAAAAGAGGGGAGGATTAGGGAGGGAAGAGGTGGGATTGGGTTGAAGGTGCAGTTGGAAGAAAGGAGAAGGCCCACTCCTCACCATGTCTGTTGCCATAGTGAGGAGTGTGGGTGAAGTGGAGGCCGCCGTAACATAGCGCAGCGGGGGAGGCATTGTCGTAGGGTGTCAGCCATGTTTCGATGAGGCCAAGGAAGTTAAAATTACGAGAGGTATAGAGGTCGTGAATCACATGGAGTTTATTGCAGATGGAGCAGGCATTCCAGAGTGATCCAGAGAGTGGGACCAGGGTGGTGGTTGTCAAGGGCAGGGATTTGAGGTGATGCAGATTTTGTGCATTGACTTTGCTGCTCTTTATTTTATTATATTATGTTCTAAATTTATAATCTATGCTTAAATCTTGAGTGGGTGTGTACTTTTCTATATAGTTACTTCCATAACTTACACATCTATAATATGTTTTACGTATTATTGTCTGTAGGTTTATAAATATTAGAAAATTGGTAAAATGACCTTTAAAAACCAGTGGCAGATATGATACAAGGGCAAATATGATTATGTGGTACATCAAAAGAGCCTGGAATCCACTGGTAAAACATTAATATGAGAAAAATAAAAACTGGAGAGATTTAATTGCTTGAAGTACCAAGAAACAGTAAGCTTTAGTATTCCACATTTGTGTTAAGAACAAAACCCCATTGTGTGTTACCGGGAATGGAAGAGATAGGATGAAAACATTAAGTATTTCATTTAGCTTTACTATAATATTTTTCTCTACTTCAGTTCCTAGGACTCCCTCATCTGTATCAAAGCTTTTATTAGATATTTCAAGGGTACAGAATGAGCTACAAATTATATATGAGGCAGATCTCATGTGTAGGAATTTGAGAGGGAGAAATTGCAACAAATGTTTTCCATTCAAAGAGGAATAAAGTCTGATGAGACTATTCTAAATGCATTTATAGGATATCCACAATTAAAGACTTTTTATGCCTACCAATTTAAAACAATTTAAATGATCAACACGTTTTTCTGTAAGGATTTTTGAGGGTCTTTCATCATCTAGAGGAGTAATATTCTCCAGACTAACCAAAGATTAGAAGTCTGTCATTTTCTTTCTGTCTCTAAGGTACATTGAATTGCTAATATAACATATAGCGCTGACTATTTCTTTACAAATACAGGGCAATTGGCAAAAAAAAAAAGAAAATCGATTTTTGATTTAAAATACTTTGAAAAGCATTTAATAGCTGTAAAAATACAATACAAATTGCTTTGTGCAATAACAGTTTTCCTGAATTTAAAAATGTTTCCAGTGAATACTGTATGTTCTGGGCAGAGAGAACCATTTTAAAATGATTGAAAAAAAAGTTATTAAAACATAGCTATATTGAAACTATATAATAGAAATCAATTATTCTAATATTTGGTTGCTTTATGTAATTTATTGACTTTCAAAACTTTACAAAACAAAGTTAGAATAACTAATTAAAGCACATCAGTTACTTAAGTATGCTGACTGATGTAAGTATAGCATATTACATAAACAGGACAATTTTACCATTAGTCAAAATAGAAGCAATATATTCAATTGGAATTGAATTCCATTCGAATTATACAAACTGCAGAATTTTTATAAATCTTTGCTGTGGATTCAGCAGGATAGCGGTTGCTGACTGCCGTCTTTCAGAACCATAAAGAGAGACATAAAAGGTAAAAATATAAAATGAAAAACAAACAAAAAACGTATACTTACATTTCTGTTTACATGTCCGGGCCCTCCGCTCATCACTGTCAATGGTCCTGTCCTTGTCACATCTCACTTACACAAATGTTGAATTCCATAGGCATTTTATGCCAAGCTGGGACATCTGGCTCTGACCAGGCCCATGATGGTCCTGAGCATTCATGTGCATGCAATGTCATAGTGCACATAGTGACTAGAGATGAGTGATACCTAGTGCGCTCCCGATAGTCAGCTGTTCGGCGCCACAGCTGCATGTGTCACGGCTGTGTTACAATCACGGCTAGTGCATGGAGAGCCTTTGTGTCGTGACTGTCACACAGCTGTGACACATGCAGCTGCGGGGCCAAACAGCTGATCATCGGGAGAGCTCCATGTATCCGAGATCCCGATGCTGCTTCTTCGATAAGCGCTATAGCTTGCCGAAAAAGGAGGGTGCCGACGATGTTCACTCATCTCTAGTAGTGATGTCTTGGTGATGTGACTTCACGCAGAACCCTCCCTGGTTCACAAATAACAGCCTTGCATGAGAAGCTCAGGGAATTCAGAGCTTATGCTTAAGATAAGAGGATGTGGTGAGGACCGGATGAGTGACGGAGCAGCCTTAAAGGTGAGCAGTGGGTGAGAATAAGTAAGATCCAGAGCATAATAAGGAACATTAAATTGGCACATTAAATATTGTGCCATTTGAAATAAAGGAGCAATCAACAAATATATTGGACATTTAATTTTACATTAACACAAATAAGCCTATCAATACTGCAGGGATCAATAGAGGCTGGGAAAGCAAGGGGGAATTCACCTTGAATAAATCTATGATTGTTGAACAACTTTAAAATGCCATATTTTTTCACTTGGTCCATGAAAAATATTAAAAAATAAATAGTAACTTGTAAATTCTTCCTCAAAATAGTGACAAATGAAAGTAAAAAAGATAAAAATAACTATTAAGCAATTTTTAAGACATATTCTGCACTAATTAGTTTCTTAATATACTGTCGGGGTCGTAAACGACAATGAATCCTCATTCACCAGTCATTCCAAATCATTGTGCGAGCGCAAAACATCTGGTACCGATTAAGAATGACTCAGACACGCAGCTGATTCAGTCTTAGCTAATGTCCTGCATCCACACCTGTCAGGAGCAGTACAACAACTGGCTTTATTTACAAATACACAATACTATATTGAGTGTTAGGGGAAGGCGTGCATTAGGCGGGGTTTATGCAGTATACATCTAGTGTCCAGTCTCTCTCTGATTCGTCAAAACGTCTCCCGATGGTTACTCCTTCTTCACATTCCTGAGTTATCTTTTTTAGGAGAAATGAAACTTAACTTAACTCTTTAGACACTGAATTTAAGTGAAAGTGAACACTGGCAGCCATCTTTAATACAGTTACATTTGCATTAGCAAGCAATTAGGAAAAACTTATTGTTTCACAGTATAAAAATATAAAAGTTATATAAGAAAATATATTTTCACCTTGACAATCCCCCCTAAACACTAAGTTTTTCCCTTAATGAAAGATCCTTCGAGACTGTCCATGTGATGGGAAAAGGGGAGGTGGATTTCTTCATCCAGACACCTCAGAAGCTCTCCCCTAGCGAGAGGCCTCCAGGCAGCTGAACCCTTCACTAACCTCACATGGAGTTCTCCCGCTGTCCCTAAACTAAGTCTCTTAACATCATCTGAGAATGGGGGGTTTTGTCTACTCTCTTGAGGGGAATATACTTAGGGATCTTCCCTAGATCAGTACCATCGTACTCTGGTGGGTCTACTTCTTGATTGAGGAAGGTGCCAGTCGGAGTTGCTTTGGCAATAACCTTTTTATACAAGGGAATAACACAACAAAGAGTTATTGATCCAATTACAAGGAGGGCAATCAGTACTATACAAGCTTGTTGAAGGAATCCCTTGAGTCCACCCAACCAGCCGGAAAAGAAAGATGTGTCTACTCCAGCATTAGTTTTCAATTCTGCTGCTAACCCAGTTATCTTTTTAAGGGCTATCATGGTTTTTCCATTCACTCCAGAGTTCTGAGGGATATAGGTACAACACTCCTCTCCCACCATCCCACAAACTCCTCCTTTCTCAGCTAATATCATATCAAGGGCTAGTCGATTTTGGAGTGTCATTCTAGTGTTAGGGCCCAATTCTTCAACTATACCTTGGAAGGCATCTTGGCTGAAATTGACAAACCTTTGTTCACTGTAATATATGTAATTGATCCATTCAACATTTTTATTAATCTGCACCTGTGGGATTATAGAAGCAAAGCCAGCATAGATCTGGTTCTGGGCTTTAAATTGGTCAGGCACCCCCCTTGGCACTCCAATAGCATCAATATATACTAGTGGATCTTCTTCATAACTCATATGGAGCTGATCGAGGCTTCTCCTTTTCCTGGTAGGTTCATCAGGTATCTTTGGATCCCAGGGTAGAATCTTGAACTGCATAGCTAGTTTAACAAGGGTGCATTGGCCTGTCCAGGCATTTGGCAACCTAGGACGGAGCTTACCATCTCCACATAACCAATAAATGTCATACATATATTGTGTATGTTTGATTAACAAGTCAGTATCTAGAGAACTATTCTCTTTGCAGAAACCTGTCTCGAAGATCCCTACTGGTGTACCTGTGGTGTCGTGGGAATTATAGCAGATGTAATTGTCAGCTAATACAGTTACTTCTCCTGGGACCTTTAGTTTGGGTTCCTTATGAATTAGTGGGACGTAATCTGGGCAATCAGTGGGCTTCAAACCTTTCAACAAATTCATGACACAGGCAGTGGTGTTTAGGTATGCTCTGAGTATTCAACTGGTCATTCGGAATAACAAAGGTAGCTGGAGTCAAACGACCCAGAGTACAAGCACCTTTTACCCCTACTGGCAACCATTTATATGCATTGTCTCCACCTACCCAGAACATGTCACTAGGTAGGTCCCATAGGGCTGAATGTTGTAATACCAGTCTATGAACTAAATCTATGAACGCAGATACATTCTGAAGCATACACCAATTTGGAAGTTGTCCTAAAGGGCTACAATACCCTACATCGGGATTTCTACAGGTGGGAGTTCCTTTCTCATATCCAGATGACTCGTTGCAAGGTATATTACCTGAAATATTAAAACAAGTTTCATTATTGCCCTGGGGAAATAAATTGGAATACTTCCAGGACGTGTTATGCAACCTTCTTTCTAGCAGTATTGGTTTGAAGGCATCAGTAGAGTGGGAAGTTACATTAAAACTAACTTGTAGGCCATACATTGGAATTTGCCCCAGGTAGGTTAATCGAGTTCTATTCCTGGGTACCCAAGCCCCCCCTTTATATGCCAGATATTGAAGGTATGTATTACTTCCTGAAAGATTACCCTGCCACCAAGGGTATCCTACCCATCCCACAATAGGTATACCAACAGTTGTGTTCCATAACTTCACATTATTTGTGGCATTATTAGCAAGTGTATCAGAACAACTGGTCCAGGCAAATAATTCCTCGGGTGGCACAGGAATAACAAGGAACGGAATACTAGTGGCCGATATTGGTGAATGTGTGCAGATCCAGCAATCTGCTGGAGACTGAGTGTCTTTTGACCAATCATTTAGTAATTTTTCATGATGTTGTATAAACTTATTATTCAAGGACATTGGAGAATTTAGATTGTCCCACGCAGCTACCATTATTACAGATAATGCAACAAAACCAAACCAAAACATTATGCACTCTTATGCTTTGTTAACTCCTGTGGCTAGTTTGCAATGTGATGCGTGGATCCAGGTTGGTCGTCCTTCCAACTTAACAGAAGTAGGCGTTGTTAGGAGTACTTGGTAAGGTCCTTGATATCGGGGTTCAAGGGTCTTTCTGGAGTGTTTCTTGACATATACGTAATCACCAGGTTGTAGACAGTGAGTTCCTTCCACACTATCTGGATCTCTGTCTGATTCAATTGTTTCAGGGACACCGAATCGTGGTACTAGTTCCATCACCAGTTTCTTTGCAGTAGCTCGAGCTGTAGCCGTTTTCACCGGGTAGGCCTCTGGCCATCCAGAGAAGAGATCTACACATACTAGGATATTTGCATACACTCCTACCTTGGTAGCTGTATGTCGTCAATCTGCCGTCTCTGAAACGGGTAGAGAGGCCTAGGTGTCGCTTTCTTAGGGACTTTTACTGTTTTACCTGGGTTATGCTGTGCACAGATGAGGCATGATTGTACAAGTTTCGCGGCTGCGCAACTGAAGCCAGGAGCGATCCAGAAGGCATCTACCATGGCACACATGTGACTTTTTGAGGTGTGATTGGGGCCATGTGCTGCTTGCGCCATGATTGGGAACAGGGACTTTGGTGGGCACATTTTATCCTTATTCTCCCATACTCCATTTGAGTTCAGCTCAGCTCCCAGTCTCCCTCGGTGTACCTTCTCTGTTTGGGCAGCCTTTTGCTGGAGGGATTTCAGGACATCTAGACCCAATGTGGCTGGAATACGCTGACTCCCCGCCACCGTCCACTACTCTCTCTAGGCCGCCTTGTGCTATTTTAGCAGCCTCGTTCGCCCTTCTATTGCCCTCTACCTCCACGGAGTCACCTTTGTGTGTGCTTTTACCTTGACAATGCCAACCTGGACTGGTAACATCAATGCCTCCATCAATTGTTTCACCAGCTCTGCATTTTTAATGGGCTTCAAATCTGTGAAAATATTAGCGACTTTACCTGCAGCGGCTCTACACGCCTCAGTGAGTGCCTTCAAGTCTGCCTCCTGTGCCGACATGTGAGGAGAGAGTGGTTCCGCTCGGATTACCTCATGTGAGGATACTACTGCATATCCAGTGTAGAATCGTCCATCCTGGTGGTATCTGGGGCCATCTACAAAAAAGAAACTCAAAGTCTGCATTAGGAACAGGTTTTTCATGAATGTGTGCAAACCCAACTGTCTCCTGACTCATCAGTTCTATGCAGACATGTTCATGCGTCATGTCAAAGTATCCTTCCTCACTTGCCAATACGGTCACCAATTCCCCCTTTTCTGAATCCACAGGCAGGAGGGTGGCTGGATTCAGAACGTTACATCTTTTGAGGAGTGACATACTCAGGAATTAGTAGAGCACACTCAAGTCGGAGCTGTCTGGCCATAGACAGATGTTTTGGTTGAACTTGTAGGAGTATGGCATGGATGTCATGTGGGGAATAGATTGTCAAAAGAAACGTCAGTGTCATCTCACATGCCTTCCCTATTACGTCTCCACTTTTTTCCTTGTGCTCCAGCATACATGACAGGTCGTTTTATTGTCCTTGTTTGCTCAATTTCTTTAGCTACCTTAAGGAGGTCTTTCGGATCTACATGTCTCCATTCAGGTCTGGCTGTCTGTACTGCATCTCGTAAGTCTTTGTTCATACCGTCAATGAATGCATCCACCAGTATTCTAACATCAAGTGGATTTATGCAAATGTACCCCATGTCTGCCCATTTCAGCTGTAACCGTCCAAGGTATATCTCTACTCTCTCTCCTCTTTGCTGTGTCACATTAGTCAGGAGTACAGACTGCTCTGATTGTTCCACTGCAGCCCATTGTCTTAGTGACTCACAGTACGTCTCCCCAGATCGTGCAGATTTATCATCCATGCCCCAAGCCTGATTCTTTGTCACATCTGTGTGTCTTAATTATATGATCTAGTGCGTCACCTGCCTTTAAACTCACCAACCTCTCTAGGTCTGCCCAGGTACACTTATATGTCTGCTGTACTTCCTTTATGTGTCTGTAAAACGGGAATGGTTGGTCTTCAGGGGCAGGCAGCTGCTTCAGCAAAGCTAGCTGGTCAGAGGGGCTCCAGGGATAATACACCTGTATCTTTCTTATTCTAGTCACACTTCTAGGTCCTGATGGGGTTGGCCGTCTGATGTCTACTGTCAGCTTACTCCTCAAGGGCCAATGTCCCCACTACCCACTATCCACACTATTATGTCAGCTTCTTATGATCTTGTCTGGATAGGATTTAGTGCAATTCTCTTAGGTCAGTAGCACAGGTCACACAAGTAGCTATTCAGTCTGGATTTGTCTGAGTCTGACCACAGTGTTTACAAGTCCATCTGTTTTGTCTGGGTCTCTGATTACACTTTGTCAATCAAACATTCATAATACACCTTCCACACTGCTGCACATTCTCAAGCATCATTTATTCACTTGCTATTTTCTTCCCTTGTCTGTGCCTTTTTGTACATCCAAACATTCACACTCTGGTATTTTCGCCTTTTTCAATATTTGTCCCACTTGTTTTACTGCTTCCTTCCTTCTCTGTCTCTTGTAATTTGACACAATTTGCTATACAAATCAATCACACAACTAGAAGCAGGTTCAAACACATTAATGACCAAGCAATCACTTACAATTCCCTTCTAAATTAGGCACCATATCTTACTTTTAACTTCCAATCTTCAATTAAGTACTGTTGCTTTAAAATGCACAAATCTTTCAGCTTGTACCTTACGGATAGAATTACAGAGAATTTTGAGCACAGCTCACACTCAGCAGAGATAAGAGCGAAGGGAGAAGAAACTACGCAGCTCCATCCTTCACCCCTCCCGTCAGAATGCAGCGTCGTCCTTCACAGAATTCTGTAGTTCTTTAGACTTCTCAAAATCAATTTCTACAAAGAAACTCAAAATCACGGGATTTCACTGTAAGGGCAGATAACTGTATAATGAGATTAACCATGCCTTGCCCTTTTTCTGGCCAAATGCATTCAAGAAACTTTACAATGTAATGCCACATATAACACGAACTATATCATTACTCAATTCATTCAGGCTCAGATGTAGATTTGAAATATCTATAACGCATCTGTCCGGGATTCCACCACAACTAGAAAGTTCACAAATCTCTTGACACAAAAACGATGTGTGATGATTCATTCATACGTGCTCATTCACTGATTTTTTTTTTTTTTTTTACTCATCTCTCATCTTATTCAGAGGTTCTCATAGACATATATACAAGGATTCACACAGCCTGCCTATCTTGCACTTTGGATTTGATTAATACTTTTTCCAGGTTCTTTGCTGCACTACTTCCATATCTATCCTCAATTATATCACATAACCGGTCTCCTTCTTCAGGTATCTTTCCCTGACTGTTCCCCATCAATCTCTTTCCATCCTTCATTCTTCAAGCCTCGCGCAACTCGCAGATGAGCTTGTGCTTGTTCTAACAATCCTTTATCTTTCAACATGCCTCGTTTGTTCTCTATGAGATTATGCCACATAGCCGGCTGTAATCTCCCTGACGAGGGCAATCCTACATGCTTATACAATCTCTCAACATTCTTGACTGCCTTCTTGCCTTCCCGTGACGCTACTATTGCCTTGACCTCCACAGCATCCTCAACTAGCTCAATTTATCACTCCACTTCACTACTAGACAATAGTCACGGGTAGGGTGGTTGAATGGAGTACAATGACCGGTGGAGGAGGTGTGGTGTACACGAGGACGCGCAGAATGCAACGTCTCTCAGTTGCTGGTTCAGAGCGTGGCACAGGATCGCACTCAGTCTCACCACTCGACCGGTCACCCCTCAGACCCAAGGAGACCACAGACAAACCAATAACGGCTGAGACACTAGCAAGTGTGACACATACAGTGTATATGATCTCACTTACCGTGTTTTGGAGGGTGATCAGTCCTCGAGGCCAGCCACTACAGGTATCATCCACAGACATCCAAGCATGGGTCCAGAGGAGCCTCGGATCACTGTCCACGCCCCCCGTTGGGCTCCAAATTGTCGGGGTCGTAAACGACAATGAATCCTCATTCACCAGTCATTCCAAATCATTGTGCGAGCGCAAAACATCTGGTACCGATTAAGAATGACTCAGACACGCAGCTGATTCAGTCTTAGCTAATGTCCTGCATCCACACCTGTCAGGAGCAGTACAACAACTGGCTTTATTTACAAATACACAATACTATATTGAGTGTTAGGGGAAGGCGTGCATTAGGCGGGGTTTATGCAGTATACATCTAGTGTCCAGTCTCTCTCTGATTCGTCAAAACGTCTCCCGATGGTTACTCCTTCTTCACATTCCTGAGTTATCTTTTTTAGGAGAAATGAAACTTAACTTAACTCTTTAGACACTGAATTTAAGTGAAAGTGAACACTGGCAGCCATCTTTAATACAGTTACATTTGCATTAGCAAGCAATTAGGAAAAACTTATTGTTTCACAGTATAAAAATATAAAAGTTATATAAGAAAATATATTTTCACCTTGACAATACTATATTATAGCTATTAGTTTATTGTTTCTTTAATATACCACTCTACATTTTCTGTATAAACATAAAGTTAAATAATAAAAGTCTGTCTGTCTATTTCTAGTGTGAGCTTGTGAGTTTACTGCATTCTGTTTAGCTATTAAAGGGAATCTGTCTCCAGTAGTGTTGAGCATTCCGATACCGCAAGTATCGGGTATCGGCCGATATTAGCGGTATCGGAATTCCGATACTTAATTCCGATACTTTTTTCATATCGGATTCCGGGATCGGAATCGGAATAGGAAGTTCCCATCATGCTATGAGCCTGCTTGCTTTGATTAAGCCAATGGGAATCCTCCGAAGTGTGGGCACATCCTGTTAGGCATGTAGGCATGTTAACTATTGGCATGGCTGTGATTGGCTGCCGAAATGATGTCATGATGCACTATAAAAGCCACCGCAGCCGCCATTTCTGGTTCACTCTGCTGTGAATTCAGTTAGGGACAGGCTGCTGTAGAAGACTGTGAGGGACAGTTAGAAATAGCGATTCCACCAAACATCTAGTGCTTTACCCAGGCTACATAAACCACCACTGTAGCGTTCTTTGCCCTAGCAGCAGTGTTCACAGCTGTCTGCAAGGGCTGTGTGAGTGCAGCTCACGCTGTGGAGTGGGTCCTGCAGCCACGTCAGGCTGTAGGCCACCCAGTGTGATCACTGCTGCCTCATACATCTTTTATTTTTTGAGCTGCATTTTTTAAATAATTTCAATCTAGTGTGCTTCCATCCGTATCCATATACGTTGGTTGCAAACACTAGTAGTAGACAGCGGAGCCTTTCTGCAGCCTTTTAGTGCTAGTGTCCACTTTGCTGCACTGTTCACGGCTGTCTGAGAGGTCTCTGACTGTGTGTGAGTGCAGCTCACGCTAAGTAGTGTGTCCTGCAGCTACGTCTGGCTGTAGGACGCTCAGCGTGCGTCACTGCCTCACACATATTTTTATTTGAGTGCAGCTCATTTTTTCTTCTATTAGTGTGCATCCATCCGTCTCCATCTACGGTGGTTGCAAACACTATATAGGAGTACACAGCGGAGCCTTTCTGCAGCCTGTCAGTGCCAGTGCCCACTTAGCTGCACTGTTGACGGCTGTCTGAGAGGTCTCTGACTGTGTGTGAGTGCAGCTCACGCTGAGTAGAGTGTCCTGCAGCTACGTCTGGTTGTAGGACGCTCAACGTGCGTCACTGCCTCACACATATTTGTCTTTGAGTGCAGCTCATTTTTTCTTCTCCTATTAGTGTGCATCCATCCGTATCCATCAACATTGGTTGGTTGCAAACACTATATAGGAGTAGATAGAGGAGCCTTTTCTTCTGGCTTGTGCCCTGCCGGCGCAGCCAGATTAGTATTACCCAATTTTTTGGGAGCCTCATCTTTTGCATTGTAGGTTACCTGCCTGCATTGTAATAGCTCCAAAAAGTTGGTGATACTATCAGTTTCAATTCTTTGTTCTCATACTTTGAGTTTGTTTCAAACAAAGAAACCACATAAAAAGTTCACCAAACACTACATTTTGAACTTGTGTAGGCCACATCAGCTCCTATTAAAGTCTAGTCCACACACACACACTTCATAAAATTAGTGTTTCTTGTACCTGTAACCAGCTGTTCAGGAATAAGCACACTAAGGCCCCCCTTTGTACTTTTTTGCCTATCTTAAGCAGTCTTGCAAGATGAAGAAGGCAGGGAGTAAGGCGCGGGGGCGTGGGCGTGGGCGTGGAGTTTCAGCAGGGAGAGGACGTGGGGATTCTGCAGGGAGAGGACGTGGGGATTCTACAGGTAGAGGACGTGGGGATTCTGGGCCTGCTGCGGGCACCAGTGGATCAGCATCCCCCAGTTTTAGCAGGCAACAGTCCTTTATGCGCAGCTTTGTAGGACCTCAACGTACCCCACTGCTGCGGGAGGAACAAATTGAAGCCGTTGTCGGATGGATGGCAGCTAACGCATCGACTTCAATTACTTCCGCATCCTCTCAGGGTCAGAGCACCGAAGAGCAACCATCTGTCTCTTCACCACCTGCCAAAGTGCCCAGGCAGTCAGAGAGACATGGACAGGAGCCATCACAGTCTCTACTTCTGTTCTCGGAATCTGTTGGCTTGGAAAGAGGGGGCCAGCCAAGCAGCATTCCTGAATGTGAAGAAGAGGGAGTATGCAGTGATGCGCAACTTCTTTGTCCCTCTGAATCTGAAGAGGCGAGTGGGCCAGTGCCTATGGTCAGCACACCTCAGTACGCATCAGATGATGACGAGACTCAGTTGCCACTTTCTGGTGCGTACGGTGCTGGCGACACAACCCCGGAGAAGCAGCTGTTTGAAGAGGGGAGGGAAGATGATGAGGTCCTTGACCCATCATGGCGTGAGCAACAGGAAGGTGGTGGTAGCAGCTCTGAGGAAGAGATTCCCCTACCGGCCAAAACAGGAGGCAGAGGGAGGGGGAAGACTTGGTTGCCTGTACCCTCCACTTCGGCACCCGTTAGGAGCATTCCTCCTTCCAAAGGCAAACCGGGCGCTCACAAGAGTTGCAGTGCGTGGTCCTTTTTTGACACAGTTGCAGATGACATTTGCTTTGTCAAATGCAAGCTGTGTCATCAGAGAGTCAAAAGAGGGAGAAATGTCAGCAACCTCAATACCACAAATATGTGGAAACATGTGCGCACCAAGCACGAGTTGGAGTTGCAGAGACACCCTGAAGACGTAGGCCAACGTACAGCACCACCTACCACCTCTTCAGTTCGTGTTGGGCCCTCTTCCTCCAGCTCACACACTGCTGGTTCGGCTTCCTCACAGGATCGCCAAGGAAGAACCTCTGCCACTGTTGTCCGGAGACCCTGTCAGATTCCACCCATAACAGCACGTTCCCATCCATCACAGCCATCGGTAGCACAGGCATGGGATAAAAGGCGCCCTTACTCGGCAAACCATCCCCGAGCACAGTCTCTGAATGCTGGCATTGCCAAACTTCTGGCAGTTGAAATGCTGTCATTCAGGCTGGTGGACACTGACACCTTCCGGGACTTAATGGCATTGGCAGTCCCCCAATACAACGTGCCCAGCCGCTTTTATTTCAGCAGGCGAGCCGTCCCTGCCCTGCAGAAACATGTTGAGGGCAAAATAAAACATGCGCTACTAAACGCCGTTAGTAGCAAGGTCCACCTGACCACCGATGCGTGGACCAGTAACCATGGACAGGGACGATACCTTTCCCTCACTGCCCACTGGGTCAATGTTGTGGAGCCGGGTACGGATCTGGAGAGTGGCGCTGTACGTGTTCTTCCAACGCCACGGATTGCAGGACTCCAGTCTGTACACATAGACTCCTCCTCCTACTCAAGTTCCTCAGAAACAGCAGAGCAGGAGCCTGTTACGACCGATATGAGCACAGCCGTGGCCAAACGTCAACAGGCTGTACTCAAATTAATTTCTTTGGGGAATCGAAGCCACACAGCGCAGGAGCTCTGGAATGCTATCAAGCTGGAGAGCGATGTGTGGTTTGGGCCAGCGAATCTCCAGCCGGGCTTGGTAGTGTGTGACAATGGCCGAAATCTGGTGGCAGCTCTTGGCCTAGGCAACCTCACACACATCCCATGTCTGGCACATGTTCTTAACTTGGTCGTGCAGAGCTTTCTGAGGGACTATCCGGATCTTGATGCACTGTTACACAAGGTCCGCATAGAGTGCGCTCACTTGCGACGTTCCAGCACGGCAAGATCGCGCCTCGCTGCTCTGCAGCGACGATTTGGCCTTCCGGAACATCGCATCATATGTGACCTACCCACCCAGTGGAATTCAACGTTACATATGTTGGAGCGGTTGTGTGAGCAGCAGGCAGCAGTCATGGAGTACCAGCTGCATCAGGCGCAAACAAGTCGCACTGTGCGCCGTTCACACTTCAGCACCATTGAGTGGGCCTCTATGAAGGACATCTGCCTCGTTTTGCGTGCCTTCGATGAATCCACGCGGATGGCGAGTGCAGATGATGCACTAGTCAGCATGACTGTCCCCCTTATCTGCCTGCTTCAACAAACACTGCAAGCACTAAGGGATGAGGTTTCAGAAGAGGTGGAGGATGAGGAGTCCCAAATGCCATCTGCTTCTGGACAGTCTGCGCTACGTGTTTCCTCACAAAGGCCTAGGCAGGGGACACTTTGTGAGGAGGATGAGGAGGAGTCGATGGAGGAGGAAGACATCTCTCCAGAGGAGGGAGGTACACAAACCTCTACTCAGTATGTACAGCGAGGGTGGGGTGATGCAGAGCAGGTCGAGGTCACGCCTCAAACAGGGGACAGCGGTTCTTTGGCAGTTGGGAGTCTGCAGCACATGGTTGATTTCATGCTGCAGTGCCTGAGAAACGACCGCCGCATCGCCCACATTCTCGTCTCGGCTGATTATTGGGTGTACACCCTCCTAGATCCTCGCTACCGGGACAGCGTACAAAGGCTCATACCAACGTTGAACCGGGAGCGTAAAATGCGGGAGTACGAAGAGTCACTGGTGCAGTCCATAATGTTTTCCATTCCACCCGACAGCATTGTTGCAAGTGCTTTACAAAGCAGCTCTGTGCGTCGAGGCAGTGGAGGAAACTCTGCACAAAGAGGGAGCAGAGGCAGTGCCGCAGCACAAGGCAAGACCACTATGGCCCAAATGTGGCAAAGTTTTGTGTGTCCACCACAATTGTCTACACCATCAGCGACGCCTCGAGTCAGCAGGAGGCAACGCTTCCGTCAGATGGTGTCAGACTACATGTCTTGCCCTGTCGCTGTACTCCCAGATGGCTCTTCCCCCTTCAAGTTTTGGGTCTCTAAGCTGGATACATGGCCAGAGCTTAGCCAGTATGCATTGGAGGTGCTGGCTTGCCCTGCTGCCAGTGTATTATCGGAACGTGTCTTTAGTGCCGCAGGTGGTGTACTAACAGACCGTCGCACGCGACTATCTTCCGATAATGTTGACCGGCTGACTTTTCTGAAAATGAACAAGGCCTGGATCTCCAAAGACTTTGCCATTCCTCTTACAGACTAAATTAGTGGTTGGCAACTGTATCCAGGTCTGCTGGTGTGTTCATTTTTCTACCACCTGAACTATAATCCCTGTGCTTCAACACAGCCAGTTGTCGCTCAGATGTGTCGTCTGCACAGAGAAACACACTAGCTCCTGTGTTACTGGGGTTCAGTAATGCCAGCTGATCCCCTGCTGTGTGGACGGCAGAGTCACCAGCTCCATCAACATTCAAACCACTACTGATTTTTAACCGTGCCCAACTTAGGTCTCTGGCTCCACTGTCTCTACTATTTCCCCTGACCTCCAACCCCGCCATCTACATCTCTGAAGTGGCGTCAGCACAATCTACACTTGTTCCTGTGTTCCTGTGGCTCAGTCCCATCAGTTTATCCCCTGATGTGTGTCCGGCAAGGTCTCCTGCTCTGTCCACATTCCCATAACCAGTAGTGGGAATGAGGACAGAGCTGGCGAACTTGCCGGACAAACATCAGGGGATCAACTGATGGGACTGAGCACCAGTAACACAGGAACAAGTGTAGATTGTGCTGACGCCACTTCAGAGATGTAGCTGGCGGGGTTGGAGGCCAGGGTAAATAGTAGAGACAGTGGAGCCAGAGGCCTAAGTAGAGCATGGTTAGAATCAGTAGTAGTCCACAACCTCCATAAAAACCGATGCCCATTGGCCTCTGCATGCGGCATGCGTAATCCTGGGCTCCAACAGCGTCAGTTGGTGTTCAGAAGTGTCGTCTCCACAGAGCCAAACACATTCGTTCAAGTGTTAGTGGGGTTCAGCACTGCCAGCTGTTCCCCTGCTGTGGAGATGGCAAGTCTCCTGCTGCCTTCACCTGCCAAAATCCAGTAGGCCCCAGCCTGCTCCTCGCCTAATCCTGGGCTCCAACAGCGTCAGTTGGTGTTCAGAAGTGTCGTCTCCACAGAGCCAAACACATTCGTTCAAGTGTTAGTGGGGTTCAGCACTGTCAGCTGTTCCCCTGCTGTGGAGATGGCAAGTCTCCTGCTGCATTCACCTGCCAAAATCCAGTAGGCCCCAGCCTACTCCTCGCCTAATCCTGGGCTCCAACAGCGTCAGTTGGTGTTCAGAAGTGTCGTCTCCACAGAGCCAAACACATTCGTTCAAGTGTTAGTGGGGTTCAGCACTGTCAGCTGTTCCCCTGCTGTGGAGATGGCAAGTCTCCTGCTGCATTCACCTGCCAAAATCCAGTAGGCCCCAGCCTGCTCCTCGCCTAATCCTGGGCTCCAACAGCGTCAGTTGGTGTTCAGAAGTGTCGTCTCCACAGAGCCAAACACATTCGTTCAAGTGTTAGTGGGGTTCAGCACTGTCAGCTGTTCCCCTGCTGTGGAGATGGCAAGTCTCCTGCTGCCTTCACCTGCCAAAATCCAGTAGGCCCCAGCCTGCTCCTCGCCTAATCCTGGGCTCCAACAGCGTCAGTTGGTGTTCAGAAGTGTCGTCTCCACAGAGCCAAACACATTCGTTCAAGTGTTAGTGGGGTTCAGCACTGTCAGCTGTTCCCCTGCTGTGGAGATGGCAAGTCTCCTGCTGCATTCACCTGCCAAAATCCAGTAGGCCCCAGCCTGCTCCTCGCCTAATCCTGGGCTCCAACAGCATCAGTTGGTGTTCAGAAGTGTCGTCTCCACAGAGCCAAACACATTCGTTCAAGTGTTAGTGGGGTTCAGCACTGTCAGCTGTTCCCCTGCTGTGGAGATGGCAAGTCTCCTGCTGCCTTCACCTGCCAAAATCCAGTAGGCCCCAGCCTGCTCCTCGCCTAATCCTGGGCTCCAACAGCGTCAGTTGGTGTTCAGAAGTGTCGTCTCCACAGAGCCAAACACATTCGTTCAAGTGTTAGTGGGGTTCAGCACTGTCAGCTGTTCCCCTGCTGTGGAGATGGCAAGTCTCCTGCTGCCTTCACCTGCCAAAATCCAGTAGGCCCCAGCCTGCTCCTCGCCTAATCCTGGGCTCCAACAGCGTCAGTTGGTGTTCAGAAGTGTCGTCTCCACAGAGCCAAACACATTCGTTCAAGTGTTAGTGGGGTTCAGCACTGTCAGCTGTTCCCCTGCTGTGGAGATGGCAAGTCTCCTGCTGCATTCACCTGCCAAAATCCAGTAGGCCCCAGCCTGCTCCTCGCCTAATCCTGGGCTCCAACAGCGTCAGTTGGTGTTCAGAAGTGTCGTCTCCACAGAGCCAAACACATTCGTTCAAGTGTTAGTGGGGTTCAGCACTGCCAGCTGTTCCCCTGCTGTGGAGATGGCAGTCTCTCCTGCTGTCTCCGCATTACAAAGACAGTAGGCCTCTGCCTACACCCTCCTATTTCCTGGGCTTCAACACAGCCAGTTGTAGCTCGGAAGTGCCGTCCACACGGAAAGAGACACTTGCTCCCGTGTCTCAGTGGGGTTCAGTAACGTCAGCTGATCCCCTGCTGTGTGGATGGCAGTCTCTCCTGCTGTCACCTCATTCAAAATACAGTAGGCCTCTGCCTACACCCTCCTATTTCCTGGGCTTCAACACAGACAGTTGTAGTTCGGAAGTGCCGTCCACACGGAAAGAGACACTTGCTCCCGTGTCTCAGTGGGGTTCAGTAACGTCAGCTGATCCCCTGCTTTGTGGATGGCAGTCTCTCCTGCTGTCACCTCTTTCAAAATACAGTAGGCCTCTGCCTACACCCTCCTATTTCCTGGGCTTCAACACAGCCAGTTGTAGTTCGGAAGTGCCGTCCACACGGAAAGAGACACTTGCTCCCGTGTCTCAGTGGGGTTCAGTAACGTCAGCTGATCCCCTGCTGTGTGGATGGCAGTCTCTCCTGCTGTCACCTCATTCAAAATACAGTAGGCCTCTGCCTACACCCTCCTATTTCCTGGGCTTCAACACAGCCAGTTGTAGTTCGGAAGTGCCGTCCACACGGAAAGAGACACTTGCTCCCGTGTCTCAGTGGGGTTCAGTAACGTCAGCTGATCCCCTGCTGTGTGGATGGCAGTCTCTCCTGCTGTCACCTCATTCAAAATACAGTAGGCCTCTGCCTACACCATCCTATTTCCTGGGCTTCAACACAGCCAGTTGTAGTTCGGAAGTGCCGTCCACACGGAAAGAGACACTTGCTCCCGTGTCTCAGTGGGGTTCAGTAACGTCAGCTGATCCCCTGCTGTGTGGATGGCAGTCTCTCCTGCTGTCACCTCTTTCAAAATACAGTAGGCCTCTGCCTACACCCTCCTATTTCCTGGGCTTCAACACAGCCAGTTGTAGTTCGGAAGTGCCGTCCACACGGAAAGAGACACTTGCTCCCGTGTCTCAGTGGGGTTCAGTAACGTCAGCTGATCCCCTGCTGTGTGGATGGCAGTCTCTCCTGCTGTCACCTCATTCAAAATACAGTAGGCCTCTGCCTACACCCTCCTATTTCCTGGGCTTCAACACAGCCAGTTGTAGTTCGGAAGTGCCGTCCACACGGAAAGAGACACTTGCTCCCGTGTCTCAGTGGGGTTCAGTAACGTCAGCTGATCCCCTGCTGTGTGGATGGCAGTCTCTCCTGCTGTCACCTCATTCAAAATACAGTAGGCCTCTGCCTACACCATCCTATTTCCTGGGCTTCAACACAGCCAGTTGTAGTTCGGAAGTGCCGTCCACACGGAAAGAGACACTTGCTCCCGTGTCTCAGTGGGGTTCAGTAACGTCAGCTGATCCCCTGCTGTGTGGATGGCAGTCTCTCCTGCTGTCACCTCATTCAAAATACAGTAGGCCTCTGCCTACACCATCCTATTTCCTGGGCTTCAACACAGCCAGTTGTAGTTCGGAAGTGCCGTCCACACGGAAAGAGACACTTGCTCCCGTGTCTCAGTGGGGTTCTGTAACGTCAGCTGATCCCCTGCTGTGTGGATGGCAGTCTCTCCTGCTGTCACCTCTTTCAAAATACAGTAGGCCTCTGCCTACACCCTCCTATTTCCTGGGCTTCAACACAGCCAGTTGTAGTTCGGAAGTGCCGTCCACACGGAAAGAGACACTTGCTCCCGTGTCTCAGTGGGGTTCAGTAACGTCAGCTGATCCCCTGCTGTGTGGATGGCAGTCTCTCCTGCTGTCACCTCATTCAAAATACAGTAGGCCTCTGCCTACACCCTCCTATTTCCTGGGCTTCAACACAGCCAGTTGTAGTTCGGAAGTGCCGTCCACACGGAAAGAGACACTTGCTCCCGTGTCTCAGTGGGATTCAGTAACGTCAGCTGATCCCCTGCTTTGTGGATGGCAGTCTCTCCTGCTGTCACCTCATTCAAAATACAGTAGGCCTCTGCCTACACCCTCCTATTTCCTGGGCTTCAACACAGCCAGTTGTAGTTCGGAAGTGCCGTCCACACGGAAAGAGACACTTGCTCCCGTGTCTCAGTGGGGTTCAGTAACTTCAGCTGATCCCCTGCTTTGTGGATGGCAGTCTCTCCTGCTGTCACCTCATTCAAAATACAGTAGGCCTCTGCCTACACCCTCCTATTTCCTGGGCTTCAACACAGCCAGTTGTAGTTCGGAAGTGCCGTCCACACGGAAAGAGACACTTGCTCCCGTGTCTCAGTGGGGTTCAGTAACGTCAGCTGATCCCCTGCTGTGTAGATGGCAAAGTCTCCTGCTGCCTACACAGTCATACCACTACTGATTTTTAACCGTGCTCCAATTAGGCCTGTGGCTCCACTGTCTCTCGTATTTCCCCTGTCCTCCAACCCCGCCAGTTACAGCTCCGAAGTGGCGTCTGCACAATCCACACTTTTTCCTGTGTTACAGGTGTTCAGTCCGGTCAGTTAATCCCCTGATGTGTGTCCGGCAATGTCGCCTGCTCTTTCCACATTCCCATTATGGGAATGTGGACAGAGCAGGCGACATTGCCGGACACACATATGGGAATGTGGACAGAGCAGGCGACATTGCCGGACACACATCAGGGGATTAACTGACCGGACTGAACACCTGTAACACAGGAACAAGTGTGGATTGTGCAGACGCCACTTCGGAGCTGTAACTGGCGGGGTTGGAGGACAGGGGAAATACGAAAATCAGTGAAGCCACAGGCCTAAGTGGAGCTTGGTTCAAATTAGTAGTCTACAACCGATCTTAAAATTTCTTCAATGCAGCCTCAGCCTGCTCCGTGCTTGTCCCTGGGCTTCAACACAGCCAGTTGTTGCTCGGAAGTGCCGTCTTCACAGAGTAAAACACTAGCTCCTGTGTTTGTGGGGTTCAGTAACGTCAGCTGTTCCCCTGCTGTTTTGATGGCAATCTGTCCTGCTGCCTCCCAATTGACAGCACATCAGGCCTCAGCCTGCTAAGTGCTTGTCCTGGGCTCCAACATCGCCAGTTGCTGCTCATAACTGACTTTGGCACGGGTACTCCCTCCTGCCCAGCTTGGTTCCAGCCCTGCCTGCTGTTTCCGGGAAGTGTCAATGTCAGTTTGCCACCCCAAGTTGCCATGTCGTGTTGCGGTTGGGTTAGCCGAGGCTAGGGTGCCAGCAGTTTAGGTGCTTCCTATGTGGACTGCGGGTTCTGGTAAGAAAGGCTTGTTCCATAGTGCCAGTAGGACAAGCACCCCCTGTAGGACTGTGTGATTCGGTAACTGCGGCCAGCTTGCGGCATGCCAACTTTGCTTTTCAGGGGTAACTTCTGATACCCCTCCGTGTTCCAGCACCGTCAGCTGGTTCTCGTCAGAGCCTTTGGCCTAGGTGCCTCCATCTCGGTATCCGAGTTCCGGCAACGTCTGCTGGTCCTTGGTAGTGCTTTGTAGCACAGGTACCTCCTGCTTAGTAACCGGGTTCCAGCACCGTCAGCTGGTCCTCGGTTGTGCCATTGGCTCTTATTCCTTCTGCTGCCCCTCCGGGTGCCAGCACTGTCAGCTGGTCCTCGCTATTTCCATTTGCTCTTGCAGCTTATGCTACCCCTCCGGGTTCCTGCACCGTCAGCTGGTTCTCGTCAGAGCCTTTGGCCTAGGTGCCTCCATCTCGGTATCCGAGTTCCGGCAACGTCTGCTGGTCCTTGGTAGTGCTTTGTAGCACAGGTACCTCCTGCTTAGTAACCGGGTTCCAGCACCGTCAGCTGGTCCTTGGTTTTGCCATTGGCTCTTATTCCTTCTGCTGCCCCTCCGGGTGCCAGCACTGTCAGCTGGTCCTCGCTATTTCCATTTGCTCTTGCAGCTTATGCTACCCCTCCGGGTTCCAGCACCGTCAGCTGGTTCTCGTCAGAGCCTTTGGCCTAGGTGCCTCCATCTCGGTATCCGAGTTCCGGCAACGTCTGCTGGTCCTTGGTAGTGCTTTGTAGCACAGGTACCTCCTGCTTAGTAACCGGGTTCCAGCACCGTCAGCTGGTCCTTGGTTGTGCCATTGGCTCTTATTCCTTCTGCTGCCCCTCCGGGTGCCAGCACTGTCAGCTGGTCCTCGCTATTTCCATTTGCTCTTGCAGCTTATGCTACCCCTCCGGGTTCCAGCACCGTCAGCTGGTTCTCGTCAGAGCCTTTGGCCTAGGTGCCTCCATCTCGGTATCCGAGTTCCGGCAACGTCTGCTGGTCCTTGGTAGTGCTTTGTAGCACAGGTACCTCCTGCTTAGTAACCGGGTTCCAGCACCGTCAGCTGGTCCTCGGTAGTGCCATTGGCTCTTGTTCCTTCTGCTGCCCCTCCCGGTGCCAGTACCGTCAGCTGGTTCAAGAGGACAAAGAACAGGAAGACAACCACCAAGATGCAGAACAACAAGAGAGAGAAGACCAAGAAGCATAAAAAAAACAAAGCAGAAGAACATTAAGCATAAGACTAATACTCTGAGCAAATGATATTATCTTATTTATAAGCAGAGGAAGACTAAGCAGTGTATGGGGGTGAGTCCGTTCCTCCTCGTGGTGCCCCTGGAAAAGGCCTGCTGCTGCAGGCCAAACTGAACGCGGACAAATCCTGTTGTAAATCTTTTGTGACAGGCAGAACGGAAGGTGTAAACTTCTAACTTTTCCAGATAACAACTACAGGAATGCCTGACACAAACAAGAATATGATGAAGAAGAATAGGAAGAAGATGAAGAAGTTGAATATGTAGAATAATAATTGTTGAATAAGAAGAATATGAAGAATGTAAGAAAAGGAAGAAGAAGAATGTAAAAAAAGGAAGTAGAAGAATTTAAAAAAGGAAGAAGAAGAAGAATGTAAAAAAAGGAATAAGAAGAAGAATGTAAAAAAAGGAAGAAGAAGAATGTAAAAAAAGGAAGTAGAAGAATGTAAAAAAAGGAGGAAGAAGAAGAAGAAGAATGTAAAAAAAGGAATAAGAAGAAGAAGAAGGTAAAAAAAAGGAAGAAGAATAAGAAAGAAGAAGAAAGAAGAAGAAGACATACATGTCTGGCAAAATATAAATGAGGCTAACATAGTCAATATCTTTGTAACTCCTAACATCTTTAAAAAAAAAGTTAAATTCCTGCTATTCCATTTGATTGGGCTAAACCTCTATGGCTTTAATGTCTCCTCCACCTCCCACAATACATTCTACATTATTCTTAGTTGTTTTTCTTCATGTAGAATTAACCTACAAGGAAAGAAAGGTTTTTTTTTAATTCCGATATTTTGGCCCCATTGACTTGCATTGGTTCCCGGTATCGGAATCGGCGATACCGATACTTTTTTTTAAGATCGGCCGATCCATTCCGATCCGATATTTTCAAGTATCGGCTGGTATCGCTCAACTCTAGTCTCCAGGTTATGCTGACACGAGTTACAGCCACCATCTTTCAGGGCGTATGTACAGTATTCTAAAATGCTGTATATCTGTCCCCAACCCAACCTGTAAGAGAAGAAAAATAAGAAAAATAACTTTAATTTCACTCACCTGCGGGGGTGGTCCAGTCTGAGGGGTGTCGCTCTTCTTTGTCTGGTGCCTTGCATCTTCTTGCAATGGTGTCCTCATTCTTGGTTCATGTGGATGAGAGTTCGGCCGAATAGTTACAATAAGTTGGAGTTCGGATACAAGAACAGTATCCGGACTAGAACCTGAACCAGGACCCCATTCACTTGAATGGGGAGCCCAAACATCCTGTGTGTGCCATGCTGTCATGTGTATGACAGCGCGGCAAACACCACATTTGATCGGTGGTGAAATCATCTCCGCCGGTCAGAGAGCCGCGGTTCCCACGCTATCAAAAGACAGCTGGGAAAAGCGCAAGAATTGGCGCATCTAATAGATGTGCCTTTCTGGGCAGCTGCAGGTTGCTATTTTTAGGCTGGGGGGCCAATATCCATGGCCTCTTACAAGCCTGAGAATATCAATCCCCAGCTGTTTGCTTTAGCAAAGCTGGTTGTCAAAAATGGGAGGACCCCACACCGTTTTTTTAAAGTATTTAAATAATTAAAAATACAGAGTGGGGACCCCTTTATTCTTGATAACTAGCCTTGCTGGAGCTGACAGCTGAGGGTTGCAGCCCCCAACTGTGAGTTTTTCCTGTCTGGTTAGCAAAAATACAAGGAAATGCACACCGTTTTTTCTAATTATTTGTATACAGCGCAGGAGTGGCTGATGAATACTCCCATCCGCCGCTCCTGCTCTCACTGCTATTAGAGGCTGCAGGTATCGGATAATGGGAGCGGTAGTCTCATCAGCTGACACCAGTGACCGGAGGTAGACTTTATACCTGAGCGCTCTGACTGTGTTTTGACAGAGTGGGAACTGCGACTCTCTGACCGGTGGGGCTGATTTCAAGCCAATCAGAAGCGGTGGTTGACAAACACCCAGTGTTTGAGCAGCCAAACCCAAACAGTAACACGGACTTCCTGGAGAAATCCATGTTTGGTGTCTGTGCCCAAACAGTAGGTGTTCAGTACGGATGTAGAACTTTACTGTTCGGGTTCACTCATTTCTATCCCTGCATCATCCACACCATCTGCGCGGCATTGTGCTCATGTGCTGGTGTACTTATCTGCCCCATTGAGAGCAGAGCAAAGTCCTGCAGTGTGCAGGTGCTAGGCCAAGACTAGCGACACCCCTTGGACCGAACTGCCCCGCAGGCGATTATAAATAAGCTATATTTCTTCTCTTGCAGGTCGGCTGGGGGCAAATATACAGCATTATAGAATGCTGTATACAAACCCTGAAAGGCGGTGGCCAAATCTCATATCGACCAAAACTGATGACAAGTTCATTTTGAAGGAGTTGTCCAGTGAAAACAAGTTATCTCCCATTCACAGAATAGGTGGCAACTTGTCAATTGCCGGTGGTCTGAGAGCTCAGATCCATAGTGCTTGGCAGAACGTAGAATTTTATCTGTGATTAGCATTGAAATTTGCAATTTATTTTTGTATTTATTTACAGTGGGTATGGAAAGTATTCAGACCCCTTTACATTTTTCACTCTTTGCTTCATTGCAGCCATTTGGTAAATTCAAAAAAGTTCATTTTTTTCTCATTAATGTACACTCTGCACGCCATCTTGACTGAAAAAAACAGAAAAGTGGAAATGTTGCAAATTTTTTAAAAAAGAAAAACTGAAATATTACATGGTCATAAGTATTCAGACCCTTTGCTCAGACACTCATATTTAAGTCACATGCTGTCCATTTCCTTGTGATCCTCCTTGAGATGGTTCTACTTTTTATTGGAGTCCAGATGAGTTTAATTAAACTCATAGGATTTGATTTGTAAAGGCACACACCTGTCTATATAAAACCTCACAGCTCACAGTGTATGTCAGTCCAAATGAGAATCATGAGGTCAAAAGAACTGTCCAAGGAGCTCAGAGACAGAATTGTGTCAAGGCACAGATCTGGCCAAGGTTAAAAAAGAATTTCTGCTGTACTTAAGGTTCCTAAGAGCACAGTGGACTTCATAATCTTTAAATGGAAGAAGTTTGGGACCACCTGAAGTCTTCCTAGATCTGGCCACCCAGCCAAACTGAGCAATTGTGGGAGAAGAACCTTGGTGAGAGAGGAAAAGAAGAACCTCAAGATAAAGATGTGACTAAGTTCCACAGATGCAGTAGGGAGATGGGAGAAAGTTTCATAAAGTCAACTATGACTGCAACTTTCCACCAATCGGGCCAATATGGCAGAGTGGCCAAACAAAAGCCTCTCCTCAGTGCAAGACATGTGAAAACCCGCATAGAGTTTGCTAAAAAACACATGAAAAACTCCAAGAATATAAGAAATAAGATTCTCTGGTCTGATGAGACAAAGATCGACCTTTTTGATGATAATTCTAAGCGGTATGTGTGGAGAAAACCAGACAATGCTCCTGACCTGCCCAATACAATCCCAACAGTGAAACATGGTGGTGGCAGCATCATGCTATGGGGGTGTTTTTCAGCTGCAGGGACAGGATGACTAGTTGCAAATGAAGAAAACATGAATGCGGCAAATTACAGAGACATTCTGAATGAAAACTTGTTCCAGAGAGCTCTGGACCTCAGCCTTGGCCAAAGGTTCACCTTCCAACAAGACAATAACCCTAAGCACACAGATAAAATAGCAAAAAAGTGGCTTCAGAAAAACTCTGTGACCATTTTTGACTGTCCCTGACCTCAACCCAATTGAGCATCTCTGGAGAGACCTGAAAATGGCTGTCCACCAAAGTTCACCATCCAACCTGAAGGAACTGGAGAGGATCTGAAAGGAAGAATGGCAAAGGATCACAAAATCCAGGTGTAAAAAGCTTGTTGTATCATTCCCAAGAAGACACATAGCTGTACTAGCTCAAAAGGGTGCTTCTACTCAATAGTGAGCAAAGGGTGTTAATACTTATGACCATGTGATATTTCAGTTTATCTTTGTTTAATAAATTTGCAAAAAATTCTACATTTCTGTTTTTTTTTTCAGTCAAGATGGACTGCAAAGTGTACATTAATGAGATAAAAAAAAAACTTTTTTGCATTTACCAAATGGCTGCATTGAAACAAAGAGTGAAAAATTTAAAGGAGCCTGAATACTTTCCGCACCCTCTGTATTTTGTCATATGTGAAAATCACTGAAACACTGATGAGTTAAACTGACACATTGACCAAATACTGATGAAAATATGATCAAAAGCACTGATAAATAACAGTCTGTCTTTTTACACATGAGAAAAATAGGCCTGATGAATGAGGGCTAAGAAAAAAAATTTGGTTTCGATAAATGTAGATTTAAAAAAAAATAAATTATAGAGAAATAGTTCTATGTTATAAGTAGACGTAAACATGTAGTTTGGCCTTCAAACTTACTATTTGAAGTAAAGGACATAGGTTCAGAGAGCTATAGCTACAGGTATGTCTTGTCTGACATTTTAAACAATCCATACTGTACGTAGACTCTGCCAATTTTTACGACAAATGGATCACTAGATACATGTTTTCTGTGAACGATATTATAAACCACTTCCTTTACTGTGATTGATCATTTAAAACAGATTCTTAATGTCAAGGGAATCATTACCTTATTACCTGACTTTATTGGTAATCGGCTGCTTTTAAGGTTGCTCTATATATTACTTATAATTTGCACTGGTTGTTATGGCATTTTATGTGTTTATGTCTGCTGCTTTCAACTTACAATTCAAAATGCCATGTCTTTTAGCAAAACTATAGAAATCTACTAACCATTCAGTGCTGCTCAGATAAATAGCAATTATGCATATTCAATACCTCTACTGCAAGCTGCAGCAGGCACACAGCATAAAGGTGAAAGTAGCACAAGTGCAAAATGCTATTGAACAGCCACTCATTACAAGCAGTGTGATCTATTTCACATGTTTATTTATGTTAATGTTGATGATTATGGCTTACAGCCAATGAAAACCCAAAAGTCATATTTTATAACACCAGCTTGAAAAAATGATTTTAACATCTGAAATGTTGGCCTACTGAAATGTATGTTCAGTAAATGCCCTCAATACTTGGTCGGGGCTCCTTTGGCATCAATTACTGCATCAATGCGGCATGGCATGGAGGCGCTTAGCCTGTGGCACTGCTGAGATGTTATGGAAGCCCAAGTTGCTTTGATAGTTGGGTTGTTGGGTCTGGTGTCTCTCATCTTCCTCTTGACAATACCTCTTGTCACCCACAGTGCCCACATTTACAGTTCTACATAGACACACAAATGTACAGTTTATGTGTATGCACACACAGCATTTATATATTCACATCATAGTGGACATACAAACTCTTCTTCATTTATGCATTATACCTTTTTCTTTCTTGAAGCCTGAATCCTTGAAGAAATTAAACAGGTGTTCTAAAGCTACCATTAATTTAATCCTATATCTCTATTTAATGAAATAATCTAATGACTTGTCTAATAATAAAATATAACTAATAAACTAACTGACTAATAAAATAATAATAAAAAATGACTAGGTATGGAATGGACACTGCAACTGTTAGGTGGATTCATAACTGGCTTAGTTATCAGACCCAAAGAGTGGTCGTAAATGGCTGCACATCCAGTTGGAAGAATGTCTCAAGTGGGGTACCACAGGGCTCTGTCCTGGGCCCTGTATTGTTCAACATCTTTACCAACGATTTAGATGAAGGAATTGAGGGTAAACTGATTAAAGCTAGGAGGGATAGCTAATACTAGAGAAGAGAGAGAAAGGATTCAGAAAGATATAATTAAACTGGAGCAGTAGGCAGCAATTAACAGAATGGTTTTTAACAGGAAAAAATGCAAAGTACTACATCTGGGCAATAGAAATGAAAAAAGCATATACAGAATGGGAGGAATAGGGCTAAGCAACAGCACATGTGAAAAAGACTTGGGTATACTAATAGATCACAGACTGAATAGGAGTCAACAGTGTGATGCAGCAGAAAAGAGGCAAATGCAATTGTAGGATGTATTAACAGAAGCATACAGTCTAGATAACGTGAAGTCATTATTGCCCTCCACTCCTCTTTGGTCAGACCTCATCTGGAATACTGTGTCCAGTTTTGGGCGCCACATTTTAAAAAAGACATCAACAAACTGTAGCAAGTTCAGAAAAGAGCGACCAGAATGGTGACCGGTCTGCAAACCCTGTCTTATGAGGAAAGGTTGCATGATTTGGGAATGTTTAGCTTGCAAAAGAGAAGACTGAGAGGAGACTTAATAGCTTTCTACAAATATCTCAAGGGCTGACACATTGTAGAAGGATCATCTTTATTCTCATTTGCACAAGGAAAGACTAAAAGCAATGGGATGAAACTGAATGGGAGAAGAAACAGATTAGATATTAAAAAAAACTTTTTGACAGTTAGAGTGATCAATGAGTGGAACAGGCTGCCACGAGAAGTGGTGAGTTCTCCTTCAATGGAAGTCTTCAAACAGGGGCTGGACAGACATCTGTCTGGGATGATTTAGCGAATCCTGCTTTGAGCAGGGGGTTGGACCAGATAGCCCAGGAGGTCCCTTCCAACTCTACGATTCTGTGATTCTATGATTCTATACTTTAATCACAAATTCCCTACAGTTCCCTCCCTACTTTATCTAACTGCTTTATTTTTTTACCAACTTCCTGTTTGATGACACTTTGCTTGAAAATCCACACTACATGCTAGGATGCACAAACAATATGTTATTAGGGGTCAGAAACTGTGGTCATGGCCAAAGTCTTTGGTCCCAACCCAACTCTAGACAAAGTCATCAGTGACATCTGTTTCACAGGCTGGGCTAGTCCCTGCTCAGCTGGCATGCATCAGTTGTCAATTTCAACATATTCTCTGTAGAATCTTTTCACTCTGCAACATTCTTTTCAATGCACAGTGACAGTGTGCTCCCTCACTGTCTCTTACGTACTGTTAGTTTGCACTGTAAGGAGGTAACCTTGCAAGCAAGGAGAACAGAGAGCAGCCACATCCCTGAAAGTGACATCAGTTTTTGGAACAAAACTTGTCTCCACATTTCCTGTTTGCCAGATTATCTCCTTGCAATGACTGAAAGGTCATTTTAAAGATGATAGAGAAAAATATTGAAATTCAAACTGACATAAATGTTCAAGACTTTCATAATTGGACTCAGTTACACCTAGAATTACAACTCACTACATGGACACACTTCACATCTTGAGCAGACTGACTCCAGATCATTAAGTTGTCACTCCCACCACCTCTCCATTTGTAACATAAAACATAATTTTATAACCATGGCTTATCTTTAGGAGGCATCACCCTATGCACAAATGTCCTGTTGTAATATCTCTTAAATGTTGTGCTCTTGTTTCATTACTTCATGTGTAAACATGACTGAACAAGGAGCTTCTGTCTTTGAAAGCTCTCAATTATATTTTTTCTATTTAGCCAAAAAAGTTATCAGTCCTAGAATACTTTTCTCTTTTTTGGGCATAAAAGCATTTATATTGATTTCTCTAGCTAATACTGTACAATAATATAATTTTTTATTGTACAACATAACCACATAACCATTAAAGGACGTAGTAAAAAATGTTCGGAAGGTAGGAACATGTACAGAAATATTTTCATTTTTCAATTTTTTATTTTTTATTTTTTCAATAAAGTTCAAACCTTCTCAAAAATTATAAAGTAAGAAAGTACATGACCAAAAAGCCAATACTTGCAACAATGTAATGCATTGGATGTATTATTAGTAGAACAGATGTTCATAAAAAAAGAAGTTTGCAACTCACACACCACTTTGTCCGGTAGTCAGATACTGTCAAATGTTTGGATTTTTCTTTTATTTTGTTAAACAATAATTATTTCCCAATTCACAAAAATGAATGCACAAGGAGTACAAAAACTCACTTGTGATGAGCAAGCATGCTGTCTAACTAACATTGATTCTAGATTTCAATTTTCTGTAAAAAAATATTGTGCTGTTTTGCTTCTGCTTTTCAGTGTATTAAAAATTAATTGAAAAATGTGCAATTGTAATTCAAATGCAGTAGCAGAGATGCCAACTATACCTCATCACTGATCAATCCCACTGAGTATAGCACTGCTGTTTTCGCCATTCATCTCTCTCTCCCCCGTCAATTGAATCTCTGTGTGCACAGATTACTTAGCTCATCTTCTTCACTGTCTACTGCAGTTATTCAACAAATTTGACCAATATTGAAGGGCTTTCAAATGATATCGCTAACATTTCTTTATATTTCTAACTACTCCTGACTCTCCTCAATCACCTTAAAATTGCTGGTGCATTTGTTGCCTAGGCTATTTAATGAGGGATGATCATCCCTCCTTATTAGTTATGCTATACAATATGATAACTGCAAGAATTTATGAGCAAGCCCGAACTTTCACTCCCGAGCAATGTTGAGCGATACCTTCCGATATTGTGAAATATCGGATCGGATTGGATCGGACCGATACCCAAAAAGTATCTGGTATCGCCGATTCCGATACCGGAAACAAATGCAAGTCAATGGGACACAAATATCGGAATGAAAATAAACCCTCACTTTCCTAGTAGGTTAATTCTACATGAAGGAAAACAACTAAGAATAATGTAGAATGTATTGGGGGAGGTGGAGGAGATATTAAAGGCATAGAGGTTTAGCCCAATCAAATGGAAAAGCAGGAATTAATTTTTTTTAAGACGTTCAGAGTTACAAAGATATTGACTATGTTAAGCTTTTTTATATTTTGTCAGATATTTATGTTTCACTACTTCTACTTCCATGCTCTTCACCTTCCTTTTTACTTCTCCCACACTTTCTCCATCATCCTCAGCAGCATCTTTTTCATCAACTTTTTCTTCACATTATTCATCTTCTTCTTCACCTTCTTCCTATTCTTTTTTTTTTACATTCTTCATATTCTTCTTATTCAACTATTATTCTTCTTCATATTCTACTTCTTCATCTTCTTCATATTCTTCTTCTTCATCATATTCTTATTTGTGACAGGCATTCCTGTAGTTTTTATCTATAAAAGTTTGAAGATTACACCTTCCGTTCTGCCTGTCACAAAAGATTTACAACAGGATTTGTCCGCGTTCAGTTTTGCCTGCAGCAGCAGGTATTTTCAAGGAGCACCACGAGGAGGAACGGACTCACCCACATACACTGCTTAGTCTTCATCAGCTTATAATTTAGATAATATCTTTTGCTCTGATTTTTAGTCTTATGCTTAATGTTCTTCTGCTTTTTGTTCTGCAGCTTCTTGTTCTTCTGCTTCTTGGTCTTCTGTCTCTTTTTCTTCTGTATCTTGGTGGTTGTCTTCTTGTTCTTTGTCCTCTTGTCATCTTCTTCAGGGTCATCTTCTTGGTTTTCTTCGGGGTGGTCTTCAGGGTTGTCGTCTTTAGGGTCATCGTCAGGGAGATCCAGATTGATTACCAAAAACCATTTCAAAAAGCTTGAACTTGGAAATGTAGCAGAAGGTACAAGAAGGCTGAGGAACTGCTGAGAACCAGCTGACGGTACTGGAACCTGGATGGGTAGCCGAAGGTACAAGAGCCAATGGAACTACCGAGGACCCGCTGATGGTACTGGAACCTGGTTACTAAGCAGGAGGTACCTGTGCCAGAAAGCACTACCAAGGACTAGCAGACGTTGGTGGAACTCGGATACCGAGAGGGAGGCACCTAAGCCAAAGGCTCTGCCTGGAACCAGCTGACGTTACTGGAACCCAGGGGGACATATTCAAGATTGACTTCCAAAGAACCAGCTAATGGTACTGGAACTCAGATAGGCAGCAGAAGGTACACATGAAAAAAAAAGTTGCAAGGCCGCGAGCCGGCCGGAGTTACCGAAACCTACAGTCCTACAGGGGGAGCTTGTCCTATTGGCACTACGGAACCAGCCTTCATTGCCAGATCACGCAGCCCACATAGGAAGCACCTACACTGCAGGCACCATAGAGTCGGCTAACCCCACCGCAACACGACAGGACAACGTATCGGAGGCAAAGTGACGTTGACACTACCCGGAAACAGCTGGCGTGCTGGAACCAGGCTGGGCAAGAAGGAGTACACGTGCAAAAGACACTTCTGAGCTGCAACTGGCAGTGTTGGAGCCCAGGGATTACAGTAGAAACAGAGTGTAGCCAGAGGCATAATTGGAGCAAGTTTAATATCTGTAGTAGTGTGAATGTGGACAGAGCAGGCAAAATTGCCAGACACACTTCAGGGGATCAGCTGCCGTTACTGAACCCCAATAACATTGGAGCATGTGTTGACTGTGCAGACGGCACTTCTGAGCAGCAACTGGCGGTGTTGGAGCCCAGGGATTACAGGAGAAACAGAGTGTAGCCAGAGGCCTAATTGGACCAAGTTTAATAACTGTAGTAGTGTGAGTGTGGTCGGAGCAGGAGAAATTGCTGGACACACTGCAGGGGATCAGCTGACGTTACTGAACCCCAATAACACAGGAGCAAGTGTTGACTGTGCAGACGGCACTAATGAGCAGCAACTGGCGGTGTTGGAGCCCAGGGATTACAGTTCAGGTGGTACAAACATGAACACAACAGAAGACCTGGATACTGTTGCCAACCAATTATTTAATCTGGAAGACGACTGGCAAATTCCTACGAGATCCAGGCCTTGTTCATTTTCAGAAAAGTAAGCCGGTCAACGTTATCGGAGGATAGTCGCATGCGATGGTCTGTTAGTACACCACCTGCGGCACTAAAGACGCATTCCGATAATACACTAGCAGCAGGGCAAGCCAGCACCTCCAATGCATACTGGCTAAGCTCTGACCATGTATCCAGCTTAGAGACCCAAAACTTGAAGGGGGAAGAGCCATGTGGGAGAACACTGAGAGGGCAAGACATGTAGTCTGTCACCATCTGACGGAAACGTTGCCTCCTGCTGACTGGAGCCATCTGTGATGGTGTAGACATTTGTGGCAGGGACACAAAACTTTGCCACATTTGGGCCATACTGGTCTTGCCTTGTGCTGAGGTGCTGCTTCTGCTCCCTCTTTGTGCAGAGCTTCCTCCACTGTCTCGACGCACTGAGCTGCTTTGTAAAGCACTAGCAGCACTGCTCTCGGGTGGAATGGAGAACATGATGGAATGCACCAGTGTGTCTTGGTACTCCCGCATTTTACGCTCCCAGTTCAATGGTGTTATGAGGCTTTGTAAGTTGTCCTGGTAGCGAGGATTTAGGATGGTGTACACCCAATAATCAGCTGTGTTGAGAATGTGGGCGATGCGGCGGTCGTTTCTCAGGCACTGCAGCATGAAATCAACCATGTGCTGCAGACTGCCAACAGGCCAAGAAACGCTGTCCCCTGCTTGAGGCTTCATATCTGCCTGCTCTGCATCACCCCACCCTCGCTCTACAGTACATACTGACTACTAGAGCATTGTGTACCTCCCTCCTCTGGACAGATGTCTTCCTCCTCCATTGACTCCTCCTCATCCTCCTCACAAAGTGTTCCCTGCCTAGGCCTTTGTGAGGAACCACGTTGTGCAGACTGTCCAGAAACAGAT
Source organism: Dendrobates tinctorius (assembly GCF_039654945.1). Lineage (NCBI taxonomy): Eukaryota > Metazoa > Chordata > Amphibia > Anura > Dendrobatidae > Dendrobates > Dendrobates tinctorius. Next base: position 14,343,524 of record NW_027361690.1, read on the forward strand.
GGCATTTGTTACACCTCATCCTCCACCTCCTCCCTTAGTTCTTGCAGTGTTTTTTCAAGCAGGCAGATAAGGGGGATAGTCATGCTGACTAGTGCATCATCTGCACTCGCCATCCGCATGGAATCATCGAAGGCACGCAAAACGTGGCAGATTTCCTTCATAGAGGCCCACTCAGTGGTGGTGAAGTGTGAACGGCACGCAGTGCAACTTGTTTGCGCCTGATGCAGCTGGTACTCCATTACTGCTGCCTGCTGCTCACACAACCTCTCCAACATATGTAACGTTGAATTAACTGGTGGGTAGGTCACATATGATGCGATGTTCCGGAAGGCGGATCGTTGCTGCAGAGCTGCAATGCGCAATCTTGCCATGCTGGAATGCCGCAAGTGAGCGCACTCTATGCGGACCTTGTGCAGCAGTGGATCAAGATCCGGATAGTCCCTCAAAAAACTCTGCACGACCAAGTTGAGCACATGTGCCAGACATGAGATGTGAGTGAGGTTGCCTAGGCCCAGAGCGGCCACCAGATTTCGGCCATTGTCACACACTACCAAACCTGACTGGAGATTCACTGGCACAAACCACACGTCGCTTTCCTGCTTGATGGCATTCCAGAGCTCCTGCGCTGTGTGGCTTCGGTTCTCCAAAGAAATTAATTTCAATATGGCCTGTTGACGTTTGGCCACGGCTGCGCTCATATAGGTCATAACAGGTAAGCGTTCACGGGTCCATGTGGAGGTAGACTGTGACGGCTCTTGCAGAGCTGATTCAGAGGAACTGGAGTATGAGGAGGAGTCAATGTGTGCAGACTGGATTCCTGCAATCCTTGGAGTTGGCAGAACACGTACAGCGCCACTCTCAAGATTTGTACCCGGCTCCACAACATTTACCTAATGGGCAGTGAGGGAAAGGTATCATCCCTGTCCATGGTTACTGGTCCACGCATCAGTGGTCAGGTGGACCTTGCTACTGACCGTGTTTAGTAGCCCATGTTTAAATTTTCCCTTCACATGCTTTTGCAGGGCAGTGACAGCTTGCCTGCTGAAATAAAAGCGGCCGGGCACGTTGTATTGTGGGACTGCCAATGCCATGAAGTTACAGAAGGTGTCAGTCTCCACCAGCCTGAATGAGAGCATTTCAAGGGACAGTAGTTTTGCAATGCCAGCATTCAGAGCCTGTGCTCGGAGATGGTTTGCCGAGTATGGGCACCTTTTCTTCCATGCCTGTGCTACCGATGGCTGTAGACTGGCCTGGGAGTGTGAGGATGACAGGGAACGTGGTGCTGTGGGTGGAATGACACTGTGTCTCTGTACAACAGTGCCAGAGGTTCTTCCATGGCGATCCTGTGAGGAAGCCGAACCAGCTGTGTGTGAGCTGGAGGAAGAGGCTACAACACGAGCTTAAGAGGTGGTAGGTGGCGCTGTACGTTGGCCTAGGTCTTCAGTGTGTCTTTGTAACTTCACCACGTGCTTGGTCC